>NC_142656.1:45545000-46745000 GCF_055504915.1 Nelumbo nucifera | reverse complement strand
CAGAAAAAAACTGATATAAGATCTTTAAATTAATGTTTGAAAAATAAAATGTATTTTAGTGTTTTTTTGATGGGTAGTGCAAATTTTATTAAAAGGGAGGGAGAGTTTCCCTCCAACATCAGAGAAAGATTACAATTATAGCAAGGAAGACATATACTTCTCACTACATAATTATCATCCATGATGACATGATACCAATGATCCCTACACTCGTCAAAATTCAAGCCCATAAACTCCTTAGAAATTGTAGCCCATTGAATAAGCATTCTCTCCATTTTCCCCAATCACTGCCTCAAAGATGTATTTTAGTGTTGTTGAGCAATAGCTATGGCTTTTACCTTTTTTTTTTTTTTTATAACAGAAACTTTCATTAAAAGAAGCCACCAAACTGCTCAAAGAAAGGGCGTTTAAAGAAGTTGACACTTCATAAGATTTCAAGGAGGAAGTGTCCAAGCCTCCAAGGACCAGTCCCTTTGTTTTTTGCCCACCCAATTGCATTCCCGGACTTAACTTCCACCAAAATAGAAGTAGCATGAATAGAGAGAGCAATACACAAGCCTGTAATAAGAGTTTGGACCTCAGTTTAAGAGGTATCATATGCTGAAATAGGACCACTGTAGGCCCACTGTAAGCTCCCCACAGAATTCAAGATAACAACTCCAATGCCTACCAGCAGCTGGAGCCTCAACTTATCCTCTGAAACTGCCATGGAATTGAAGAATAAAGCTATTCTCACATCTAGGGAGACTCTGGGAGAGGGGAAGATTGGGCTGGGGATCAAAGGGAGAGAAGCGAAGGAACTACAGCAGATTCACAACATGCCTTTTCACGCTTTCTATGGAAGACACTTTGTTGTAAAAATTTCTTTTGTTGTGTTCTTCCTGTAGAGAACACTGATGTGGGCCCCACAGCTACGGTCCCACTGTGTTCGTAGGGTAGAAGGTGTTCTAGTCTGCCTAGGGTTAGCTATCGGTCATTTAGTTGTTTCAGTTGTTATTTATTTCAGTCTTATTTTTGCTCTATTTGTTATGTAAAGACTAAGGGCAGATCTGTCCTTTCCATGTAATGAGCATAACCTATAAATATTAATTAAAGTGGCAGCGGCAGAACATCAAGCTTCTGCTCCTCCTTTTCAACTCTTGTGTTCTACTGCTTCTCTTCCCTCTTCCTCCTTTTTTCTCTTTACCTTTCTTCTTATTTTCGAACCTGAAATCCATTAGGGTTCAAGACTGATAACAGTCCTGAACTTCTACTTGGTATCAGAGCTAGGGTTTCTCATGTGAGTCTAGTCCAGCCGACCACATGAGAACCATCTAAGGCTGGAAGCTGAGAAAGTAGAGTTCGTTGACTGGTTCTTGGAGATCTCCAGAGGATTAGCAGCTGTTTGAAGAATTGCCACAGTTGCAACGAGTTGGTGATCAGGAAGAACCAGAGAAGGCTAGGGTTCGGATAACCTTGGAAGGCAGCGAACAACATCCTATTGTAAGTTTTTTATTTTCTGAGAGAAGTACTATCAGAGAAGATAGGTTGGACCTATCTAGCAAGGGCAGCCGAACCACTCTAGGGTTTATCTTTCTATTCTCTAGGGTTTTGTCTTAATCCTGTGGCAAACCCTAGTACTGGACTGAACCTTGTGATCTAATACTGCGGCAAACCCTAATAGTTCTCTCCTCAGCATTGATCAGTTTTAGGGTTTCATATTAACCCTACTACAAGCCTTATCCGTACGGTACTGTCTGGAGTGTATGACTGAGAATTTGCTTTTAGGACTGATTAAAACCCCAATTCGGCTCCAGCATATCAGATTGTTCTTCAAACTATTTTTCAGTTTTCTTTTGGGGTTTCGAACTCTTCTAAGGGGGTGAAAACAGTTCGGACTGTTGCTGTTGTGTGTGGTTACTGATTTCAGATCAGTTTTATACCTGTTTCGTGTACATCTACTGTGAGTACAGATTGGTTCTATACTGATTTTGTGATTGTGGTTGATAGTCCAAGTGCTGGTTTTAACTGTAGTAACCCTATTTTTGAGACTTCTGGTTCTTGACCGAAATGGAGTTTAAGAATCAGGCAGAAGGCAGTATTGGGAACAGCAGTTATGTGGTATGTGGGCATTGTAAGAAACCCAAACATACAAAAGAAACATGTTGGAAACTACACCCTTATTTGGTCCTGGCAAAGTTAAGAAGCAAGAAGGGTAACGTTCATGTGGCAGTGCATACTAATTTAGCACCCTCGTCTGGCACAAGAGGCACATTCTTAGAGACCTTAGCCGCAGTTCGGGCTGCTCTTATACAGTTGGAAGGGGAAGTTGGGAACTCAGCTCAACCACCGCAGTCACCATTAGCCCCCGCCACATTTGCTTCCGCAAATTCAGGTACTCGAGCCTCAGCCTACCATGCCTCAGCTCCAGGTACCACTGAACCCTGTTGGGTAATAGATTCAGGTGCATCCAACCATATGACTAGCTTGCCTTCATTGTTTACCACTTATCATTTATCTTCTGGTAGAGATAAAGTATCTATTGCTGATGGCTCTCTTGTCCCCATTTCTGGCAAGGGTGACATCAAGCTAACAGATACCATCTCCTTGTCTTCTGTCTTACATGTCCCTAAGCTTGATACTAATCTTCTTTCAGTCAGTAGTATTACCAAACACATGAACTGCTCAGTAACCTTCTTCCCTGACCGATGTGTTTTTCAGGACCTGAAGACGAAGAAGGTGATTGGGACTGGCCGTGAGACGAATGGGATCTATCTGCTCGGGGAGAGTTCACGTCAGAAAGAGTCAGGGGATAAGAAGTCACTTGTTTCCCAGAGTGTGAGTTCGGTTATGCTTTGGCATAACCGATTGGGTCATTTGTCTTTTCGGTCCTTAAGGAGTCTGTTTCCTAATTTGTTTGAGTCTGTTGAGTTGTCCCAGTTGCAATGTGAGAGCTGTGAGTTTGTTAAACATTGTAGACACTCTTATTCGTTGAGCAATAAAAGGAGCAATCGTCCTTTTGATCTTGTGCATACGGATGTTTGGGGGCCATATCACATTCCTTCCATGGGTGGGTACAGATATTTTCTGTTATTTGTAGATGACCATACCCGGTTTTCTTGGGTTTATCTTATGCGTTCACGAGATGAGGTTCCCACCCTGACCCAAAACTTTCACCAATTGATCCTAACCCAGTTTGATGCCAAGATCAAAGTTCTTAGATCAGATAATGCAAAAGAATACTTTGCTAAGCCATTGGCATCTTACCTTCTTACTCATGGGGTTATTCACCAGAGCACTTGCCCTCATACACCTCAGCAGAATGGGACTGCAGAAAGGAAGAATAGGCACATCTTGGAGGTGGCTAGAAGCATTATGTTTACCTCCAATGTCCCTATTCGCTTCTGGGGTGATGCTATCCTCACGGCAGTAAATCTTATTAATCGGGTTCCTTCCCAGGTTCTTGATATGCCATCTCCTTTTTCCCTTTTATACCCAGATGAGGAGTTGTTCACTGTTTCCCTCAAAACATTTGGTTGTACCTGTGTTGTTCAGCTTCTTGGTCCCCATCACTCCAAGTTCGAACCCAAGGCCTCCAAATGCATCTTTCTTGGTTATGCACAAACTCAAAAGGGTTATTGCTGCTATGATCCTGTCTCAAGGAAGAAGTTTGTATCCATGGATGTCACTTTCTTTGAGGAGACACCCTACTATTCTCGGGTCTCTCCTTAGGGGGAGAGTAGTGAGCGTGGAGTTTTGGTTCCTTTTCTTCAGGGGGAGTGCAGTGAGGGCAGGGTTAATACTTTTGGGGCTGTTCCCTTACCTATTCCACTGGGTGATGAGGGCTGCAAGCGAAGGTGGTCAGGGGGATCGGGAGTTGAGAGTCTATCACAGGCGATGCAGGCAGGTTGATCCCGGTCATCAGCAGTCCCGGCCAGCTCCAACCTCTTCTGCGGCTCCAAGTCCAGATATTACAGTCCTAGGGCCCATAGAGACTCCTTCCATTGTTGCTACCTCACCCCCTGCAGATGACCTTGACCTTCCCATTGCCATCCGTAAAGGAAAACGACATTGCACCACATCTACAGCCCATTGCATCTCCCAGTTTTTGTCCTATGATCGCCTATCTCCCTCCTATAGGTCCTATCTCATTTCCGTTGCTAATGTCCCTATTCCAAGAACAGTGCAAGAAGCCCTATCAGTCTCGGAGTGGAGAGGTGCAATGCAAGTTGAAATGGATGCCCTGTTGAAAAATAATACCTAGGAGCTAGTGGACTTGCCCAAAGGAAAGAAACCAGTTGGATGCAGATGGGTATTTATTGTGAAGCACAATGCAGATGGTTCCATTGAGAGGTACAAAGCTCGACTAGTTGCAAAAGGATTCACTCAGACTTATGGTATAGATTACTTGGAGACATTTGCCCCGGTAGCCAAGATGACCACCATTCGGGTTCTATTATCTCTTGCAGCAAACTACACTTGGCATATGTACCAAATGGATGTTAAAAATGCTTTCCTGAATGGAGACTTGTAGGAAGAGGTTTACATGCAGTTGCCTCCTGGATTCTATGATACAGAGGCAGGTAAGAAGGTCTGCCGGCTCAATAAGGCATTGTATGGTTTGAAGCAGTCACCTAGAGCTTGGCTCGACAGATTCAGACTAGCCCTTGGGAAGTTCGGTTATGTACAAGCCCAGTCAGATCATACACTGTTCATCAAGAGGGTGGAGTCCTCACTGACACTACTTGCAGTATATGTTGATGATATTGTGGTGACAGGAAATGACAGCCATGAGATTGAGTCCCTCAAACAGCTCCTTCATCAAGAGTTTGAGGTGAAAGATCTGGGTACACTACGGTATTTTTGGGTATTGAGGTTGCTAGATCTAAACAGGGGGTCTTTGTCTCTCAGAGGAAATATGTTCTAGATCTGTTGGCTGAAACTGGAAAGCTGGGTGTCAAACCTGCATATACACCCATTGAATAGAACCACAGGATTAGTGCAGAGAGTGGGGAGCTGCTTGAAGACAAAGTTATGTTCCAGCGGTTAGTGGGAAAGCTCCTATATCTATGCCTCACTCGGCCAGATATCAGTTATGCAGTTAGTGTTGTCAGTCAGTACATGCATTCTCCTAGAACCATGCACCTTCTAGCAGCAGAAAGAATACTAGCATACTTGAAGAGATGCCCGGGTAGAGGTATACTGTTCAAGAACAATGGCCACATGAAGGTGGAAGTCTATACGGATGTCGATTGGGCTGGGAGTATTGATGACAGGAGGTCTACCTCTGGATATTGTGCTCTTGTGGGAGGTAACCTGGTCTCTTGGAGGAGTAAGAAACAGAGTGTTGTCTCCAGATCTAGTGCTGAAGCTTAATACAGGTCAATGACTAACGGAGTGGCTGAAATTCTTTGGCTGAGATCACTACTTGAGGAGTTGGGTATTGAGTATGAGAAGCCCCTGATGCTGTATTGTGATAATCAAGCGGCTATTAATATAGCACACAACCCAATGCAGCATGACAGGACTAAACATATTGAAGTTGATCGACACTTTGTACGAGAGAGGGTCTCATCACAAGAAGTGTGTCTCCCATACATCATCTCCAACATGCAGCTAGCAGACATCCTCACCAAAGCTGTACCACGGAAGAAGCTAGAGGCAGATCTATCCAAGTTGGGAATGATAAACATTTATTCCCAACTTGAGGGGGAGTGTAGAGAACACTGATGTGGGCCCCACAGCTACGGTCCCACTGTGTTCGTAGGGTAGAAGGTGTTCTAGTCTGCCTAGGGTGCTATCGGTCATTTAGTTGTTTCAGTTATTTATTTCAGTCTTATTTTTGCTCTATTTGTTATGTAAAGACTAGGGGCAGATCTGTCCTTTCCATGTAATGAGCATAACCTATAAATATTAATTAAAGTGGCGGCAGCAGAACATCAAGCTTCTGCTCTTTCTTTTCAACTCTTGTGTTCTACTGCTTCTCCTTCCCTCTTCCTCCTTTTTTCTCTTTACCTTCTTATTTTTGAACCTGAAATCCATTAGGGTTCAAGACTGATAACAGTCCTGAACTTCTACTCTTCCCAAATGCTCCACATGGCAGTGTGAATCACAGCATTCCAGAAGATATTTCCCCTCTTCCCCATGTAAATTTAAAGAAGGATTGAGTGCTTATCTAAAATTCTATACATGTCACTGTAAAGACAGATTCAAGATGATGACTGAATGAATTTTGAATTGCTCCTGGAAGTTTAATGGTTTGGTGCTGACTCCATTAGGACCTACCCATTTTCCATAGTTTATTGCAATTAGTTCAGTTCTTGGTTGAATGTTGATCTATTAGATCCCTGCCTTAATATTCCAGGTTTATTTTTTTTATTGTTATCTTTCCTCTCTTCCCTATGTATTTATTTTGTTGCTGAATGTCTACAATCCTCTCTAAATAGTACATAGCCATCCTCACCAGTTCTGTCTTATTTTTCCCTAGCCTGTAAGAACCATTTTGAGCCCCTTATCACCTTGTTTTCAATTTCTGCCTCACTTGTTTAGTGATTATTCAATCTCTTGAAATTCTGTCCAGCCTACTTCAATGAACAATTTAAGCAAGCTGAGGCTTTGTGAGCCTGTTTCCAACTTGCTTAGGGCCCATTTTAGTTACCTAATTGGCTTCTGTTTGAGTGGTTTCCTGCATCATAAGTGAAACTTCTACTGATTTCCAGGATCTTAAGCATCTCATTGCCATAGAAGCATAAAGTCCGGAATGAAATTTGTTTCTTTTGAATAAGTAGGACCACAATGACTGGATTAAGATGGAAAAGGATAACTAAAGTTTGACCTCTGGTGAGAAAATCCAGTCCAGCTAAGATGCAGCTGTAAGAGATAAAGCCGGAGAAATTAAGTTTGTGTGTTTTGATGGGAGCTGCATAAGTCAGGAAGGAAGACCTGGGGGATGATCTTTGGGAGTTGGGGGGATCTCAAAGATGTAATCAGCTGGTGATGATTAGTTACTGTTTATGTAATTGCTGTTGTTTTTCTATTTCTGGGTGTTGCCTTAACACCCACTCAGAATGTATTTTTCTTTTTCTTTTAATGAAAATTTCTTTTTTAATATAAAAACTACAAATTTTGTTCCTTTTTTGCCGTGCACGCCAAATTCAAGTTTAACAAGTGATATTTTTTATTCTTCCCTGTCCCCTATCTTATGTTCTAGCAACCTTTATGAGAGCCCTGAATTCTGAGAAAGCATACTAGGAGACAAGGTTCAAAGTATCGATACAATACGCCCAATACAGGGTGTATCATATTGTATCATGATTTCATGAGAGTTCTGATACACCTGTTTAAAGATGTTTTCAGGAAACCCTTTATTTTATTTATTAAATAATATAAAAATATCTATAAAAATGAAATTTTGAAAAAAAACTAAAAATTAAAATGCGCATGGTTTAAACTACTGATACACCACCCCTGTCGATACATTTGGGTGTATTGATACTTTAAACCATGCTAGGAGATTAAAGAAGGCTGATTTAATGAGAATTATCTTTCCTACAATGAAGATCTAATTTTTCTTGTAAAGCCATTACATTAAAGAAGGCTGATACACCACCCCTGTCGATACATTTTTAATTTTTGATTGGCAACAAAGAAATCATTCATTCATTCATTAAAAGTAAAACATTAAGAGAAAAGGAGTACAAGAAGTTGTGGAAAACTAGCAAACCCATTACATATCAAGCCCCCCAACATTATACTATAACTATGTCCAATACATTTATTGTCTTTGAACCCCTTGCTTAGCTAAACCTTCTGCCAAGCTGTTAGCTGATGTTCTAATCCACCTTATTTGAATGTTCATGTCTTTTGACAGCCATTTGAAATGCCTGAATTAATTTCTAAGCAGCCAAGTCACCCCCTCACCTTTCTTCTACCATCCCACTACTACTTTCGAATCTCCTTCCCATCTCTTTAGCTTTCCCAAACCCAAAAACTGCAGCAAAAAATTCTACTCTTACCAAATCACCTTGCTCGGTTGGGCCTGAGAACAAGGCACTTATAATACCACATGTAAGTGTAGTGGTGAGGCTAAATAGAATAGTCTTCTTGAAGGACGGAAAGGGACCAAGAGTAGCTATGTGTTCGGTTGTGAGGGAATCTCAGCAGAATTGGGTGTGAGAGTAATAATGTGTCTCCGTTGTACTTTGTTCCTCCTTTTGTAAGGAGGATCCCGAGACTTTAAGGAGAAAGATTCAAAGAGGGTTTATTCCCATTGGGAAAGGAAATCCTCGTTTTCATGTCCGTTATCAAGGGAACACTACTAGGGTTTTGCCATGTCTCTAACGAGATCTTTTGAGGACAGTTTCCTTTTGTCCGAGGATTCTCTCTTAGCACGTGTACGCTACTTCCCATTGTAGGTTTCTTAGGGCCACGTGTCATGGGCGGGACCCAGGTTTGACTGTCGTGTTTGACTGTTCGTCCTATCGTCTTCGGGATGTTCTGTCATAGCCGTCGCGAGTCCCAGGCGACATTATGCTCTCATTGCAGGTTTAAGGTATCTCTTCAAGCTCATTGCAGACTCGAGATGGTTCTTTAAGCTCATCACAACCTCGGGACAGCTCTTTGAGCTCATCTCATGCTTGGGATAACTTCCTGGGTTCATCGCAAGCATGAGATAGCTCTCTGAGCTCATCGCAGGCTTAGGATAGCCTTCTGAGCTCATTGCAGGCCTGTGATAATTTTCTGAGTTCATCGCAAGTTTCGGGTGGCTCTCCATGTTGTTATAGGTGTGTACGTGGTTTTGTTTTGACACCTTAATCATGATTATGGCGATGGAGAACTACATGTACTTACACCACCCTCATCTCTAAATACCCCTCCAATTCCCGAGGGCCCCAGCCCCCAGATTGCCCAAAAGCTGCCAATTTCTCAGAGAATCTTTCCACCACCAGATTCCAAAACGAACCTTCCATCCTTATATTTGCCAAGTCTTTACTTTACATCCTTGTATTTCAAACAGGCTTCCATCTCTCCTTCCTTTGGAGAGGTTAATCTTCAAACTACACTTTTTTTTTATCTGCAATCTTCAAAATACACTTTGATATAATCTTTAGAATCCTCTCTACCACCTCCATTATCACTTTCTGGTTTCTCATTTCTTGCTCCAGTTGAAATTATCCCCATAGTATCATCAGAAAATTGGAGTTGTAAAACAACCCTTTTCCCTCCTCACTCTTACTCTCCCTACATAGCTCTCATTTATTTTCTATTTTAATCATCCTGGATAGAATTTCCTCCCCCAACATAAAAAGTATGGGAGATAGAGATCACCTTATTAAACTCAAATTGCCTTTTGGTGATCTATTGATAAGAATTGAAAAGTGTGAGGATAATATACATGCCATTTTCTATTCAATCCATAACCTCTCAAAGCCCATTTCTGATGGTACCATTCTCAGAATACTGTAGTAGTTGGAATTAAATAGAGCAAATTGGTGAATCAGGATTCATGTAGCTGTTATGGGCCCGCGAATAGGATCTCGTCACGGGTCTGTCCACGGGGAAAAGCTCATGTTTTCCCTTGTTCCTCCCTGCTCTTGATGAACCTATCTTGGCGCCTTAATGGTGATTTGTCCAAGAGATCACCTAACTCTCCTTGCTCTCTTTCTTGACTGAAATTTTCGATGCCTTTATTGAATAAAGTCAGCTCCTTAAATAGGAGATTACAAGAGATAAGAGTCCTACTTTTAGGAAGACTCCCTACTAATCTATTGAACTGATAAGATAAGATAAGACTGAACTAATAAGATAAGATAAGACTCCCTTAATCTATCCTACTGAACTGATAAGATAAGATAAGACTGAACTGATAAGATAAGATAAGACTCCCTTAATCTATCCTACTGAACTGATAAGATAAGAACACTGAATAGATAAGACTCCTACTAATCCCTGCTACTAAAAGCAGATAAGGTAAGAATACTGAATAGATAAGATAGGATGAGAACACTAAATTGCTGCTGCTGAGAACACTAAATTATTGTTGCTGCTGCACTAAATTACTACTGCTGCTGCCGGCACCCACATCATTACTCCCCTCCTGGACTACGAGTTTGTCCTCAAGCTTGAATTCAGGATGGGTGTCTTGAAACACAGTCAAAGGAATCCCGGATAGGTGGAATGATTTTGCCCTCCTGGATCGGGTTCCAATGAAGAGGGTTCATCTTCAGACAGCTGTAGTGAGATACCAAGATTTGACCATGCGTAGCTGCATTCTTTGCCGCGGCCAACTGCAGCCTTAAGGTACTTCTGAGATGTCTTGAACTATTGAGTACGAAGATTGTGAAGGCCAAGCTGGTGCCACTGAATCGCATCATCTGGATCCTCTTCTATTGCCTACTTTAGTGTGTACAGAGCTCGCTCTTCCTCTTCCGTCAAATCATTATGTCTAGTTCCAAACGTTGCTGCAATTTCATGCTGAGCCTTGTGAACCATGGCAAGTCCTGTCCATGCTATCCGAAGCTCAATTGTTGCAGAGTCCCCTTCTCTGATAATTGAAGCCATTTCATTCGCAGCCCATGAAAGTTGTTCAGTGGGATCTTGAGACCTTTCTGCATCCTTGATACGATGAAGCGCAACAACATATCGAGTTGACATGCAATTAGGCTCCAGTTTTGCTGCCTTCTCCGGGCACTTTCCAGCACTTCTATGATCACCAACCACATAGTATGCATTAGCAAGATTCACCCAGATATGTGCAGCCCTAGGATCTGATCTGACTGCAGCTAACAAACACTTTTGCAACATTTGCAGCCACAACATGAGCCATACAAGCTCCTTCACCAGCGATGACGACCTTGGAGTGGTTGCTCTTATTCTTCTTTGAACTCTCATGGATGGAATCCTCGACGACACCGGATTCCTGCTTAATCGGAACATTCTGGGTGTTGCTAACCTGTGCTTGGGCAACGACCTGCTGCTTGCCAGACGATTCTGCCATGTTTGGTCGGCGGCCGGTTGTGGTTGCCACCCCTTCCGAGTTCCTTTCCTTGCTGGAAAAGTACAACTCCATCAAGCGCATTAATTCTCGGACGTCGTCCTTGATCTCGAGCACCTCCTTGCTGTTTTCCATGAGTTTGTGCTCCAGATCATGAACCCTAGACGTCAATTGCTCAAAGTCACCCATGACGCCTTGCTCTGATACCAAATGTTATGGGCCCGTGAATAGGATCTCGTCACGGGTCGGTCCACGGGGAAAACCTCCTGTTTTCCCTTGTTCCTCCCTGCTCTTGATGAACCTATCTTGGTGCCTTAATGGTGATTTGTCCAAGAGATCACCTAACTCTCCTTGCTCTCTTTCTTGACTGAAATTTTTGATGCCTTTATTGAATAAAGTCAGCTCCTTAAATAGGAGATTACATGAGATAAGAGTCCTACTTTTAGGAAGACTCCTTGCTAATTAGGAAGACTCCCTACTAATCTATTGAACTGATAAGATAAGATAAGACTCCCTTAATCTATCCTACTGAACTGATAAGATAAGATAAGACTGAACTGATAAGATAAGATAAGACTCCCTTAATCTATCCTATTGAACTGATAAGATAAGAACATTGAATAGATAAGACTCCTACTAATCCCTGCTACTGAAAGCAGATAAGGTAAGAATACTGAATAGATAAGGTAGGATGAGAACACTAAATTGCTGCTGCTGATAACACTAAATTACTGCTGCTGCTGCTGCTGCTGCTGCCGGCGTCCACATCAGTAGCTGACCCCATATAGTTGGTATAAGGCTTGTATGATTCTGTTTGTTTGCAATGCAAATGAGAGACAGATACAAAAGCCCCTTTTCATCTTGAGTTCCTAAAACCATCCACTACTCTTTTATATACACACACACACACACACACACACACACACACACACACACACACACACACAAATGTAAGGCGTTTGTGATAGGTTGGATGACTTGTTTAGCCCTACTGGCATTAGCTGCACTAAAAGGAGGGATAGGATTTTGTGGTGTACTAGAGCAGCACTACTTTGGACTGTTTGGGAGGATAGAAATGCAAGAATATTTGAAGAAAGAGAAAGAAGAAAGGAAGCCTTGGTAGAAACAATAACTTTGAGAGTGGCATACTCGGCAAAAAGCATGAAGCTGTCTTCAGACTTTAATGTTGAAGGTTTTTTCAGGGCTTGGGGTGTTATTGCTGCATCTTATGAGATAGAAATCTGTTGAGACATGGTCACCCCCAATAGTTGGATAGAAGCTGAACTTTGATGGCAGTTGTTTGGGTAATCTGGGCCCCTCAGGTATGGGGGGTCCATTAGGGATGAAGATGGAAACATCATTGCTTTATACTCTGGTCCTGTGGAACAAGGTGTTGTGGCAAGGCCAGAGTTTATGGCTGCAGTAAATGGGGTTGAAAAGGCAAAAGAGTTGGGTATGGCTAAAACTCTTTATTTGGTTTAAGTGCCTCTTTACTCAAATTCAGATATAGCTAAAACTCCATTTTCTAATTTAATATGTATATTTTTGAAATCTTTAGGGCTGCAGTATATGGGATTGAAAAGGCAAAAGAGTTGGGTATTAATAGACTGATCATAGAAGAAGACTTGAAAACTGTGGTAAAATGGCTGCAAAAGGGGGAGGGGGTGGCATGGCATTTGAACTTAAATGGCTATCAATGGACATGCCAATCCAAGTTAGATGGTGAGGAGAACTGCCAACAGCTTGGTCTTTCCTTTTCACAACTTCTTGTTGTATCCTGTTTTTTTTTTGTTTTTTTTGTTTTTCTAATAAATGAAATCTTTTCTGTGTTTCTGATAAAAAAATATTAGGAATAAAAATCTTGCAACTTCTTTGTATTTATCCTTACCAGGGTAATCCTTTTTCCATATTATTGTATTCTAGGAGCCAATATACCATATATGTGAGGATATTTTATGCTGAGTGAACTTTGAGTAAATGCCAACGTTTTGTTGGCATGTTATTTGCTCCAAAGGCGAGTTACAAACACTTTTTGATGTAAAATCTATCACCTGCACAAGAGAATGATTTAACTGTTAGTTTACAGATGGAGGGATGAATTTAAATTCTCTGCAAACTTAGACACTCTTTTTTATTTGGTTTAAGTGCCTCTTTTCAAATTCAGATATAGCTAAAACTCTATTTTCTAATATAGTATGTATATTTTTGAAATGCTTTCTGACATAACCTAAATATAAAAACATCACATAAATTTGAGAACCGCTATCTGTATTCGTATGTGTAACTAATGCTCTCAAAATGGTTTGTTTTGTTGCAGCGAAGGTATTCTTTGGAGGAGTGGATGGGAAAGTTACTGTCTGACATTGATATATCAAGAAGTGTACCAATAGCATCCTTTCTTGAGCTAGAAGCTGCTGCTAGGTCTTGTATGTGTCTCTTCAATGCAATTACTTGTGCTTGGATAGATATATTTTGAAATCTTTCTTAGGGAGGGTACTCAATTAAGCAGTTTAAAATGAATTGAAAAATCTTAAATACTTATATCATTCATAAGTTAACATTTCGCCTCTACCATTTTTTCAGCATTTCACAATGTAAATGAGCCTAGTTTAGAAGCAAATCCATCTGGTAGTAGTATGGATCCTTCACTTTATGTCCAACACAGTTCAGGTATGTCTGCGATTGCTGGTAGTCCATCAGTCGCATCAGATTATGGCAGTGATAATGCTTATGAGGCATCAGAGCTTGGAACACCAAGACAAGGAAGGGATAGCAATTCTGAAGTTGGTATAGAGGATCTAGCATTGGATCAAGACTTGGTCACTACTGTAGGTGCATTTGTAAAGTATGGTGTATCTAAGAATGATAATGGTTTATTTATGGGAGATTCTATTATAGAGAAGATGGAAGGATTTCCAAGGCTCAAAATGCATTCCAGGAAAGAAAAAAATGTTATGAATAGGAATATATATAATGGCACTACTTCCAAGGTTGCATCCATTTCCAGTGATGGAATGAGTCATTTGTCTGAACCTGATCATGGAAGGACAGCAAGCCATATTCGAAAGCTGTCATCTGAGAGTGTTGGAAGTGATGGAAGTTCCGTAAGGGGAAGTGAAGTTTCAAATTCAGGCGTTGCTAATTCATTGGGTGATGGCTCCCTTGACCTTCCTGGAGGTGTTGAAGCTTCACTAACCACAGAAAATCTTGGAGGCATAGATTTGAGGTTCCCGGGTGATGTACAGGTGGTTCTTCCATTAAATCAACGCCACAAAATGAACAGGGTTCTTATGACCATGCAGCAAAGACTAGCTACGGCAAAGACGGATATGGAGGATCTTATTGCCAGACTAAATCAAGAAATTGCTGTGAAAGAATACCTCACAACAAAGGTAACTTTGCAGTACATCTTCAGGTTATGATTCTTATAGTCATGCCATCCCATATATGTCCATTTGTCCCTCCCCCATTTTCATATGATCTTGTATTCTAGGTCGATTGTGCTTTGGAATTTCATTCATAAAGAAGATCCTATTTGGTTATAATTAAATAGCAGGAATACTTTATCCAGGATTTATTGTCATTAGTAATTTCAAAACCCAGACTGGGAAGACTGACTAGATAGAATGCTCAGCTTCATCAGCTTTCTCCTTTATTGCATATTTGTGTATTGATCCAGAATTTAGTAAATACGTGCTAAGTTTAATATGTGGACTCTTTTGTTTGCAGACTAACAAGACTAAAATGTTCTCTGTTGTTGGGTTTAGTGTGACTACATTGCTTTAGAGATGTGAGAACATAGTAGTTAGCTGCAGTGTTGACTAAAGCTTGTTAACCATCTTCTGATTTAATAATTTCTCTTTTTTCTTGAACACATATCACTGTCAATCAATTCTCCGAACTTGGAAATTTATTTTGTCTGACATATTCGATACGATTTTAATATCAGAATTTTATTGTTGTACTATTGAACTAACCAATTTACCATGACTTCATCAGGTCAAGGATTTAGAAGTAGAACTTGAAAGCACTAAACAGAAAAGTAAAGAAAATCTACAACAAGCCATCTTAATTGAAAGGGAAAGACTTACCCAAATGCAGTGGGATATGGAGGAACTTCGAAGGAAGGCCCTGGAGATGGAGACAAAACTGAAGTCAGAGCAGGTACATATATAGTTTCATTGACCTGATTGGTGTCATATCAATCACTTTGTTGATTCTATGGATGATAATGAAACCTTTTCAGGATGAAAAAGATCGTACAGAGTTGACGAAAGTATCAGCCATTCAGGAGAAGGAATTGTTGCTGCAGGAATTGGATTCTACCAGAGAACAGCTGGAAAACCTGAGAAAACTCCATGAAGAACTAGAGATGAAATCAAAAGGAGATGTTAAAGTTCTTGTCAAAGAGGTTAAATCTCTAAGAAATTCTCGAACAGAACTGAAGCAGGAACTTAGTCAGTTACACAAGGAAAAATCTGAAGTTGAGGTAAGTTCATAATCCAATTTATCAAATGTTCTATTGCCATTTTCTGGAATGAATTGATTTGGGGTGTTATCAGACTGCACTATTCTCTATTCTGTGTTCCCTATAAATATTCAATAGTTTTTATTAATGAATAAGCATGCTTTTCATATAACTAAATGTGTGTAATAACCTGCAATGAACCTACTTGTTATCATGTTAAAATGCTTCTAAGGGAACCATTATCCTGTGATACAGTAACAATCTATGCTGTCCATCTTGCTTCAGAATTTCATTAATGAACTTATTTATTTGGTTGCCAAATTCCTAATATATAATCTGTCATATGTAACTTTAATAAGCCTGTACTACTCAACTTGGAGTCAGTTATCAGAAAATCGTTCTGCCTGGTTTGAAATGCTTTCCTTTTCTTGCCTCTTATCAAACTTCTTTCTTTTATTGAACACTATTTATAAATGCAATAAAGTTCATTTCTTATATCTCACTTTCAGTTTCCCATCTGTTTCTTATTTGCTGCAACTGTGATTTATCTTTACTGTGGCATTGTTAAACCTATCAACTAATACCCATTAGAATAGTTTATTGGTTTAAAAATCTTGGTTAAATCTGTTTGGTTCTCCATTTATATTGTGCAAAAGAAGATAATGAACTTCTATTGCATTTGAAAGTATAAAATAAAGACCCCTACCTCTCTCAAGCTACTTTATTAGTTTTTTTACTAACCAACATACCTGTATACTGGCTATTAGCAATAAATTCATTCAAATAAAACATAAAATGCCATCATATATACATCATACCTGTTTCAGGCCAACAAAAAAGGGGGAATGCAGTGACAAAAAAGAAAGAAAAACAAGGGGGCAGAGCCCCCATTTTGTTCCCAAAAAATATTCTTGAAAAAAGAAAATAAAATTAGGAGTAAGAGGATGATTTGGACTGTGTTTATGGGGGCGGAGACCCTGTTTCAGGCTAATAAAAAGGGAGAATGCAGCGAAAAAGGAGAGAAAAATAAAGGGACAGAACCCTTGTTTCTTTCCAAAAAAAGCATTGTAAAAAATTAGTGCAAAAATACAGGAAAGTTTTAGAAAGTTTTGGCACAGCTCTTGTTCAAAAAGAAGAAGGGGGTGGAGCCCCTGTTTCATTCCCAAAAGTACTTATAAGAAAATAAGATACAAGAGTACCAGGGTGATTTGAGGAAGGAGGAGGCAGAGCCCCTGTTTCGTTCCAAAAACATTTCTTAGATAAGTAAAAAAACAGGGCCACAGAACAATTGGACAATTTAAGAAGAAGAAATTTACTTGGAGGTTTTGATGACTTGGACTGAGTTTGGTTTCTCATCTCAGTCTTGGTTCAGTACTTAAACCCAAATAAACTTTCGTTGCTTTAATAAAAAAGAATTATCTTAATAAAAAATGTAATATACAACAGGGTGTATTCTAATAAAATAAAACCAACCAATAAAATGATATAATATTTATGGGCATTCAGAAAAATAATATAATATGTATGTGCATGAGTGCCTAACACGAAAAACATCTTAGCATTGGGCTAGGTTACTTCAAAAAATGGATATAGAACTGAGCATAATGTAATGGAAGAACAGGATCATGTGGCCAACCATTTAGTTTGGAACTTCGGACAACACTTGGATGATAATGATGATGGACAGTTGTGAAACACTCCTGCAACAATCTGAATAAAGAAAAGAAAAACAAGAGAGAAGAAGATGAAGAGAGAAAAGTAAAGGAGGAAGAAGATAGAAGAAAGGGAAGAAGAGAGAGAGTTCTAAACCTCTTTTCAGCCTCCAATGATCTCTTTTATTGTAAAAAATAAAGACAATTACATGAGTGCTCTTAGTAGGGGGTCCATCACTAAAGACAACAATAGAAAACAATAAAAAAAGAAAAAAAACAGGCCCATAACTAAGGCCCACTACCTACTAACACAAGTTATAAACATAAGTACATAACTTAAAGAAAAATAAAGAAACTAAGGCCCATTCGGTCCATTCTCACTACACTCCCCCTCAAGCTGAGCATAGATGCCAATCAATGTGCTTAGTTCTATCATGCTGAACCAGGTTGTGAGCAATGTTAATAGCAGCCTGGTTATCACAATATAACATCAGTGACTTGTCACATGAAACACCCATTTTATCAAGGAGAGATCTAAGCCATAACAACTTAGAAACCCCATGAGCCATAGCCCTATATTCTGCTTCAGTTGAAGATCTAGCAACCACTGATTGCTTTTTTTTTGAAGCAAAGGTAACTTTTTATTGAAGAAGAAAAAAGCAGAAGCACATGAGAAGATGTACTGAAGCCAAGAGTGGCTTGGCAGGACTACAAAGGCAAACAACTGTCACTAAACAAGAAATCTCTAGAGACCCCTGATTTTGCTAGGTTATTAGCAACAGAATTTTGCTCCCTAGGAATCCAGACCAACTTCACACTCATAGAGCTTAAGATATCCCTGGCTTCAGCTAAGAAGTGGGCAAGTCTCCAGGGACCTCCTTTCTCTTGTAGCCAAGCTATAGTATTTGCAGAATCCCCTTTAATGGTTAAAGTGGATAAACCTAACCATTTAGCAAGGCGAGTCCCTGTGAGTGCAGCACTACAGCCAATACCTCTGCCTTTATGGCATTTGCCCTCCCAATCGGACCACCGTAAGCCCAGAAAATATTCCCCCTTTCCCCTCGGATTACACCTCCAATTCCTGCTTGACCTGTGGATCCTTGGGCGCTACCATCAAAGTTTAGAGTCATTTCTCTTTCTTCTCTAAAAACCTGTCTCATGGTCCACTCGGATCTTGGAGAGGAGTGTAAAATTTCTGGAAGGTTGCTCTGGAGATCATTTAGGGAGAGACCTTTGAACACTTAAAGAGTTGATTACCCAAAGGTTGCAGAGATGTGTGATGTAGGAAGTTAGATCTTCAATGTTTCTAGCTTTATTTTCAAAGGTTCTATTGTTCCTTTCTTCCCAAATGCCCCACAAGACTGCATGGGTCACTGTAATCCAGTAAAGTCTTCCTCTTTTTCTTAGCCCTCTGCCTTGCCATTGCCACAAGAAGGCCACCACCCTCTCTAGGAACACCCAGCTGTAACCAACTAGGTTTAGGAAGAAGTACCAAATCTTTCTAGTGACCGGGCAGTGGAGAAGGATGTGATCAGTTGTCTCCCCGTCACCAAGACAAAGAGGACAGACATGAGGGGAGATGCATAATTTGCCTTTAAACCTTTTCTGAAGCAACTCGCAGGTGTTTATTCTCTTTAAGCAAGTTTCCCACACAGAGAAAGAGACTCTATGGGGGATGTGTGATCTCCATACTTTCTTATCCGCAAAGGGAGGTCTCTGATCTTCTGACACTAGAGCCTTGAAAAAGGAGTTAGTGGAGAACTTGCCAGCAGGATTAAGTTTCCAGATTCTCTGGTCAGGAGTAGCAAGAGAGATGTAAGCCTCATTAAGAGAGTTTAGCAAACTAGCTATATCAGCAATTTCTATTTCTCTTAAAGGCCTTCTGAGATTTAGGTTCCAAGTTGTTCCTGATGGTGAGGGGTTGAGGCTAGAGGCTATCGTGGCTTCTTTGGATTGGGACAGGTTAAAGATTCTAGGATAGGAGTTAGCAAGGGCGTCCTCTCCCCACCACAAATCAGTCCAAAATTTAATTCTATTTCCGTTCCTCTCCTGATATCTAGCAGAATAAAAAATGAGGTCATAAATAGAAGTAATACCTTTCCAAGGGTTAGAGGCTTTGACCCGGTTCAAGTGGACCTTGCTATCCCAACTGTTGGCATGTCTCCTGTACTTGCTCTTGATGACTTTTGTCCACAACACTTCCATCTCCAAGGGATACCTCCAAATTTTCCAAGAAGGGCCAAGTTCCTTTCTTTGATATGACCTAGTCCCAAATCACCAACTTCCTTTGGCTTGCAAACCTGATTCCAGCCTACTAGATGACACTTGTTTTCACCACCCCCTTCCCATAGGAAATCCCGTTGTAGTTTTTCAATCTTGCTTTTTACTTCGCCTGGGATTCGGAAAACCGACAAAAAGTAGATTAGCAGGTTGGCAAGGGAAGCCTTAATTAGTGCAAGTCTTCCACGTGGCCAATCTTTTCTCACATTTCTCCACTACCGGGTCCCAAAAACTTTTACTTTTCAAGTTCCCACCAAGAGGCATTCCCAAATAGGCAACTCTCCAACTTACACCCCAACAGCTCCCTAAACCTATCCAATAGAGGGTCACCAACATTTAGGCCCACGATGCTGCTTTTAGAGTAATTTATTTTGAGTCCAGTCACCATCTCAAAACTATTTAACACTCTTTTTATGATGGAAATGTTCTCCCAGTCCGCCTCCAGGAAAAGTATGATGTCATGTGCAAACATCAAGTGAGAAACCGGGACTGCCTCCCTACCTATCTCGAATTCTTTTAGCAAATTTAACTCCCTTGCTTCTTGAATCAAGTAACTAAGTACATCCGCCACCAAAGTGAAGAGTAGTGGGGAGAAAGGGCACCCTTGTCTCAAGCCCCTGTTTGCATTAAAGTATCCAGTAGGTTCACCATTAATCAGGACTGAAAACCAAGCAGAGCTTATGCACCCTTTTATCCATCTCATTCACCTTCTACCGAAACCTCTCAGACTTAGAATCTCTAACAAGCAATCCCAATCCACTTTGTCATAGGCCTTTTCAAGGTCCAACTTGATTACCACCCCCGGCTTGCCACTTTGTGTTCTTTCTTCTACACATTCGTTGGCCACTAGAATGCTGTCAATAATCTGCCTTCCTTGCACAAAAGCAAATTGGTTGTTTGAAATTAGATCATTCAGCACCTCCTTTAGCCTTGTTGCCAACACTTTCACTACTATTTTGTATAAGCTTCCCACCAACCTGATAGGTCTGAAATCCTTAACTTCTAAGGATCCCTCTTTCTTTGGCACTAGGGTGATGAATGTTGAGTTGTTTCCTTTGTTCACAATGGCTGATAGGTAGAAATCTGCAAACACCTCCACTAGATCAGACTTGATTGTGTTGGTAGAAAAGAATAGGGAACCCATCCGGTCTAGGAGCTCTATCACGTCCATCTTAAATATTGCTTCTTTAATCTCTTGTTCTTCAAAACTTCTTTCTAGCCACACCCTTTTGTCTTCAGACAATCTTGGGCCCTCCCAACTGTTCAGAGGAATTCTGCTAGTACCATCCTTTGAGTAGAGCTCTTTGAAATACTACACGATGACTTGAGAAATTTCTCCCTTGTCTCCAACTCTCTCTGCCCCACCCTCAATTTTGAGATGTAATTCTTTTTTCTTCTCCCTGAAGCGTAACTATGTAAGAACTTTGAATTGTTATCTCCCTCCTTCAGCCATCTCACTCAAGACCTTTGTCTCCAATAGATTTCCTCCCACTCCCTTCTAATAATTTCTCTTCGGCTTCTACCATTTGCATCCAAATTCCCTGTTTGATCTCTCTGGTCCAGATCATCAATCTCTTGAATTAGCTTATTCTTATCTTCCACAAAACTTTTAAACTCCTCTTTACCCCAAGCTTTTAGCTTCCTCTTCAGGTATTTTAGCCTCTGCTGAAAGCAGAACCCTGCCCAACCCTCCACTCTGCACTCCTCCCACCAGGAAGCTATTCTTTGCTGAAAGTCCTTATGCACAGTCCACACCTTCTCCAACCTAAAAGACACCCTTTCCTTCCTAAAGACTTCATTATGGAGCACCACCGGCCAATGGTCAGAGATCCAGCGAGGCTTAATTGATTGCAAACAATTGGGGAAGTGTTCCTCCCAGTCATTGGTCATGAGGAATCTATCCAATCTGCTACTTATCGTGCATTCCCTCATGTTTGACCAAGTAAACGAGCCATTGTTGAGGGGGAATCTCCAAGGTTGTGTCTAGCAATGAACTCAGAGAAGTCTCATACTTCTTGTTACTCTCCTACTATTTGAGCTCTCACTGCAGAATCTTGTGACATTGAAATCACCACCAACACACCGGGCAAGGTCATCAAACTCATGCAAGGAATCCAATTCCTCCCATAAACTCCCTCCCTGAGAAGGAGAATTTGGCCCGTACACTCCAGTCATGGTCCAGTTGAATCCATCAGAAGTATTTGTGAAAAGGACTGAGACAGTAAACTCTCCTTTGTCCACTTCTATTTCAGTAATTACCTCTTCTTTCCACATAATTAGGATTCCTCTCGCTGTTCCCGTCGCAAGGAGATCTTCCCATTTTCTTCCTCTGATTCCCCAAATTGCTTTAATCAAATTTCTGTTTATTACTTCTTTCATTGTTTCTTGTAAGATCACTATGTCTGGGTCTTCTCTCCTTAGAGTATCTTTCACCAAACTTCTCTTCAAATTTCCTCCAAGCCCCCTTACGTTCCAACTTAAAATCTTCATGATTTGCCTACACCTTCCTTTCCCTTAACTAACCTTCTATCAGTGCTGTTTACAGGCCCAGTTCCTTGGTCAACAAAGCCCCATTGGAGTCTCTTGAGCTCTCTATTTGTCCCTTCCTTTACCTGTCAACAAAGCCCCCTTCAAGTCTCTTGAGCTCTCTATTTGCCCATTCTTTACCCCAAGTTCCAACTTGTTCCCCTTGCTGCTTCTTTTTATCCCTATCTGCTGCTTAGTACCTTCCTCATTTTTCTCTTGATCGGCAATATTAAGGCAAGTCTTCAATGTCAGAGCTTGTTGGTAGGGATAGAAGCCCACCATCATAGTTTCCATGGCCGTCACCAGAAAATCACATGGTCGTCGTCGGAAAATCACATTACATGCTTTCTTGTTTTGATACTTGGGAATTTCACAGATTCACCATAGCTTCTTGGCTTTGTTTGATGGTTTGGAACAAGATAATGTAGAAGGGTGTACCTGTTAAAACTACTTATTGCTTTTTATTCATCCAGGAAACAACATTCCCAACTACCATAGCACAATGACCTAATGTGGACCTCCTATCATCAACATTACCTACCCAATCAACATTTGTATATGCCTCTACCTTCATATGGTCATGTTTAGCAAACAATATTCCCTTTCCATGAGTTCCCTTAAGATATAGCATAGTACCCTTTGTGTCGTAGCCATGTGTCTCTGGGAGCATGCATGAACTGGCTTATTACACTGGCAACATATGAAATGTCTGGATGATTCATATGAAGATAGATAAGTTTCCCCAACAATCTCTAAAACACTCCCCTATCAACTAAAAGCTCGCCATCACCAACTGAGAGTTTATGATTCATATAAATGGGGGTGGAGGTAGGTTTAGCACCAAGTTTCCTAGTCTTAGTAAGAAAATCCAACACATATTTTAGCTGAGAAATGAAGACACCTTCTTTAGATCTAGCAACCTCAATGCCCAGAAAATACCGCAACTCCCCTAAGTCTTTGATCTCAAATTCAGAATTAAGGAACTTTTTAAAATCATTGACTTCTTGAATATCATTGCTAGTAACAACAATATCATCCACATAAACAATAAGAAATGTGACCAAAGTGTTTCTCCTCTTAACAAATATGGTATGATCTGATTAAATCTAAGTGTATCCAAACTGAATAGGAACAGCCCTAAACTTGTCAAATCAAGCACGTGGAGATTGTTTCAAACCATAAAGTGATTTCTTCACTTTGCACACCTTGCACTACATCTCCTTACCATACATACCAGGGGGGAGAGACATATATACTTCTTCAGTGAGGTCACCATTCAAGAATTCATTCTTAACACAAACTGATAAAGGGGCCAATCATTGCTTATTGCCAAAGATAAAAGAACCCTCCTAGAAATCATTTTAGCAACTGGAGAAAAAGTCTCAGTGTAATCTATCCCATGCACCTGGGTATATCCCTTTGCAACTAGACGTGCCTTATATCTTTCAATAGACCCATCAACATGATACTTGATAGTGTAAACCCACTTACACCTTCCCTCCCAGTTAGCAAGTCAACAATGTTCCAGGTATCACTTTTATAGAGTGCTTCTATTTCATTCCTCATAACATCCCTCTATTCTGGGTTGAGAGGAAATGGAGGCTAGAAAGAAATAGTAGGATGGAGACAACAGGTTGTAAGAAAGATGTTTGGAAATATAATGAGCTGTACATTTCCACTTACCTTTTCTCACAACAATGGAAAGGTCAAGGTCTAGAGCTGATGGTAGAGATGTCGGACCTGTCCTCTCTTCAGTGATTGGAAGTGCCTATGACTCAACTGGAGATGTAGGAACAACTTATGTCTACCTTAGTCTTTGTTGCTGGTACCACCTCTAGAGAATAGGATGAGTGGTAGAAATAGGAGGGCTAGTAGGAGGAGGAACAAGAAGAGGACATAGCAAGTGCAACCAAAGGCACACGGAGGAATGGAGAAGATGTCAACACCGGGAAACAAGACACCAAAAAGAGACTTTAACCCCAAGACTCAGGAAGGCATATGGTCAATAAGATAAGTGGCTGTTAAAATTGCATCCCCCCAAAATTTCATAGGAACATGGGTAGCAAAAAGAATACTCCTTGTAACTTCCACAATGTCTATTTTTCCTCTCCGCTACTCTATTTTGTTGTGGGGTATGAACACAAATTCTGATGAACAAGCCCAAAATTTTCAAGATAGGAGGTAAGGTCCTTATCAAAATATTCCTTAACATTGTCTAATTGGAATATTTTGATGCGGGTATCAAATTAAGTGAAGATATATTCGTGGAATTGTTGCACAAGTTTAGGCACTTCAGCACGAGAGCGCATAAGGTAGATCTAGGTATATCGTGAAAAATCATCAATAAACAAAATGAAATATTTATAGCCATCCATACAAGGTGAATGAAAGACCCTCACACATCAAAGTGAACAATATTAAAAGTAATAGTCGCTCTTTTATTGCTTGCAAGATGAGTTTTCTTACAATGTTTTGAAAACTCACAAGACTCACAATGTAGACTCAATGGACTTATTCCTTTAAATAATTTTGGAAACAATTGACTCAATAGAGAAAAAGATAAATGTCCCAAACGATAATGACATAACATAACACAAATAGTGGACTCTAAAACTAAAGCAGTCTTCTGAGGTTGTACTTGGCTTTGCTTAGGAATGTCTAATAGATATATCCCATTCACCTCATGGCCATTCCCAATCACCTTTTGAATTCCATGTCCTGAAAAACACAATATGAAGGATAAAAGGTGACATTGCAATTCAGGGATTTAGTTAAATTACTAACTGAAAGAAAATTGGAATTAAGTTTAGGCACATGAAGAACAGGTGATAAGGTAAGGGCATATGATGTTTTGATGTCTCCCTTTCCTGTGATAGGGGCAAGAGAGCCATTAGGAAGGGGTATTTTGTCTCTACTAGAAAGGAGCTAGTAAGAGGTGAACAAGTGTGAAAAACTAGTAATGTGGTCAGAGGCACCAAAATCAATTATCCAAGGGATTTTATGAGTACATGAGATAGAAGCATGATTTGTAGTGGCACTAATACCTGAGTGTGCATATGTAAAGGAAGGAACTGTCTCTAATGAAATAGATGTTGTAGACTCCAAATGACCAATTATTCAGCCATACTTCTCACCATTCTGCCCCTATTCACTCTATGAGGAGGTGGCTACATTTGCATTTCCACCTTTTCTATTCTCAATCCTTTTTCCATTGTTTTCTTTCTTGAGTCTAGTAGGTATAAGCTCTAGGTGCAGCTTCCAACAGGCGTCTTTAGTATGTTTAGGTTTCTTGCAGTACTCACATATAACATCTTTCTTCCCGGTGTTGACCTTCGGCTTCATCCCAGCATTAGCATAGTGATCAACCTATGGCTCTACAAATTGAACCTGTCTTTTGCTCTCCTTACTACTCACCATAGAATAAGCCTGGGACAAAATCACCTCATCCTTTGCCAAAACATTCTGCCTCACAATATCATATTCCGGATTGAGTCTGGTGAGCAACTCAAAGACACGGTTTCCCTCCAACTTCCTATGTGTTTCTGCATCCTTTGTACAACCCCAAACAAATCAATCTCCTGCCAAAGAGATTTCAGCATGGAGAAGTAGACGGCATGACACTAACCCACACTTCCTTTGTAGTTTCCATCCACAAGTAGTGTTGACTAATATGTGGCTGCATAGAGTTCATTAACCAACCACTATTGTGTAGTTTTCGTGCATCCACCTTTCATAGGTAGGGTCATCCTCCTTCGATTTCTTCTTGCTTCCGGTAATGTACCCCCATTTCCCTCTACTACACACATGTATTTTAATTGGCTAAGACTATGCTAAATAATTGGTTCCATCCAACTTTACAGTGGTTAATGCCCCTAATAGAGTCTCCACAGGCCCCCCATGTCCAAACCTAGAATCTGTGGGATATTTGGCTTCTCCTCCAGTTTGCTTCATTGAGTGAACAGATGCAAATGAAAATTAAATTAAGGTTTTACTAGGCTAGATTTGCTCTTTCAAGTAAAGATTGCTCTTCAATCACTAGAAACTAGGGTTTCATAGGACTCGACAGGACGGGAGAAGAAGAGAAAGTTCAATTGCTCCTACCAGAGGTTTCAGAGCTCTATCCAACACAAACCGCCCTTAATAGAAATCAAAGAGCTTCCCTTTGATCCCCAAGCACTAGCTTCAAAGTGTCTCTAGGACCTGTAACAAGATTTCTCTAGTTATCTAGGTTTTTTGGAAAAAAAAACTCCAAGAACCTGCCTTTGGCTTCAACTAAGGATGAAAGTCTCCACAAAACCTCTCGAAAAACCCTCCTAACTAGGTTACATAAGCTGCTAATTGATCAGCCGATCAGTTCTCCATAACATTGTGTATGGGTTATGAAAGGAGAAAGATGTTGAAGGTGAGAACCCACTTTGCTACTAAGTTGTGAAACACACCTGCAACAATCTGAATAAAGAAAAGAAAAACAGAAGAGAAGAAGAAGATTGAAGAAGATGGGAGTGAGAAAAGTAGAGGAAGAAGATAGAAGAAAGGGAAGAAGAAAAAGAGAGAGAGTTCTAAACCTCTCTTCAGCCCCCAATGATCTTTTTTATTCTTTTGTTGTAAAAAATAAAGACAATTACATGAGTGCCCTTAGTAGGGCATCCATCACTAAAGACAACAATAAAAAACAGTAAAAAAAAGAAAAAACAGGACCATAACTAAGGCCCACTACCTACTAACACAAGTTATAAACATAAAGAAAAATAAAGAAACTAAGGCCCATTCGGCCCATTCTCACTACATGGACCATCTATAAATTTATTTACCTAATCTAAGGACTCCTGAACACTCTTGAAGTCTCAATGTCATGCCCATAGAAACTAAAGAACAAACTAAACTCCTATTTTTTTTTCTGAATTTAGACTATTTTAATTATTGCAACTGAATTCTTAAAAACCAAATTATTTACAACACTAAAATCTACCAAAATAACTTTTAAAACCAATTGAACTCTAATTGAAAATAAATCAAAACTAAAGAATTTAACCATAGACTATATGTTTTTCATACTTGTTCAAATCATATTTAAATCACATAATGTTGGACTTGATATATCTTTCCAAATGACACAAGAATCAAGACAAACCTAAAAGATTGACATGTCAAATTTATGCTGCAAGTAGTGTGACAGACTTGAGACATTTGTCTCATAGCTTTCAGTTGAGTTCCAAGTAACGGATGCTTATACTAGTTGCTTTATTATCAACATCAGTTGGTGCTGATATTCTAAATTGTTATTGGACCTTATGTGATTTATATCCTCTATTGTTCTTCAATCCTTCAGATTGTTTTTGTTTATTTCAGTCACAAAAATGTAAAAAAGAAAAAAAAAATGCTTGTCATTTAGTTTCTTTTCCCCCTACCTTAGATAAAGTTGCTTGTCCTTGAGTGAATGTTTGCCTGGGCATGCTAAAATAGTTCTTAATATTGCTGCCATTTATTGTTTTCTTCAGAATGTTCTTCAAAAAGAAAGAGAAAGAAAGGAACACTCAAAAACCGCCAATATGAAGCTGTTGCATGAATGTGGCATTCTACGCAGTCGGCTTCAAGAATGCAGTGTGAATTTTCTTGCAGAAGAGGAAGATAAATTCACTGTGGATGCTTCTTCACTATCAGATGCTTTAGATCTCTTGTCAACATCTGATAATCGGATAGGCCTCCTTCTTGCTGAGGTATCTCCACACTGTATTTCAATTCTATGTTCCGTTTATTATTTTTCTTGCAGCTGAATGCTACATTTTAACACCAACCCACTTGGTATTATAAGAGTTCTGTCTCTCTCTCTCTCAAATGATAATGTTTTTAACTTTTTTTTATCTTGTTATGCTGTTCATTTCTTTATTTTCTAATCTTTATCTCAGACATTCAAAACTGGATTATTTACCAGGCCTTGATATTTATTTATTTATCAAGTGGAAGTCACAGTTCCCATGATGCACCCAGGTCCTATCCTGTTCTACGCCTCTACCTGGATTACACGGTGTCCCTTTACTTTCTTCATAACATTCTTCTCAACCCTGGCTGTTGGGAATTATTGAAACCAATAAGTAATTTTTATGCTACTTCCTTTTAAATCTCACAGGACGATCATGTGTCAGAAGGGGAAAAAAAGAGCCAAAACATTCCACATAAAGGTGGCATCATGTCTAGAGTGTTTTTTTTTGAGAAAATTTAACCAGAATTTATTAAGAAAAAAAAGGGGGGGGGGATCAAGAGGAGATATACAAAGCAGGGGGGGAACCCCTACAAGTTACAAAGGAGGAAGCTCATCGCTATACAAATACACACCAAATTTAGCTAGGCCATCTGCAGTATGATTGTGATCCCTAGGAATCCAAACTAAGTTAACATGCAAACCATCCAAAGAATCCCAAGCTTCAGTCAGATAGTGATACAGTCTCCAAGGGCCCCCTTTTTTGTCTCTTAACCACTTTATCTTATTTGCTGAATCACCTGCAATGGTCACATTCTGAATTACCAAATTCTTTATTATCCTGATTCCGGTGAGAGCAGCCATCACTTCAGCCTTTGTGGAGTCAGCCCAACCGATTGGACCACTAAAAGTCCAGCAGATATTGCCCCTTTCGTCCCTTATGTACTACCAATACCTGCAAGGCCCGGATTACGTAAGGCACAACCATCAAAATTAAGGGTTATCACACCTTCACTGATGGATACGGGATGCCTCAAGGATGTTTGCTGGGGATGAGGTAGAAACAGAAAGGGGTGAATATCTCTGATAAGATCATTAACTGAAAGTCCTTTAAACAGAGCTGAATTCACCGACCAAAGGATGCAAAGATAGGTAATATCTGAGATTAACTCCTCCAAAGTTCTGCTTTTATTGTCGAAGATATGGTTGTTTCTTTTATCCCAAACACCCCACATCATTGCATGTGGCACTCATCTAGAGTGTATTTTTATGGTGTTGCTGATAGGTTGCTTTTGTGGTCAACTCATGTTTGACTTCCTATTCTACTTGTTTGTGGGTGCGAAGTTCATGTTGGCATGTTTTTCGTTGTTCATGTGTTTTAGGGTTGTTTAATGAGCCTCTCGTGGCTGGTATTGATGGGTTTCTTGGATCTATCCTTGTAAATTGTAATCTTTGTGAGTCTCCATGTATTATGGGGCTCTTTGATTGAGTGCTGGTAATTGAGGTTTTTCATCTCTAATTCAACCCCCGGCTCACTCTTATAAATTAAGTTTATGGTGGTTTAATCCATGGTATGGTTTCACATTTATATGCTTTGTTCTTGACCATAAATATATTCTTACATTGAACTTGTTTCTATGCCATTCCAATAATCATCAGGCACAACTTCTAGCACAAGATGATGAAAATTCAGTTTCAGCTTCCATCAAAAGCCACAATATAAATGGTGATGATTCATGGAGAACAACCCAGGATGAATTGAGGAAGATGATGACAGATATCTTCATCGACAATGCCAGATTGAGGAAACAGGTCAACTCTGTAATTCGTTGTGCTCTCAAAACAGCTGTTCCTTTAGAGAATGATGAGGATGAGGAAGTCCCTTTAAGAAAGACCGTACTAAACAAGTTCTTAGAAAGGTAAAAATGGGGCCACACTGTAAATTTCTTTTACTTTTAGAAACATGATGGCTGCCCCTCCATCTTACCACCCATGCCCCCCATATAGCCCATACGAAAATCAGCTGCTTTACTCAGCGGTGGATGCCAATGCCATTGAAGGCTGGAGAATTAGTCTTTGTAATTCATGTGGTTTCTTAGGTATCGGCCTCAAGACTCACTGCTTCAGAAGCATTGTGTAATATCTTCTTCCACCCTGTTTTTTGCTGAGCCTTTTTGCGCCATTTTGTTTGTGAAATTAAATAATGAAAAGAAAGGAAGAGAGCAACTCACGGAGGTTCGCCAGGATTGTGCAATTTGGTTCCACAAATGTCATCTGCTGTAAGACGTTCCACTTTGCCACTTTGGTTTCAAAGTTTTCATATTTGATGGCTATAGCCATATGGATGACCCGAGAAGGAAAGGTGAATGTATGTACATGTAAACCGGAAAACATGCATGAATAAGCATAAAAGCACAGGACTTGAACTAGGGAAAGGTCAGAGGCAGCCTGGATAAGCATAGAAACACAAAACTCGCTGCCTTTTCGCTCCCATTAACAAGGTTAGCAAAATAAAAAAGATAAAACAAACCCAACTAGTGCTATAAGCAAATTGGATTGAATTGGATATGCCTGGTGGATTGATTCAAGCTTGATTAGTTACTATACGGATTCAAGTCGTATTTGAATATTGAATGCCATTAAACCTTAAAATAGTTAAACTTTTTCTTTTCTGCTACACAATCTGGGGTAGCCCTTCCCCCCATCCGCTTAAGTCATAACCCTCCAACGCTGGTGGCGGCCGGATGTTAAAATGTTATTTTTAATAAAATGAAGTAAAATTAAATTTGACCTTTATATGTTATAAATAAAATGAATTGAAAATAATTTCTGAGACTTAAAAATTATGATTATTAATAAATATACAACATTCAAACTAAATGCATGCAATATAAATTTTATGTATTTAAATATAGTTGAATTAGATTATCTTGAATCCAATCAAGGTTCAAAATATCGATATGCCCGATATGCTGGTAGGGGTGTATTGGGCGATATCAATACTGTTTTCTTTTTTTACTTTTTTTTTTTTTCAAAACCTATTCAGGGGGCTGGTTTAAGGCTCCTCCACCCCCTGAACCAGTCAGAACCCTGATACACCCACTGGGAAGTCCTGGAATGATACATATCAGCCTATACGGGCCGATACGTGTTGATACTTTGAACCTTGGATCCGATGATTAAAATATTGATATGATAAGGTCCATATTGTATTTATCAATGTGTTCATGTGTTTGGATACACTGGTACAAAAGCTTTTAATATTTTTAAAATAAGCAATGGGACCATCTAATAATAATAATAATAATAATAATAAGTTTTAAGGGATTCTCTTTATGGCATATGTTTTGAGATCATAGAAGATTCACTGAATCTTAGAAAATATTTTTTGGAGGTTCACTGAAGTCCGAGGAGATGAATGGGAAATATATCAAAAGACTAAGAACTTTGAGAAGTTTATAAATGCTAAAAAGATGGAGCACAACTCTTGGTAGGGGTGGCTTCAAGCTGAATGGAAGATTTGGTTATTCAAGCTAAGCTAGTAGAAAAATATCATACTCAAATTTGGGTTCAAGCTAGATTCAAGTTAGAGACATGAGCTCAAATTCAGTTTGGCTTAAAAGCTTGTATATTCAAGTTGGGCACGATTCAAGCTTGATAGTGACCCAAACGTAATATAAGAAATAAAGGATAAAAGTTTATACATGTAAAAATTAATACATATAAAAAATTAAAAATTATATACATATAAACTATCCATATAAAAATCATTTCAAATGGGCTGGTTTCGATAGAAAGATTGCCATCGACATTGTTTGGTCGGTTTAGGAGCCAAATACATTGAAAAACACCCCTTCTTTCATTATTATGGTTGCTATGTTGAGCGGCCATTTGTAACTTTTAAACAGGTAAAGAAGATAATGAAAATGAGTTGGATTTTGGATATTCTGACTCGAATTTGGTATTGAACCCTTAAAAAGAGCCTTCATTTTGATCCCCCTCTGGTCTAGAGAGTTTCCTCAACTCAGTAAACCCTAGCTTGGTTATGATTTAATGTAAAGTTAGAGGGGACTTGTGCAATGCATGGGCTTTGTAAAGTTGAACTTAAACAATAGAAACACATAAGAGTAAACAATTTTTTTATATTTGAATTTTTTAAATAATTAATAATTATTTATGTTTTATACACTATTTTTAATATTTTACAATACAAAAATAACAATAATTAATTTAAACTAAATTAATAATCTAATCTCTAATAAATAACAATAGCGAAAATACACAATTATTGAAAATAAAATTATAACAAAAATATCATAAATAACTAATAAAAATACAATAAATACTGAAAATACATTGAATTAGTCAATAAATAGTGTAATCTCTAATAATAGTTTAACCTCTAATAAATAGTAATCAATAAATTATAATAAAACTACATAATTACTGAAAATAAACTTATAACAAAAAATGCAATAAATCCAATAAGTACAATAGATTAAATTTAAAAAGTTAAATAGCAATAGTTTAATCTTCAACAATTATTGAAAATTTATTGTTAAATAATAAAACGAAATAGATTTATACATAACTATTGAATTAGTCAACTTTGTTATTTAATTTATATTTTATTTTTAAATAATATTTATAATATGATTTAGTTATTAATTTTTATGACATTTAAAATATTTAAAAGTTAGTCATTTACAATATTATATAGTTATTTAAATAATATCATTATTCAAAATTTCAAAATATAAAAATTTATTGAATTTAATAAACCATAAAATTATAATTTATACAATTATTACATATATTTGTTATTAAATTTGTAAAATATAAAATCATAATTAATTCAAATATTATGAAATCTATTATAATTATTTTTTTACTTTTAAGAAATTATTAAATTCATTACATAATTGTGTTATTTTATCTATTTAAAATTTAGTTATGTTAAACATTTCTTATTTAAAATATTTAGTTATTTAAATATGTAAATAATATTTAAAATATTTAAATTTTTTGTCATTTTAATTTTGTTTATTTTATAGTAATTACGTAATATTCAATATATTGTTACATATTTATTTATCTAATTTTAATATTTTGTTATTTAAAATATTTAAATAATATTTTGATTTTTAACATTTTTATTGTTTAAAAACATTTAAATAATTTCGTTATTTAAATTTTTAAATATTATTTAGATGTTAAGTTTAATAAGCCATAAAATTATAATTTATATTTTTATTACATAATTTTGTTATGAATTTCATAAAAATATAAAATTGTTAATAATATGAATACTATTAAATCTATTATAATTATTTTTTTATTTTAATAAATAGTTTAAAGCTATTACGTAATTTTATTATAATATTTAAATAATTTTTAGATTTTATAATTCAAACCTTCTTTAGAGAGACATAGATTAAAAGTGCGAGAGAAGATAAATTGGAATTAGAGATAATTTAGGAGAGAGTTTATCCCCTAAAATAGAAATTAGAGATGATTAGAGATATTTTAGGAGAAAGTGGGGGATAGAGGTGTCACATGGTTAGACATCATAAAAGCAAAGATTTATTTCTTTTATCTATAGGTTGTTTGTAAAAATGACATGAAATAAAATAAAATTAGAAAAATAAAAAAAGAGAAAAAAATAAATTATTGAAAATTATTAAAGAAATTACTATAATGATTGGAAAATTTATAAATTAATTATTATTGTTATTATTGAAAATTTATTAATATTACTGAAAATTATGATAAATTACTGAAATTTTTGTGGAAATATAATTGAAAATGATCACATATTACTATTTTTGGTAATATACTAAAATTTGTTTGTAATTATGTTTGAAAGTATGAAAAAATTATTTTATTGTTAAATGTAACAGTTTTTTACAATTAATAAAATAATTACTTATTTTACTATTAATAAATTATCAATAATAATATTACCATTAATAAATTAATATCAATAATTATCATTAGTTAGTTATCAAAAATTAGAAAATTGTTGTAATTAATTATTAGATTACCATTAAGAACAATGCTATTTTTCAATCCTTACATGCTAATCTGAAAGTGATTACCATCAAATTCAAACTAAGCCTAATTGAATTCGAGCCTGAATAAATCCCAGGTCAATTACAACCATTAATTGTAAATGAGATTGGTGTGAGGAGTCCATATCTGCTCCTCACACCAATCTCACAGTATGTTCCAGCCACACATTGGGAAAATCTCCTATACTTGCATTGCATGTTATTATTCAAGGGAGATGTTCCCAATATGCGGTGGGATGTGGCCATGAGGTTGTTGTGAGGAGCAGATCCCAATTTTGGTGCGAAACGCACTATGGGGAGGAGTAAATGTAGGTGTGAGGTGTGCTTTGTGAGGAGGGCATCTGATTTCTGCTGAATGAACAACAACATTTGAGTCCTATATTATTATTGAAAGTTCAAAATTGATTGATAAAATCTGATGCCATTTTGGCTTCGATCAGTGCAAAGCCCGTTAGAACAACCTTTACAGCCTTGCACTGAGAATATCTCCATAGTTATGTGCTTTATTTCATGGGGAGACATTCCCAATGTAAGGTTGCAATAGGATGTTCCAACGGTGTTGACCAAAGCCGAACTCTTTTTTCTCCATGGGCTACACCGTCGAGGTAACCCAAGATCACATTAGTTTCCCACAAGCGTTCTACATGCACATTTGAACATGCATTGGGAACATCTCTTGTACTTGTCATTGAGAGATGTTCCCAAAACAGGGTTTGGATTTGCAGCAAGGTGTGTTCTATGGGGCGCTGATGTGAATTCAAGTAACTTCCATGTGATCATCAATGTAAATGTTGACTTGAGCATTGTCAATGCTAAGCAAACTTCCATGTGGTTGGAACCAAGGATTAAAAATATCGATATGATATGTTTTGATGCGAGGCATATTGTATCGGCATCGATAGTGGACAATACTAGATACGCTACGATTGGAATTGTATCGTGCTACTCGTGGATATGATATGATGTCGTATCGATGCATATCACATTGTATTGACTGATATGGTTTGATACGCGCACAACTATATTATGAATGCGTTTATTGCGATTCAAACCCATGTTTAATTAATTAATTAAACAATAAGCGCCTATCGTTTTATAAGTGAAATAAAACTAATTTTATTATCTTTATTGTAAACATGTGGTCTAAAGAAATGCCATATTAAATATTAATATGTTTAACAATTTCAACTTAAAATTAAATAGAATCATATTAAAAATTAATATTTATAATTATAAATAAAATAAAAATTCTACCAATTTTATATTTATATCAAAAATTGATTTTCTACTCTCAATAAAATTATACAAATACAAATATTAATAATAGAACAATTATTTTAGTACTTAAAATTCATACATTTGTACATGTATATATATATATATATATATATTATTAATTGATATTTTAATTTACACTAGATAATAACATATTTATTATTTATAAAAATTAAAAATTTTGTTTAAAAAATATTCAAGCATACAATATTATATTGAATATATTAAATACACTAATTTAAATTTATATAAAAATGATTTCTTATTTTAGAAAATTTGTTGAAATAAAAATGTTAATAATGGAATGTTTATTTTAGTAATTAAAATATATGAATTTGTGTATGATATGTATTTTATAAATTTTAATATATAGATATGAAATACTTTATGTTAAGATTATATATATTTTATAAAATATCAATTGATATTTTAATTTACATTTTATAATAAAATTTATTATTTACAAAAAGAAATATATTGTTTATCAAACATTTCAAAATTTAACATTTAATCGACTTTTTTTCGTTAATGTCAAAAAGTAAAAATATTAAAATAAAAAATGATTGATATAGTAATTAAAATATAATAATTGCATATGTTTTGTTTATTGGACTTAAATAGAATATAATATAGTAATGGTTTTATGCATGTATTAATTTGTAAAATACATATATTTTATGCATGGATTATTAACAAAATTGTATGATATGTATGCATTCCATTATATTAATTGTAATATATTTCTTTATATATATCATTAAAATATACATTTCTTTGTATTTGTACCTTATTCGTGGTTATTTTGATATTAAAATTAGTATAATTGATATATTTATAGAATTTATATTTATTTTTTTAATATATATTTTCATATCTTTTATTACCCAGTACTTTAATCAGTTCCTTTGGAAGGACCCGACCCGATTGAAGAATTTTTTTCCGATCTTTGACACCTCTGCTTTCTATACCCGACCCGAGTGATGAGAGTGAACCCACCAATCACTCTACTGGGACCCCCTTACCCTTAGGGTGGATCTGAATTCTTCATAAATGAAACAGGTGGCGTGTTACACAATCACCACGTCCGTGGCCTACACAAAGATCATCCCTTAGATCATGGGATCCGCACATATGTAAAGACAGGGCCACAGTGACATGGCATCTTGCTATCCACCGAAAACTTACAAACAGGCAGTGAAGTACTGGACCGATTTCTGAGGTTGAGGATAACTCAACCAGAGAGTAGAGAAGAGTATGTTGTGTCGTTGTGATCACACGGGAGATGTTTATGGCTTTGCTTTCTTCTCCATCTCGTCTCCTTGCACTCTCTGCTAAAGTTTCTGCAAAGACCCATTTCACCCAGAAGCCTCATATATCCGCAATCTCCAAGAGAAACCAAAAGGCGTTGGAAAATGGAACAAGAGTGGTGGGTTCTGCTGCCGGCTCTGAGGAGAAGATGGAGAGAGAGGATGCCCCTGTTGGGTCCAACAGGACGGCCTTGTCGGTGATGGAAGCTCTGAGTAGGTTCCAAGGCCCCAAATGGGTTAGAGGGGCTTGGGATTCCAAGCAGTTTCCGAAAGTTGAGAAGACCAATTGTGGTGCTGTTATCGATGCAGGTAAGGCGCCATGATGGGCTCTTCTTTTAACTATCAGTGATTATTTCAGTTGATAAGATGCTCATTTGAGGCCTTTCTTATGATTTTATTTGCATGCAGTTTCTGTATGCTTCTTTTGATTTAGCATCAAATGCTTCTTTTGGACAACTTATTGGAATTGCATTTCATTTATAATTACAGAAGTTTATAATGTTTCCATGGAGGAAGAAGTCAGGTTTCTCCAGATTCCAGAACCAATGGAAATTTCATAATTTTTTGATGGATCAAATTATGATTAGTCTGAGCTCCTTGAAGATTAGTTTGCAATTTCCTGGTGTCAGAGATAAGCCTTTTAATTTAAAGATCCAAAACAGTTGAAAGAATTGTCTTAGAGAAACTTAGCATTTTTTAATTGATAAAAAAACATTTTTTTTGAATAGCAAAAGAAATGCTTTCATTAAATTAAATTTAGAGAAATTTAGCATTTTGGAAAGTTGAAATTGTACATTCACCACTTTCCTTGTAGCCTATTTTAGATGTCCAAACTTGCTGCTTGACTTGATTTTGGTGTCATTAGGCAGGTTTTCAATTACCCATCCAATGGGACCATCTGATGTAAATTGGGAATGTTATGCCATTTTATTGGCATAGTATCAATTCGTAATATAAGTTTAGGGAGTCTATTTTTAAAGTTTTTCTTGGTTTGTCTCATTTTAAATTCATTATTAGTGGGTAGCTTAGTTGTATTAGGAGCCAGACCCGTATTTAAGCATCTTGATGAGTTTATCTTAGTTTGAAAGAAACCTTAACTTGATTCCAATCAGTTTCCTAGTTAAAATTGGAGTCTGTAAAAGAAGGTTGGGGGTTTCTTCTCTCTCTCTCTCTCCCTCCTCTTACTTTTTAAGGTATGCTTTATTCTCTGTTTATAACTTCCCCTTTATTCTATTATGTGTTTGCATCTTTACCCATCATGTACACCCTAGTAGGACTTTCTCCTCCTGTCCATCATCATGTGGCCTTAGGCACTCCTTTCCTCTTGATTGGTTATAATTTCTCAAATCCCATTAGATGGGGAAAAGATTTTGGATGGCCCATGGAGATTGTTTTATGCTCTAAATGAAATTTTCTTCTCTGATGTTCTTGTCCTTAACATAGTTTTTATGGTGCCAAGGCAAGGCTAGGCGACAAGGGGGCGCCTAGGCGATGGATTTTTTTTTAAGTAATACCATATATCCTAGGGTAGTTCCCTAGGTTCCATAACCATCTTTCCTTAATAGTTATCCATAATTTTCATAAGAGAAGTATAAACTTCATGTTTTAAGTTTAGAAAACCAACATTTTATGAGAAGAAAGGAACAAAGGAAAGAAAATTCAAAAGATATAGGGACTGAACCCCTACTTTTGTTATAGGAAAAGAAGAAAAGAAAAGGTGGAAGAAGAAGAAGACCTGTAAGAAGAAAATGTGTTGATTAGACAATTTTAAGTTCTTCTCTTGCTTATTGGTTCAGGTTCTGAAATCATTGAGGATTCAATCAAGGATCAAAATTTCAATACGATACACCCTGTATCGGGTGTATTGTATTGTATCTTTGGCGCTCCGATGCACATGTTTACAAGTGTTTTTGGGAACCCATTTTTTAAAATAATATATATTTAAAAATGAAATTGAAAACCAAAGAAATAAAAAAATAGGGGGAGTATCGTTATAAGTACTGATACACCTTTGCCGATACACAGAGGTGTATGATACTTTGAACCATGGGTTCAATTAGCAATGTTTGTGTTGATTAAGCCCTAACAAATAAGAAAATAATAAAAAGAAATTAGTACATAAATACATAAAATGAGTATTCTAGTTTAATAATGCCTATTTTATAATTATAATGTCAAAAAATTAAAAATATAAAAGTATTTTATAACATAGTGCACAAAACTACTTGGTGACTGGGCGAGGCGAGCCTCCAAGGGCACCTTGTCGCCTAGGCGCCCACCTAGGTGTCACCTTGACAGCTATAGTCCTTAAGTCTTGACCTCTATGGGATGGAATGTTTAACAACTTCATGTTGTTCCTTTAGGAAAATAGAAAGTATTACACAAGAGCTGAAAATCACATTAATAGTGTAAGAAGGAATGCAGATGGGATGGCCGATACTCTAGCAAAACAAGGGGTATATTGGCAACAGTTGTTTTGGGTGCCGGTGTAACAGTTGTAACTTGTGGGGATTGGAACTGCTTCCTTTGTAATGACCAGATTTATCATCATTTTATAAAATTTTTAAATTTCTTTCTGATCAACAAAAAAATTCACATTGTTTCATGAAGCTTATATGGATAACTGCCTTTATAATTCTATGCTGGGTTCATATTCATTTATTTGATATCAATGCTGTCCATCATCTTTTAGGTAAATATTTTTCTAAAAGATAAAGAAAAGAAAAAACTTTCTCTTATGGAGGAGGGCTGGAGATGTAGCTGTTGTTACGATCATGTCATGAAGATATCTAGAGAGTATGACTGCTTTATTCATTGCAAAGGGATGGAGAACTGGTGTTGATTTCATCTGGGCTTGTGTTGATCATCTATGCCTTATCCTAACTATCTGGGGTTGGCTACATGAATCCTGCTTTGCCATCCCAACTATATGGACTGTTGACACTGCTACGGAGCCTAAAATTTGCTAAACAATCAAATTTTAAAAACTTGGAGGTTGAAGGGGATTCAAAGCTGGTTGTTTCTCAGACTACCACTAGGTGTAGTGTACCTTGGATCTACAGACATGCTCTATGGGAAATAGAAAGCCTGGAAAGGGATCTAAATGCCACTTTCGCTTGGACAAGGACTGCAGATGGGATGGCCGACACATTAGCTAAACAGGGGGTCTATAGGCAGCAGTTGTTCTGGGATTTATTGTATGCTTTTCAGGTTTCTGATTCTTGGGTGAATGGACACCCTTTCTTATGTAACCTAACCTGTCATATTTTAATTTCTTCTTGCTGACCAAAAAAAAAAAAAAAAGAAAAATCCCAACTATATGGACTCTTCTTCTCCAACAGTCATCATCATCTAAGCCATGTTCCAACTAATGGGGTTGGCTACATTAATCCTGTTTTGCCATTCCATTCTGTTAAATCCGATGTCCATTATTAAATTATGGGTGCTTAAATCATTTCTTATTACTTCCACCCAAGTCCTTTTCGATCTGCCCCTATCTTTTCTAGCCCCTTCAACTTGTAACAAATTGCATTTTCTAACAGGTGTAGTCGTGTAGATGGTCTCCTATGCACATGACCAAACCATCTCAATCTACTCCTTGGAAAATGGTTCTATCAAGCAATTTGAAAGCATGCTAAGGTGGGATGTAATGGAGTTAGAAATGTTTAGGGTGTATTGAGAGAGGGGAGGCAAGGAGTGCTAGAGGGGGGAGGGAGAGGGTGCAGAGGAAAAAGCTTTAGCTGTGGTGGGTTGCATGAAATTATTTGCATCCATGGATGCTAAAGAGAATGACATGTTAATGCAGAAGGTCATTTCCTAGATTTCTTTTGAAACAATATGAAAGAGTCCCCATATTGTGTTTCTTTGCTGATATAGATGCTGTTTATTTATTTATTAAATTGATTTTTGGGGCCTTCATTGCTTGTGCAATGAAGTAGAGAGATTCATGGATTACTGTGGCTGCCTAGCCTGCCCGTGCTTGCCAAAAGTTCGAAAGGAAGTGAAGATGGTGACCTGGAGAAAGGAAGCGAAGACTGAAGCCAAAACCTTCGGTTTCGAAAAAGGTAGATATGAGGGTAAGGAAAGGCTAAAGATTAAAGAAGAAAACAGAGCCACCGTTTTCATAATTGAGGAAGTGATTATATGGCTGTAGGTTTCATGGATGGGACGATTCTCTTTGTTAAAAAATTTGGCTAGAAGAGCGAAGTAACTGTAGCTAGGAGTTTTGAAGCTGAGATGAGAAGAAACATGAAGGGTTGTTTCATGGCGATTATGGAAAGTGGTGGTTATAATAGAAAATACTCTTATGTGTGCCAGAGGGTAGAGAGAGAGAGCAGGATGGAGAATGTTTACAGAAACCCTGCAGGAGTCTCTACTGAATGTTGATAGAAGGCAAAGCTCAAATTTTCGCGGGGGATCAGGAATCCATGATAAGCAGAGCTATAGAGATATCTCGAAGGGAGAAGGTCAAAGTTTGAAAGGACTTCAAGCCATAGTATGCAGTGACACTAGAAGTCGAAGATTGCTCTTAGATGCAGCAGAAGGAGAATGGGAGAATAATTTGATTCTGACTTCAGCCAAAGGAGTCCAAGATTGGGAGAATATCGTAGGGGCGATGGTGAAGAGATTTAACATAATGGTACTGTAAACGTTAGACCTTTTGAAGACTCAAAGGCTTTGCTATATGGAGCTGGTTAAGAAGTACTGTTCCCAAGCGCTGAGACGGTGGAAACACCAATTGGAAGGGTAATGGTAGAAAACTGGTTTGTGTCTTGTAATCAAAATAATATCTCAGAAAGTCTTCTCGAGCTTCAGTTAGTAGGGCTTCCCTTAAACTACTGGAATGAGAAAACTTTGGTAAAATTGATCCAAGTCATGGGTGGATTGTTGACAGCTTTTAATCTCCATGACCTCCATGCCGCAAAAGCAAAGGTCAAAGGTCTGAAACCTGAAGAAGTCCCCGGATGCTTAGAGTTTCTCATTAATGGTTGCTGGCTTAAGGTTTGGGTTCTGTTGGAAGGTGAAACGTTCTCTATGGAGGAAAGGTTCCAAGGAAGAAGATGTCAACATCCTTGAAGGTTGGGTTACACGTGGAAAAAAGAGATCGAGCCAAAAGTCATTGAACAATGCCCAGGCGTCGAATGAAGATGAAGAGACTCCATGCAGATCAGCCAGTAAGTCTCTGCATAAGAATGCCATTAGTTCAATTTTTTTGGAAAGTGGAGATTGAAGGGCAGGTGAAAAGTCTTATGCGGAGGTCATTAAGGGCGGAGCGACATCAACTAACCTTCTGGGTCCACAAGGCTTTTTAAACCAGAGGAGACCTGGACCTCAGAGGATAGATGTGGCTTGGAATGTCCAGTTTCTCCATGTTTGGAAGAGACAGTTCCTGCCAAAATGGAGAAAATGGATTGGGGGGAGGCGACAGTTAGGAAAAAGAATGCTAGTATTGGTGCTGACCCAGGAAATGAAGACAATGATAGGGGTAAGGCTGGAGGAAAGGAAGACTTAGATGATGATGACTCTTCTGGTGGACAGGTTGGAAGTCAGGTCGAAGATTGCTTGTTTTATGAGGAGGTTGAGATTGGTATGCAGTGTAGATCTGTGTCAAGGGAGCAAAATGGAAGGGGAGGAAGATCAGGGTGGTGGGATATAATCAACAAGAAATCGCGCAATGTAAGAGTTCACAATCTAGTTCATGTGACAAATATTTTCTCAAGAGCAAAATCAAAGATTGCTTGTTTTATGAGGAGGTTGAGATTGGTAGGTTGGGTGTAGATCTGGGTTGAGGGAGCAAAATGGAAGAGAAGGAAGATCAGGGTGGTAGGATAATCAACAAGAAATCACGCAATGTAAGAGTTCACAATCTAGTTCATGTGACAAATATTTTCTCAAGAGCAAAATCAAAGATTGCTTGTTTTATGAGGAGGTTGAGATTGGTAGGTTGGGTGTAGATCTGGGTTGAGGGAGCAAAATGGAAGAGAAGGAAGATCAGGGTGGTAGGATAATCAACAAGAAATCACGCAATGTAAGAGATCATAATCTAGTTCATGTGACAAAGATTTTCTCTAGACTTAAACTCGGTTTGGCAGGGCAGGACCTACAAAAAATATAAATGTGTGTACAGAAGGAAAAAGGTGAGGGTTAACGGGACAATTGGTACTGATCATAGGGGGTAACTGTGCAAGAGCAACCAAGACCCCCCTTTCGTTGAAGAAACAACAGGTAAATAAGGTAATTGATGCCGAATCTGAGTCTGGTTCAGCACGGCTACTACAAGAGAATGAAGTTGCTTATGAAGTTTCAGGTGAGGTGACTACCCAAAAATTGGTTGATAGGGAGGTCACAATTGAGAAAAGCTTAGTTTATTTTTCTGGGGTGGTGAGGAATTTGCTAGGAGGGCTTATGAAGAATTTGAAAGAAAAAAAGAGGAAGAGAAAATGAAGACCAAAGCGCACTTAAAAGGGATCAGTGATTGGGATGAGGAACTCTCAAATCAAGAGGATGCGTTTACAGATGAAGACTGACGTGGGCAGACAGAAAGGTTTAGCATTTTTTTAGAGTTCTTTTGTATTGGGTGATCTTTTTATCGGTGTCTGTTTTGGGTTTTATTTTTTCTTGTGAGGTGTTTATTCTACTAGGTTTGTTTGGGTTTCCTGGGGGTGCTTCTTGCTCTAGGTGATTTCTTATCACCTTCTGTTGTAATTTTCCTTTTTTCTTTAATAAATTTTCCTTTTATTCTTCAAACAAGGGGGGGGTGGAGGGAGGATTGTGTTCTGGGTGGTGTCTGTATACTTGTGGTCAGGGCTGGGCTGTCAATGAGCTGGATTAAGTGGTAAACCCACCTTGACCCATCCTTACTGTGTTAGGGTTGGGTCAGCCTTGATTGGATCTCAGTTCGGGTTCATGTTGAGGCTCTTGAGGCTGACCCATGCCAAACCCAACCCATTGGCATTGTAGCATTGAAAAATTGTAAATATAAACATAGTTGACTATAGGTGGACTATGTTATGGGGTTAGGTTCGGTATCCCATTTCATTTAGTTGGGATGGATTAACTTCAGGTTGGGTTTGGTCAAGCAAAATTAGTACCGAACCTGACCCATTGACATCCCTACTTTTGGTTGTTTTTGACTAGGTTCTTTCCCTTTTTCCTGTCATTCGCTATATTCTTTGCATTTTGTTTATGCCTTTTGCTTGGGATGCAATACTTGTATAAACCTTTTATACTATTTTTTTTCCTTGGAATACATTTTGGCTTTTACTATCATTAAATAAATAAATCCAAAACTTGACAATGGGATATGATGTAAGAATTCAGGGAAGCTGTTAAAAGACTCAAATGGCTAAACTCCAATATGACTGTAAGGATTTAGTGGCAAAGGAGATCAGCCAATGGAATAGCTGACTGCTTAGCTAAACAAGGGGTGCATGGTGCACAGCCCACCTGAATAGAGCTGCAAAGAAGCTGGAGGCTGGAGGTTTCATGGGCTTTATAGAGATTTCTAGTCGAGCCTAGGGGATTATAGAATCCTTTTAGAGTCATCTTTAAGAGTATGGAGTCTTTTGTGTGTAGAGTCTTCTAGAGTTATCTTGAGTATTCATGTATTGTGTGGAGTTTTCTAGAATGATGTAGAGAAGTCTAAGGTCTAGAATGCCCTAAGATTATCCTTGTAAATATTTGGATAGAGAGTATTCTAGGAAGATGCCTAAAAGGTTCCATTTGAGGAAGTGGAACATGTGGTTGATATGAGGAGGTGAAAAGTGCAATCTAATGGCTAGGGTAAGGAGGTAGAAAATGGATGGTTAGGATTGCACCTAAAGGAGGTGGGAGTTTCTATAAATAGGACCCCTCCCCCAATTTTCAAGGGCATCAAAGGAGTCCCTCCAAGAGAGTAAAGTGTTCAAGGGTGAGTCTTACATCCTTATCTTTGAGCTAATAAAGAGTGCTTTTGAGTTAAAACCCTTGTGAGTGAAGGAAGGTTTAGAATCCATCATATGGATGGCCGAACCATGCAAGATGGCTGGGCGAAATTTCAAAAATTTCCAATTCTCTTAGGAATTGTATTCCCTAAGTTTCGAAGAACAACATTTTTTCTAGGATCGGTCTTGCGCTGAACCAGACCGGATTTGAAACCAAACAAAGAGGGAGATGTATACCTAATATGGATACCACAAGTGTAGATCCCAAGGTGGAAGTTCATGCCCAAACCAGTCTTAAAACCAGCTTCCATTGAAGATGGCGCAACTTTGATCTTGAAGCCGGTTCAGCAACGCAATTTTCAGCAAAACTGCAATCCAACTACTTGGATCGAACTGGGGAGGTGAGCATGAAATTTATTTGAATTTTTCTTGCAAAAATTAGGGAAAGAATTGATCTTTATTAGTTTCAAAAAATGTAGTTGAACTAGGGTTTCTTGGGAGACAAAAAGAAGAAGAGAGAGAGAGCAGAATTGACAGGTGTTCTAGACCAGTTCACCCTCTTCTTCTTTTATCTCTTTATGGAGCACTTCTCCTAATCAAATTAGGAGATTATCCAAATCTTTATTTGGGTCTGGACTCTATTAAGAGATAAGTCTTATGCTCTTAAGAGGATGGGTGCTCCATACCCATTTCCAAACCCAGATTCGCCCCATGTCACATGACAACTTAAGCTGTCTTGTGACATCTTAATTAATCATATTAATTATGGGCTTTAGGCCAATCAGCTATATGGCTCATGACCCAAGAGTGTTGCTTGGCCAATTTAGGTTTGATTTGTATGGCGTTGGACCCCATAATGACCTCACATAAGCCCACATGGGTTCGGCCCAGCTTCTGTGAAAAGGCCTGGTCAAATTCACTGCTAGATGCAGTGAACCCCTGAGCACATCACTATGGCCTCAAAATGGGCCCAACATTTACACTTAAATGATCCTTGAATAATCCAACCATCCTATGAAGACCTAAGGATAACGGACTTAAGTAAGATAAAGCCCTTCAGGTAATCAGTCCTTTATGGTCTCTTAGACTTAACCTCTCAGCCCATAATGATCAAACACTACCCGATAGGGAAGGACCTCTCCCCTGGCTGCAAGGTGTAGTGTTACACTCTTTGCTCGGATGGATCTCGGGAATTAAAACCTTTTGCAAACATTTATCATAAAGCATAATATATATATATATATATATATATATATATATATATATATATATATATATATATTGCAAAACCAAATCTCAAACATAGTTGAAATCCACTGCCAGCAGTTTAGGTTTCCATCAGTGAGAGTGCAAATCCGATCATTCACTTTGTCTGACAAAGGGGACAATCCTATCTCTATGAGTGAATTCTCAGACTGCCCCAACATACCTAGGTTTTGACTTGTAATGGATCTCACTGATTGGCATATCAAAGACAACCCAATCCGACACCTAGTGCAGTACCATAATCAAGTATAGGGGTTATGTGTAACTTTCCAGTTTTGCCCATCAATCTCCAAGGTCCATGGCATAACTGGAAAATGGTCCGGATTCAGTGTTTCAACCAAACACAAACTACATGTGCTTCGGGTCTAACCCTATCAGCTGAGACAAGTTGCCCCAACTTCTTTGGTAGCACATCAGTGTCAGCCTTGGCAGGATAAACTCCCCAAGTCTATCCAACAGTTGAGAACATTCTAAACTAACACAAGTCTCATAAGTGTCTAGTTTAAGGGGTAATTTCACAGAAACATATCAATATCAACATGAAACAATGATGTACTTTTATTCATTTACAATAAATGTATCTGTACATCAAACTAATTGGAGCTAAGGGCATACATTGTCTAACAATGAGTTCTATTGGAGACTAGGTGCATGACAATGGGCAGCATTTGTTTTGTGCTCAATTGTAATCTGATTGAATTTTAGGTTGTATCTCACGTCTATTCTAGGGAAGACTCATTGTATTGTTTTATGATTTGAATTTTTTCATCTATAAAAAAAAAAAAAAAATCCAAAACTTGTCTTTTGCTTATTGGATAAGATGTTTTGTCCTTGCCATCCTTGTCATTATATATTTAGTGTAAGGGCATGTGCTATGTATGTGTGCTAATAAAGGGTAAAGATATAAATTGACATTATATAATCAAATTTAGCTTTTATGATCTGCACCAAAACCAAAGCAAGTATCCACTTTATAATAGTATAGATTATTGTCCATTCCTATCTTTTTATTTGGTCATCTTTTCTTTCTCAGAATTAATGGGTTCAATTTGATAATCTGTTGCGTTGAGTGCCTGTTGGGAGGGTTTTCGTGCAATGGCTTCTAGTGTCACAAGGTAGGCCTCACATGGAAAGCCATGGAACTATGTTTGGTGAAAAACCTAGAAAGCCCAAAAATGCTTACATTGAGCTGAGAAATCGACTTTCTGCTGAAGCTAGTTTTGGTAGCTTCTTCTAAGCTTCCTCATTCAATGCATCTTAATTAATGCTGAAGCCCTCCCAAATGGGCCCTAATAAGGGTAAATTGCAGATTACTACCTTGTACTTTGGGGCTAGTCTCACTTTTGTACTCTAACTTCAAAACGTGCCTCTACAGTACCTGAACTCTTGAAAATTGCCAATTTAGTACTTGCCGTTAGCAGTCCATCAGTTATCTGTATCATGTGATGACATGTGTGACTTAATTTTTTTTAAAATGCCAAAACTACCCTTTTTAATATTTTTGAGACCATTTTATCTTGATTGTCTTCTCCCATGACAACAAGAATTACTTGTCTTCTCCGGAAACAATGGTGGTCTAAAACCTCCCTTTGTTATGGATTGAATAACTGAAAAAGGATTACAATGATGGTAGTCTAAATTCCTCTTCTCCAGCAACGACATTGTCTTCTTTGGTGATGTTTTTCCGTGTAGTTTCTCCAGCGGAAAGCAATACTTCTTTGACATAAAGGTTAGTTCATAAAGTGAACAGTTGTGCCCAATAGCTGTGAAAGGGGATTTAAACATGGCTATTTTGGCCATTCCAAAATTATGCTTCTCTCACCTACTCAAATCTTGAAGGTATTTGTGTCCTTTCACATGCCAACTGATGCCAGTTAACGGTTTTGAACTAAACTGGCAATTTTAGAGAGTTTCAGGTACTGCAGTGGCATGTTTTGAAGTTCAGGTACTAAAGTGAGACTAGCCCCCAAGTACAGGGTACTAATCCACAATTTACCCTAAGATTTAAGATATACTTCTGGTAAATCAGTTCTTGATGAACTGGTTAATTGGAAATTTGGTTGAAGTTTAACCTGTTTGATAAATGCGTTTTTCTTTTCTGTTTTTTTTTTTATTTTTTATTTTTTTTATTTTGTTTTATGAAATTGGTACTCAGCTCCACACAGAAATTTGGATTTATCAATCCAGTGCTTTGTTTGATATTCTCAACTTAGTTATGTTCCTAGATCATGAGCAAGCTTTTAAAGTTTTGGATTTTGTTGTTTTTTCTTTCTATTTGATAATATTTATATTTCCAATATTTTATGCAACACTTGATATGCCAACCCCAACACTATGTTTCTGATCCTTGTTTTGAATTTTCAGTTTTTGGCATTACATATTTTATTAATTATTTTATGGTATAAGAAATCTTCTTACCATGTCTCTTTTCCTTGTTTCAGAATTTCTATTGGATCTTTTAATTACTGAGAGTATTAAAAATAACAAAAGGCCATTAGTGTGGTCGTCTGCTTTCTCATTTGGAGCAATGACATGGTTGAGTTCTGCACAATTGGCATATTCCAGTGAACAGATAAGATCTGACATGGTCTATGAGATTGGAGAACTTTTTGAGTTGGGCATTCAGCTCACTTACTTGCTTCTACTGTTAGGATTGCTTGGGGTGGGTACGTTCTTTGTGATTCGTCAAGTTCTTGTTCGCAGAGAACTTGACCTTTCTGCTAAAGAATTGCAGGTAAGCAACTATATTTGCTTTTCCATTATCAATAATGAAAGTTTGTTCTATTTTTTTTTTCTTTCAACTTTGAAAAGTGCTATGGAATCAATAATACAATTACTCGTGTAAAAATTGGTTTTCTTTTATTTTTATTAGCAACAACAGTTGAGAGCCTTACTAATGTTGTAAAAAAAATGATTTTCATATTTTTATCAGGGTAATATTTGAAATTTTAACTGTTAAAGTTGAAACACTGAGTTGGTGCTGACATGGCACTGTTTTTTCTGGGAAACAGCAATGGAACCCAACATACCCTAATAATTAATTTGACAATGGATATGGTTTTAAACAGAATGGAATGGCGAAACAGGATTCATGTAGCCAACCCAATATAGTTGGGATAGGGCCTGGATGATGATGATAACATCAATATTTTAATTATCTGGTAGTATTTTTTCACATGCATTGTGGATCTATGGATCCATTTTAATCCTTATTGAATCATCCATGATTTTTTTACTATTTAATTATGACCTAGTCTCCACCTGTTGCGTAAATATGGAAAAGTTTCTTTAACTTTTCTCTTATTGTACCTTAAGCTAGGAGTATTAGCAAAGGGTGCCTTTTCTTTTCTGTTCATGTTGTTTTTGCATTTTTTTTGATCAGCAACAGAAAGAAGACATTGTTTTGCAGTTTCTATGTTTTTATCTTATTTCTCTATTTTTGGAATTTCAGGAGCAGGTTCGTAGTGGTGATGCTAGTGCCACCGGGTTGTTTGAACTCGGTGCAGTGATGCTGAGGAGGAAATTTTACCCAGCTGCTACAAAATACTTGTTGCAAGCAATTGAGAAATGGGACGGAGATGATCAAGATCTTGCCCAAGTATGACAAAACGTTGCATCTCTCAAATGCGGTCTTGGGGGTTAATATTGCTTGAATATATAATTTAAAAATATGAATCACATACTTGATGTAAGAAGGATATCCAACCTTCCTACAAACACTTTGGGCGGGGGGGGGGTGCTCAAAATAGGGCACTGTTGTAAAAAGAAAAGAAAAGAAAAGGGAAGAAAGCTAGAATGATATGGTTTAGACCTAGGAGTTGGGGATAGGAAGATGGGGGATGATTCCTGGGAATGGTTTAGGATTGCAAAGGAAGATTAGTATTTGAGTGAAAGGATTTTAGAGAGAGGAAATGTGCTAAAATCTCTGCATTCAAAGAATTTTCAAGAGAGGACTAAGAGAATGAAACTAGAGCTAAAGTTGAGAATGAAACTAAAGAGCCAGACTTTCAATCTATAGAAGTTGTAAGCAGTGAAGATAAGAGGATGTGGGCCAAGAGAATTTAGTAATTGTTGAAGGAACTTCCAACATCCAGGATCAGCTTGAGGTTAATGATCAAGAATAAATAGAGAACAAGCAAGTTGAACAAAATCAGGTTCAAGATACAAATGTGCTGATTGTAGTAGATCTTAGTAAGGAAGTAAGTCATGACTTTACCTCTCAAGTTCAACTGGAATCAATTCAAGAATTACAAGCTAACATAGCACAAGTTCCACCAACATCAATAATGGAAGAATTCTAAGAGTTCTCTGAAGAACGAGTAGCTGAACATAGAGGTGGTGGGTCCTAAACTAGAGATTGAAGGAAAAGCTCTGAATGCTGCAATTGAGATTTTGAATATGAAAGTTAAAAGTGATAAGCAAGGGGGGATTCAAAAAGCTAATTGTTATAAAAGTTAAAAGTGATTGATGATTTTAGTGTTCAAAAAACTAATGTTATTGGCAAACTCCTCCCACAGTTCATCAGCTATGCCATGTATGATGTAGTCTCCAGTAATTCTGTTCAGTTTTGGGAAGATACTTGGGCAGGGGATATTCCTCTTAAAGTCCCTTTTCCGTCTTTGTTCTCTGTTTCTTTTTATAAAAATGAGGTGATTTCAAAATTCCTTCCTTCTGTGTTAAACCCATCGGCCTTGACTTGGGATTTTGGTTTCCGTAGAGGGTTAAGGGATGAGGAAATCCAGTGTTTGTCTAATTTGCTTTGTCTCCTTAAAAAGATTTGGTTGGACCCCTCAAAGCTAGATAAGAGGATTTGGGCCCCTCATACAAAAGGGTTTTTTTTTTTTTTTTTCCTGTGGTTCCTTTTACAAGTCACTTTGAAACTTGCCCTCTCAATAGGTTTTCCCTTTCAAAGAAGTTTGGTGTAGGCCAGTTCCCCCTAAGGTTATGGCTTTATGTTGGGAAGTGTGCCATGGGAAAGTTAACACTATGGATAACCTACAAAAGGGAAGACCCTTTCTTTGTATCTCACCTAACTGGTGTACTCTTTGCAAATCACATGGTTAGGACTGTTACCACTTATTTTTATCTTGTAGTGCCACTACAGAGCTTTGGGTTTGGCTTTTCTCCTTGTTTGAGTGTAGGTGGGAGATGCCAGCAGAAGTAAGCATGTTGTCTAACCCATTTACTCTCTCTTGGCCCCATAAAAGAGGAAGAAGAATGTGGAGGTGTGCGAGAGCTGCTTTGATATCGATAGTTTGGGGAGAAAGGAATGCTAGAATCTTCCAAGAGAAGGGGAGGAGCAGCCAGGCCCTAAAAGACTGCATTTTGATTAGGACAATACAGTGGTTATAGACTATGGAACTGTTTTACCAATTTTCCTTTAATGATTTATGGAGGAACTGGTTAGCATTTGCAAGCTATTCATCCTAAAAGGAAAGGGTCTCTACAAATTGGGCCCCCCTCCTCAAGGTTTTCTGAAGCTGAATTTTGATGGGAGTAGCCAGGGCAACCCAGGGCCCTTTGGGATGGAAGGTGTCTTGAGAAATGAGGCTGGAGAGGTTATCCTTCTCTACTCTGGCCCATTGATCATTGGGAATTCTGTTAGGGCAGAATTGCTAGCTGCTATGCAAGGGGTCCTCCTTGCAAAAGAATTCGGTGTGGAGCAGTTGCTGATTGAAGGGGACTCTAAGGTAGTGGTGGAGTGGTTAAATAATCCGGTGAACGTTGTGTTGGGTTACAAGAATGAGCTAAAGAAATACAAATGGTTGACAAGGAATATGACTGTTACTGTACAGTGGGTGAGGAGATCAGCTAATGTCTTTGCTGATAGATTGGCAAAACAGGGCACAACTGAGGAAACACTATTTTGGGCCGAGCTGTAATTTTGTATTAGTACACATGTACATTACTTAGATTCTGTGTTTTAAGATTTTATGTGCTTCATGTTTGGAGAGGTGGCATCTTGCACCTTCCCAAGGGACTGATTATGTAATTTTTCTGATTTAATGGAAATATGATATTTTATCTATAAAACAAACTAATGTTATTGACGATTTATTGAAGAAGGTTACAGAAGGCAGTGTTTCAGACATACATTTCTGTCAAGATCCCTTTCTAGCTATGACTGGCATTTACTTACAGTCCAAGTGTGTTTAAGTAGCTATGGAAACTCCTTTTTCCATTGAGCTATGTCAACTTTTCATCCTCAAGTTCTTCAAAACTCAAGGATGGGTATTTTTGAGTTGAAGGAGAATGATGCAGGAACTGAAGGACCAAAAATGGAATTTTCTGATTTTTTTTTTTTGTATTTCTATATGTTTTGACAGCAGGGATATTTTCATCATTTTGGCCAGTCCCATGTGGTCTTGGGCCAAAGCATCTTGTTCCTCTACTTTAGTAGGGCTTCTCTTTCAATTTTTTAATTTATTTGTATTAATAGGTAGGAAGTTATTGTGTTTCTTGTTGCACAAGATCAGGAGTGGCAACTTTGTAATTATGATGAGCAGTGATTCCTACAAACCCTAGAGTGACTATAGGACCCTTGGAATGACTTCTTGGGGTTTCTTTCTCTGTTCTCTTTCTCTACCCTTTCTCTTCTCTCTATACTTCTCTATTTCTATGATTCTATCTTGTGTTAGTTTTGTTCTAGACTTGCTGCATCACTTCTTTATGAGGTGAAGCCCATGATAGTCTAGGATTAAGATACTAGTGTGGAGATTTGAGAGTGCTAATCATCAGATTTTGGTTTGCCTAGATATTTTTCAAGAATCAATTGGTGCCAAGGAACGAGTTGGGGATGGCCTCAAGTTGGACCTTGTAGGTGGTAATGGAGGAGGGATTAGTAACTCTAGTAGTACTAAAAGTAACATATACCTCGTAAAATTAGAATTACTGAAGTAAGTGGGTGCTAGACAAGATGAACAAGGGAAAAATATTAGGACTTAATGATCTTCCAATAGAAGTGGGGAAAGGTATGGGGGAGGTAGGTTTTTTATAGCTGACTAAACTATTTAGTAAGATGGTGAAAACAAAGAAGATGCTGGATAAATGGAGAAAGCGCATTATGGTGCTTATATTTTAAAACTAAGGCGATACATACAGTTGCAATAATTATCATGGTATTAAACTCATGAGCCAAACTATGAAACATTGGAAGAAAACAACTGAACAAAGGTTATGAGATGAAAACAAGTAAATCAGAAAAACAAATTTGATTTATGCTGGGAAGATCAACCATGGAAGCCATCTTTCTATTGAAACGAATGATAGGAAAGTTAAGAGAGAAGAAGAGAGATTTTCATATGGTATCTATTCATTGGTCTATAGAAAGCATATGATAAAGTCCCTAAAGACTCTTTGGTCTGTATTGGAGCATCTGTATAGCGACAAGCTTCCTCCTTTGTAACATGCAGGGGTTCCCCCCCTTCTTTGTATATCTCCTCTTGTTCCCCCCCCCCCTTTTTCTCTCAACAAATTCTGGTTAAATTTTCTCAAAAAAAAAATAAAAGAGTAGGAATAGAACATATATATGCAATGTAAATTTAATATGGTAGGATTGCAAAGCAAGGTATACTTAGGATTGGAGACCAAGAGATAATGTGACCCCTTTTGTTACCATGGTTCAATAATTCATAATAAAGGAGAGATTGAGAAGGATGTTGCTCAGAGGATTTGGGCAGGATGGGCAAAATGGAGTGGTAAAAGGAAAATTCTATAAAACAGTTATAAGGCTGATGATGTTGTATGGAACAGAGGCCAGAGTGTTGGACTGTTAAGAAACATGTTCAAAAAATGAGTGTGGCAGAAATGTGAATGCGAAGATGGATGAGTAGTAAAACTTGAGAAGGACAGATCGGAAATGAAGTCATTTGAAGGAACCTAGGAGTTCTGTTGGGTTCAAGAACACACCATCTGAAACACTACTCATGTGCTTCCTTCTTTTTGGCTTTGACCCACCCTTCTGATAGTTCTGTTGGGAAGTCTTCTTGGAAAGAATTAATACTTGTGATCTTCTTCAAAGAAAGAGACAAAATTGGTGCCTTTCCCCAAATTGGTGCATCCTTTGTAGGGATGATTGTAAGACTTGCTACCACTTATTGATTTATTGCCCTTTTGTTCTTTCTATTTGGGAATGGTTTTTCTCTTTGTTTGAGATCCCTCCACCAAATGTTCAAGGTTTGTTCAGTTCTTCATTTGTCAACTGGAGGAAGAGAACTCTTTGGAGGTGTACAAGAGCGGCAGTATGCTGGACAATATGGGAAGGAATCAAAGAATTTTTTCAGACGAGGAAAGGAGCAGATAAGCAATCATTGAAGCCATTACAATCAGAGTGATTAATTAAGTCCTTTAGTAGTTTTGATAATATTTCCACAAATGACCTGCTTCAGAAGTGGAAGGAGGTGGCTGACTCTTGTCTTCCAAAAGCTGTTATCAGTCCAGTTTGGGTCATGCCTCGAATTTCGATGGTAGTAGTGAGGGGAATTTGGGCCCTTCAGGTATTGGAGGCGTTTTTTGGAATGAGGAGGGAGGAATTATTGCCACCTCTACTCGGGGCTAATAGATGTAGGAGACTCCTTGAGGGCAGAAATCTTGGCTGTGATGGAAAGGATCCAAAAAGCCAAGGAGTTGAACATAAGAAGATTGATTGTAGAAGGGGATTCTAAGTTGGTAGTTAACTGGCTGCAAAAAGATGAGACTGGCATTGCCTTGACAACTATGCTAACAACTTTATTTAATGGACCCTACATAATAAATTAAAACGACACCCATGACTAAAATTTAAAAGATTAGTTAAAAACAGAAGATTCCTAGACTCAAACTGTTGAAAGATACACTGTGTTTACTTAGTTTCTTGCTAATTTCTCAGTTGGATGTTTAGCTTCTTATTGGATCTTTAGTTTATTGGGCTTATGGGCCCTTTGGACCTCATCTTTTATTTGTCATTATTGCTGCCTAATCACGTACATGATTGTAATTTTATTCTCTTTATACCAGTTAATATAAAAGATAGTGGGCTGCATCATGGCACCCACATTTGGAGTGGTTTCTCTTCTAATTTTCTTTTCTATTCTTCCTCCTGTATTCCATTCCTTTGCTATTGTTCATCTTATTTCTCATCAATTACGGTCATTTTTTTTGTTATTTTATAAAACAACTCTATCATTAGTACCACTTGGATGCCTTTATACTCATTGTCAACTGGCAAATGGTTAAATTAGACCTTGGACTCTGCATGATCTCAAGTTCATTCAGGTTGGATATCCTTACCATCTGACCAGTTGTCTAGTTATTGAATTATTGCAGGTCGTGGTAAACAATCCTGGAAAACGAGGGGTGGGGGTGTTATAAATTTTGGCTAGGATTTTTAGTATTTATATCATTATATGGATACTATTAGGTGAAACATAGAAAAGGTGAGCATTGGGTGATCAAATTAGATGGATTGAATCTGTGCACCAAAGGATGTAAACATAAATGAGATAAAAAATATAATTTCGTGATTCCCACAACTATATGCATGCATACAGACATAATATATACTCAAATTTATTTAGAAGATGGTAAACATGGTTGTAAGATAAAGCTACATCAGACTAGGTGGTGACCTGGACAAAAATATCATGCCAAGGTGGTGTCTTAGGCTCTTAGCAACTTCAGTTTACTGTAGCATGAAAAGAGATTTTTGCATTGCATATCAGAAGCGCAGTACTAACTTTAACCCTCTTGTTTGGTGTAGAACCTGATCATTGTAACATTTCTGATGGTTTCTTTCTCCTCCCAAACATTCATTAGGTTTACAATGCTCTTGGTGTCAGCTACATCCGGGATGGGAAACTTGACAAGGGAATAAGTCAGTTTGAAAATGCTGTGAAACTTCAACCAGGATATGTCACAGCTTGGAATAACCTTGGTGATGCATATGAACAGAAGAAAGAGTTAAAGTCTGCTCTAAAGGCATTTGAAGAAGTGCTCCTTTTTGATCCTAACAATAAGGTTGCACGGCCTCGCCGTGATGCATTAAAAGAACGTGTTAAGATGTACAAGGGTGTTCCTTTGAAATCAAAAAAGGAACGCTGATTTTTACTAATCAACAGACAACAAAGGGAAGAGGTAATTTTTTCACCGGCAGTCTGTAAATTCAGAAGCATGATTGAATTTTGACTTTGTATTTCATTTGTCATAGTTGCAATGACCATGGTTCTATATGTACAAGATGGCCAAGAGTGAACATGTTAGTGAGACTAGTAGGCAGGTGTGCAGAAAAAAACAAAGTATTCTTACAGAGCATTAGGGCATGTTTCGTATTTCTCATTGGTGCCATTCTTTGCTCTTTTGCTTAAGCAAGTCTGTAGTTGGGTCCAGTGTTTCTGAAGGAAACAATACATGTAGGATTGGAGGGGAGTTTCTTGTGCATACTTGAGTGCAGAAATGTTGCTGCGCAATGCAATCCTAGGAAAGAAAATGAGGTGATCCCTCTTTACATTCCAATTACACTGTAATACTGATTAAATGAAGGCACTCGCACATAATTGGCTGCTCTTTACCGTCAGGTTGGTGGAAAATGCATTTATGCTCATAACAAGATAGCTTGGGTTAATGTGCAATAGACTATTTTTTTATAGGCAGAATTCTATTAGCTCGATGAAGAGTATTACATAAAAAGTCTGAAATAATAGACCAAGTAAAAGTCTAGGCAGAGATAAACCCTGTGTGGCAATTAGATGAGCAGCAACATTTGCTGTCCGTCGAGCAAGAATGAAGGTTAGATAGATAAAGGGCTCTTGCAGGCAGTAATGATATGGAGCAACCGCCACGGTGGATGGAGACCATTCATCAACATGACTTTGAAAATACTAGAAGCATCACCTTCAATAACAACGTTTGATAATTAAAGCTCTTGGACTAAAAGTAAAAGTAGAACATGAAAAGGAGCCAAAGCTTCAGCCATGAAAATTTTTACGTTTAATAGGCAAAGCTCTTGCAAGAAGAAAAGTACCAAAATGATTCCGAATGACTAGTCCAACAGAATCCACACCAAGTTTAAAAGCAGCACCGAAAGACTTAGGCACCAATCAATTTCAGCATGCAATAGAAACGTTGTTGGGCAAAATTTGAAGCCTTTATAACAGGATTTTATCCAGATAAACTTTTAAGAGGATCTCATGGTCCGTTTGGTTGAGTGGAATCGGAATCCCATTTCCATTTGAGGGAATGGCCATTCTCTCCCCCTCCCTTGGGGGAATGGGATTCTCCCATTTGAGGGAATGGCCATTCTCTCCCCATCCCTTGGGGATAAGAATCCATTTCAGCCAATTTCAATTCCTATTTTGATTCACATCTGAACCAAACGGGCAGGGGGAAAGAGACCATTCTGATTCCAATTCCAATAGATTTCGATTCTGATTCTGATTCCGATGGACCCTGAGTGTTAAAAATCAGCTAGTGACAGTTAGTTCATCCTGATTCTTAAGGACAATTTTACCCATCTAATTCTGTAATTGAATTATTGATTGGCTGGGCATGTAAAATACTTAAATGCTCAAGTAGACAACTTTTATTAATGATTAGTAATGGTAATATAAAGGAAATCTAATCGTGATGAATTTAAGAGAAATATAAAAGAAGTCATGGTGAATTTTAGATAATTTTTAAATTTGGTATTTGAAATTTAATAGGCTATGAAGAGCTTAACCGTTTAAAATTATTGCAATTGGCAATTAATACATTGAGTTGGTTAGAATTAATAAGTTGTTAGAGTTTGTGCAAGACAATTTAGACTTGCGTGATTGTATTAGTAAGTAGGCAATTAATATGCTTGTTTCCACTAATCCACTTTAAACTTAAAACTTAAATGTGACAATTGACAATTAATAGATTGAGTTGATTAGATCATTAGAGTTAATAAGTGGTTATAGTTTGGGCAAGACAATTTAGATTTTGCCTGATTGTATCAGTAGGCAATTAATATGCTTGTTTCCACTAATCCAAGCTTAAAATGTGGTAATTGGCAATTAAAAGGCTAGTTAGGGCTTTAAATTGCAATTGATACATATTCTATACCACCACTATAGGTTAAATGGCACCGGTAATAGGTCATCACAACAGAATTGGGATCACCTGTCAACAAAACAAGTTCCAACAACCTAATAACATCTGACACTGCACATCTTGCTATAAAACTGGGGCCATTAAAAAGTGGATGGAACCCACCATATTTATGAAATGTATGGTGTCAGATGTTGTTGGTAGGGTATTGGAACTTAGACCTCAGGTGATCCTGACCCATCACACACCAAAGCCACATGTCTCTTTTTTAAAAATTGATATGGTTAGACCTTAGACCTATACCAGATGTAAACCTTGCCTTCGCTATAAAAACCCATTTGTGGAACTTGACATCCATCCCAAGCAGTGGGCTGGAAAACCCATTTGGGAAGTTATTTTCACTGTTTTCAAAACTGGATCGGATTGGATGGTCGGACTGGAAAAATCGGGAATCGGTTTTCGTTTTCCTCCAAAACCTTTTTTTCCCCAAAACTGTTGATTTTGATCAGTAAATCGCTGAACTGGCTGATTAACCGTTCGAACCGTTTTTACCATTTTTCAATTTTTTAATTTTTTAAAAATCATGGTTATTTCACATTCAAAATGGCCAAGTTCTTTACCATTTGGGTTTTCCTTGTCTTATTTTTGCTCTCAGGTCTATCTTTAAGCTACTTTTGAAGTTCGAATCTGGTTTTCTTCATTTCATTAGTTGCAATTATTATTTTCTCTTAATTTATGCATTTTCTGTTTTTTAGTCTATACGATCATGAAAGAACTGAAAGATCCTTATCTTTCTCTCTTTTTTCCTTTTATTCTCTCTTATGGGCTGCAGGTAGTCCATCCCCCAAACTCATTTTTTCCATTTCAATTGCTATTATATATGGTTTTATTTTATTTTGGGATTCATGCATGCATGGGACATTTTGATGAGTTTTTACTCCTTATATTTCACTGCATTTATAATTACTTAGCGCTGCATTTGGTTGCAATGAAAACACAAATATGTACACTTCATATTTACCCTTTTTCAATTCATGAATGGAAACATGGCTCACATTTTAAATCATTTTTGCACTCATATTGTTTGTTTAAAATCAGTGCAAAATGTGGGCCCATCATTAAATGTTCCAATTATCTTATGCTCCAATGCCTTAGCTTTGGTCAAAAAGTTAATTATTGAAAGAACACAAAATTGTATCCAAAAAATAGGTACAATAATACTCTCTTCTTAGAGTATACAAGTGTCAGAAAATACGTTTTTGATATGACAATCATTACTTTTATACATATCAAACAAATGCTCGCAAACGCGAACTGGGGCATATAAATACCCCGGTTCGGCGTTTGTATCGCAAACAAACGAAGTCTAGGCTACATTTGGAAACGACGCAAATAGTGTAAATCCCGGTTCAGGGTAAATTTGCACTCTGGTTCACTTTTGCCTGTGTTTGACAACATTACATTTTTGCATTGACAAATGACAGACCAATGCATATTTACATTGATAATAAGATGTAAAAGTACATCAATAAAAAAGAAGTAAATTTACATTCAAGTGGGCTTTTGATAAAAAAAACATATATTTTATTGGAATTCGTGTTAAAAGTCTATTTGGTGAGAAGATAAATTTGTCAGTGCAAAACTAACCCAACTTTATAATTTATATGAACTATTTTACACTCTACATATTTATATTCATACTTATTTGCATCATTTGCAAATGCAGCCTTAGAGATCAAGTTGGGAATAATACAAATACAAGGTTTAAATGGTTTTGCATTGATAGTACATATCTGTGTTTGTACTTTTCCCAAACTGAACCTAGAGGAGAGGATCATAAAATAATTTAATTAAGAATTCCCTTATCTTTCTCATTGTTGTCTCATACTCTATTTTTAGAGACTATGCTCATGATAAACCTAATTAGCATTGATATTTTATTTAATTACTCGTGCAATTTGTTTCCACTTTTGCAGTTGATGCCACTAGGTTGCAAGACGAGGAAGGGTGCACGTTACCATTCGTTGCCCTATGTAAAGGCTGTAGGCTAACCTGCACTTTGAAGAACCCTAGCACAGGATACCTCCTTAAATCATATTGTGCCACTACACTTGATGGGAGCAAATGCATGTGCACCCACTCTAAATGCTGAATGGTTGCTTCATTATTTGATGATCTCTTAGCCTCTTCCCCATTATATATGAGTAACCTTTTTGCTTCAATTTGGTCCTGTTTTTTTAAGATCAGATGAAGGGATGGAGGGTAGCACGTCCCCACAAATCAATAGAATAAATAAAAGCGAAAGACTATGGAAGCTTACATAGGTTTAGAGAAACATATCCATCAATCAACATCTGAACTTAATGTGCAGACCAGCCAATCTGCAGCCTGATTAGCTTCATGAAATACATGATTGTAGCTGATTCCCTTCTCGCACTCTCTTTCAGCTCGCAGCAGTCTTGGATGAATACAAAGGGGAGAGCGCCCGCCTTGCCCCAACCCAAAACAATGGAACCACTCCCCCACAAGCTCATGTCTACCCAGAAAAGAGAGAACAACACTACACAAATCCAGGAATGGGGAGACCTAAGTAGTCATCCTGAATTCTGAGTGATTCATATGAAGCTCATGATTTAGTAAAAGTGCCTACACTTCTTCAAAACATCAACTCTTCTGATTGCACTATAATGACCAGGGATTCAAAATCTTGTCTAAGTCCGCTCATAATGTACATATTCAATCAGTTTTGAGTCAAAAGATTTCTTCACCAACTATATGAAAAAGATAAAATTACTAAATTAGGTAATGTGCATATGGGGGTACATGTCGTGTGATGGGATGCTCACGATTCGGTTAATCAAACTGCCGATTTATTTCTAAACCAAACCAGTAGTATTGGTTTTGGAAAAACTAGTAACAAAAATTGAATTAAAGCCAATCGGTTAACAGGTTGATCGGTTCAGTTAATCATCATTTTAATTCTTTGGTTTTTCGGTATTATTTATAATATATATTATAAATAATACAAAAATATATAATAAAAAAATTAGAAAAACATATAAAATATTAAATATATATGTGTGTGAGTATATATATACCGGTCAATTCGATTAATCACCAGTGTTTTATATTACTAAACCAAAACCGAACTAATTAGTTTGATTCAATTTTTCGGTTTTTTGGATTTTCATGAAAACCCCTAGTGGGGCATACTCTTTTAGGGAGACAATTGAATTCTGAACTGTCACTACATTTCTTAATTCTTGCACAAACTGTTATGCTCGGTTCTTTTTAACAATGGATTCTGGTACAACCACCCTAGCTAATTGCACTCTTGTCCTAGCTGCATCAAAATATATTGATCTTAAATAATGTGCTTTCAGGCATAACCACTTGACAGTAATGGCATCACCCTTTTCAAGAGCTTCACCTTTATTTTGATTTAGAAAGGAGTTGAATTTCAAGAAATTTTCCCTGCCCTTATCTATAATTATCGGTGGAGGAAGGCACATTGAAAATGTTGTTATTCCTATTTTTCCCGAAAAATACTACAATATCAGACAAACATTCTCAAGGATGAATTTATTATCAGAGATTCTACACATTATTTAGGGGTCATTTTATAACAGCGAGCAGAAAATGAACTTTAGCTAAAACACGAGATATAGAGCTACGGGCATTTTGGCTGTGGCTACAAACTGTCTGCCCATGGCTAAAAGCTTGTAACCACGGTTTTAAGTTGTTGTGATTATAAGTTATACTAGTAGAAGTTAAATTATAACTATGGTCATTTAGACTGTAGCTAAGGTTGTGTTTGGCAACATTACATTTATGCATTGACTAATGACAGACCAATGCATATTTACATTGATAATGAGATGTAAAAGTATATCAATAAAAAAGAAGTAAATTTGCATTCAAGTGGGCTTTTGATAAAAAAAACATATGCTTTATTGGAATTCATGTTTACATCCATTATAGCTAAAAGTCTATTTGGTAAGAAGATAAATTTGTCAGTGCAAAACTAACCCAATTTTACAATTTATATGAACCGTTTTACACTCTACATATTTGCATTCACACTTATTTGCATCGTTTCCAAACACAGCCTAAAGACCCTTTTCGCCATAGGTAAAAGCTATTTACAACGATAGCCACAGATTTTAGTAATCCATGGCTATAACTATTCTATAGCCATAGATTTTATGCGTGGCTAAATATACACTGTCCGTAAAGCTATGTATAGCTATAGCCATGGGTTTTAGTTATTTGTAGCTATAAATTTGTTTGAAAATATTAAATTAAATAATGAAAAATGAATTTATTTTTAATTAATTATATTTTGACTTTTTAAATAATTATTATTATTTATTTTTGTTTACTACATTTAATAATTTTTTATAATACTAAAATTACAATAATTTATTATTATTATTATAATTAAAAGTTATTAATACTAATTAATAATTAGTAATTATTATAATCATTATTGTTAATTATTAATTAATATTAATCATTATAACAACTTTTAAAGTTGCTTCTTTATTAAATTATAAAAAATAATAATTAATTATTAAAAAATACTAATTGATAAGAATTACTGTAATTAAATATTATAAAAATTAATAATTATTAATGATTAATTAAAATAATAATAATTATTAGTTGGAAGTTAATTATTAATTATGAACAATTTATAATTATTATAATAGTCATTAATTCATAATTATTACTTTTTCATTAATTATTATGATGATTAGTATTAGTTATATGAAATATTATTAGTATTAATTAATCCATACTAATATATTAATTAGTATGAATTAATAATTATTATAATTAATTATTAATTTTTATTAATTAACTATTAATCATTATAATATTTTTTAACATTATTTTTTATTAAATTACAAAGACAAAGAAAAATTCTCATATATGGGGTTAAAATGGACATTTGACAATTTTTAGAATTCAGAACAACATTCTCTACATTTAGAGTTAAGAGGAAAGAAAAGTTCACCAATACCAATATACCTCTAAATATAATAAATGCACTTTTAGATGTCAAATGTAAGAGCAAATGAACAGGCCCTTGGTTATTAAACTAAACTATCCATAAGATTATTATTTGTATTAATGTTATTACAAAATTTTGTTATAGTATTTAAATAATTTCTAAATTTTTTTTATTTCAAACTTTACTTAGATAAATGTAGATGAAAAGTGGGGGAGAGGATAAATAGAAATGAGAGATAATTTAGTAGATAAATATGATGAATTAATGATAATTTAGGAAAAGTGGGGGATAGTAGTGCTAGACATCAAAACCCGTTAGTCGGTAAAAGACCATTGACTAGGTCAAAAACCATCTGACTCGGTTGGTTCAACCATCGATCTGTTCAACCTGGTCACTGGGTCGTGGGTTGCACACTTAATGCATGCAAATTTTTAGAGGCCATAACTTTGCATTTGATGTCCGATTGGGGTGATTCTTTTTTATTTTGGGTAACTTTTCGAGATCTATGCGTCCCAATGCGTTGTAGCCCGCTATTTTTCACAAAAAAATATTTTTTGGCCTCAAATTGCAATTTTTAATATTTTTATAAATAAAAAATAAAAAGCATAAATTAAATATAAAATAATACATATAAAATATCTAAAACATATTTATACATTATTTATTACTAAATATATATTTATACACACACACACACACATATATATATATATATATGTATATAAATATATAATTATATACCTTAAATACACGTGGGATGGTCTGACCCGTTTGACCCAGACGGTTGAATTGGTGACTTGTGACCTAGAGGCAAAAATAGTTCGGCCTTTGGGTCGGTTTTTAAATCATTAGTACACACACATATTAAATATGTAGATGATGATGCGGCATGAACAGTTAAACCAGTGACTTGCGACTTGGAGGCAAAAATGGTTTAGCCTCCAGGTTAGTATGAACTAGGGATGGCAATTTTGCGGGAATTTTCGGGTATCCAACCCGACCCAACCCTAATAGGACTCATTTATCAAAACCCTATAGGGTTTGGGACGGGTTTGGGTTTTGACAGTAGGGTATCCGATACCGGATACCTGATTTGTTTGATGTGGGTACCTGATTACAAACCCGATTATATATATGTGTGTGTGTGTATGTATGTATAAAGAAATAAAATACGTGGCATGGTATAATATATAGTGTAAAATAATTTATAATATATAATATATTAAGAGAAATTAATTAAGTAGAAGCTAGATAGGAGGAGCCCTATGGGCTATGGCCTATCAGCCTATGTCATTCTTATAATGGTTAATTAGTAAGTAGCAATACTTTTAGGTGAATTGCATTCTTGCAAACTTGTTTGTTTATGAAATTTAATCTTTTATTAGTTAATTTTAAAATTTCAATGACATAATTATTATTAAATTTAATTGGATTTTAAATTAATACAATCAAGATTTAAGATTGCAAAATACAATTGGTATCTATTTGTCTAAATTCGAATTAAGAAGTCAAACCAAAGGATACTCTTAGGTCAATTTTTATAGACCATTAATAGCTTTTAATATTGTTGAGGCTTGATGGGTCCATACATTAGGCTTGATAATTTATGTCTAGGGCTTGGCATTTGAGCTAGATAGCCTATAAAGTAATAATTTATATGTAAAAAACTAAATGTAAATTTAATTTTTTAATAAGAAATGTAGAAAAATATGCAATTTTTTTTTCTAAATTCATATATATATATATAATCCATGGCTAAAAGATCTTTATAGTTATAGCAATGAATTTTAGTTATTCATGGTTATAAATTGATTAGAAAATATTTAAAATAATACATGTTTGAAAAAATTAATAAACTTAAATATTTAATAAATAGATAAAAATTAATAAACAAGTAAATATTTACTAAAATGATTAATATTTAATGAAATCCATTGAAAATTAATAAATAATAATCATATAATATAAATTAAAAAATTTATTATTTATTATTACTATTAATATAATAAATTAATAACTAAGAATTTATTAAAGTAAATAGATATGATTAATAATTAATAATTAACAAATTATTAGCTCATTACTATTGAATAGCAGTAATAATTAATGGCCAATTTTAAAAGTTATTATTGATAGATTAATCATGTTCAGTGTTGTTAATTTTAAAACAATGATGTGGCTACCGACCCAGAGGGGGGACGGAAAAATTGATTGTGGATTCGATAGAGTCGCCACCTAAACTTTTGGAATTGGGAATTTAGGAAAATCTAGGATTTTTCAAGAAAAACATTTTGCTTTCTTGGTGACTCGTTGCCTAATGGGGATGAGATTCTTAGGGTCCGGGGACCAAGGTACTATGTGGGAAGGTGTTAGATACCCCACACACGCCCAGTTAAACTGGCCTCTACTTCACCAAAGTTTCAAGGAAAATTTAACAATTTTGGGCCTGGATTATTTGTTGAAATGAACACACATTCACTAAATATAATAAAAGGAACATAAAATTGAATAAAATTGAATGAAACATTAAGACAAAGTAACATGAAAAGAAAGCTAGAGAAGTAATGGACTAGCTAATGGATAAGTTGAACTGCGACAAGAAAAAAAAAAAGAAAAACTAGGCAAACTAGTAAACAAGTGATGAGCTGAACTACATTAAGAAGAGTCAAGAATCTAATTGACCACTGAACAACCAACAAACTAAAAAAGATGACTAAAATGAGATACTCTATTAAGACATGGAGAACTAACCAAAAAAAAAAAAATAAAACAAGTAAAGACAAAATCTTATACAATTACATATAAAAGAACAAGTTAATGGAGGCTGTAAGTCGTACTAATACACCTAGAAAAAAAAAACTAGATGGACCTATTAATGGAGAAAAAACTAGTTTTTGTTTATAAAAATTTGGATGACAACTTTTTTTGCTCTAATTTTACCTTTTAAAACAATGCTAAACATTCCCTAAACATGTAATGCTCTCAATGACTTTAATGCATGAAAAAAAATTAATTTTAAAATGAAATGCCAAATGATTGTTTTTGGGTAAATTAAATGAAAACAAAATAGGAATGATCATACAAGATAAAATTAAGGACTTAAGATCTAAAAATGATATTCATCATTGGATGGCTGATTTTAAAACTGATTGGTAAAAAAAAAAAACAACGAACATACCTCAATAGACATTATTCCTTCAGCCATATGTTCAGAAATTCTTAAATTTGGAACCAACGATTTCAACAAAGGTAATCTCTTCGAATGCACCCCCGTGTGTACCTCTTGTGCCATGAAGAACACATTGACTTCAAGATCATTTTAAAAGGACAAAGATAACAAGTATATGGCCGAAATGACTTAAGAAGATTTCTGCCAACTGTTTTCAGCATCATCTCAAGCAAATCCTAAGCTTCTCTCCTCTTTGAATGAATTCACGACCGATGCTCAACTTATGACTTGTACTTTTGGAGTGCTGGAATGTAGCCCAATATGGGAGAAAACGCTATTATCTGTTTGTAAATTTCTGTTGCAATGTTGTTGCTTCGAGAATGCTTTCAGCTTCGTCTCTTTGATGTATACATGACCCCAAGGGGTTTATTGAATTCAAAATAATATGGAGCACTCTAGGGATGTTGGAGGGTGAGTTGGGGAAGGTCTTAGACGTAGCTAGTGGCGGTGTGTGCATGGGTTTCCCCCTATGTTCAAGTGTCTAGGCTAAAATGTGTGTCATGAGGTTAGGGAGTGTGTAGGCTTGACATAGGAGGGGGAGGGGTTCTTCGGACATGAGGTTTTCTCATGAATTTGGACATGGGTTAGGGAAGCTTGGGGCTTCTTGGGACGTGAAGGGGGGAATTCTCTAGGCTAATGGGGGTAGAGTTCTCTCCCTAAGCTAGATTGTCTAGGTTAGATTGTGTGTTTAGGATGTGAGAAAAGGGTGGTATTTATAGATTTTTGGGGAGGATTCTAGAACAGAATGAAGGGCTGAGATTGGGAAATTAAGAAGATCAATGGTTGATGTTTAAAGGGTTTTTGGAGGAAGATTGATTGAGAAAATGGGCTATCAAGACAACTTGGGAGAGATCCTCTCAATCAATCAAGACAAAGAGTGAAAGATTTCACCAATTAACCTAAATTGGACATTCCAAGTTTAGGTGATTGGATTGATTGATTGGAGGCTCCTACTTGGACAAATCTTGGATTTGTAAGATGCTTCTAGAGGCTGAGAGGAATTTTTGGTCGTGGGATGCCCTAGGTTCGAAGTTATTGTGAAGATGATTCTAAATGGAGGGCCCAGATCGAGTTTAGCTTCGGGTCTCAAGATGGAGGGGCTAATGGTGCCGGAATTGATCGATCTTGGTACCGTTGGACTCGGAATTTTGAGCTCTATCAATTTATAGGGTTGGATTTCAGATTTTCTGGGGGATAAGATTTAGGATCAGAGATGATCCTGATCAAACGATCGGAATCAGTTCCGGCTTCGGGTCTTAGGATGATGGGATAAACGGTGTCAGATTTGGGTGATCTTGGTGTAATTGGGTTTGAATTTCTAGGCTATACGTACCTATGGTCTTGGATCCTTGAGGCCCAAACTTTTGTAAAATTCCAAAAATACTCCCAAGTCGACCACAAGATTAGTTGAAGCATGCTTGAAGCTCAAAATGTTGTAGAAAGACTAAGAGGTACAAAAATGGGGTGTCTATAGATTGCCCCTCTTTGTTAGAGGATGATAATATGAACAATAAAACTTGAGGAGACAACCCATTTTTGTGCAAAAATGTGATGGGATGACTGTCCTATTCAAAAGAATGCTGCTCAAAAAACTTTTTTCATGACAAAAGTATTGATGATTGAAAGAAGATAATTGTTTTTAATTGAAAATGATGCCCTTGGAATCTCCTCCTACGGTATGCTCCCATAGTTGTCTAGCACTCGTTCGGCTATTGACAGAAGGATTGTCGTACATAGGCCAATCCCCAGATCTTCTTGAAGGGGTTTCTAAAATGAAATCTCTTACCCACAACATTTGTGGCTGTCTAAGACTACGGTCACCCCTGTAACAGAGGAATTGTAGAATCTCTAGCTGGCCAATTCCCTGAGATTTTTCGGAATGCATGGTTTGATAAATAGATGATGAAAAAGGAAAGAAGACCTTTGTCAATGAGAAAATCTATTTTTGTAAAATACTATTGAGTGTGGGAAAGTCATTCCAACGTGTTTCCTTGTTAAGCATAACTGGAGGACATTCAACAGGTTCTTACACCTGAGCTATGCATGTTTGACATGGGCAAGTCAATATACATGGCTCTTTGGGCATTTGGCTTTGAATTCCAAAATATGTTTTGATGTTGGGAGTTGGGTTAGCCACCTAATATGAAGATTAGGGGCATATGGGACTCAGGGCTCCCATAATGGATGCAATGCAATGATTGTGGTGTTGTTGATGCTGATATGAAGATGAGATAATGCAAGTGAGAAGATGCTTGAGTTGATGATTGCATAATGGGTGCTTACTTGTGTTGACGCTCCATGGTTGATGTTGTTGATTGTCACTGATATGCCCTGGAGATGTATGATGGAGTAAATGGTGGTGATGGACTATATGAGGTGTTGATAACACTTTTTTTTGTTTAGATAAATGTGAGTGCATGGCTTTGTGGAAACATTTTTTTGTTGTTGGGACTTTCTTTCCTTAGAAACATTGCTTGATTACGTTGCACATAAAGAATTGATCCGAACCATTAGTTTAGAGGCTTAGCCATTTCCTCAAGATATACATGTCACCAAAATCTACCTAGGTCTAGGCCTTGTTTCAAGATTAGTCATTCACGATTTCCAATTTTGAATCTGGACCTCATTACTCATGCCATTTATTATTTTGTGCCTCATCTTTTGCCTAGATTCCCTTTCAAGTTTTTATCAAGCAGGCATATTTCTCATTTTTTCTTGCTTTTTCTTTTTCTTTTTTTTTGTGCCCTATTTTTTGTTGGAGTTGCCATTCTAGGTTTTCAACTCAGCGGGCTAGGAAGATGTCCTTCCTTTGGAATGGCTGCATCTAGAACAAAGGTCTAGATTGCCTATTAACCAATGTGTGATCAAGCCAATGTAGTTTTGGGGAAAGTTGATTCTAATAATAGGTGCTTGGCAACTTCTTAAGATCAAAGAGAACTTTGTTTGGGACAAAACGCGGTTTGGCAGTTAGGTTAGAAAATGGAGAGATAAAAATACTCAAAGATGGAGGATATATGGTTGCTTTGATGGTTTGTAGGCGGTGAAAAGGACAGTGGGGTGTAAGTGTTCAAGGGTCACATTCTTACTGAGAATTGTAGAGCATTTTTTTTTTAAGCAAAGGAGTGTCTCAGAGTTGTACCACCTATCTCCTTTGACTTGAGGCTTTTGTTGCCCAGGGGTCCGAGGAGGACTTTTCCTTAGGAAGAAATGTGGCTTAGGGTTTGGGTGACGAAAGGAAGGGATAAAAGGCTCAAACTGAAAGTGGCACCTAGGGGCCTATTGAGGGGTTATGAGTGCACTATAACACCTCACTTGAGTAACTACATAGTTGGGGACATGATAGATTGCATCTTTGACATAACTTGTCTTGAGATTTCTCTTCTCTTTCTTTGATTTTTTTTTGTTGCTTTCTTCATGGAATTTTTGTTGAAACTAAACTTTTGTTCTCATGACCATGTTGCCCCTTGTTTGATCTGACTCCGGTTCCGAGCTCCTTGCAAAATGGGAGTTATGATCCTTTACATCATGAACGAAAGAGGAGCTGATGATCCTAGTTTTTGTCTCAGGTTTGTTACGTTTTGGCGTGAAATGAGGTTTAGGATCAAAATGACTCCGATCAAATGATTGGAATTAGTTGCGGCTTCGTGTCTAAAGATGAAGGGGTAAATGGTATCGGATTTTGGTGATTTTGGTGTCGTTGGGTTTGGTTTTCTGGGCTCTACGTACCTATGGTCTTGAATCCATGATGCCCTTGAATTTTTTAAAATTCTAAAAATACCCACAGGTCGACCGCAAGGTTAGCTGAAGCATGCTTGAAGCTCAAAATGCTACAAAAATACTAAGGAGTGCAAAAATGGAATGTCTACGATACTAAATAAATGAAATTTTTATATGTACACCTTTAATTAATATTAGTTTCCAATTGCAAGATAAAGCAAATATAGTGATAAATACGGCCATTGGCCTAGGGGTGAACTAGATACAAACATAAACTTTTGGCACTTGTGTCACAAAGTGGCCATTCTCATACTCAAAAAACCTGCTTTCTTACATTTAGCCAGTCCATAATTACACCAATTCCAATACTGTGCTCAAAACAAGATTATCAAAGTCGGAAGAAGCATCTAAGCCAAAAGACAAAGTATCCTCATAGAAAGCTAGGTGTACAGCTTCTTTTCTATATGCCTAGTGTAATACAATTAGCAATTTGGAAGGAATCAATTTCCCTAAGGTGGCCTACATGGAACTTTGACAAAAGTGATCGTGGAAAGAAAACAACCATTTGTCTTGGTATCTAAAACAAATCAGTTGAAGAACAGTCTGAGAACTTTAATGTAAAAAGAATCATCAATTATAAGGGAATCAGAGCCATGCTTACTTTTATAAATTTCAGATATGTAAACTGTATTACAAAGGGGAAAAACCTTCCAGAGATTAAAAAAAGGATGAGGCTTTGTTTGGAAAAACATGCTATCAGATGGTCTATCTTGGCTGATTAAACTGTTCAATATGACCCCAAGTATGAAAAAACCCTAGAAGAATGGAGGAAAAGTACCAATTGTAACCACATATATGAATAAATTGATAATAGCTACTCTTGCATTCCTTCATATGATTTCATTTCTGACCCGTCCTAGTTTTATTATTTTGTCTTTTAATGAATAAAATAATCAAAGGTATGATACTTTATTGAACTTCAGATTGGACAATTAAGGAGCCAGGCCAACAACCTCTTTAAAATCTTGTTCACTAATAGACAATCAATAAAATAATCAAATTTTCAATTCAGCTGTTATCAAATGACCCCTTGGACCATTTGGCGCATTACTAACGAAAGTGAAACCGGAAATGGAAAAAAAGTGTATAACGTTTTATGCTACTACGTACTAAAATCTGACAATTTAGTTTATTGTATTTATTATTATTACGTGGATATAATCTTTATGTCACTATGAAACTGATGCTTAGAATGCAAAATCTTAATATCCATTCAAGCAGTTGAACTTGAACCCAAAGAATTTGAAGAATTATGGCCAAGTTTTCTACCATTTGCTTTCTCCTCTTCCGGGTTTTTGTCTCAGGTCTGTTTTAAGCCAATTTTGAACTTTAGATTCTATATTTCACTACATTTATCATTTCTCAGAGGATTAAACCATCTCGTGGTTGTTTAATACTACTCTCTATTTTCAGAGATGATAAATCTGATTGGCATTATTTTGATATTTTATTTACTGGTGCAATTTGCAGTCATTATTGTTGCAGGTGAAGCCATTAGGCCACAAGAAGATGATGTCAGATATTGCACACTAGGATTCCCTGCACCCTGTGCTAACTGCCTATCTGTATGTGTTCACAAGAGGCCTAGCAATACATCATACATCATTAATGCATATTGTGTCAACAATCCTCCTGGGACCAAATGCATGTGTACATACACTAAATGCTGAAAAGGCTGCTTCGTAATTTGATGATCTTATAGCCCTTAATTTCTTATCATATATATGTAACCTTTTGCTTTCACTCTAAAATAAATACACAAGGCATCAAATTATTTTGATATATCAAGTATTTTTTGTTGATGGTTAGGAAGTTTGGCTAATGTTGATCACAGTTATTGTTGGATTTTAATTTCATAAGAGATTAAATTTAATGGGTTTGATTGGTCAATTATATGAGAAATTGCACCTACATACTTGATTGAAAAATTAGTTTTTCTCTTATAAAACCTAATTTTGAACTTGTCCCACATTGGAAAATTATAAGTTTTGTTTTCAGTATTTTAATAGGAGTTGATTTACACTCCTTAGAAATAGTAGAGGAGAGTATGGGGGTTTGATACCATGCAACGCGCGCACACGCATTCGCGCACACCCATGTAGCTCATGAAAGGCAGCTTTGGTTTTTGGTGCGATGCTGACCGTTGATCACTATTGATGAGATCAACGGTCACGATTTGATCGAATGTGATCAAGAGGCACAATGTTTGAAATTGTGACTGTTCAAGGTGCCTTCTCTAAACCAGAACCTACCTTTTCTTCATACCTCTTCATAAACTATTTAAGGAGCATGAATTAGACTTAGAAAACACACATTTTTAAAATTCACTTTCTCTCTCTCTCTCAGTCCAGCCTACTACAGTCTCACAGAACATTTATTCGGAGATTCTTCAACTTTGCTGGTTGCAGATTCTCGTCCAAGGCTCTATTATATATTGGGAACGGATTTGCCAATAACCCAACAACAAACTCAGTGAAACTGAGTGAGGGCAAATAACGTTCTAAAGACAGTATTTTCAAACGTGCCTTAGAACTTCTTCTCCAAAATTACAGTGACCCTATTTTCTAACAGTTATGATCATATATCCCCTTCTTGATCATGCCAATCTTCAACCGAGAGTCCACTTGCCCTCCCCAATCTGCATTTATCAATAGATTTATAACATATCACGACCTGAAGCTAGTTTAGTCAAAGACATTTCTGTTAGATATATGGTTCATCTTATGAACATATTAAATGTGTTGAATACGCAGAATAGAGCTTATGTTGAACGATGTTTTTCTTAATTTCATAAACGATTCAATTTTCATTCTATAAAATTAGTTATTACATTTTTTTTTCATAAACTATAACATTACATCGTGAAAGAGACTGAAAGCCACACCTAAGCATGATTTTTTTTTTTTTTTTTTCTAACACAAATTCTATTTGCAAAAGTATCGTGAAACCTTATATATGCAAATGGTAGAAACACTTGCAGCTATTATTGCTTCAGTTCAGCCCAAGGGCGCGCATTACCCCTCCGCAGCTTTATATATATATCTAAAAAAAGATTTATCATCGTTAGACCCGGCAAAAAGTTGATCCAATTCGCGAATCTGACCCAAGCCAACCCAAAAAAATAGGGTTCGGGTCTCATATTTTGCTATCCAAACATGAAAATGATTCGACCTGAAAAAAAAAAAAAACTGGGTTGGGTTGGGTTGGGTTAGGTCATGGGTCAATCCGTTGACCCAATTGTCAAGTCTAATAGGGATTATTTATGCATTGTTAGAAGTTTCCACTCTTTAATTTTTTCTATTTAGTCTTTACTTTTTATTTGTTTATTCTTTAATTTGTTAAATGTTCAAGTTTTTTATTTTATATTTGAAAATTTAAGGTTAATTCTTTTAATTATGACATTTTTCATATAACTTTTCTTTATTTTTTTAAATTTCAATTATTTTTGGAATGATCCGAATTGACCCACGGGTCAACCCTAACTTGAACATTTAGGGTTAGGGTCTAACATTTGACAATCCGACCCAAAATCAACCCGAAGTACCTTAATCTAACCTGAACCCGATCCACCCAACCAAATTGCCAGATCTAAGCATCGTGGATCTTTAGATTCAACTGATTGGATGAATTTTAAGATTTTGCATTCTAAGCATCAGTCTTAAAGTGACAAAGAATATATCCACGTAGTAAATGATAAATACAATAAATTACTAGATTGTAGGATTTTAGTAGTAGCATAAAACGTTACAGACTTTTTCCATTTCCGGTTTCACTTTTGTAAGTAGTCATTTGATAACAGCTGAAACGGCTGAATTGAAAATTGATTATTTTATTGCTTGTCTATTACTGAATAAGATTTTATAGAAGTTGTTGGTCTGTCTCCTTCATTGTCGAATCTGAAGTTTAATAAAGTATCATACCTTTGATTATTTTATTTTTTATTATTTTGTGCATTAAAAGACAAAATAATAAAATTTTCTGCTCAACAATTTCAGCTGTTATGAAATGGCTTTTAGCTACGGAATTCAGTAATGCTTCATCTCAATGAAAAGCCCCTAACAATTTCAAGCATCATTTTAGGGGCCATTTGATAAAAGTACTTTCATGCAAAGATCAACAATATGCTCCAGAGGAGAGAGAGAGATTTTAGTAGATCTGTAAGCAATAACTTGGAACCAAATTCAATGATACTTAAAATATTAGTCGAAAAACAAATAATATCATAATACCGTTTCAATTTAACAAATTCAGTAATGCTTGGCTGGAAACAAATTAGTAATCTATTTCTCACCCAACAAAACCCTAATTCAATCAGTCAACAACTCTTTCACTCAATCAACCAGGATCTTGTTCAAAGGAAGATTGACACAAGGTTCCAATGATAAGAGTAAGTCAATGAGACAATGACAAATTATATAGAGTTTCTGAGTCGATCTATTTTGCAAGATTAATCTCGTATGAAAGAGAGTGATTGAGTGAGTGAGAGAGAAAGAGAGAGAAGGAGTTCAAACCCCGCTCCAACCACTGATTGAATGAGGATGAATTGAAGTAGCAACGCTCAAGGCTTTTCAAGTATGTTTGATTTCAATTTTAATTAGGGGAAAACTTCGGATTAGTATCCAGTACTTTGGACCTAGTGACAATCCAGTATCTACCGTTAATCAATCTGTTAAGTGGCATTTGGAAAGACACAAATGCCCTTCAAGTGTCATCTAATTCTCTTTATCAATCATACAAATGTTGACAAAAAGGTATTTGGAAAGACACAAATCCATGCTTCTTTTATTCAAAAAGTTGGGGTCACATCTTAGTTGGCATTTTGGTAAACCCAACTTTCTTGAATATAAGAGGCAAGGATTTGTGGCTGTTCATTTTTTATCAACGTTTGGATGGTTGATATAGAAAATTAAATGACACTCAAAGGTCATTTGTGTCTTTTCAAATGCCACTTAATGGCTGGTTAATGGTAGGTACTGGATTAACACGTTTTGAGAGTTTGAGTATTGAATTGTCGCAATTTAAAGTTCAAGGATCAAAGTGTCACTAAACCCAAAGTATTACTCACACAGCAAACTATGTTCTCCATTGCTTTCTCCCAAATATGGACAGCACTCTGAGTATCATATGCTAATCGAACTGCCCATCCTTTGCTACCAAGAACACCCTTCACTTTGTCATCTGGCGTGGTCTTACAACAACATTTTTTATTGTTTAACAAGAAAGAAGGAGATGATGAGTTTGTTTCTTCAAGCGATCAGTGAACCATAACCCATAGATCAAGCCTTCAATCTCTAAAACTTTTAATTTACTTTGAAAGACAAAACCCTAATTCCAAACAAAATCCCACAAAATCTGAAAGTGTAGTTGAAATAACCACTTGAAATTGATTTCCCCTGTTAACATAGAGGGAACCCTCGATCTTCAAGTTTGAAAATTTAGGACTAAAGGTCCTTCTATGTGTGTTGATTCTTCGAGGGGTGTTCATCTTTGCGACTCCAAACATCACCAATTGACGCAAAGTTGCAGACTTTGGGCTCAACGGGGTTAGATGCGCGGGATAGAAATACCCGCCAAAAATGGAATTTTCATCATCGTGGGTTCGCAGATCTCCACAAAAACTTTTAAAACCGTTATAGGATTCATGTGCCCATAAACTTAAATTTATATTTTTTCAATAAATAATATAATTATATTCTACATCTAATGCATCCATTATTTCATATTTAATTTATATTTTTAATCTAATTTTTAAATTTTTTATTTGTAAAAGATGTTGATTTTGCAATTTGATGCTAAAAATTTTTTTTTTTGAAAAAAAAATGATGCGGCAAGGCACCTATGGCCAAGCATAGATCTCCAAAAGTCACTCAAAATTAAAAAAACAATCACCCCAATCAAATATCCAAGTACAAAGTTATGACCTTCAGAAATTTACACATACATTGATTATGCAACCTGTGACCTAGTGATTGGATTGAACGTGTCAACCGTTTAATCACCTGAATCTAATACTAAGTCAATAGACTTTGACCAAATCTCGGGTTTTAGCCAAACCGGTCCTAGAACCATGGCTGGAATGATAGTTCAAACAGATCGACCATCCAAGACAACAGCAAATTGAAAACAACAGTTATAAGATCATTGCCCTAATTCAACACATGTTGACAAACATTTAGGATGACTAGCAAAACCCATCATCTAAAACCCAATTTCTTGTAGAATGAATTGGCTAATTATGTAAACCAAACCAAATCAACTGATGAGCCAGTTCATGGTTAACGTGGAATGGACCATCTGTTTGAACCGGACATTCAAACCATAGAACTCAAAGCTGGTGTTGAAAATGGTTACAATTCTAGATTGATTTTTAAATCATTGTTTTTTTTTCACATTTTGTACTTTATTATCTTAATTATGATAACATAGGGTGATCCTATTTTGATTAATTATTTGTCTACAAAATAGTCAAATCAAGTTTGGTATAGTCGATCGAGTCACGCCTGGTAAAGCCAAACTCAAACCAAACTTTACCCATTGACATTCGTACTCCAAATTTAAGCCACCCAAATGAAAATATAAAATATGTTCAGAGATAGTTTTTATAGCTATCGTAGAATTGATTTATGCTCGTACATTAAAGTGAACCTTTGTTCTATAATGTAACCGTTGATGTATTAAATATATTTATTGCTGCAATGTTTTATGGTTGTTACTAAAAGTTAAATGAAATTGTGGATGTATAATAATTGTTGCAACGGTTAAAGATAAATTTCACATAGTTTGTTTGGTTAAGATATGAATGAGAATGAGAATTGGAATAAGAAGTGATGGAGGAAGATTTGACATGATCCCTTGGCTATGTGATATGTGAAAGCAACCGAGAGTGATTTAGTAGAAGCGCCAGCTCGGCACGGCAGCAGGCCCATAAACTTGAGCTCCGAACTAAAAAGTCCCGAGCTCCCTCAAGGAACCTACGACCCGAGCTCCGAACTAAAGAGCTGAGCCCCCTCGAGGAACCTACGACCCAAGCTCCGAACTAAAGAGTCCCGAGCTCCCCAAGGAGGAACCCGAGCTCTCCCTTCGAGGTCCTGAGCCTTGCAGGGAGCACAAAAGGCAAAAGACCCGAATTGCCCACCCAGGGGCAGTTCAGGCCATACTTCTGCCCGAACTCAAGACTTCGCCTCGCACACCACTTCGGCTCCAAGCCGCCTGGCTGAACAACCGTACCTGACGCCCAGGAGACCGTACACAGAGACGGCGCACCTGACTGATTAGGGGACTGACACATGACAGCTGCCATCCAACGGCCACCTGCCACCGTCATCCCAGACGGACAGAGGCAGCCCTGGCGACTAGCAGTGGAGGCTATGACACCCGAACTGACAATTGGCAGTGGAGGCTATGACACCTGAGCTGACGATTGGTAGAAGAGATGGCACCTGAACTGGCAGAGGAAGTGACTCGATCTGGCAGAGGTAATGATGCCCGAACTGGCAAAGGCATGGAAGTGAGTGTACAAGGTGATTATAAAGGGCCCCCATCTCACAAAGAAGAGGGTATGTGATTCTTGCATTTTCTGGTCTTAGAATTCCTCATTTCCCTTGCCTTCTGAAGAACACTAACTTGACCTTCGTAGTGTCCCAACCGGGTTCCTCCCCAGAAATCTCCATTTTCTTCCCTGTTTCAGGCACCTCCGATCTCATCGGAAGTGAGGTATCCGACAGCTAAGATAGACCAGATCGCGCATCATCATTTGATGCCGTCTGTGGGATGGACTTCAAAAAGCCTCCCCTAACCTGTAACTCTCTCTCTCTCTCTCTCTCAAAGGAACCTTAGCTTCCATGGCTTCTCCCAGCAACAACAGGCACAATGCCGACTTGAATGTTGTAGGGAACACCCCCTGCCCGCCACTGTGTGCATAGGACAGTTCACCGTTCCCCTATCGACGGATAGAATCCCCGACCTCAATGCACCAAACATGGTGGCACCTATGAATGTTCCCCTCCCTCTGCCTGTAGAGACAACCTTTGCCAACCAACTGCTGTCCCCCCGGCGACTAGCCAAAACCTGTTTGATAACTTGATGCAGTGCATGCGGGCAATGCAAGCCCAAATGCAGCAGTTCCAGCAGCATCAGCTCCATCAACATCAAGTACTGCACTACGTCTCTCAGTATCACTATCAACAGCAATTTCCCCAACTGCCTCTGAACCAACCACAACTTCCACCTCGGCGCCCCGCTCCGAAGCCGGTCAAGGCTTCCCCTCAGGGCGGACGCCTCCACCGAGGAGAAGCCTCCCAACTTTAGAACCCCTCCAAGAGCCAAGCTTCATCTCCGAGCAGGAGGGAAAGACCAATCACCCCCGCCACGTAGCTCACCGGAGGATCGGGAACCTCCTTACCAGCCAAGTCAGCACCTTGGCACTCCAAGCTTGAGCTACCGCTCAAGTCAGCAGACTACCAACAGTCCGGGCCCATCGAGCTCGGCACTACCGAAGCCAGCAACACCATTACCAGGCCCTCTAAGCAGCAACGAAGACGCCGACGAAGTCGCCAAACTTCCACCCGCATCCTGCCCGAGCTCCGAGGTAAAGAAGGGACAAGCTCGGACGAGGTAAAAGCTGCCCCTATTCTCTCAGTCCCTTCCCCCCTCTCATCGGAACTCCTCGCAGTCCCCATGCCCAAAGATTTCAAACTCCCCTCTCTAGACAAGTATGATGGGTCCTTCGACCCCAACGACCATGTCGATGCCTTCTAGTCCCAAATGCACCTGGCAAGGGCCAGTGAATCCTGCATGTGCGTGGCCTTTACCACCACCTTCAGGGGGTGGCCCACACCTGGTACAGGAACCTGGCCCCCGGGTCAATAAGAAGCTGGACCCAGTTCATGCAGGTCTTCACCGCGCACTTCGTTACCAGCAAGCGGTGCCCCAGAACCGAGGAAAGCATCTTCGAAGTAGTCCAGAGAGAAGGAGAGTCCATCCGGGGCTACATCAAGCGGTTCAACGACGCATGCTTGCAGATACTGCGATTGGACCCCGCGGTGCAGCTCACGACAGCCAAGAGAGGAGTGACACACAAGGAGTTCAAGTGGCACATGGTAGTTAACTAGTCCGCGACCATGACCGAATTCCTCAAGCTCGCGGACAAATTCATGAGAACAAAGGAGGAGATCAACCAAAGGACTGAAAGCGGGATCAAGAAAAGGAAGAGGGAAGGCGAGCCCTCCAACCCAGACGACAGAAGAAGGAAAGACCCAGCTCGGGAGACGAAGCCAAGCCAGCCATTCCGAGCTCCCTTAGCAGCCCGGGCAGACTACACACCCTTAAACGCGAAGCGAGCCGAGATCTTAATGACGATCAAAGATGGCCCGTATGTGAAGTGGCTACCTCATTTGAAGGGAAACCTGAATGAGAGGAATAAAAACTTGTACTGCAGTTTCCATAGGGATCACGGTCATAGCACTGAACATTGTAATAATCTCCGCGATGAGATAGAGGAACTTATCTGACACGGATATCTATGAAATTTCGTACAACACAATAATAATAATAATAATAATAATAATAATAGCAATAAGCCAAGTCGGCAGAGAGAGCATAGCAAAAACGCTCCCGAGTCCAGCAGCCGGCCAGCGGAACAACAGAAGCAACCCCCGGAGGAAAGACCAGTTCAGGGTACAATCCATGTGATCGTGGGAGGATCGATCGTGGCAGGGTGCACCTTGACAGCAGCTCACGCGTCAACCCGAGAATCCACCAGAGAAGAACGAAATCCCCCGAAGCGGCCTAGGATGGAAGACCCTATATTCTTCACCGAAGACGATGCGCGTAGGGTCAACGACTTCGAAGTCCGATGGGTACTCATTGACTCTGGCAGTTCGGCAGACATCCTCTTTAAAGCGGCCTTTAACAAGCTCTAGTTCCGAGAGAGTGACTTGAAGCCCATGAACACCCCGCTGGTCGGCTTCAGCGGAGAAGAGGTTAGGCCCCTAGGAAATGTCACAGTACCTATGGAAATCGGCACGTGGCCTAGCATAGTAAGACTCAGTCACGACTTCTTGGTGGTCGCGACCCCCTCCCCCTACAATGCCATAGTAGGTCGGCCGATTACCCATGCTTTAAAAGCTGTGGTGTCCACTTACTATTTGGCCATGAAGTTCCCAACGGACTTCGGCATCGGGGTAGTGCAGGGTGACCAGCTCGAGTCCCGCAAGTGCTACGTTGCCGCCCTCAAGAGAAAGGCGAAGATAACCAGCGGCCTCGAATTGGAGTGACCTATGGAACAAAAGGAGGAGCGAGCTGCACCAACAGAGGAAACTGTTCCCATTTCTATCTCAGTAGAGGACCCCACCAGAGTACTTCAGATCGGAGCATCCCTTAAAGAACCCCTGCGATCTGAACTGGTACGCTTCTTACTTAGTAACTTAGATGTTTTCGCTTGGTCCGCGGCAAAAATGCTCAGCATAGACCCTGTGCTCATAACTCACAAGCTCAATACTGACCCTGTAGTCAGACCCATTAGACAGAAGAAACGCAACCTAGCCCCAGAACGCTAGAGGGCGGTCGATGAGGAGGTCGAGAAGCTCCTCGCAGCAGACTTCATCAGGGAAATTTATTACCCGAGCTGGGTAGCCAACCCAGTTCTGGTAAAAAAGGCAAACGACAAGTGGCGCATGTGCGTCGACTACACTGACCTGAACCGAGCTTGCCCGAAAGATTGCTTCCCCCTCCCTAGGATTGACCGCCTAGTGGATGCGACCTTGGGACACGAGTTGCTAAGCTTCCTAGATGCCTACTCGGGCTACAACCAAATCAGGATGGACCCGACCGACGAGGAAAAAACCACCTTCATAATCGAGTTTGGCCTATACTGCTACAAGGTCATGCCCTTCGGACTGAAAAATGCTGGGGCGACCTTCCAAAGACTCGTGAATATCTGTTTCAGCCCTTAATTGACACGAAGATAGAATGTTATGTAGATGACATGGTCGTCAAGACACAATTTTTGCATGAATTAATACAAGACTTGCATTCTGTCTTCCAAATTCTGTGTCAATTTAGCATGAAACTAAACCCAAACAAGTGTGTCTTCGGTGTCACCTTGGGTAAGTTCCTAGGGTACATCATCAACCGGCGTGGTATTGAGGCCAACCTGGATAAAATAAAGGCTATCCTAGATATGAGACCACCACAAAAAGTAAAAGTGGTTCAGAGGCTAAACGGCAGGATATCCGCTCTGAGTCGTTTCATGTCTAAATCAGTAGACCGCTGCCTGCCCTTCTTCAAGGCAATAAAAGGCAATGGGTTCGAGTGGAACCCGAACTGCCAGCTCGCATTTGACGAGCTCAAGAGATACCTCGCCAGCATCCTAGTGTTGATCCAACCCAAAGAGGGCGATGTTTTAGAACTGTACCTCTCGGCAAGCGACAAAGTGGTCAGTTCGGTACTGATAAAGGAAGCAGATCGGGTCCAACAACCCATCTACTATGTTAGTAAAATATTGGAAGGAGCAGAAACAAGATATCTAGAGATAGTAAAGCTAGCCTATGTGCTGGTCATCGCGGCCTGCAAACTCTGCCCGTATTTCCAAGCTCATACCATCATTGTCTTCACCGACAAACCCTTGAGGCAAGTATTACTTAGACCCGAGGTCTCTAGACGGTTGACGAAGTGGGCCATCACTTGTTACAGAATGCACATTCAGCTCCGAGGACCTTGGCCCGGTTGAGCACAGGGCTCCCAGTTCGGGTGAGCTCGGCGCTCCCAGGCCAGCTGAGCCCGAGCCCCGTGAGGTCGCACCCAGTTCGGTATCTCTTCTAGTTAGGCCAAGCGCGAACTGGGATGAAGAGCCATGGATCCTTCACGTAGATGACTCCTCAAACCAGCAAGGCAGCGGAGCCGGTGTAGTTCTCCGTGGTCCGAGTGGCATGAAACTGGAGTATGCACTACGCATTGAGTTTGCGGCATCCAACAACGAGGCAGAATACGAGGCGTTGATAGCCGGACTAGCCCTGGCGCAAGAAGTAAAGGCAAAACACATAGTTATCTGCAGCGATTCCCAGCTCGTGGTCAACCAAGTTACAGGGGAATACGAAGCCCGCGAGCCAGCTATGATCGCCTATCCACCAAAGGTAAGAGAGGCATTGCTTAGCTTCCAATCACACTTCATCAAGCAAATCCCGAGGTCAGAGAACACTGAGGCCGACGCCCTGTCCCGGCTAGCCAACACCAGTGACAACACCATGAGAACTATGTACATAGAGGAGTTACCCCGGCCCAGCATTCTCCGGGGAGCAGAGGAGGTCGTTCCTGTTGCCCAAGTAGAACCGAGCTGGATTGACCCACTCGCAAGCTTCCTGCTACATGGAGCCCTCCTCGAAGAACGCAATGCCACCAGGAGGGTAGAGCGTCAGACAGCCAAGTACGTCATGATAGACGGATGACTGTACCGAAGATCCTACACGTTCCCTTACCTGCGCTGCTTGCGACCTCCCGAAGCCGAGCTCGTACTCCGCAACATTCATGAAGGCCTATGTGGTGGACACTTGGGGGGCAGGGCCATTGCTCAGAAGGCACTTCAACAGGGGTACTATTGGTCAACAATGAAAGCAGACGCCGTCGGGCTAATAAGGAAATGCGAGAAGTGCCAAAAACACGCCAATATTCACCATCAGCCCGCCGCCGACTTCAAGTACCTCACCAACCCATGGCCCTTCGCACAATGGGGTATCGACCTACTCGGGCCATTCCCGCCAGCAAGGGGTGGGAGGAAGTTCCTAGTAGTGGCAGTAGACTACTTCACCAAATGGATTGAAGCTGAAACTCTCGTAACCATCACAGCTCGGAATGTCCAGAACTTCTTCTAGAAGAACATAGTGTGCCGTTTCGGGCTACCTCGGGTGCTGATCTCCGACCACGGTAAACAGTTTGAAGACATCAAATTCCAAGAGTGGTGCCAAGGCATGGGGATCCGGCAAAACTTCACGTCGGTTGCGCACCCACAAGCAAACGGTCTAGCAGAAGTCACAAACAGAGCTATCCTCCGCGGACTAAAAGTCAGGCTAGACCGAGCTAAAGGACTATGGGCGGACGAGCTACCCAGTGTCCTATGGGCCTACCGAACTACAGAGAAGACTGCCACTGGAGAAACTCTCTTCAACCTCACCTACGACACGGAGGCAGTCATCCCAGCCGAAATCGAGATCCCCTCACTTCGTTTGGAAGCATACAATGATAATACTAATAACGACGAGCTACGTACCAACCTCAACCTACTTGACGAGGCGAGGGACCTCGCATACATCAGAACCGCAGCATACTAGCAAAGGGTAGCTTGGTACTATAATGCCAGAGAAGAAACGAGACTTTTGCGTCGGCGACCTGGTCCTCTGCAAAATCTTGGTACCTGAGCCCGGCGTTGGCAAACTCGGGCCGAACTGGGAAGGACCCTACTGAGTGAAGAGAGTATTCGGGGGAGCGTACGAGCTTGAGACCCTGGAAGGTAAGCAGATACCCCGGGTGTGGAACATTGTCAACTTAAGATGGTTTTACGTATAAGTTATCAAACTATAGGCCATGAGCCACTACTGAGCTAGCAAAAACCTCAGCACCAAAAGGGGCAGAGTACCGAGCTAAAGATGACCTCGGCACCCCATCGACGAAAGCAATCTGCACAAGTATGGACCCCGAGGCGGAGAAAAGATCGGGCACACAACCTTACTATGTTAACTCGCCTCGGGGCACAAGTCTAGTAGCTCGGGTATAGTCACTTCGGCAAATGGAGAATAATTGCACAACACATTTGAACAGAAAAAATACTTCATTGATAAATGTTTGCTTTACAGTGTTTAGAAAAGAAAAAAAAAAACAATCTAAAAACAAACAAAAAACGCAAACGAGCTCACAATCCCAGAGGTAAATCTTCCCCGCCGTCAGAAGGGACTTCGACAACACCCGAAGGACCCGCTTCGTCTTCGGAATCCGCAACGTCATCAGCTGCGGCAGCCATCTCCTCAGTGATGCGCGAGGTGGTTATGGCACCGATAGCAAGGTCGGGGTACGTGTTCCTTATCATCCATCGGCTCAACTTGAAACCCCATTTGTACGAGCCCACCATCATGTCGTCAAAGTGTGGCGAGGTGACATAATCCTCAATGGCTTTCGCCTTTGCCTCCCCAATGGCCTGAGAAAAGATCTGCATCTTCTCCCTAGTGTCTTCCTGAAGGTACTCGACCTAGTGCTCCAGGTCCAATTTCAGGTCGGCCATATGTCTTACCACCATTCCTAAGGCCTCTTTGTCCCTTTGAGACCTCGATAGTTCAGCCCGCGTAGCACGAGAAGCCGCCTCGACAGCTTCTGCCCGTCTCAAGCATCTCTCCGACTGGAGTGCCAAGGTGTGGATAGAGGAGTTCGCCTGCCAGAGCGAGGACGAATCAGCTCAAAAGAAAAAACCACTCCGACTTACCACCATGGCGTGAGTTGCAGCTCGAGCACCTATGACATTGGTAGGAAGATCGACCCACTGGGCGAGCTCCTCAGGAAAAGTGGCGGCCTTGCTTTTTTGGAGAGCGTAGCCCGACGTCAGCACGCTCCCAATCCCACCGTGGCTCTCCGAGCCCGAAGGTGCGGCCCAGGTATAGGCAGGGTCAACATAGGGAGCCCCGGCATAGGGAGCCCCTGCCGCCTCCTGAACTGAAGGGGGCACCTCGGGTTCCCCAGGAGGCTCCGTCCTCGGTACCTCGGGCTCCGCCACCCGGGAAGGATTGGCGCAAACTCGCTTAGCAGCTCGCTTCTTCCACTTCATGCCAGCAAACAAGTTCGCACCTCGAGTCTTGTCTGCCTCCATAACACCTGCAAAAAGGAGCTCGGCGTCAGAAGACAGGGAATAAAAACAGAAACAAAAGTATCTTTATCTGAGCAAGAGACCTACTCGAACTCAGACCGGCCTGAATGAGTTTATCCTCCGTCAGGTAGGCTTCACATTTTAGCCCAAGCCGGGCCTAGTCCCAGAGGCCCTTCACTGTTTCTTCATCTAAAACAACATCGTGGTCAGGAGCAGCCAAACTCCACTTAGTAGGAAACAGCCACCCTGTAGCACTTTGAACCATGAAGTAGTCCCGCTTCCACGCCGGAACCTTGTTTGGGAGATTGTGTAGGAGCTTGAAGCTCGGGCGAGGTGACAAATAGTACGCCTTCCTACGCCCGGGCAGGGGACCCGTTTGTTTCTTAATCATGAGAATAGCGGAATAAATTTCTAAGTTCAAAGGAAGACAGTGCTCGCAGCAAAGGGAGATAGTCCTGATAAGGTTGCGGATAGAGTTCGGGTGAAACTGACCTATAGTGACGCCGAAGTGGTTCATGACCTTGATGATTAGGGGATGGAAGGGAAGGCGCAGCCCAGCAACAAGCGGCTCCCAGAATATCACAATCTCATCTGGACCGTGCTCCCAAGGAAAGTTGCCCGAGGGTAAACAATAAGTATACTCCCCGGGCAGGTTGTACTGGATGATAAGGGACCAAAGGCTTTCAGACGCCATAGTAGAGGGTCCGAACTTATCTAGCACCCGACCTCAATGAGAGGTGGATGCCAAACTACCCAAGGCGACTCGGCCTACGGGCTCAAACTCGAGCTCTACCTCGGGCCCCGCCTCAGACTCACTATGGCTGTCGGGGGTAGCAGCTCGATTCATAGAACCAGCATCTGACTCCCTCAGAGGACTATTCATGCTACTAAAACTAGACATCGAAAATAAAGAAGGCTGAGGACTCACCAGGAAAAGCTACCGAACTACGAACGAGTGACGCGAACTGGTAGGCTTGGACGCGAGCTCAAGGGACAAACGCTGAAGGATAACAAAGAAAAGTGACTGGGGGTCCCCCCACTATTTAAAGCCATTGTACCCGTGCATCAACGGCCAAGATCGAAACCATCCACCGGCTCCCCGCAAAGTCAGTTGCGCACTCCCCAAAGAAAAGACGCTTTGGCGCGCACGTTCAAAAATTCGAAACTGTTTGGCGCGCACATTCAAAAATTTGAAAATTTGAAAATTGTTTGCACGCGTGAGCCACGCGCAGCCCGGGAGTGACCCCCAGTCGAGCCAAGCCAATCCCGGTTTAGCCGAGAATACAAGCAGACTGGACCAGAAAAGTTCCTGATCAAGGCCAAAGTGTCCCGAGGCAAATCCACCTGTCATTTCGTGAACTCCCCACGCCGGACCAGGACCCCGAGCATAGGGAGTGGGGGGCAATTGATGTTGGAAGATTTGATCCGATCCCTTGGCCACGCGACACATGGAAGCAACCGAGAGTGACCTGGCAGAAGTGCCAGCTCGGCACGGCAGCAAGCCCACAAACCCGAGCTCTGAACTAAAAAGTCCCGAGCTCCCTCAAGGAACCTACGACCCGAGCTCCGAACTAAAGAGTCGAGCCCCCTCGAGGAACCTACGACCCGAGCTCTGAACTAAAGAGTCCCGAGCTCCCTAAGGAGGAACCCGAGCTCTTCCTTCGAGGTCCTGAGCCTTGCAGGGAGCACAAAAGGCAAAAGACCCGAACTGCCCACCCAGGGGCACTTCAGGCCATACTTCAGCCTGAACTCAAGACTTCGTCGCGCACACCATTTCGGCTCCAAGCTGCCTGGCTGAACAACCGTACCTGACACCCAGGAGACCGTACATGGAGACAGTGCACCTGACTGATTAGGGGACTGACACATGACAGCCGCCATCCAACGGCCACCTGCCACCGTCATCCTAGATGGACAGAGGCAGCCCTGGTGACTAGCAGTGGAGGTTATGACACCCGAACTAACAACTGGCAGTGGAGGTTATGACACCCGAACTAACAACTGGCAGTGGAGGCTATGACACCCGCGCTGACGATTGGCAGAAGAGATGACACCCAAACTAGCAGAGGAAGTGACTCGATCTGGTAGAGGTAATGATGCCCGAACTGGCAAAGGCATGGAAGTGGGTGTACAGGGTGATTATAAAGGGCCCCCATCTCACAAAGAAGAGGGTATGTGATTCTTGCGTTTTTTGGTCTTAGAATTCCTCATTTCACTTGCCTTCTGAAGAACACTAACTTGAGCTTCGGAGTGTCTTAACCGGGTTCCTGCCCGGAAATTTCCATTTTCTTCCTTGTTTCAGGCACCTCCGATCTGATCAGAAGCAAGGTATCCGGAAGCTAAGATAGGCCGGATCGCGCATTATTAAGAAGGAATGAGATTTCAGTCCCATGGAAAGAAGCAGGGAATGTCCATTTCCTCAAATGGGGGAATGCCTGTATAGTAGAAATGGGAATGTGATTTCAATTCTGCCCAACCGAATAATTGAAATTGGAATAGTCCATTTTGATTCCGATTCTAGACCCCTATTCTTGTGAATCAAACGAGGCCTAAATTGTCTCGCCCAATAAACTCTAACAATTAATTAACACTAGTCAGCTCGATGTCTTAATTGCCAATTGCCACAATATTAGGTTGTGTTTGGTTTAAGAGAAAAGGTAGGGAAAGGGAGAGGTAATGGCCATATAAAGCTCTCTCTAGCCTATTAAATAACAACTAGCATATTTAAAACTTTGATTTTAAATCCCTACTTACAATATTAAAGTGGGTGAACTGAAAATCCAGTTGCTTTGCCTGTATAGTAAACTTTAAGGAGGTTAGAGGTAATGGCTGAAGATGAATTTTTGTTGATTACCATACCCATTCCATGATATTTTTTATGTCTTTTACTATATACTAAAAGAAAAGGCAATAAGTCATTCAATTGAGCAACTTTATGTCTGTTACCAAATGGCCCTCAATTGTCATTTTTAAATTTGTATCAAAACTGAATGGAACCAACCTAGAATTAGCCTCAAGCCACTCCTATACAATCTGTTATCTGGTATGGTCCAGTTTCAAATTCTTGGGTTTGTAAAAATACTAAAAATTGTAATTTGAGGCCAAAAGAAGCCTTTTAATGAAAGTAGTGGGCAAGGCACCTATAGCCCCTTGAGATGCATAAATCTCAAAAAGTTACTACAAACAAAAAAAAAAAAAAATCCCAATTAAATATTAAAATGCAAAGTTATGACATCCAGAAGTTTGCTTATACATTTAGTGTGCAACTCGTGAACTAGAAACCAGGTTGAATGGGTTAACAGTCCAACTGCCCAAGTTGGACAGTTTTGAGAAGGTCAATAATTTTTGACCAATTCATGGGGGTGATCATGGTCTAGGCCGGACTGGGCTTAAGTTGGGTTTAGCGCCCATGGTAAAGGTTTAAGCCTATGATCAGAGGTGTTGTCACGTTTGCCCTCTTAGTCTCTAGACAATGGTGAACTTGGCGGGTGTGAAGTTTGGTAGATCTAAGTGTAAATGCCAATCACCTCTTCTTTGCTGATGAGCAAAAATACAATTAGAAGCTTGAGACAAGAGGACATCTAAATATTTAGGCATTGGAATAATAAAGCTCATATCTGAAAGTGAAGCCCTACGTGCTAAAATATTATGGAGCATGGTTTTTAAAACCAATCCAGAAACCGAACTGGTCAGGGTCTAGTTATTGGGTCGAACAGTTCAACCGTTTAAACTGAACGGCCGGCCCGTTCTGACAAAAAAATAAAAAATAAAAAAAAATTTAAAGAAATAAAAAAGGTCAAACCGTTCAAACGATTAACCACCCGGTTCAGAGGTTTTCTGACCAAAATCAACAATTTTTTGAGAAAATCCGATTTTAAAAAAAAACGGAACCGGTCACCTAATCGATTCCCGATTTTTCCGGTCCAATTTAGTTTTGAAAACAGTGTTATGAAGATTATATTTCTCATTTCCAGACATGTTTTGTGGGCAAAAATTATAGATGCTAAGTATCTGAAAGGTCAATCATTTGGTTGTTTGAAACCACACAATCAAATTTCTCAATTATGGTTCCGCCTTCTTTAATCCATGCAACTAGTTCTCATCAAAGGATCTATGTGGAGTCATCACCAAATTCAGTGGTTCGAGTTGCTCATTACATTGATCATTATTGTTTTAGTTGGTCGTCTAATCTCCCTCCTCAACTTACAGCAACACAATGGCAATTAGTTACTCAAGTTCCATTGTGGTGTCCATCTACGCGAATTTCTGATAAACTAATTTGACATATACCCAGGTTGGTAATTTCACAACCTCTTCATGTATCAACTTAATTCACTCTAAGCAACCCAGTGGGTCCACATCCAATTTCTTACATGGAGATATATATGCAATGGTACCTTATATGGAAATTGAAGTTGATCCTCTCATCTGTCAAATGCTTCCTTTGAAAATGTGAGCACAATATTTTACCTACTATAGTCCTTCATGGAAATCGAATCTACTAATTGAGCTTGATCTATGGAAATGTTCATGCGGATCTTCTACATCTTTTATTCCTATGTCTCTCTGTATAACCTGTTTGGTATGGCTCTTGTTTGCGGTTTCATCCTATACATTATGGCCATTCAGATATGGAAAACTTTATTTCCTTACGGTGGACTATGGATCAGCTTTTCATCCAATGTACGTAATCATGCAAACACATACACGATTAGATCATATCTTAAAGGCTTGGGAAACTAAGAATCTATCAATTCCTTCTCCTATTGATTGTCCCATGCTGGCAAGCTGCATCACTAGGTTCATTAAGGTCCTGTTCGTTTTTCAGTAAGTTATTTATCTAGGTAAATGCAATTTACGTGGATAAATTTTTCGTAGGAAACACTTATCTGGGTAAGTGCATTTACCCATGTTCTTCTATTTATTAGGTAAATAAGATAGTGACCATTTTAGTCATAAAAATCCAGTATTAAAAGGGGCATTTTTGTCCCATTCAAGTGTTAGCAACTTTCCTCCTAGGTGGAAAAGTTTTCTACCCACCTACGAGATGGATACCGGGAAAATAAACTTTCCTTGGTCCCTACATTAATCTGAAAAATGAACATGGGATTCTTGGTCAATGGGAACCAAAATCCCATTGACCAACTTTCCCCCCTCTCAAAATCGAGAAAAAGAACGCCCCCTAAAAGTCAACGTTAATGTTGCTATAGGCTTGGAGGGCATTTCCTCCCGTCTAGTTAACCATATTGGTGGATTTTCTATTTGCTAGATGAGTACCTTACCCACCTTGTAATCCTCAAATGGCTGAAGCAAATGCATTTCATGAAGGCATTTCCTTTTCTTTAGAGATGCAGTTTTTCTTTGTTATATTTGAAGTTGTTGCTCTCACAATTGTCAGGCTTTTGTTAGTGAAAGACTTCTAATCCCCCTTGGAAACTGTTAGGTCCAATCAGATTCAAGGCAACCAGAAAATAAGACTTTCTTTTGGTGAAAGATGGACCAATTGAGAGAGAATAATTCAGCTTGCTCATTCTAGCTAGAGTGGTTACATAAATACTAGTTCCTGTAACAACTTACTCCTAAATGTTAGCTACTGACCTGAATTCTAGGAAACAGACTCAAAGCAAATCCATGTAACAACTTACTCCTAAATGTTAGCTACTGACCTGGATTCTAGGAAACAGACTCAAAGCAAATCCATGTAACAACTTTCCTAATTACTAGCTAACTGACCTTGACAAATTCAAATCATAACAAATAACAGAAACTGAAATAACAGAACTTCAACAAATAGCTAGCCGTTTGCTGAACCGATGCTGACCAAGTCAATCCAGGAACTTGGGATTTTTCTTAGGAACGCGCAATGACCTTCTGGGTTTATCAATACTTTCCCCGCCCGGAAGAACCTTGTCCTCAAGGTTCAGTGCAGGAAATTGATTTTGGAGGAGCGCTATAGTTTCCCAAGTGGCATCTTCAATGGGAAATCGCTTCCATTTAACTAAATATTCTTGTAGGAATTTAGAGCCCTGCTTTATCCAGCGTACGTCTAATATCTTCTCTGGTTCAATCTGGAGAGATCCTTCATCAGAAAGTGGTGGTAACTCAATAGTAGCAGGTAAGGGAGTCCCAACAAATTTCTTTAAGAGTGAAACATGAAAAACATGGTGTATTTTGCCTTCTGAAGGTAAAGATAGTTATAAGCCACTTTGCCCAGTTTTTGTTCAATCTGAAAAGGGCCATAGAACTGATTGGCAAGCTTGTGATGAGCACGCTTAAACACTATTTGCTAGCAGTAGGGATGTAATTTTAGTAGCACAAAGTTACCCACCTCGAAGTCCACATCTCTCCTCTTACGATCAGCAATAAGCTTCATTCTTATGGCTGCCCTTTCTAGATTCTTCTTTAATTGTTGGAGCACTTCGTCCCGATGAAGAAGAATCTGATCTACCTCATTAACACGTGACAAACCGTCTGTGTACAGCGGAATTGAAGGGGGAAGTCGACCATATAAAGCCTGAAATGGAGTCATTCCTGTAGAGCAATGGAAGGTGGTGTTGTACCAATACTCAGCCCATGACAGATAGTTCTACCATCTGCAAGGCCATTGATGGACATAGCAGCATAAGTATTGCTCGATACAACGGTTTACCACCTCGGTTTGGCCATCCGTCTGTGGGTGATAGGATGAGCTCAACTTCAATTTAGTACCTGACATGGTGAAAAATTCGTGCCAAAATTTGCTAATAAAAATAGGGCCCCTATTGCTGATTATAGACTTTGGCATTCCATGGAGTTTGATGACATTTTCCACAAATTTTTCAGCAATAATTTTTGCCAAAAAGGGATGGGACAAGGCAATAAAATGGGCATATTTACTTAGCCTATCCACAACCACCAAAAAGGGATGGGACAAGGCAATAAAATCTAAGGAAATATCATCCCATACCTGGTAAGGCATTGGAAGCGGTTGGAGCAACCCCGCGGGTGCCAGTGTGTCAGATTTAATTTTTTGACAGGTTGTACATTGCACAATATAATCCTGGACAGATTTGTACATTGACGGCTAGTAGAACTGTTGAGCCAACTGCTTGTAAGTTCTTAACACACCCGAATGGCCAGCCATCTTGCAATCATGGAATTCTTGTAGAAGTTGTCCTCGTAGTGCATTAGGAACGACCACTCTGTTTTTGTAAAAGCATAATCCATTTTTCACAGAGTAATTTCCCAGAAGATCGCTCATTGCCTGCTGGAATAATTTCTGCAAATACGTGTCATCTTTTGCTGCCTTTTGTATATCATCCCATAGAGACACCTGTGAAACAACTAATGGATTCAGCAGAGGACTGTCAGCTCGGCGAGATAAGGCATTAGTCTTTGAGTTCTCACGTCCAGGCCGGTAGATAATCTCATAATCATACCCAAGAAGTTTGGCAACCCATTTTTGCTGCTCGGGGGTGGCCACACGTTGATCTAGAAAGTATTTGAGGCTTCTTTGATCTGTTTGAATAAAGAACTTCCGGCCTTGGATCTATGGTCTCCAAGTTCGAATTGCCTCTACTATGGCTAACATTTGTTTAGCATAAATAGACCACGACCGCTTGGAAACACCCAATGCTCTACTTAGGAATGCTATCGGCCTTCCTTGTTGAGTTAAAATGGCCCCGATTCCATCTCCTGAAGCATCGGTTTCAATGATGAATGGCTCAAAGAAATTTGACATGGCAAGGATAGGCGTGGTCATCATGGCTTGTTTGAGCCATGTGAATGCCTCATCCACCTCTTCATTCCACTTGAAACAGCCCCTTTTGAGAAGGTTAGTGAGAGGGCGAGCTATCAACCCATAATTTCGAACAAACTTCCTGTAGTAGCCTGTCAAACCCAAGAATCCACGCAGCTCAGTCACATTAGTAGGTTGCGGCCAGGCTATCATGGCCTCTATTTTCTTGTTATCAACCTTTACTCCATGGGATGTCACCACGTGGCCCAAATACTCCAGCTCCTGCTTGCCAAAGTTACATTTGCTCGCTTTGACAAAAAAGCTGTGATGTTTCAAGATGTCTAAGGTGGTGCGAACATGACTCAAATGTAAGTCCCAGGTAGGACTATAGATCAATATATCATCGAAGAAAACCAATATGAATTTGCGGAGGTGTGGACGAAATATAGAGTTCATAATAGCTTGGAAAGTGGAAGGGGCGTTACATAAGCCGAAAGGCATAACCAGATACTCAAAATGCCCATTATGAGTTCTAAAAGCAGTCTTTAGAATATCAGGGGCGTGGACTCTTACCTGGTGATAACCCGCTTGAAGGTCCAGTTTTGTGAAGTAAGCCGCTCCATGTAATTCATCCAGCATGTCGTCTACGGATGGAATTGGAAACTGATCATTGATAGTGGCTGCGTTGAGTGCCCTGTAATCTATGCAAAACCTCTAAGACCCATCTTTTTTCTTCACCAGCAGAACGGGAGAGGAGAATGGACTGGTACTTGGTCGAATGATTCCCATATCCAACATTGCTTGCACTTGCTTCTTGATCTCTGCTTTTTGAAAATAAGCATACCGGTATGGGCGAACATTGATGGGTTGTGTCCCTTCTTTCAAAGGAATGTGATGGTTGATTTCCCTTAATGGCGGCAGCTTGGTGGGCTCTTGGAAGATGTCTCCATACTCTCTTAATAGTTGCAGCATATCTATTGGAATGTCGTCCCACTGAAACTCTTCTATGGCTTGAGCATAAATTGCAAAAACCATCTGACCTTGGCGATGTTCCTTCGTAGTAGTCTTTAAGGAAGTAGCGTGAAGCCCGCTTTGAATTCCTTGCAGCCTGTGTGCTTGATTTTTCCATTTGAAATCCATTGTCAATTGCTTCCAGTTACAAACTACGGACCCCACCATTTCCAACCATTGAATTCCTAAAACCATATCCAACCCAGCCAATGGTAGTGAATAAAATGTAAGTGAAAATGGAATTCCTTGTAAGACTACTGGTACATTATCAAACCGCCCCTGGCAGGGGAGTCGCTCTCCATTAGCTACATGGACTGTAAATGCCTTGGTTGGGACTACTGGCAGCCGTAAGGAATCAGCTATCCTGTCACTCACAAAGTTGTGTGTGGAGCCACTGTCAATTAATACTGTTACCTCTTGCGTCCAAATTGTAGCTGTGATCCGCATAGTCCGTGGTGAGGTCCACCCCGTTATCGCATACATTAATATTTTTGGCTCCTCTTCCCCTGTTAGCAGCGATCCGTCACCCCCATAGCTATCATCATGAGTTTGATAAATCCATAAGTCATTGTGCGCTCCTAAGAAAAATCCCAAGTTCCTGGATTGACTTAGTCAGCATCGGTTCAGCAAACGGCTAACTATTTGTTGAAGTTCTGTTATTTTAGTTTCTGTTATTTGTTATGATTTGAATTTGTCAAGGTCTGTTAGCTAGTTTCCTAGAATCCAGGTCAGTAGCTAACATTTAGGAGTAAGTTGTTACATGGATTTGGTTGGGTCTGTTTCCTAGAATTCAGGTCAGTAGCTAACATTTAGGAGTAAGTTGTTACAGGAACTAGTATTTATATAACCACTCTAGCTGGAATGAGCAAGCTGAATTATTCTCTCTCAATTGGTCCATCTTTCACCAAAAGAAAGTCTTATTTTCTGGTTGCCATTGTAGCTCTGATACCAATGTTAGGTCACAATCAGATTCAAGGCAACTAAAAAATAAGACTTTCTTTTGGTGAAAGATGGACCAATTGAGAGAATAATTCAGCTTGCTCATTCCAGCTAGAGTGGTTACATAAATACTAGTTCCTGTAACAACTTACTCCTAAATGTTAGCTACTGACCTGAATTCTACGAAACAGACTCAAGCAAATCCATGTAACAACTTACTCCTAAATGTTAGCTACTGACCTGGATTCTAGGAAACAGACTCAAAGCAAATCCATGTAACAACTTTCCTAATTACTAGCTAACTGACCTTGACAAATTCAAATCATAACAAATAACAGAAACTGAAATAACAGAACTTCAACAAATAGCTAGTCGTTTGCTGAACCGATGCTGACCAAGTCAATCCAGGAGCTTGGGATTTTTCTTAGGAGCGTGCAATATGACCTTCTGGGTTTATCAGAAACTACGTATATTGGTAGTCAATTGCAGGAGCTTTTCTTCTCACCTTCCTTTCTCATCTATGGCCTTTGAGGTATGAGGAATACACTGAACTAGAAAGGAGAAGAAATGGGAGAGAAGCAAGCGGTCGAATCCCGAAGAAGGTGCTGCCTACAAACCCTCGATGAGGGGTCAGGTCATTGTAGTTTGTCGGTGCTGGAATTCTAGAGAGATAAGGAAAATGGTGGATGACTGAAACGGAAGAAGCCTGAATGAGAGGAAGGGAATGAGCTAACATCAAAAGTGAGATGATGTCCAAGAATGATACCAAGGCCGCTATTTATAAATTTTGGGTGCACATTTCAAAAGGTTCTCATGTTGGTGTATTTCCTATTTTACCCTTATATCTAGAATGTTCTTTACACATTTAAAACATATGATTAATTGTCTTTTCTAGAATCATATTGACATTTCTATTTTTGCCCTTTTTATAATTTAAGTCGCATGTTTATTTCCTTACTTAGCTGTATTCATTTCTATAATGTTTTTATACTTTCTTGGTTTCTAGAATATTCATTAATTGTGATAAAATATTCAACACTTATATTTAATAGGCCAAAGTGGTCGCTGATCCTCTTACAATTGCCCCTGTAGAACTTTTGAACAAAAGATAAATCTCATATTTGAAAATTTTTTAAAATGAATTAACCCCCAAAATTCTGAAGAATTTTTGAAGGAAATTATCCCCCAAAATTGTAAGGAATTTTTAAAACAAATTAGCCCCTAAATCCTAAGCTAAGAATTTTTTAATACAAAATTAGTCCCAAAATTCTAAGGAATTTTTTAAACAAATTAGCCCTATAATTCTAAGGAATTTTTAAAGGAAATTAGTCCTCAAAATTCTGATGTTCTTTTTAATATCCCCAGCTATGTTGTGGGATTAATTGTTTGATGTTTGTTAGAATTCCCTAGGTATGGGAAAGTTCACGAACAAAAATAGTGCAGTCGTTGAGTGACACAGCAGTAGTATTTTGCAGGGAGAGCAGTGTGGTGTAGTTGTGGGGTGCATTGCGGTGCAATTTTGTGCACGATGTTTGTTTGGATAAGTATCTTTTACTAATTTGACTATTAGCCCCTAGAGTTTCAAAGGAATTTTAAATGAAGATTAGACCTTAGGATTTTTGGAAAATTTTTCCTGTATCACCTTCCTAATTTTCAAAAAATTTAAACTTTATTAGTATGTAGTATTGGCAGGGTAGTATTGGAGATCTAAATGTTGAAAGGGTGCCTCAATCTAAAGATCTCATAGCCTTTAATTTCTTATCATATGTACGTAAATGGTTTAAAGTATGATGGGTGTATCGTATCGTATCTTTTGAAAAAGATATGGTCCCAAACGCCTGTTTTCCAGGTGTTTCGGAACCCCAAATTTTTTTAAATACCTAAAAGAATGTTTTGCCCATTTCTAAATACCGATATGATACGACCAATATATATATCATATTAATACTTTGAACCTTGTATGTAACTTTTCGCTTTTACTCTAAAATAAATACACAATGCATCAATAATAATAATTTCCAATTTCCATATGATAAAAGGATTTTTTTATATAGTTCGTTGTCTCAAGTCTCAACCTTTTTTTTTTCTTTGGTGGTTCCTGTCCGGTCCGGTCCGATTTTAACTTGAATGAGTGAAAACAAATTAGCCGAAATTCACTAATGCTTGAACCAATAATATAGAACCAAATTCAATGATGCTTGAAATATTAGCCGAAAAACAAATAATAGTATAATACCATTATTTCAACTTAACGAATTCACTAATGCTTGAGTGGAAACAAATTAGTTATCTATTTGTGACCAAACAATGCCCTAATTCATTCAATCGACAAACTCTTTCACCCAACCAGGATCTTGGTCAAGGGTAAAAAATTAAGTAAAAAGAAGAGTAAACTAATGAGACAATTACAAATTATATAGAGTTTCTAAGCAAGATGCACCAACGGGGTTAGATGCGTGGGATAGAAATACCTGCCAAAAATGAAAATTTCATGTACCTATAAATTAGAATACATATTTTTTTAATAAAATAATTTAATTATATTCTACATGTAATACATCCATTATTTTACATTTAATATATATTTTTTATTTGTAAAAAAAAAAGGTTAAAATCGCAATTTGAGGCGAAAAATGTATTTTTTTTAATGGGACAAGGTGCCTATAGTGATGCATAGATCTTCAAGTTACTCAAAATTAACAAAAAAAATTACCGCAATCAAACGTCCAAGCGCAAATGAATGGGTCAACCGTTTAACCACCCGGGTCTAATACTAAGTCAACGTCTTTTATCAAATCTTGAGTTTTAGCCAAATCAGACCAAATCATGGCCGGAGTGACAGTTCAAACAGATCGACCATCCAAGCCAACGGCGGATTGAAAACATTGGTTTTAAGACAACCGTTCTAATTGGACACATGATGACAAACATAGGATCTAAAACCCAACTTCTTGTAGTGTGAATTGGCTAATTATGTAAGCCTAACCAAGATCAACTGATTGGTTGCCACTTTAATTACAACACTACTTTACAATTTTTTCTGGTATCATATTTAAACTCTAAAGAAGAAATTATATTTATACAATAAAAGGGTAAAAAACATTGTGGTTCTTTTTATTTGTATTTTTATATTTTCAAGCACTCTCATTATTAAATATTTAATAATAATTTTTATTTAGTTCTTTTAGTGTTTTTGAACTGCCATTGATCTGGATGGTTGGACTATTTGGCCTGGGAACCATCCAGGAAACTAGTTCTGTTTCACCCATGCATTAGCCTGGTCCTTAGCCAAAAATTGTTGATTTGGTCAATGACCTACTGACCCAAGCGATTGAACCGTTAATCTGTTCGACTCATTCAATTATTTCTTTTATATTTTTAATTTTAATATGGAACGGACCATCTTCTTGAACCAAATAATCGAACCGTCAATCTGAAAACTAGTGGCCAAAACGGTTCCAATTCTAGATCAGTTTTTAAAACTTTGGTCTTTTTTTTTTAATTTCCATACTTTATTATCTTAATTATGATGCCATAGATTGACCCTATTTTGATAAATTATTTGACTTCATAATAGTCAAGTCAAGTTCGATATAGTCGATCGAGTTAGGTTTGGGTAAAGCCAAACTCATACACCCATTGACATTCCTAATCCAAATTCACGCCACCCTAATGAAAATATTAAATATGTTTAGAGACATATTTTTTATAGCATTCATAGAATTGAGTTAATCTCATGCATTAAAGTGAACTTTTGTTGTTTAATGTAATTGTTGATGTTTCGAAAATGTAATTGTTTCTAAAGGTTAAATGAAATTGTAGATGTATAATAATTGTTGCAACTGTCAAAGATACAATTTGCAACGGTTGATTAACCTTGTTCTCAATACATTGATTTAATAACAATTGGAGATGCAAGTAGCAATAGGTGATAGCAGTTGTTTCTAATTCATTGCTTTAGTAACAATTGGAGGTACAATAAGCAACAGCTCAATAACTTTTGTTGCCAATTCATTTTATTTTATGGATATTTATACCGTCTCTCATTTTAACTTGGTATAATATTATGTTATTTTTATAAATTTATAAACTTTAGTTAATTTTGTTCTTAAGCTTTGAGGTTTAGCATTGCAACGCATTTAGGCTTACATCTCACCCTTTTGGGCCATTACACATCAATTACGCATTTAGCCTTTTAAAACCTTATGAAAGATTAATTATCTACAATCATAATACTTATAAAGGTACGAAGGGGGGTCTTGAATTATGAAATTTTCATTGGATAGCTTTACCATATATCTTGAGGTCTTTGGAGGGCATATATGTAATTATAATTTGATTTTTTCTAAGAAAGAATAAATGCTTATTCATGTGATTAATTGAAACCCTTGTTCTCGGTAATCACGAAATGCTTATTCATTCACTCTTTTTTTTTTTTTGTTAATTTCCCCATGATTCTTAATTGTAAAACACTCCATGATTAGCCATTCTCCATGTCAAACTACAACCAATTGCACAAGATCCGTCTCTCCTTTTGGTCCAGTTCTTTGCAATGCCTCATCTATTATAAGGTTCTGTTGCGTTTATGAACCCTAGGATTTAGCAGGTGCACAATTACTTGATCTATTCGAATTCAATTGTATTTATGCTAAATGTACTTTTTAGGCTCCTTTTTGTTCTGTTTTTATGATACTTGACTTTCCCGACCTGATGGGGTTGGGGATAGGGATTACATTGGTAGGGTGGGAACGAGGACAAGGATTAATAGGTCGGGGTCGGGGGTGGGGAATGAGGTTCCCACCCAGCCCTGATCCCGATTATATATATATATATACATATATATATATATATATATGATGTTATTTATATTTTAAATTTTATCTATTTTAAGTAAATTTATATTTCAAAAAATACTATTAACTAAAATTTTCGGGGATTGGGGATGGAGGACAATTTTTACCCCCAACAGGGATTGAGGTTGGGAACGGGGGGACAGGGAATATGATCATCACCCTGAACCCGCCCCATTGCCATTCCAAATTAAGAATCAAGAGATTAATTTATAGGGTTTATCACTTTTTAATAAATCCTAGTGTTAATTGGATGCATTGCCCTATTGTTTGATTTACGTGAATTAAGTCAACTCGAGAGTATGTTTTTTGGGATTTTTGAAATTTGAATTAAGTTTTATTTTATTGGAATTCTATTGCTTATACAACAATTCAAAGTTCTGGTTTAGGATCAAGATCAAGATAGAATTTTGGGTTTTAATTCTTGAATTTCCTTTTTGGAGATACCACTTACACCAACGTCGTTTTCAATAGATTGAAATGGTAGAAAACAAATGAGACTAGGCATCATTACTTTTAGCAGTTCAAAGAGTTTCTCAAGGTAATCATGTTTACTAACAATAATAGAGGCCATTTGAAAGGCTATTGCTCTGTGATATTTCTTGTTTTGGACTGTTAGTCTCATGCTAATTGATAATCTTACTACAACTATAAAAATGAGATTTTCTTTTACCTTTTCCCTCTTCTTTTCCTTTTTTCTACTTGATATCATAATAAGATAAAGATGCATAAACTTCCAAGGTGTAGATATGATCAAATGTCCACAATTTTTGGCCTTAGGTAACTAAAAGTTTGTAAGTGTAATTATCATACTTAGGCAAGAAATTATAAAATCCTTACATAAAAATAAAGGTATAGCTTATTTCTTATTTATATTTCAATGGTTTTGTTTTATATATTAACTAGAAGATGACTTTTGTTTTTCTTTGTGTTTTTTTTTTTTTTTTTTTGTATGGAGGATTTAGCCAACCTTCCATGATCCATAATCTACAAGGAGGGTTTTTATTCTTTTTATTTATTTGAATATAGATTTGATATGTGGTGGTTGTTGGGACTCTGATTTTTTAGTCACATTAGATTGCTTTCATAGACATTATTTATTCCATAAACTGAACACTTGTTATCTAGGATGAGTCACCATCCAAATTTAAAGGCATATGTCTTTGTTCTTCTAACTGTGTCTACAACCAAGGGATCATATTCCATTAAATTTCATATATTCTCTCGAGCATTGCCAAGATGTAGGGTCAGAAACTGTTTAATGGAAAATGTAGTAGGGTTATTTTTTTCTTAAAGAATGTAAAAATAGGAATGTTTAATGGATCGATCCCTAAAGAATTTAAACATGCTCTTATGTGACTGAAAGAAATTCCATATAAATATTCTTGGAGACCTTTAAAAAGGATAAGTGCGAAACGTTTGCAAAGATGGGTGAGTTTGTGCAGTGCTTCAAGAGATAACATTGGTTGCCTGCAAGCTACATTGTTTCGTGAAGCTTTACCTTTAGTTGTTTCAGTGTAATTATTTGTTGTTACTTCTAATTTTCCCTTTTGATCTTCTCTCTCTCTCCATCGTTGATATATCTTTAGGATTTTTTTCTTTCAAATCCCCAAAAAAGCACTAATTTGAGGCTTTGTGCTCTGGGGTTTATAAGTGTTATGGCTTTAGAATATGATGTTTAATTTTGTTCACATTTCTTGTTTAAAATTTCTTAAGCCCCGCTTGGTTCATGGGAATAGGGGTCTGGAATCAGAATTGGAATGGGCTATTCCGATTCCAACTGTTTGGTTGGTTCTGCTGGAATGGCATTCCCCCATTTGAGGGAATGGCCATTCCCTGCCCCTCTCTAGGGAATGAAATCTCATTCCTGCTGATTTCAATTCCCATTCCATTCTTGTCTGAACCAAACAGATTATGAGAATGGGCCATTCCGATTCTAACAACAAACCAAACACACCCTTAATTATTATTTAACATATCTTTGTTGTTCTATTTAATGAAAATTTTAATTGTTGGTTGGATGATTATAGACATCAGAAGGAGGCCCTCCCTTAGAAGTTTCATTAGATAAGTTATGACTTTACCATCAAAGTTAGGCAACTTGTTGAGGTTAAAGGCATGCCAAGACCTTTTTCCTTTTTATTTTTGCATCAAGGGGGCACAAGCCCAAGTTCTAAAAGCCTAATATCTAAGAGCTTATGTTATTGTTTTGACATGATATCATCCCTTTAATGTTGTATGCCTTCTATTTGTATCCCACTTATGGCATCATGTTGATACATACCCACAATATCAACCTATATTGGCTGAAATACATAGCTATTACAACTAATACAATAATAGTATATGGGTTATTGATACCGTGGATAGAGGTGGAATAAATTTGAGTAATGCAAAGAAAAACTTGAACTTCTTGATGGCTTAAGGATTCAAATATAAAATCCATATAGTGTTCTTTCCAACTCCCTAACCTTGAAGAAAAGCATGTTACTTGTGGCCCTGGAATCGTTTTCATTATCTGCGAGCAAAGAGACCAGAACATAAACCAATATGTTTGAATGTGATTGGTTGTGCAGGAGGAAGCATCGGGAGTGAAGTTTAGTATATCCTGAAAATAGGGGTGCAAAGAGACCAGAACATGTCCAAATTCGAATCTGATTCTATTTTTTTGTATTCGGGTATCTCCTTAGCGAATTTTCGATCCGATAATATGATTCGATTAAACATTGGATCAAATTTAGTCCACCCTTATCTGATCCAAAATGTTTATATTGCATTTTTTTTGAAATTTTTATGTTATTTAATGCTTTAGAAAAAGGTGCACACACACATATATACACACTAGCTAGGACCCGTGCAAATGCATATAGTTTCTTTTCTTCCAACAAATTAAAATTTGATAATCTAAATATATTCTGAAATAGTTTTCAATATATTCTCGAATCCATTATTTAAACAATGGATTTAATAATTATTAAGTAATTTTCAATACTTATTTAATAAATAATTATGAAATAAGTGTGGTAAAATATTATGTAAATAATTTCTAAAATAATTATTAAATAGTTAAATAATTTATTCCAATAAATAAAACCTAACAATTTAAATATATTCTGAAATAGTTTTCAATAAATATTTTATAAGTAATTATTAAATAAGTAAGGTAAAATATTATGTGAATAATTATTTAATAATAAAATTTGTAAAATAAGTGTGGTAGTATTTTATTTGAATAATTATCATTACACTAATAATAATAAGTATTCCAATAACTTTAGTGTAATCTAATAATAATATTTTTCTATTTTGTAATTATTAAAAGTAATTAAAATATTATTATTATTATTATTATTTATTAAAATTTTTTCCATTGTTATTTTCTGAAATTATTAAATAATGGAAATTATTTTAGACCAAATTTATTTATGTGAGGGAGTTTAATTTTAGGGTAAATTACAAAGATCCCCCCCCCTATACTATGGGGTCTATGACAAAGACCCCCTTGTACTATGACCATGAGACAAAGACCCCCCTTGACCATTAAGTCCGATGACAGAATGCGTTAAATTACCAAAATACCCCACTAAACTTTTTCTATTTTCTTTTTTTACCCTTTTTCTCTTAAAACCTATTTAACCTCGCATGAGTTGAGTCCGATGTCAACCCCGCCTGAATCAGTGCCCAACCCAGAAAACCTAGTTCCAAAATTACAGTTCAACCTTTTATCAACAGCCCCAGAAGCAAAAACAAGAAAGAGGAGTTGATCTTTGCTGCTGGCAACCTCCTCCTTGACGTAAGTGGGAATCGGGATTTGGCCCAACTCAATTGCATCTACATCCTCAACCAAAACCTCGTAGTGTTTCTTTAGTTCAGCTACAGTCTTACTTGGAACCATGGAAGCAATATTCTCCCATCGGTCTTTTGAGTCATTAGTAGCCCAGTGCATCACAATTGCAGTCTCGAATGCCTTCTCATCCTCTCTGCTCCATCCTCCTACACTAGCCATGTTCATTCGTCTAGTATTGTTCCAATCAAGCTCAATCTATACCAAACAACGACAACGACAGATTTTTGGGATTTGGCTGTAGTTTCAGCTAAATGTGGGTGCATGCAAAGTGGAGAAAACAAAGAACTTACATGCAGCAGATTGAAGTAAAAATACATAGCAAAACAGAGCAAGAGAAGGGCTTAAATTACTTCATACGTATTCTAGTTTCTCCTTGGTTAGAGTCATACAAGAATGGCTTCTTGAGCAAGCCAAATAAGAAGCTTCTTTAAGTACACTTTTCAACTAACCCATATCTTACAAAAGTAGAAAATGACCCAACTAAAGTTACTTTTACCTACTACATGAAAAGACAAAATAAATATAAAATATTTTAACTTCCTAGCACATTAGCTGTAACATTCTCCCCCTTAATGTGTTGTTGTTGAACTCCTGGTGCTTCTCTTAATTCTTCAAACTTTTCTCTTGGCAATGGCTTGGTGAAAATATCAGCCAATTGCTCTTGGGTCCTGCAATATATTAGTTCAATTTCTCCATCTTTAATAGCATCTCGAATGAAGTGATGTTTGAGAGCAACGTGCTTGGTTCTGCTATGATAACATGGGTTTTTTGACATAGCAATGGAAGATTTGTTTGAGATGTTGCCATTGAAGCTGAAACATACTCTGCTTTTGGTGAAAATTGAGCTACTGATTTTTGTTTCTTTGAGCACCAACACAACACACCACTACCAAAGGAAAAACAATAACCAGATGTGCTCTTCATGTCATCAGCACATCCTCCTCAATCACTGTCACAAAAAGCAATCAGTTTTACTTCATTTCCTCTGTCATATTTGAGTCCATAATCCATGGTGCCTTGTACATACCTTAGCACTCTTTTTGCAGCCCCAAAATGAATGTGACTGGGGCTGTTCATAAATCTGGACAATAAACTTGTCGCAAACATGATGTTCGGCCTTGTAGCAGTAAGATAGAACAAGTTTCCAACCAAGCTTTTGTACAAGGTTTCATCTACCTTATTACCACCATCTTCCTTCATTAATTTCTCATTAACAACCAGTAGAGTAGTTACAGGTTTGCATCCAAGCATTCTGAATTTTTTGAAAAGTTTTTCAACATACTTGCTTTGACAAATGAATACTCCATCATCACCTTGATAAATTTCAATATCAAGAAAGTGATGTAACAGTCCCATGTCGCTCATTTCATATTTTTTCACCATTTTATTTTTAAAATCTTCAATCATTTTCATATTGTTTCTGGTAAGAACCAAGTCATCAATATAAAGAGCAACAGTGAAAACATCATCCATACCTTGTTTCTTCACATACAAAGTAAGCTCACTCTTGTTTTTCATGAACTCATTCTTAGCAAAGTATGCATCAATTTGGCTATACCATGCTCTTGGTGCTTGTTTTAACCCATATAAAGCCTTCTTTAATTTGTACACTTTTTCTTCTTTGTTTTGAATCACAAAGCCCTGTGGTTATTCTACATACACCTCTTCTTTCAATTCTCAATTCAAGAAAACTGATTTAACATCAAGTTGCCATAAAAACCAACCTTTGTGAGCAACAAGTGCAATGAAAGCTCTAATAGCATCCAACTGTGCTACCAGAGCAAATGTTTCAAAATAATCAACACTGGGTTGTTGTTCATAACCCTTAGCAACCAACCTTGCTTTGTTTTTTTGCATAGAACCATCAGAATTGTGTTTCACTTTGTAGACCCATTTAACACCAATAACTTCTTTATTGTTGAGTCTATCAACCAACTCCCAAGCTTTATTCTTTTTTATGATGGCAATTTCTTCTTCCATTGCATTTTTCCAAGCTTCTTCCTTAATAGCTTCTTCTAAGCTTTCTGGTTCCATAACACAGAAATTGCACCTTGCATAAACATCACTTAAACTCTTTATTTTTCTTGGAGTTGAGCTAGATGAAGATAAGCTTGAACTTGGAGATGATTGAGAAGTTCCCTCATTATTTTGGATTGTATTCTCTTCCAAATTGGACACGGGAACATGCTCTTCTTCAATTTTTTTCTTGCTCCCAATTCTAAACAACTTTTTCATCAAACAAGACATCTCTACTAATAACCATTTTGTTTGTTTTCAAACTGTACAGCCTATAACCCTTTGACATAGAGCTATAGCCAACAAAAATACACTTCTCACTTGTTTCATCAAGCTTTGATCTCTTCTCTTTTGGAACTTGGGCATAGCACACACTACCAAACACTTTCAAGTGTCTAACCGATGGTTTCCTTCCACTCCAAGCTTCTAATAGAGTCATTCCTTTAATAGCAACAGTGGGGCATCGATTCATCAAATACACAACTGTGTTTACAGATTTAGCCAAAAAACTTTTGGGAAGTTTCTTCTCATGTAGCATGGATTTTGCCATCTCCATCAGAATTTGGTTTCTCCTCTCTGATACTCCATTTTTTTGAGAGTATAGCGAACTGTTAGTTGCCTTTCCATGCCCTCATCTTCACAAAATTTATCAAATTCTTTTGAAGTGTACTCATTGCCACGATCACTTCTTAATTTTTTTAATATAACAACCACTTTGTTTCTCAACAAGACATTTAAATTTCTTGAAAATAGTTAACACATCATATTTTTCTCTTATAAAATAAACCCAAGTCATGCGAGTGTAATCATCAATAAAAAGAATGAAATACCTATTTTGGGAATGAGAGGGTGTCCTCATGGGCCCACACACATCGATATGAACTAATTCCAGCACTTTTTTGGCTCTCCATGCAACTCTTTTTGGAAATGGTTGTCGGTGATGCTTTCCAAGTGCACAACCTTCACAAATTTCATGTTTTTTTTTTCAATGTTTGGAAGCCCTTGAACCATCTCCTTTTGTGATAACAGTTTTAGCCACTTGAAATTTAGGTGGCCAAATCTTCTATACCATAGCCAAGATTCATCAATCTCCTTGGCATTCATAGCAACATTTCTTGCATATTTAAACACTAGTGGAAAACTTCTATTTGTCTTCATTTTCAAAATTTTCACTACATATTTCTCATGGTCATAAATGGTACAACCAAGATCTTCAAAATTGAGTGAATAACCATATTCTAAAAGTTGTCCAACACTGAGAAGATTCTCATTCAACTCAGGTACAAATAACACATCATGTATAAATTTTCTTCCCTTCTTTGTTTCAACACCAATTGTACCTTTGCCTTTTATTTCAACAATTTCTCCATTTCTCAACTTCACTTTTGAGCTAAATGATGTGTCCAAGTTAAGAAAAATATTTGGGTGCCCTGTCATATGATTGCCACACCCGCTGTCTAAGGACCACACATCATTGTTTTCCTCCATGGCACTTTGACATGCATAAAACAAATTTCCTCCATCTTCTTTTTCTTCTGTAAAATTTGCTTCCTGATTGTTTTACAATCTACAGTCCTTTTGTAAATGCCCAAACTTCTTGCAAAAATGACATTGTGGCTTTCCTTTAAACCAACAATTCTTACCAACATGGCTGCTTCTTTTGCAAATAGAACATCGTTGTGATGACCCTTCATCACTAGAGTTTCTATCAAAATTACTTTTGCTTCTTCCTCTTCGGTTTCTACCTCTTCCTCTTCCTCTTGCATATTTACCTCCTCTATAGGAGTCTCAATTTTCATGCTCATAAGTTACGGATGTTCCATCATGATTTTTGGAATGACATTAAGCTTGGATTAGAATGCACTCTCTATTGATTTATCAGAGTGGCGTGCCAATCGTTGCTCATATGATTTTAGTGATGCTGACAACTCTTGAACACTTAAGTCACTGAAATCCATTGTTTCTTCAATGACACCCACAATAGGATCAAAATTTTTAGGTAAGCTAATTAAAGTGTTTCTTAGGCTTCTTTTGCCTTTTCAGCACTCATTATCCTTAGAAAAATAAATTTACCAACTCCTCTTTGAATCATTAAAAGTGCTCCTGCATTTTTACTTTTCTTGTCTTTCAGTTCCTTTTGTTGAGCTATTGTAAGATTTGCTATATTTTTTGGTTCTTCATATCCAAGGACAACAATGTCCCATAAATCCAAAGATACAAATAGGGTTTTCATTTTAACAACCAAAAATCATAGTCTTCTCCATAAAAAATAGGAACTTGAACTGTGCTAAAATTAACAACATTAGTGTTGGCCATAGTTTGCTATTCACAATCAATTTTTCTTCAACTTTTCTTACACCCAAACTTGTTCCAATGAACTTTGCAGCTCTGATACCACTTGTTGGGATTTGATTGTAGTTTCAGCTAAATGTGGGTGCATGCAAAGTGGTGAAAACAAAGAACTTACATGCAGCAGATTGAAGTAAAAATATAGAGCAAAATAGAGCAAGAGAAGGGCTGTAATTACTTTCATACCTATTCTAGTTTCTCCTTGGTTAGAGTCATACACGAATGGCTTCTTGAGCAAGCCAAATAAGAAGCTTCTTTAAGTACACTTTTCAACTAACCTAGATTTTACTAGAGTAGAAAATGGCCCAACTAAAGTTACTTTTACCTACTACATGAAAAGACAAAATAAATATAAAATATTTTAACTTCCTAGCACATTAGTTGTAACATAGATTAATTACAAGAATGTAGTTTCTTTCGCTAGCATGGTTATTTGGCTATGTTGGGACTCTGGGAGGGAAGAATAAAGCAAGGTAAGGAGGACAACTGGATAGGGAGATGGGTATTAGTGGAGGTAAAGTTTTTAAGGGCTACTTGGAAATTGAATGGATGGATCAGTTGTCATGTTTAGACAATACATATATATTTTCTCTCCCTCTCTCGTGACTCTTTTTTCACTTACATAGACATAGTAATCATGGAGTATGTAAAGGGGTGATTGGTGAGGAGAAGACTAGAGCTAGAGAATCTTTCCAACAATCCAACTACCGCCCGTTGCTTGGAGTCACAACCATGAGCCAATCAGCCAAAACCTTTTTATAAATTTGTGAATGTTTGGCTCCTCCTTTCACAGTCACAAATCAGAGATGGGTTAGTATCATAATGAACTTGGATCATGGTTGTTGTTGTTGTTGTAATTTTATATAATCATTAGATGAACTATAATTTTGGAGAAGTTAGTATAGGGTTGCCATCAGACCCAACTCAAGCTGCTTTCGATATTGAAGTTCACCCAGAAATTTTGTTTTCGTTTGCCCAGTCTGATTTTTCTCCATCCGCAAGGAATGGAAAATAGAGGAAATTTCAATGAAGAAAGGGGAGGAGAGAAAGAGGAAGGGGAAGAAGAGATAAGGGAGAGAGAGGGAGAGAGGGAGGACTTCAATGGAAATCAGTTGCTGTTGTAATTCGTGTATCGTGAGGTTAGGGAAGATGAACAGTATTTTTCTTTCAATTGTTCAAATAATTATTACAAGGATAATATAGGGATTAAAAAATATTATAACGGCAGACTTCAATAGAAGGCTAAAACTAATGGGGGTCTTTGTCATAGTACATGGGGGTCTTTGTCACAAAACAAAGTACAGGGGGGTCTTTGTAATTTACCCTTAATTTTAATTATTTGATTTGATGAAACAAATGATAAAATAATATTTAATAAAACTGAAAATTGGGAAAGGATTGGATGTGTGGAAATGGGTTTTGGTCGGAATACCCAAAATCCAAATTAATTTTATTTAATAAAACTACAGAATGGGAAGGGATTGGATGTGGAAACGGGTATGGATCGGAACACCCAAAATCCAAACCAAAATAATCCCCATCCTTACCCGGAATTTGCTTCAATGGTCGCTCGATGCAACGACCACAGTAGCAAAAGCATGGCAGATTTTGGCTTGTTTTTGATAGTATAAAAGCACGTCGATCATAGGAATGACGCTGACATCCCTTAAACCGACCCATTTGATCGCCAATTGCCAGTGATTTTTAAACAAGTGGGAGTAAGATGATCCCTTGTTTTTCGGAAAAAATGGGTGGTTTAATGGATGATGCTAACCAAAACGATGCCAGTGGCCATTATTCATAGCAAAACTGGCTCATTTGGTCGCCAAAGGTCAGTGGTTTTTATAAGACTAGGAGTATGATGCTCCCTTATTTTGAAAAATTCATGGGTTATCAGAAAACATACCTGGATTGGAAAACATACATGAGTGTTGTGATTGGAAGAAACCAGTGATCGATCGGTGCTTGAAAAAGGTAAGTGCTTGGATCGTGTTCTCTGTACCAAAGTAAAAAGTTTTTGAAAATAAAGAGGGTACAATGAAGCCACACTGTAATTGTGTTGAAGTTGGAAGTTTTTGTAAACACAGAGAGGGAAAGAGTAGTCATGGTTTTCGGTTATGTTACGACTAGACAAAAGTTTTTGCAGTGCAAGCTAAACTTCCATTTGGATTGTAACACCGTGCACTTTTGTTGGGGAGAGAAAAAAGGATTAGATCTCTTACCAAAACATGGTCCAACACCCTACTAACATGATTTGACACTGTAAACCTGAGATAGGGCCTCCATAAAAATGGAGAAATGGGACCCACCATCATGTTTGAGCTACTGATTGGTAATTACTTTTACTTTTTTATTTGGGTAAAATATAAAAACCTCCCGTGAGGTTTATCTCCCTGAACTTTTGAAAAATTCGACAAAAGCCTCCCTTCCATCACTAACCGATACAAAAAACATTTGATTGATCGATGCATTATTTTTTCAAAATACTCATTTTATCTTTTTGCATATGATTTTACATTCTACTAAAAACTCTTTAAGGGGGCATTATTTTTTCGGATTTTGAGATGGGGGAAGTTGGTCAATGGGATTTTAGTTCCCATTAACCCAGATCCCATGTTATTTTTTTCAGATTTATGTGGGGACCTGGGAAAGTTCATTTTCCTGGTTATCACTTACCCAGGTAGGTGATACTCATCTCCTACGTGGGTAAATAACTTTCCCACCTAGGGGGGAAGTTGCCAACACTTGAGTGGGATAAAAATACCCTTTTTAATAATGGATTTTTATGGCTAAAATGGTCATTACCTTATTTACATGAGAAATAAAAGAACATGGATAACTGCACTTATACAGGTAAGTGTTTCCTAGAAAAAACTTACCCAAGTAATTACCTTTACCCGGATAAATAACTTAACGAAAAGAAATTTTAATTTAAAAAACCCATTTATCATCCTCTTTCTCATTCAATCTACCACAACTGAAACTCCTATCAAGAAAAGATTCAAGAAAAGATGAAGCATTCAACCACTATAGCTTGAAAGCAAATTAAATTTGCACATTCATTGCGACATACAAGGCATTTACAACAATTGCATCCATACTTGAAAACTAAATTTATATGTTTCAATTTTTGCTTAGGTAACTCAAATTTGTGGTACCCTGTTTTCAACTCTCCCTGGATTGAATATCACATTATATTATGAGATCGGATTTGGATATATCTCAATTCTATTCTGATTTGATCCATTTGCATCTGTACTTGAAAACTAAATTTATAAGAAAAATCCACTTTTATAAGGTCTAATATATTGGAAACTCTTATTATTGATAAGCGGGGTGTTTATTTTAGAAAGAAAGCAAAATGACGTTGCATATATGATAGGAAACGGAATAATAGACTATCGGATTATGAAGCAGCAATCCAGCATTTAGAGTATGTTAAATAAAATTAACATATTATCATAAGATAACTGTTGTGTTAGTGGCTTACCGATGCGTATCGACTGATACAACTCCGATATGGATGCGTATTGCTCCAATACCGATAATTCAAGAGATACGTGCTTAGTCATAGTGTTTCTCATATCTCTTATGATCGATACCTATATGATACGGGGTATATCGTGTCGATATTTAAATTCTTTCTTTAAAGTACATGTCTGTTTATAGTCTTTACATGCAACAAAAAACGTTGTCGTCTTCCGACCTAATGACATGTACGGTAGCAATTTCTCACCCAATCCATCCATTTACTTGGTGGGTTGGAAATGGGTTAATCACCCATTGGGTCAATTTAAATGGGTTGGGTCGGGTTGTGTTGCGGATAACCATTTGGTTAACCACTAAAGATACAAGTATGAATTCCTTAGCCTTTTTTTAATTTTCTGTTTATAGTCTTTACATGCAACAAAAAACGTTGTCGTCTTCCGACCTAATGGCATGTACGGTAGCAATTTCTCACCCAATCCGCCCATTTACTTGGTGGGTTGGAAATGGGTTAATCATCCATTGGGTAAATTTAAATGGGTTGGGTCGGGTTGTGTTGCGGATAACCATTTGGTTAACCACTAAAGATGCAAGTATGAATTCCTTAGCCTTTTTTTAATTTTCTTTATTTGTGCGAAATAATTTATAATTAATGTATTAATTTTCTATTAATTATTGACTAAAATTAGTTTGCATCGAATCAACACACTTCACCCAAATCAACCCAAACCTAGCCTAATCTAGGCTGAGGTGGTTTGGACCAACCCAAATGCAGAGTGGTTTTGATCTAACCTGACCTGACCCGAAGCAATATGACCTGCTTGCTTTGACCCCGGTTCGGATCGATTGACACGAGTCAAATTTGGACCAAAATTATATGCTTCTCTTGACCCGCTTTAGACTAGTCGGTTCGGTCACAAACGTGTGCACTACCTGATATGGGCCAATCTAAGTCAAACCGTCATTGACTAAACTGGTTTGGTCTAGTTTGACCGAACTGATCTAAATCCAACTGGTTCAACCACTCTTGATGTGATTAGCTCAAAGACAAATCTAGTTAGATAGTTTAAGTTGGTCTGACCGATTTGAACCTAAGTGGTTCGATCAAACCCGGAACCCAAACGTAGTAAAATGGCTTCACCACTTATGTAAAATTAATATGCATGTAATGTGATTTGAACCTTCACCACTTGTGTAAATAACAATTACTATAAACACTAAGCTATGACCAACTTATTTGTCAAGTAAAAGTTAGTTTTTAATTTTTAGTTTTTAGTTTCATTGTTGTTTTGTACTAAACTTTGATCCTTCTCTCATTTTTCTCTCCTAAAATGACAGTAATTATAATTTTTGATTCTCTAAAAAGGGTAAGAAGAAATAATCAAATGCTAAATCAAGGGGAGGAAGAGATTAAATAAAAAATCTATAGAAGGAGGGGACTTTCGATCAAAGAGAAAAGCTAAGTAAGAAGGCTCTATGGGAGAGGAAAGCATATACACCATCTTTCAAAAGGCAAACCCACAACACCTTTGAAGTCTAGTAGAATCCTTCATTTTAATCAAGTTTTCAAAGCCCAATTAAAGGAAACAACATCCACCTTGCTTTGAAGTATAGGAGCATGTTGCAAGAGACTAAGACAGTAGCAACGATTATGTCCATTGATAAATGATATCTCCAATAACGGTTTTATATAAAACAGTTTCTAGAACCTATTGCCACAGTGGAAGAAGCATCCATTTTGTATCCATTGCTAGTCCATCACTATAGGTCTTTAGCAACGGTTTTAAGATCCATTGGTAAAAATCAAATTTCTTGTAGTTAAAGAATGTGTGCAACTTTTTGTGATAATGAAATCTTATAAAATTTAGGTCCTTGTATTTATGCACATTAGATATATTCTTTACCTCACTATAAAACTCATGTATGAAATGCAAAAGCTATTCATCCAAAGAATGGAAGTTAATTTTGAAGTATAACTCTTTGATTTTCCATTTCATGTGTTGGCTTTGCCTTATTTTCTTTTGGGGTTCTTGCATGGTATATATTGGAGATTTTTTGGCTCCTATATTTTGCTATATTTTTCTTAGCAAAGTATAGAACCAACAAGCAATTTAAGAATTCCTTTATCTATCATTTCATTGTTCCATACTTTGTTTAATAGAGAAGATACTCACGTTAAATGTTCTCAAGAAACCGTTCAGCCTAAAAGCTTAAGTTGTTAGGTGTTGTCATGAAAAAGTTATTCCATTCACAATCATTAGGCTTAAAGCGTTGACAAGCTACACCTATACCTTATGCTAGAATTTAATTAATTAAATTATAATGCGAGGATTGAACACTAGAACACTTGTAGAAATAGTCTCTAATACCTTCTCAAGAAATAGTTCAACCAAAAAGATTAAGTTGTTAGATATGGTCCTAAATAGGATTTTATTCCCTAACTTGTGCAATTTGTTGTTGTTGCAAATAGTGCTATTAGGTTGCAAGACGATAAAGGGTAAACAACAGCATTCATTGATTCATATGATAGCTGTATTAATATGTGCACTTTGAAAAACCCTAGCACAAGATACATTAGGAGTGCATATTTTTACACTCCACTTGGTGCTGGCTACAAGGAATACAAGTGCGAGTACACCAAATGTTGATAGGTTGCTTCATAATCAACATAATTTGATGATATGTTGTCTCTTTCTTTCTTATCATATGTACCTTTTGCTTTCTTTCTAAAATATATACTCAAGGCATCAACAATAATAGTTTCTAATTACCTTATACAAAAGGGAAAATTGCTTTTACAATTAGATTTTAAGATACACTAACTTGACTTTATGTGTTTTTTCCTACATTGCCAATCACATTCAAACATGAGAGTTTAGAAGAGAAGTTAAACCCCTCATTGCTCTCTCTCTCTCTCCATCTATCTGTCTATCTATAACTTAAAAGAATAATAAAATAACTACTAAGAACAAACACCAAAGTAAAAGTATGTTTCATCAAGTTAGTTTTTCTTCTTTAGAGAATCTGAACAATCTTCAAGCAGGTACCTCATTGTCAATCCTTTCTTGATATTCCAATCCAGCTTGAAGCTTTTTCAATGTTAATGTTGATGGTTCCTGATCCTAGAGGAATTTGGGCCTATGGGTGGAATTCAGATTTTGTCCTCACAAGATCATCCTCACAGCCTTTTGCACTTGTGCATTGGGAATATCTCTTGTTGGATGTATAGCTACAAAAGGCTACGAGACAATGTGAGGACCAAATCTGGTCTCCTAGGGGTGAGGACAAAGATTCCAAAGGGCTGGAGGTGGCCAGCTCAACCAAACCTATTACTCATTGTAGAGTACAATAGTTTGTTGGTTACAGGGTTATGTAACTTATCGATCCCAAACTAACTATTCATATCTCAACCATTTTTGCAGAGATATCTCGGTCAGCTCTACCGATATCATCCTTGCTAGTTGGACTCTTGACTTCTATAGCCCCCCTCAAACACGCAAGAACAATGTTTACACCAAAGAAAAGGGAAATTGGAAGAAGGTAGTCCCTCGATGAAGATATCGACAACATGATCAAGAGTCGGTCAAAAACCATATCACAAATAAATTAGTAGTCAACTTCAATATGCTTAGTTCAAGCTTTAAAAACCAGATTAGCTGCAAAATAGGTTGCTCTAATATTGCCACATCAAATTAGAGGTGAGAAAGGCAACTTGACACCCAACTCATCTAGAGACATCAAATCCAAAGAAATTCAATGCAAGTTGGAAAAAACTTGGAATTCAGACTCTATACTTGACATGTTTCCTTACACTCCAACTAACCAAATTAGGACCCAAGTACATAGCAAAACTATCAGTCAACCTTTAGTCATCTAAACAAGTAAGCCAATTGGTGTCAAAGAATTCATAAGAGATAAGCATATGATAATGAAAATGGAAGACCAAGGGAAGGAGAACCTTTCAATAGTGAAAATGCAAATCCAATCCACTACAATGGCATTGTCGACACAAATTTTGTGTATAAATCCAAATACAAGAAAAATGAAAACAAATTCAAAGAAATTGATTTTTTATATATATTTGAAATAAATGGGATACAAACTCTTCGGATTTGAAACTCTTACAAAAGAGATAAAACCTTTGATTCTCTCTTGATTGTGCTTCTTCAAACTTGAAGAATTGGATTTAAGTTAAAGTCGAGGGTTGGATGACGTGCTCCCATACTTCAGACAATGATGGAGATTACTTCCTTCGGTTGGGCTTTGAAAGCATGATCAAGAGAAGGATTTTGCAAGACTTCAAGAGTGTTGTTGCTTTACTCTTAAGAAGATGGTGTATGTGCTTCCTTCTTCCCAAGTGCTTTCTAACTTCACCTACTTTCTTCTTGACTCCCCAAAAGTCCCCTCCCTCTTGATGGGAATCCCTATTTATAGATTTCCTGGTCTAATCTCTTAATTCTCTTAATTAAGGGTTTGATTAGCTTTTCTTACTTGTTTTAGAGAGTGAAGGGTAGTAATTACTACTATTAGAGTCAACAGTACAGGGGTATTTTGGTCTTTTGGTTTATCTAATTAGAAGTGAAAGGTCTGTTTTATTCAAGTTTAAGTTATGTGTCCCATCACTTGTAAAGGACAATACTATCTTTTTGTAACTCAACTTATTCATTATAAATACTAAGTGGGTTGGCTAGAGTGAGTGACCTTTCCTCTACTACTGAACCCTTCTTCTCCTCTTTCTCTTCTCTTCTTCTTCTTCTCTTACTTCGAACCTGAACTAAATATGATTATTTACATGGTATCAGAGCAATAAGAAACTAGTTTTTTTTTTCTTTTCTCATCGCCCTTCATCTTCCTGAGTTTGTCACCAGCCATATCAGTTTTTTTTTTTTTTTTAAATATCTTCTAGACAGATTGGAAGTTTGGCAGGGGGCCTAAAATGAGTGGTCGATTTTTGTTCTTGGAGGTAAATATGCCTTCGGTTGTTGTGTTCATCGTTGTGGTGGTGTACTAGATTCCCGCTATTATATGATACAAAGAGAGATGGTTGTGGACAGGTATGAATGGAAATATCTAATCGCCCAGTAGTGGACTGTGACTGCTTTCTTTTGGACTAGATTTCATTAATGTGGTGGTGTGAATCAATAGGTATGAATATAAACCTATTTTCCTTCTGTTTATACCTGGATATGTGAATTGAAAGTAGGGTTTTTGAAAGCTGAATTCATGACAACAATGGTGTGTGAAAGAATGGTAGGATCCATCTAATGGACGCCATAAAGGTTGCGGAATGGGTGGGGCGAATTTCAAAAATTTCCTACCTTCTCCCAACTGGGAATCATATTCCCTGAATTTAGAATACAATATTCAAGGATCTACTTGAACCCTAATCAAACCAGATCTGTACCAAAAGATAAATGGGAGGATTATACCTGATCCGGAGAAGCAGTATCTCCCAAAGTTGGTGTTCACGCCCAAAGAATGATCCAAGATCTGTCCCTGCTGAAGATGACACAGCTGTGGATGGAACAGAACCAGCAGGGTGCGTCCTACACACTGGATCCTTCACAAGAATCCCCTGGATGTACTAAACACTGAATTCTTTCAGTCTTTCTTGCAAGACTGATGTCAAGAACTGGTTTCTTGACTTTTTTTTTTTTTTTTTGCAAAGATCAAATCTTGCAAATATGCAGATGGCGGCGGCAGGAGGAGATTTCCAGAAACGAAAAGGCTGAACTGTTTTCTTTTCTGGAGAGAATGAGATCTAATCTCAATTCGCAGGAACCTTTCTTGCTTACCAGAACCTCTTGGATCGAGAAAAGATTTCCCTCTCTTGGTTCATTCGAAAATCTCCTCTCTTTTCTTCTTGATTAAGAAATCTCCTAATTAGGAGTTATCCCAATCCAAATCAGTATTTGGATAGGGGATAATCTTAATCCCTTTCCCAGATAGAGTTAGCTTACTCCTGATCTTATCAGGAGGTTACCAGATTCAAATCTGATTTGAATTTGGTCTCTAAGAGTGGATAAGGCTAAGAGCCCAATCCTTTTTGCTAACTGCAATCTCAAATTCGCCCCATTGATGGGTGATCATATCAGCCCACTTCGAAATGGGCTTTTGGCCCATTAAGTATTCAGTGTTTAATTAGTTTCCAATCTGCTGCCCAGTTGGGCTTCTTTGTATGGCGTGGGACCCAAGCATTGATCTACACACCAGCCACATGGGTTCGGCCCAGCCTTTAATACAAGGCCCAGCCAAATTCACTGAAAATCTCAATGAACCCCTTGAGTCCATCGTATGAACCCTATGGGCCCAACACTTACATTAAGTGGTCCCTGGGCCAAGCCATCTTATAAAAACCCAGGGACTGTGGGCAGGTGCAAGATTAGCCCATCAGGTATTATCCTAAATGGTCTTACACTTAACCTCTCAGCCCTTAATGATCAAGCACTGCCCGACAAGAGAGGACCTCTCCCTCGGCCGCAAGGAACAGTGCCGCACTCTCCTCTCACATGGATCCCGGGAATTAAAACCATTGCAAACATTTTGAAACCGTACATATATATGTAAATATATTAATTTTGCTAAAACAAAATTCAAACGATTGAAATCAACTGCCGGCAGTTTGGTTTCCATCAGAGAGAGTGCATTCCCGATCATTACCCTTTGTCCGACAAAGTGGCTGATTCTGTCACTATGACCACCCACTCAGATGAATTCTCAAACTGCCCCAACATACCCAGGTTTTGATCCCCACTAAGGATCTCACTGATTGGCATATCAAAGGCAGCCTGATCCAACACCTAGTGAAGTGTCATAATCGAGTCTAGGGGTCAGGTGTAACTTTCCAGTTTTGCCCATCTATCTCCAAGGTCCAGGGCAAGACTGGAAATCTGGTCCGGTTCAAGGATTCAAGTAATCCCATGCTGTATGTGCCTCGGGTCTTACCCTGATGGCTGAGACAGGCCATCCCAACACTTGGTGGCACACCAGTATCAGCCTTGGCAGGATAAATCTCCCCAGACTTATCCAGCGGCTGTGAACATTTAAAACTAACATGAGTCTCTACAAATGTCCAGTTTTAGGGTTTTACACAGAATTAAACCAAACAACATGAATCAAACATGCACTTTATTTATTTCCACTAAATAACAAAAGTACATCAAAATGATTGAAGCTAAGGGCATACAAAACTGTCTAACAGCTCCCACTTGCACTTAGGTCCAATCTGGTACAAGTCGGAGTCCCATACTTTCCACGTGTTTCTCAAACACCTTCTGTGTCAGTGGCTTAGTCAATGGGTCTGCCACATTATCCGCTGATGCTACCTTTTGAATTAGGACGTCCCCTCTACCAACAATCTCCCGCAGTACATGGTACTTCCTCTCGATGTGCTTTGACTTCGAGTGGGCCCGAGGCTCTTTAGCCTGGGCGATCGCTCCATTGTTGTCACACAACAACGGGATGGGTGATGTGCTGGATGGAATCGCTCCCAATTCGTGTATGAATTTCTTCATCCACACGGCTTCCTTGGCAGCTTCACTTGCGGCAATGTACTCGGCCTCGGTTGTGGAGTCTGCAGTGGACCCCTGTTTGCTGCTTTTCCAGCAAACAGCACATGATCCTATCGTGAAAACATACCCAGATGTAGACTTTCTATCATCTGGATCCGACTGGAAATCGGCATCGGTATACCCTAGAACTTGCAGTGAACTACCATCGAATACCAGACAAAACTCTTTCGTCCTTCGAAGGTATTTGAGTATGTTCTTCACAGCAGTCCAATGCTCCTGTCCTGGGTTTGCCTGGAATCTGCTTACCACACTCACCGCCTGAGCTATGTCCGGGCGAGTGCACAACATGGCATACATGATGCTCCCCACAGCTGAGGCATAGGGAACGTCTCTCATGCTCTCAATCTCCTCAGAAGTCTTGGGAGACATCTTCATGGAGAGAGTGACTCCGTGCCTGAAAGGAACGTTTCCTTTCTTGGAGTTTTCCATGCTGTATCTTTTGACAATTTTGTCAATGTAAGCAGCCTGGGATAATCCAATTATCCTCTTCGATCTATCTCTATACAGTCGAAGACCCAGTATGTATGAAGCTTCTCCAAGATCTTTCATGGAGAACTGCTGTGATAGCCATACCTTGACCGAAGTCAACATTCCTACATCATTCCCAATGAGTAGGATATCGTCCACATACAAGACTAAAAAGGTGATCTTATCCCCACTGGATTTCCTGTAAACATAGGGCTCATCCGGATTCTGCTCAAAGTCAAACGTTTTGACTGCAGAATCAAAACGGATGTTCCAACTCCTAGAAGCCTGCTTAAGTCCATATATGGATCTATTAAGTTTACATACCATGTGTTCCTGACCAGCAGCAATGAAGCCTTGCGGCTGCTGCATGTAGATATCTTCACTAAGATCTCCATTCAGGAACGCTATTTTGACATCCATTTGCCAAATCTCGTAATCATGGTACGCTGCTACAGCTATCAGGATCCTAATGGATTTAAGCATGGCCACCGGTGAAAAGGTTTCCTCATAGTCGATGCCTTCTTTCTGAGTATACCCTTTTGCCACCAAACGAGCTTTAAAGGTCTCAATCCTGCCATCGGGGCCCTTCTTCCTCTTGTAGATCCATTTGCAACCAATTGCTTTTATCCCGGAGGGCGGATCCACTAGAGTCCAGACTCCATTGGTCTCCATTGAGTCCATCTCGGCTCTCATGGCCTCCACCCACTTCTGGGAGTCTATGTCTAACATAGCTTCCGCGTAAGACACGGGATCCTCTTCACTAGTCAAGGCTTCCACCAGGTAACTATCCTGGTCATAACCATATCGGACTGGTGGTCTGGATACCCGGGTGGACCTTCTAGGTTGGTCATTACCTGGAACTTGTGGGTCATCTCCCACTGCTCCTGAGCTCTCCTCATCAAGAACTATTTCCTGACGATGGGTGTCCAGGATGTAATCGGATTCTAAGAATCGGGCGTTTCGACTGCAGAACACTTTCTGCTCACTTGGGTCATAGAATAGATAACCCACTGAATCCTTTGGGTAGCCTATAAACAGGCAACGGCTGGTTTTAGATTCCAACTTGTCCGCACTTGTTCTTTTAACGTGTGCAGGACAACCCCAAATCTTCAAGTGTCTCACACTTGGCTTCCTTCCGGTCCAAAGCTCATATGGAGTTTTCGGAACTGATTTGGTTGGAACCCTATTCAGCACGTAGGTAGCAGTCTCTAATGCGTATCCCCAAAAGGATGTGGGTAATTCTGAGCGTACGAGAAGTGACCGGACCATGTCCAACAAGGTCCTATTTCTCCTCTCTGAAACACCGTTGAGTTGAGGTGTAGCAGGAGGAGCTAGTTGTGACACTATCCCATTGGCCTTTAAGTAGTCCCTGAATTCGTCAGAGAGATACTCGCCACCTCGATCTGATCGAAGGGCCTTAATTTCTCTCCCTAACTGTTTCTCGACTTCCTGTCTGAACTCTTTGAACTTTTCAAATGATTCAGACTTATGTCTCATTAGGTACACGTAACCATATCGTGAAAAATCATCTGTAAAGGTGATGAAGTACACGTGTTGATTCCGTGTCCTAACACTCAGGGGACCACATACATCAGTATGTATTAGGTCAAGTGTGCCTGCACATCTTTCAGGTTTACCGTCAAATGGCCGCTTAGTCATCTTACCTTGGAGGCAAGGTTCACAAGTGGGAAGATTTTCTACGGTTAGAAAATCCAAAGGACCATCCTTTACCAGTCTTGTGATTCGGTCGACACCGATGTGGCCAAGTCGGTAATGCCAGAGGCACGTGGGATTTACTGTATCACGAGTCCTTTTCTTGGGATTTTCGACCGACGTAGTTTCGGTTAAGTTAGTTTCCAAAGAAGGATGCAGAACATAGAGACCGTTCTCTAGCTCCCCGCATGCGATGAATTTATTATTCCGTTTAACAGTAATCATATTACTAAAGTAAACAGTATATCCATCAGCACACAATTTTGAAACAGAAATTAAATTCCTTCTCAAGTTCTGTACATAAAGACAATCTTTAAGTACAAGGACTTCTTCTTTAAAAACTAATTCTACGGTTCCTATTGCCGCAGCTGCAACACTTGCAGTTGTTCCCAAGAACAGTGTCACTTCACCTTCACTCAGCCTTCTGCTAACTTTGAACCCCTGCAGTGAGTTACACGCATGAGTTGAAGCCCCGGAGTCAACACACCAGGACACAGAAGTAACTAACATATTAGTTTCTATGACACAAGTTTCGATATTACCTTTCTTAGATTCCAGGTAGGTAGGACAGTTCCTCTTCCAGTGGCCGGTCTGCTTGCAGAAGTGACAGACATCAGATGCCTTGTTCTTCTTCTGCTTCTTGGGTTTGGTAGTCTTCTTCTGGGGCTTCTTTGCCTTTCTCTTTCTCTTGCCCGATTTGTTAGCTTCAGCAAGCATAACCACAGGCTCATCCTTCTTGAGTAAATCCTCGGCCCTCTGCAACATATTGCTGAGTTCCTGGACGCTGACATTCAGCTTATTCATATTGTAGTTCATAGTGAACGCATTGAAGGAAGAGGGCAAAGAATTTAGGATGGCATCCACTTGCGTGCCAAGATCTAGCCCGGATCCAAGAGCTTCAAGTTCGTTGATGTATCCCATCATCCGAAGACAATGGTCATGAACTTTCTGCCCTTTGGTCATCTGCGCGGTCATGAACAATTTCAGGACCTTCTGTCGAGTAGAACGGTTCTGCTCCTCATACATTGTCCTTAGACTGTCCAATATGTCCTTGGCAAGTTCGATCTGATCGAACTGCCTCTGTATTGAGTTGTCTAATGAGGCAATGACAAAGCAGCGGGCTAGGGAGTTCTTATCCTCCCAATCTTGGTAGTCCCTCCTACGGGCCTCAGAAGCCCTATCACCCGGACGTTCCGGGGCAGGATTTTTCACTACCTTGTCTAACTTTTCAGAAGTTAGGACCAGCATAAGATTTCTGTACCAGTCGGCATAGTTTGGGCCCTTAAGCTTGTTATCGTCTAGAAGCTTTGCAAATTGACCGTTTGCCATTTTCTGATAAAACAGCAAAATCATTAGTCCACAACCTTAGTTTGATTCATGTTTACCTACATAGATATGGCTTTTAATCTATGTTCCATTCCCATTTGTTCATCTCTGAGATTTCCCTCCTATCTCAGTGACGGAGACGACGAAATGTCTCTGGAAATGTGGGAAATCACATGGGGTGCGTGAAGCCAACTGTTTCAGCTGCATAACCCCACCACCTTTCTGTGACGGATCATATCCACTCATCAAATGAGTTTCCCTTTGGCCTCTGTCAGACAAGGTTCAGAGCCGTTTTCAGGTAAACCCTTTTGTCAGTGAGTGCACACCCATCATATTCAGGTTACGCCAAGGTACCGTGAGAGAGTTCCCATTTTCTGGTGAAGCCCCTCCCACATCGGTCTATGACGCCCCTATCATCTTATGAAACACTCTAACAGATCCAACAGCAAATGGATAGCCCAATTTTATGGTGCGTTTCCTCATTACTGATGGACCCATCATTGTGCTAATGACGGAAGGCCTTTAGAGAGTCCATCATATGGATCTCCCTATCACTTGCATTCATATTTGCTGGAGGGAACAAAATCACGGCCTAGTTCTAATTTAGGTCAAACCAAAGTGGCTCCCACTGACTTTCATAAAGTCAGATTTCTGGTGGGCCTTAATCGGCTAGGGGTTCCGTACGCATCCCTTTTCAGGGTTGTGGGGCCCACCAGGCAAAGAGGGGGGTCATCCAATGACCTTCAGGGACACCATGGCAATGATGTGCATTCAGCCATGGTGTGCGCAAGAGCCACTAACGAGTCATCACGGGCCAAGTACTTATGGCCCATGGTCGCAGCACATCAAACATCCAAACATCACATGTAAAGGAGGAATTGATCCAATCAATTAATTGCTGTAAAGCCCATTCAACGGCCCATTTAAAAACCAAGTCATTAACGATTAATGTCCACTAGGTGTATGGGCTGAATCGCAGATAGCAGTTCGGCCCATACAGCTTATCTCACAATAATGGGCTTTTGCAGTTTTAACCCTTTAAAACTGGGCTTTACAGGTGGGCCGAATTAATCCCTGTAATTGAACATCAGATTTGGAACAAAAGTGTGAGACAATTGGACTGAGAACAGCCCCTTTCGAAACCCAGATTTGGTCCAAACAGTTTTGGTCCAATCTAGTCCGAAATGGTCCAAAACTGATTTTCAATTCAAGAATTAATTATTGAATGATCTGAAATTAATAGTTTTGATTTCTAGCAAACACAAAACAATTATGGACTGTTCGCACCACCTGCAAAACAGAGGTTAATCACAAGGGTTGCAGTTTCATAAACTGCAAATCGCAGAAAACGATTTCTCCATCTGCAAATCTCCAGCGCCGCCATCTTCTTCCATCTTCTTTAATCAAGAAAAATAACAGAAATCCTATTTCTATTAATTACATTCTTGATCAAATCCTATACATTCAGTCTAAAAATAAAAAAAAATTATTTACAGACCGAATTGAATGAAATAAATAAATAGAAAAGAAAAAAGGGTGCGCAGACCATCTGCACTAAAACTGCACTGCGATCTCCAGGTTTGAACAGTCCATTAAATCAAAATAAATAAAGAACAATTCCAAATAAATTTTGGATTTAATAGAAATTAATTTCAGATCAATCGCCCTTAACAAGAAACAGTTTCTTGAAAAAAAAGAAAACAATCTGCGCAAATCTTGAAAGAACACCTTCTATCTATCTGCGCAGGGTCAGATCTGATTTTCTTTTGGTTCAAGATTCGAACCTGTGGCTCTGATACCACTGAAAGAATGGTAGGATCCATCTAATGGACGCCATAAAGGTTGCGGAATGGGTGGGGCGAATTTCAAAAATTTCCTACCTTCTCCCAACTGGGAATCATATTCCCTGAATTTAGAATACAATATTCAAGGATCTACTTGAACCCTAATCAAACCAGATCTGTACCAAAAGATAAATGGGAGGATTATACCTGATCCGGAGAAGCAGTATCTCCCAAAGTTGGTGTTCACGCCCAAAGAATGCTCCAAGATCTGTCCCTGCTGAAGATGACACAGCTGTGGATGGAACAGAACCAGCAGGGTGCGTCCTACACACTGGATCCTTCACAAGAATCCCCTGGATGTACTAAACACTGAATTCTTTCAGTCTTTCTTGCAAGACTGATGTCAAGAACTGGTTTCTTGACGTTTTTTTTTTTTTTTTTTGCAAAGATCAAATCTTGCAACAATGCAGATGGCGGCGGCAGGAGGAGATTTCCAGAAACGAAAAGGCTGAACTGTTTTCTTTTCTGGAGAGAATGAGATCTAATCTCAATTCGCAGGAACCTTTCTTGCTTACCAGAACCTCTTGGATCGAGAAAAGATTTCCCTCTCTTGGTTCATTCGAAAATCTCCTCTCTTTTCTTCTTGATTAAGAAATCTCCTAATTAGGAGTTATCCCAATCCAAATCAGTATTTGGATAGGGGATAATCTTAATCCCTTTCCCAGATAGAGTTAGCTTACTCCTGATCTTATCAGGAGGTTACCAGATTCAAATCTGATTTGAATTTGGTCTCTAAGAGTGGATAAGGCTAAGAGCCCAATCCTTTTTGCTAACTGCAATCTCAAATTCGCCCCATTGATGGGTGATCATATCAGCCCACTTCGAAATGGGCTTTTGGCCCATTAAGTATTCAGTGTTTAATTAGTTTCCAATCTGCTGCCCAGTTGGGCTTCTTTGTATGGCGTGGGACCCAAGCATTGATCTACACACCAGCCACATGGGTTCGGCCCAGCCTTTAATACAAGGCCCAGCCAAATTCACTGAAAATCTCAATGAACCCCTTGAGTCCATCGTATGAACCCTATGGGCCCAACACTTACATTAAGTGGTCCCTGGGCCAAGCCATCTTATAAAAACCCAGGGACTGTGGGCAGGTGCAAGATTAGCCCATCAGGTATTATCCTAAATGGTCTTACACTTAACCTCTCAGCCCTTAATGATCAAGCACTGCCTGACAAGAGAGGAAATCTGGTCTGGTGTAACTTTCCTAAATGGTCTTACACCTAGTGAAGTGTCATAATCGAGTCTAGGGGTCAGGTGTAACTTTCCAATTTTGCCCATCTATCTCCAAGGTCCAGGGCAAGACTGGAAATCTGGTCCGGTTCAAGGATTCAAGTAATCCCATGCTGTATGTGCCTCGGGTCTTACCCTGATGGCTGAGACAGGCCATCCCAACACTTGGTGGCACACCAGTATCAGCCTTGGCAGGATAAATCTCCCCAGACTTATCCAGCGGCTGTGAACATTTAAAACTAACATGAGTCTCTACAAATGTCCAGTTTTAGGGTTTTACACAGAATTAAACCAAACAACATGAATCAAACATGCACTTTATTTATTTCCACTAAATAACAAAAGTACATCAAAATGATTGAAGCTAAGGGCATACAAAACTGTCTAACAGTGTGATCATAATTATATTCTGTTGAGTAGTGTGTGTTGTGGTGTTGAATAGTCGAAGGTGAATACTTTATTTATAACAGTAATTCCTTTGTGAAGTGAGGTGAATTAGGTAAGATGGCATCATCTGGAGATGGGAGTGACAATAAAACAAGTGTTATGATTTCTCCAAATTGCATAAATGTTCAAATGACATCTATTATGTTGAATGGTGAGAACTATGTGTTGTGGGCCAAATCTGTGGATGTGTTTTTAAAAGCCAAGAAAAAGGTAAAACATGTGAGAGAGTAGAAAATCTCATCTGATTCTCTAGGGTTCAGTGATTGAGAACAAGAGGATGCACAAATCATGACCTGGTTGTGGAATAGCATGGAACCTAAAATCGGTGTGAATTTTATGTTCCTAGATACAGCTAAAGAAATCTAGGACCATACTAAGAAACTTTACTCTGACCAATATAATACTACTAGGGTATATCAACTGTACCAAGAATACTTTAATCTGAAACAAGGTAACTAAAGCTTGGAGGAATACTATGCAAGCATGAGAAATATCCAAAATGAGCTTAATGTATATCATCCTCTGACATCGGATGTTCAGGTTCAGCAACAACAGCGAGAGCAAATTGATGTGACAAGGTTCCTAGTGGGTCTGAAGGCTGAATATGAACCAGTTCGAGCTCAAATATTAGGGTTTGCCTATCTTCGGAGGATATCTATTGAGTCTATAGAGTCTTCTTCTCTCTCGCACAGATTTGGTATTGTGGTGACTAGAGGGGGAGGTCGTGGAAATAGAGGTGGTAGAGGTGGTGGTTGTTTCCAGGAAACTGAGGTGGTCCTATGTTTAATCGTTCTAGTGGTCGTAGTGGAGGTCGAGAGTCAGGGGGAGGTCGTGGTAAAGGAAGAAGTAATGCACCTAGAAAATGCACATACTATGGATTAGAGGGGCACACTATTAATTTCTGCTATGATTTATATGGTTCACCCAACACTTGAGCTAACCATGTTGTGACTAGTGGTAGTGGTCTAATTAGTGAAGATCAACAAATTGATTAGAGTCCCTCCAGTCAATAGTAACCATGATAACAAGTAGAAAAATTCTTCCATGAGAATAAGGTGTTCACTACTTTTTTCTGCTACCTTAGATGGCTTGAGAGTACCCCACAACACATCCCAATTGTGCACTAGGTATATCTTCCAATGATATATAAAGTGTACAAGATATGTTTCCAGTGCAGCCAAGATGTGCATATGGAGCACATGTGGGGTGTAGGGGTGCTCATGGTTTGATTAACCAACGCGGGCTTATTTTTTAAACCGAACCAATAGTATTGATTTTTGAAAAACCAGTAATTGATAGTGAATTGAAGCCAGTTGGTTAACCAGTTGATCAATTTGGTTAACCATCATTTTAGTTTGTTGGTTTTTTGGTATTTTGACTTTTATAATATATATTTTAAATAATTATATAGATGTATAATAAAAAACTAGAAAAACATATATAATATTACATTATAAATAATAAATAATATATTATATATTATAAATATATATCTATATATAATGCATATATTCATATATATATATATATATATATATTTGATTCGATTTTTTAATTTTTCAGGTTTTCATGATCACCCCTAAAGGGGCATACTATTTTGGGGAGCCAATTGAATTCTGAACTGTCACTACACCTCTTAATTCGTGCACAAGCTGTTATGCTCGGTTCTTTCTAACAATGGATTCTGGTACGACCACCTTAATTGCACTCTTGCCCTCATCTTTCTCTCCTAGCTGCATCAAAATTGATCATAAATAATGTGCTTTCAGGCATAACCACCAGATGATAATGGAATCACCCTTTTTCAAGAGCTTCACTTTAATTTGCTTTAAAAAGAAGATGAATTTCAAGAAATTTGTCTTCGCCTTATGTATAATTATCGATGAGGGCAGACACGTTGAAAATCTTGTCATTCCTATTTTTCCAAAAATACCACAATATCAGACAAAAATTTTCAATGGTGAATTTATTATTAGAGGTCGAAAAGACTATTTCTACACATTATTTAGAGGCCATTAGATAATAGCTGAAATTGTTGAACAAAAAATTTAATTATGTTGTCTTTTAATGGATTAAATAATTAAATAATAAAATAATCAAGGTATGATACTTTATTGAACTTCAAATTAGGCCATTAAGGATCCAACAACCTCTTTAAAATCTTATTCACTAAAAGACAATCAATAAAATAATCAGTTTTCAATTCAGCTATTTCAGTTGTTATCAAACGATCCCTTAGACCATTTGGCACATTACTTACAAAAGTGAAACCAGAAATTAAAGAACAACCCATGACCACATTGCAAAAAGAATGCTTGTTTTCTCCCTCAAAAGGATTGTCATCTTTCTGTGAAAATAGTTAGTAAAATCAAAACAAACTTATAAAGAGATTACCCACAAGATAAAAGAACATCTATTATAGATTTGTATAATAAATAAGAGAGTTTGAATCAGGTCCCAACAGTCAATATAATAATGTATTGGGAACATCTCACCTTGAAAGACAAAAGAGTTGTTCCTGATGCAAATTAGGATTTGCTCCTCAAACAGCACATCTCACACCAACCTCACAGGAACATCCCACCATGTATTAGAGACATATCACATAAATACTAACACAAGTACAGGAGATGTTCTCAATACCTGGTGAGATGTGCCTATGAAGTTGGTGTGAGGAGCAGATCCGGACTCCCTTGATGCACAGTTGCAATGATTGTTGGAATCCTGTGTTGGGACCGGATCTGAACTCCAAATAAGATTCCATGCATGGGAAGATTGTATTGTTAACTAATAATGGAAAAAGTGGATAAGTTTTCCAAAAATACCACAATAGTTTATTGTATTTATTATTATTACGTGGATATAATCTTTATGTCACTATAAAACTGATGCTTAGAATGCAAAGTCTTAATATTCATCCAAGCAGTTGAACTTGAATCCAAAGAATTTGAAGAATTATGGCCAAGTTTTCTACCATTTGCTTTCTCCTCTTCCTGGTTTTTGTCTCAGGTCTGTTTTAAGCCAATTTTGAACTTTAGATTCTATATTTCACTACATTCATCACTGCTCAGAGGACTAAACCATCAAATACTTTAAGAATTCCCTTTTCTATCTGGTGGTTGTTTAATACTACTCTCTATTTTCAGAGATCTGATTGGCATTATTTTGACATTTTATTTACTTGTGCAATTTGCTGTCATTGTTTCAGGTGAAGGCATTAGGCCCCAAGAAGATGCTGTCGGTTGCACACTAGCATTCCCTGGACCTTGTGCTAACTGCCCAGTAATATGTCTTGACAACAAGCCTACCAATACATCATACATCATTAATGGGTATTGTGTCCACAATCCTCCTGGGACCAAATGCATGTGTGTATACTCTAAATGCTGAAAGGCTGCTTCATAATTTGATGATTTCATAGCCCTTAATTTCTTATCATATTTATGTAACCTTTTGCTTTCACTCTAAAATAAATACACAAGGCATCAATAATAATAATTTCCAATTAAGCTTCACTCTCTACGCTTCTTCCAATATAAAACAAGAATGTGTTTGTCTCACTTTTTTTTTTTTTGGGGGGGGGGGGTGTTCTCCCCTTAAGCTATGGGTCCAACAAACAAAGCTAATCAATGGAATACAAACTCTTTATATATGATTTTTTCTTACAAAAGAGATAGATCTTCTGATTCTCACATGGACCATCCCTTTATGTTAATAGACTTACTTACAACAGCAAAGCTCAATTATTAAGGCCCATGTTCACATTTGATAGTATGGGCCATGGTCCAAGTAGAAAGGCCCATACTAGGGCCCATGAGCAAATTTGAGTTTATGGGAGTAGGGCCCATCTAAGAGCCCATGAAAATTTTAATGTCTACAAATACCATTTCAACTTAACAAATTCAATAATACTTCAATCAACTATATAGTGTTCGATTCAGTCAATAACTCTTTCACTCAACTAGCATTTTGGTCAAGGGTAGAATGACACAAGGTTCCGATGATAAGATATGAAAGTAAAAGGAAGACTAAATTAATGAAACAATGACAAATTATATAGTGTTTGATTCAGTCAATCTTGCAAGATTAATGTCATTAATCTTGTATGAAAAAGGTGAGTGAGAGAGAGATCTAGATAGGGGGAGAGAGAGACAGAGAGAGTTCAAACAACAATCCACATCACTAATTGAATGACAATAAATTGAATATTTTATCAAGGCTTGCCAAGTATGGTTGGTTTCAATTTTAATTAATTATTCACAATGCAAACTATGGTCTCTGTTGCTCTGAGTATCATATGCTAACCGAACTGCCCATCCTCTGCTACCAAGAACACCCTTCACTTTGTCATTTGGCGAAGTCTACGACACCACTTTATATTGTTTAACCAGAAAGAAGGAGATGATGAGTTTATTTCTTCAAGCGATCAGTGAACCATAACCCATAGACCAAGCCTTCAATCTCTAAAACTTTTAATTAACCTTAAAAGACAAAAACCTAATTCCAAACAAAATCCCACACAATCTGACAGTGTAGTTTAAAGAACTACTTGAAATTGATTTCCCCTGTTAACACGGAGGAAACCCTCGATCTTCTAGTTTGAAAATTGAGGACTCAGGAGCCTTTCTATGTAAGTTGATTCTTCGAGGGGTGTTCATCTTTGGGATTCCAAGTATCACCAATTGATGCAAAATTGCATATTTTGGGCTCAACAGAGTTAGATGTATGGGATTGAAATACCTGCCAAAAATGAAATTTTCATCGTCAGTGAGTGGCCAGGTTCGTAGACCGCCACAAAACCTTTTAAAATCGTCAAAGGACTTCATGTACTCATTAACTTAAATACATATCTTTTCTTTACCAAAAGAAATACATATCTTTTCAATTAATAATATAATTATATTCATGTAATGCATCCATTATTTTACATTTAATTTATATTTTTATTTCAATTTTTAAATTTTATATGTAAAAAATGTTGGAAATTGCAATTTGAGGCCAATTTTTTTTGGCAAAAATAGTGGGGCAAAGCATCTATAGTGATGTATAGATCTCCAAATGTTACTCAAAGTTAAAAAGAAATCACCCCATTTAAACATCCAAGCGCAAAGTTTTGATCTTTAAAAATTTGTACATACATTGAGTATGCAACCCATGACTTAGTGATCGGGTCAAATGAGTAAACTGTTTAACCACCCGGGTCTAAGACTAAGTCAATGGGTTTTGATCAAATCTCAGGTTTTAGCCAAACCGGACCTAGAATCATGGCTGGAATGATAGTTCAAGCAGATTGACCATCCAAGACAATGGCGAATTGAAAACACCAGTTTTAAGACCACCGTCCTAATTCAATACATGATGACAACAAACATTTAGTATCACTAGCAAAATCTATCATCTAAAACCCAATTTCTTGTAGTGTGAATTGGCTAATTATGTAAGCCTAACCAAACCGACTGGTGGGCTAGTTCATGGTTCAGGTGGAATGGGCCATCCGTTTGAACTGAATGGTCAAACCTTAGAACTGAAAACCGGTGGCCAAAATGATATCAATTCTAGGTTGGTTTTTAATACCTTAGTTTTTTTTTCAATTTTTGTACTTTGTTATCTTAATTATGATTCCATAGGGTGACCCTATTTTGATTAATTATTTGTCTACATAATTGTGAGCATCGGAAAATGGCTCACAGGCTGAAATGGAGTTGCCACCCTACAGATTAGGAAGTAAAGGTAATGGGACCACCAGAAATTGCATTAGAATCATTTTGGTACAATAGTAACTCCAAAAGCCCGAGATGAAACCCCCTAGAGTTACTGGGTCTTTGACATCTTGGTGCCATTTGATATAACAATTCCTACAAAATTTCCATTGAGCTAAAGCCCCTTAGAGTTACTGGGTCTTCTTTTTAGATATATATATATAAGGCTGCAGAGGGGTAGCGCCCTTAGGCTGAACTGAAGCAATAGTAGCTGCAAGTGTTTGTAGTATGTGTATATATAAGGTTTCATGATACTTAATTTTGCAAATGGAATTGTGTACCTAGAAATGCAAATATTGCTACCCATAGTGTGGCACATCATGGACTTTCTCTACGTAGCACTCATACGGTCTATGTCTCCTCCATTCTTAGAATAGTTATTGTAATTTTGAATTGAGTTATGTAATGTGTAAAAACAAGAGTAAACAGAGGAAAGAATATGTTATCTTATTCATCAATCTCGTATGTATATATATAAGTTACAAATTCTATGTTAGGAAAGAATATGTTAGGAAAGAAGACTAATCAAATTCCTACAAATCAGTTCCTGCAATCAAGGTAAATCATATCTCCCTAGTATTTACTTCCTATTTTAATTATATAGTCTGTAATATCATATCTCCCTAGTATTTAGCTGGAGCATAGATATTAATCATGTCCAGCTTGTTACAAAGATAATCAACCCTAACCCCATTAAGAGCTTTCGTGAAGATATTCTTCTGTTTTCACATAACCTGTGGAAATCAAACATTGCTGAATCTTTTCACGAACAAAATGGCAATCAATCTCGATATGCTTAGTTCGTTCATGAAAAACAGGATTAGATGCAATGTGAAGAGCAGCTTGGTTATCACACCACAACTTGGCTGGTACTGAAGTTTTAAGACCTACTTCAGTCAAAAGCTGATATATCCACATTATTTCACACACAGACTTGGCCATAGCTCTATATTCCGATTCTGCACTCGAACGTGAGACAACATTCTACTTCTTGCTTTTCCTTGAAACTAGATTCCCTCTAACAAATACACAATAGCCTGAAGTAAACCTTCGATCTTCCTTGGATCCTGCCCAGTCAGCATCTGAAAAACATTCAATTCTAGTATGACCATGATTGCCATACAAAATTCCTCGCCTAGGTGCTCCTTTTAAGTAGCACAAAATTTGTTCTACAGTTGTCCAGTGATTAACTGTTGGAGAGGACATGTACTGACTCACCACACTAACTGAATACGAAATATCCGGACGAGTTACAGTAAGATAATTCAACTTTCCAACCAATCTTCTATATCTCTCAGGATCTAAAAATAATTCACCATCTTTTGTGAGCTGCAAGTTAGAAACCATTGGAGTGCTACATGGCTTAACTCCCAATTTTCCCGTCTTAGACAACAAGTCAAGTACATATTTCCTTTGAGATAAAAATATTCCCTTCTTGCTTCTTGTTACCTCAACACCCAAGAAGTATTTCAACATTCCCAAATCTTTGGTATGAAACTGAGTGTGGAGAAAGGATTTAAGGGATGAAATCCCTATAATATCACTCCCTGTAATGAAATATCATCCACATACACAACTAACAAAATCATACCGACAGCAGAGTGCTTGAAGAAAACAGAATGATCAGACTTTTCTTCATACCAAAATTCTCGACTGCCTGACTAAACTTTCCAAACCAGGCGCGAGGACTCTGCTTCAACCCGTACAGAGACTTATGAAGATAGCAAACTTTCCCATACTCCCCCTGAGCAACAAAGCCAGGCGGTTGCTCCATATAAACTTCCTCTTGAAGATCTCCATGAAGAAAAGCATTCTTGATGTCTAACTGATGAAGGGGCCAATTATAAGTAGCTGCCATAGAAATAAACAACCTAACAGAAGTAAGTTTAGCAACAGGAGAAAAGGTATCAGAATAATCCACTCCATAAGTCTGAGCATATCCTTTAGCAACAAGACGGGCTTTCAATCGGGCAATGGACCCATCAGGATTGACTTTAACTATAAATTCCCATTTACACCCAATAGCCTTCTTATTTGCAGGTAAATTTACCAAGGTCCAAGTACCATTGTCCTCAAAAGCATTCATCTCCTCAATCATAGCATTACGCCATCCAGGGTGAGAAAGGGCTTCTTTAACAGTCTTAGGAACAGAGATAGAATCAAGAGATGCAATAAAAGAATAAGAAGATGACGACAAATGATTATAAGACACAAATGAAGATACTGGATAAGTACACTTACGTTTACCTTTACGAAGAGCAATAGGAAAATCATCATTAGAGACTGGTTCTGATGACGAAGGAACAGGATCAGTTGAGACTGGATCTGCCGACGAAGGAGCTGGTGCAGGACATGGATCCGGAGGGGTTGGTCGCCGAGAATAAACCTGTACTGTAGGTGGCTTAGGCCTGGCAGGAGCAGATTCAATAGGATGTGAAACAGATGATGTGACAGTATAGATTAACAAATCATCATCCTCCCCCTGACTTGAATGAGGAGTAGATGGAAAGAAAGGTGTATCTTCTAGGAAATTAACATCACTTGACACAAGATATCTGTGAAGAGTAGGACAATAACATCTATACCCTTTTTGAACACGAGAATACCCAAGAAAAACACACTTCAAAGATTTTGGATCTAGTTTGGTAACCTGAGGACGAACATCCCGAACAGAGCATGTACACCCAAATACCCTAGGCTCAATAGGAAACAATGTTTTATTTTGAAACAAAACATGATAAGGAGTCTTACCCTAAAGGACAGATGAAGACATACGGTTAATAAAAAAGCATGCTGTGGAAACTGCATCAGCCCAGAAAGGTTTAGGAACCTTCATTTGAAATAACGAAGCTCTTGCAGTTTCAAGAAGGTATCTATTTTTCCGTTCAGCAACCCCATTTTGAGATGGTGTATCTACACAAGAAGTTTGATGAAGAATGTCATGCTGAAGCATGTAAGTTTGAAAGGATTCTGACAAGTACTCCTTAGCATTATCACTTCTCAATATTTGTATAGAAACATTAAATTGAGTTTTAACTTCAGCACATAAAGCAAAAAAATGAGAAAACACCTCAGAACGATTTTTCATTAAATATAACCATGTCATACGAGAATAATCATCAACAAAAGTAACAAAATATTTAAACCCAGCTTTGGACTCAACTGGACACGGACCCCAAACATTTGAATGGATTAATTCAAAAGGAGCACTAGCTCATTTATTAACTCTAGGACTCGAACTAAAACGGTGGTGTTTAACAAACTGACAAGACTCACAATTTAATGACGACAAACTCTGAAATTGATGACAAATTTGCTTTAACACATGGAAAGAGGGGTGGCCCAACCGACAATGTGCTTTAAAAGGGGTTACAACTCCAGAACAGGCTATGGATCTTGGAACTTGTGTATCAAGGATGTAGAGACCTCCAGACTCATGTCCCTTACCAATAATCTTCTTCGTCGTAAGATCCTGAAATAAACAATAATCAAGAAAAAATGAGACACAACAATTAAGGGTACGAGTGAGTTTGCTAACAGAAATTAAATTAAATGATAACTGAGGTAAACTAAAAACAGATGACAAAGGAAGTGATGGTGTTGGGCTAATTGTGCCAGACCCAATAACACAAGATCTTGACCCATCTGCTAAAGTAACAGGAGAGGTAGATTTATGTGACTGAAAGGTAGAAAACAAACTTGAATTACCTATCATATGATCTGTAGCTCCAGAATCAATGACCCATTTTGAAGAGGAGGAAACAAGACATGTATTGGGTTTACCTGACTCGATGATGGCAGTAACAGGAGTAGATTGAGGTTTCAGTGATTCTTGGTACTGAGCAAATTTGGCATATTCATCTGTAGATATCATAACAGACTTCTCAGAAGTATCCGTGGTGGATGAAATATGGGCTGACTGAGTTTTCTTATTCTGCAACTTCCTGCAATCCCGCTTCATATGTCCTGGCTTATGACAGTAATGACACACTATCTCTTCTGACTCCTATCCACGAGTATTAGTATTCCTGTCATAGTTACTTGACCTGTCATAATTGCTGGATCCTCTACCACTACCACTCCTATATTGTTGTCTCCCTGATTCAGATGTATTATTGCGGCTGACAAGGGCACTACTAGGCTGAACAGGTGGAGAACTTTTTGTACGAAGGACCCTACTGAAAGCATCTTGTAGAGAAGAGATCTCTGAACTGGAAAGAATCTAAGATTTAGCAGTCTCAAATTCAGAAGGTAGGCCAGCTAAAAAACTCATAACAGCCATCTTTTTTCGCTGAGCTTGTTGAACAGTGACATCAGTACTAAATGGAAGCAACATATTAAGTTCATCATATGTTTTCTTGAAATCCATGAAATAGCTTGTAAGAGATCTATCGCCTTTGTCTGCCCTGTAAAAGGCTTTGCACACATCATAAATGCGGGAAATATTCCCCTTTCCGGAGTATAAGAACTCTAGATAGTTCATTAATTCCTTAACAAATCCACAGTGAGTGACTAAACCAACCACCTCACTTTCAATGGAGTTGCATATCTGCAAGAACAAACAAGCATCCTCCCTCAACCAAGACTTTCTCGAGTCATCATTAGGAGGGTCATCGGTCAAATGGTTATCCATAGCAATACTCAGCAAATATAGTTGAACAGTTTTTACTCCAATCCAGATAATTAGAGCCATTAAGCTTATGCTCAGTTATTTTTGACATCATTGGAACAACATCCGACATAACTACTGATTTCTTGTCTGTCATAATCTCAAAATTCAAATAAACAGAATATTTTGAACATCGAAAATCAACGGAGCACACCTGTTGAAAACACCGGAATGGATATACACGTAACAAAGCACAAATATGTGCCATACAGGACGAGGCGAGCCAAAAGACAACGACCAAAAAATTTTCCGGCGACAGACGCGCCTCCACGTACCGGCGCGTGTGACTGTGGCAGAATCTTCAGGCGGTGCATGAGACACATGTGCAGGGCTGCTGACTGCCGGACTTTGCAGAGACTAGATGCTCTGACTGCTCTAAGGAGGTGACCCGAAACACCCAAAAATTTTCCTCTATCTACTATTTACTTAAAAAAAATGAAAGGGCAGGCAGAGACTAGATGCTCTGATACCATGTAAAAACAAGAGTAAATAGAGGAAGAAGAAGAATTTGTTATCTTATTCATCAATCTCGTATGTATATATACAAGTTACAAATTCAATGTTAGGAAAGAATATGTTAGGAAAGAAGACTAATCAAATTCCTACAAATCAGTTCTTACAATCAAGGTAAATCATATCTCCCTAGTAGTTACTTCCTATTTTAATTATACAGTCTGTAACATCATATCTCCCTAGTATTTACTTCCTATTTTAATTATACAGTCTATAACATAATGCAATTAACCTTGGGTTATTTTTTAGAAAAAACTAAGTTCGGTTTGTCTAGGTTTTGGGCCTATTACAAAAAGTAAAGGAATGGGCCTCATTTAATTCCTAATTATGTACCAAAAAGATTTAAGCTTTTTAATTAATTGGTGGTAGTTGGTACCTTGCCCATAACTAAAATTCTCTTTGATGGAACCTCAACAAATTATACAAATTATGAGAGCAAAAGGTTTGAATACTCGTATGAAACCTTTCCACTTCATACTATATATATATATATATATATAAAGTAATTCAAGCCACATCAAATGGCCTCTCCTTGCCCTGTTACCCCATTTTTGCATTTCTATAAGGGGTGCAAGATTCCTTCTAAAAGCATATGGTGTTGCCACCTCAGCAAGCAAATCTCCCTTTGTGAAGCTAATCCTTACTTTAATTTGTTCGATTTGATTCGATTATAAATTGTTTGGCCAACCAAACGGATCTAGTCGGGTTGGGGAGTTGGCCACTCTAATTCTCTAAACTAATTATTAACTGACCATTAGTGAAGTCTGGTCAACTATCTAGGTTGAAAGGATAAGACTGCCCCACTTTTGCATTTGGGTCGTGTGTCATTGGTTCAACCATCCAAGTTGATGGGGTCAGACCATTCTATGTCAACACACTATATATTTAAATAAATATATAGGCATATGTATGTGTATATGTGTGTAGATACATATTTTATCAATAAATAGTGCATAATTATGTTTTATATAATATATATTATTTTATATTTGATTTATGCTTTTTTAATTCAGTTTTTGTTTTTTATTTATAAAATATATTAAAAATTGTGATTTGAGGCCATAAAGTTTTTTTTTTGTGAAAATAGTGGGACATACACACCACCTTGGGACGTCAGAGTGCAAAGTTATGGCATTCGAAAGTTTGCATATAAATTAAGTGTGCAACCTGCAACCTGATGACTAGGTCAACCAAGTCATCGATTGAAATGTCTGGGTTAGGTGTTTTTTCTACCAAGTCAACGATTTTGACCGAAGGGCGGGTTTCAATAGAACTAGACCTAGAATCAAGGCCGAGTAACATTTCGAATGGTTCAACCATCTAAGTCATGATGGGTTAAAAATAGTGGTACTAGTTTGTGTCAATTTTTAGTTTGGTCAGTCGGTTCAAAAGATTTAAAGTTAAAAAAGTATAATTAAATTAAAAAAAGTACAATGATATTATGAAAAATAAATAAATTAAAAAACTTAAAAATTTTGAATATAAAATATTTTAAACTAATAAATATGGGAATTTCCTGACTTTCTTGTATTAAAAAAGTATATTGAAATATTAAAATATTAATATATATCATCTACGATCAGGTCGGTTTAGTTTGGACCAGTTTATAAATGTCCAACCGAAGTTAACCTAACCTAGTTGGGTTAGGAAATTGTTGAACCAATGCCGATCGGAAATACTAGAAAGTGACCAATTTGGGTTGAGTTGGGTTGGGTTGGTCAGTTTGGTCAGTTTCATCGATTTGATGAATAACCCTAGTTGAAATTAATTATTGTTATTATTGCACTAGAAAACATACTAAAAATTGTATATAAAATATAAATAATTATTAATTACTTAAAAAGTTAAAATATAAAACAATTGTCTACTTTTGTATATTTGTACATATTACCTTGTACATTATTTACTATACACATTCAAATATTAAAATGAAAACAAATGATGGGCAAAACCCTGAACCGGACCAGATTTTTAGTATTGCCCTGGACCTTGGAGATTGATGGCCAAAACTGGAATGTTACACCTGACCCCGAGTTGGTTGGAGTAGCCTGTCTCAGCTGCCAAGGTGCGACCCGAGGTACATGCAGTGTAGGTTTACTTGAAACCCTGAACCGGACTAGATTTCCAGTATTGCCTTGGACCTTGGAGATTGATGGGCAAAACTGGAAAGTTACACCTGACCCCTAGACTCGATTATGATACTGCACTAGGTGTCGGATTGTGCTATCTTTGATATGCCAATCAGTGAAATCCTTAGAGGGGGTAAAAACTTAGGTATGTTGGGGCAGTTTGAGAATTCATCTGAGTGGGTGATCATAGTGACAGGATCAGCCCCTTTGTCGGACAAAGGTAATGCTCGGGGATGCATTCTCTCTCATGGAAACCAAGACTGCCGGCAGCCGATTTCGATCGTTGAAATTTGTTTTGCAAAATATATTTATATAAAGATATACATATATATATTACGGTTTCAAAATGTTTGCAAAAGGTTTTAATTCTCGGGATCCATGTGAGTAGAGAGTGTAACACTGTTCCTTGCAGCCGAGGGAGAGGTCCTCACTTGTCGGGCAGTGTTTGATCATTATGGGTTGAGAGGTTAAGTGTAAGACCATTGAGGGTAATACCTGATGGGCTAATCTTGCATCTGCCCAAAGTCCCTAGGTTTTTATAAGGTGGCTTGGCCCAGGGACCACTTAGTGTAAGTGTTGGGCCCATTAAGAGCCCATGGTGATGGGCTCAGGGGTTCACTGTCCATAACAGTGTATTCGGCCAGGCCTTGTAACAAAGGCTGGGCTGAACCCATGTGGCTGATGTGTAGATCAATGTTTGGGTCCCACGCCATACAAAGAAGCCCAACTGGGCAGCAGTTTGGAGGGTTACTGAGCACATGGACTTATTGGGCCTAAAGCCCATTTCGAACTGGTCTAATATGATTAGTTAAACAAGGGCGGATATGGGATTTGGATCAGTGGATAGGATAAGGAGTTATCCCTATCCACTCAGAGAGTCTAGATCCAAATAGAGATTTGGATCTACAAACCTCCTAATGAGATTAGGAGAGCTGATCTAATCTACAAATAAGATAAGGATCCATCCTTATCTCTTAAAAAGAGTCCAGATTCAAATAAGGATTTGAATCAGGAAACTCCTAATGGGATTAGGAGCTGATCTCTTTAAGTCTATAAAATGAGGAGGGGGCAAACCATTCAACACATCTCAAAACCCTAGACATCAGATCTTAGATCACACAGAGAGAAGACAACAACAGTGTGACCGCGCAATCTTCTCCCTGCGTTCTCCTCCCGTTGCCGCCAATTGCCAGTTCGATCTCCATTCTTGTAGGAGCGATCAAGAAAATTTCTTGATATCAGTTTTTGGAGAAAGGCTGATATGAAGTCGTGCTCATAGCCTCCATTGAATTCTTGCTAAAGGTTTCGGTTCTTGGGAAGAACACTGCTGATTCTACTCCACCCTACACTGTCATTTTCAGTGGGAGCAGTCTTTGAAGATTTCTTTGGGTGTGAACACCTTCATTGGGTGTTACTGCTACTCTGTATCAGGTATATTCCTCTCCTACCTTTTGGTTTCAGATCTAGTCCAGTTCTTGGTTCAGGATTGATCATTGAAAATACAGATTTTCTAAAACAGGGAGTGTGATTCCCAAATAGGAGAGAGAGAAATTTTTGAAATTTCGCCCAACCTACTTGCAGGGTTCGGCCATACATATGATGGACAATCCGATACAGAGGCAGTTTGATCAAGATTGGGAGGAGAAAAACTCACTGGCTCGGTGCTATATCATTGCCTCCCTGGACAATCCGATACAGAGGCAGTTTGATCAGATCGAACTTGCCAATGATATATTGGATAGTTTAAAGACAATGTATGAAGAGCATAACCGTTCTACTCGGCAGAAGGTCTGGAAGCAGTTCATGACCGCACAGATGTCCAAGGGGCAGCAAGTTCATGACCATTGTTTTCGAATGATGGGTTATATCAATGAGCTTGAGGCTCTTAGATCCGGGCTGGATCATGTGACCTAGATAGATGCCATCCTGAATTCTTTGCCTCCTTCCTTCAATCTGTTCATCATGAATTACAACATGAATAAGTTGAATGTCAGCGTTTAGGAACTCAACAATATGTTGCAGAGGGTCGAGGAACTGATTAAGAAGGATGAGCCTATTGCTATGCTTGTTGAAGCTAGCAAGTCAGACAAGAAAAAGAGGAAGGCAAAGAAGAAGCCCTAGAAGAAAGCCACCAAGTCCAAGAAGCAGAAAAAGGACAGAGCATTAGATGCTTGTCACTTCTGCAAATAGACTGCCCACTAGAAGAGGAACTGTCCTCAGTACCTGGAATCCAAGAAAGGTAATTTCAAATCCTGTGTCATAGAAACCAATTTGTTGGTAACTTTTCCTTCCTGGTGTATTGACTCTGGGGCATTGACTCGTGCGTGTAACTCACTGTAGGGGTTCAGGATAAGTAGAAGACTGAGTGACGGAGAAGTAACTCTTTACTTGGGGACTTCTGCAAGTGTTGCAGCTACAGCTATTGGAATCGTAGAGTTAATTTTTAGAGAAGGAATAATTGTACTATAAGATTATCTTTATGTACAAAATTTGAGAAGAAATTTGATTTCTGTTTCAAAATTGTGTGCGGATGGATATTCTATTCTTTTTGGTAATATGATTACTATTAAAAGAAATAACAAATTCATCGCATACGGAGAACTTGAGAATGGTCTCTATGTTCTCCATCCTTCTCTAGAAACTAACATAGCCGAAACTACGTCGGTTGATATCCCCAAGAAAAGAATCTGTGATACAGTTAATCCCACGTGCCTGCGGCATTACTGACTTGGCCATATCAACATTGATCGTATCACAAGGTTGGTAAAGGATGGTCCTTTGGATTTTCTAACTATAGAAGATCTTCTCACTTGTGAGTCTTGCCTTCAGGGTAAGATGACAAAACGACCATTTAACAGTAAGTCTGAAAGATGTACGGACACGCTTGACCTTATACATACTGATGTATGTGGTCCCCTAAGTGTTAGGACTCATAACCAGCACGTGTATTTCATTACATTCACCGATGATTATTCTTGGTATGGTTACGTGTACCTAATGAGACACAAGTCCGAATCCTTTGAAAAGTTCAAGGAGTTCAGACAAGAGGTCGAGAAACAATTAGGGAGAGAAATTAAGACCCTTCGATCGGATCAAGGTGGCGAGTATCTCTCTGACGAATTCAGGGACTACTTGAAGGTCAACGGGATAGTATCACAGTTAGCTCCTCCTGTTACACCACAACTTAATGGTATTTCAGAGAGGAGGAATAGGACCTTATTGAATATGGTCCGGTCACTTCTCGTACACTAAGAGTTACCCACATCCTTTTGGGGTTACGCATTGGAGACTGGGATATACATGCTGAATCGGGTTCTAACCAAATCGGTTCCGAATACTCCATATGAACTTTGGACCGAAAAGAAACCAAGTGTCAGACTCATGAAGATTTGGGGTTGTCCAACACACGTTAAAAGAACGAGTGCAGAAAAATTGGAATCCAAGACCAGTCGTTGCCTATTCGTAGGCTACCCCAAGGGCTCTGTGGGTTACCTATTCTATGACCCGGATGAACAGAAGGTGTTCTGTAGCCGAAATGCCCATTTCTTGGAGGAAGACTATATCCTGAAGATCTACCCGGATGAACAGAAGGTGTCAGTGGGAGGTGTCCCACAAGTTCCAGGTAATGACCAACCTAGAAGATCTACCCGGTTATCCATGCCTCCAATCCGTTTTGGCTATGACCAGGATAGTTACCTGGTGGAAGCTATGACTTGTGAGGAGGATCCCGTGACTTATATGGAAGCTATGTTGGACATAGATTCCTTGTGAGGAGGATCCCGTGACTCAATGGAGACCAATGGAGTCTGGACTCTAGTAGATCCGCTCCCCTGGGTAAAAGCAATTGGTTGCAAATGGATCTATAAGAGGAAGAAGGGCCCCGATGGTAAGGTTGAGACCTATAGGGCTCGTCTGGTGGCGAAAGGGTATACTCAGAAAGAGGGCATCGGTTATGAGGAAACCTTTTCGCCGGTGGCCATGCTTAAATCCATTAGGATCCTGCTAACTGTAGCAACGTACCATGACTACGAGATTTGGCAAATGGATGTCAAAACTGATTTCCTGAATGGAGATCTTACTGAAAATATCTATATGCAGCAACCGCAAGGTTTCATAGATGCGGGTCAGGAACACATGGTATGTAAATTAAATAGATCCATATATGGACTTAAGCAAGTTTCTTGGAGTTGGAACATCCGGTTTGACTCTACTGTCAAAAAGTTTGACTTTGAGCAGAACCCGAATGAACCCTATGTTTATAGGAAATCCAGTGGGGATAAGGTTACATTCTTGGTTATGTATGTAGACGACATTCTACTCATTGGGAATGATGTAGAAATGTTGACTACGGTGAAAGTATGGCTTTCATAGCAATTCCCAATGAAAGATCTTGGAGAAGCCTCCTATATATTGGGTCTTCAACTCTATAGAAATAGATCGAAGCAAATAATAGGATTATCCCAATCCGCTTACGTTGACAAAATTGTCAAGAGATACAGCATGGAGAACTCCAAGAAGGGAAATGTTCTTTTCAGGCACGAAGTCACTCTCTCCAAGGGGATGTCTCTCAAGATTCCCGAGGAGATTGAGGGCATGAAGGACGTTCCCTATGCCTCAGCCGTATGGAGCATCATGTTTGCCATTTTGTGCACTCATCCTAACATTGCTCAGGCAGTGAGTGTGGTAAGCAGATTTCAGGCCAACCCAAGGCAAGAGCACTAGACTGCTGTGAAAAAAATACTTAAGTACCTTCGAAGGACAAAAGAGTTTTGTCTAGTCTTCGACGGTAGCTCACTACAGATCCAAGGGTATACTAATGTCGATTTCCAGTCCGATCCAGATGATAGAAAGTCTACATCTGGGTATGTTTTGACGATAGGATCGTGTGTTGTTTGCTAGAAAAGCAGCAAATAGGGGTCCACTGCAGATTCCACAACCGAAGCCGAATACATTGCCGCAAGTGAGGCTGCCAAAGAAGTCGTATGGATAAAGAAGTTCATTCATGAATTGGGAGTAGTTCCACCCAACACATCACCCATTCCGTTGTTGTGACAATAATGGAGCTATCGCTCAGGCTAAGGAGCCACAAGCCCACTTGCAGTCGAAGCACATCGAAAAGAAGTACCATGTACTATGCGAGATAGTTGGAAGAGGGAACGTCTTGATTCAGAAGGTAGCGTTAGCGGAGAATGTAGCAAACCCATTGACTAAGCCACTGACACAGAAAGTGTTTGAGAAACACGTGAAAAGTATGAGACTCCGGCTTATACCAGATTGGACCTAAGTGCAAGTGAGAGTTGTTAGACAGTTTATGCCCTTAGCTCCAATCAGAATGATGTAGCTTATGACATTTAATGTAAATGAATAAAGTACATATTTGATTCATGTTATTGTGGTGTGTTTCTATGTAATACCCTTAAACTGGACACATATGAGACTCATGTTAGTTTAGAATGTTCATAGCCGTTGGATATGTCTGGAAAGATTTATCCTGCCAAGGCTGACACTGATGTCCCGCCAAGTTGGTTGGGGTAGCCTGTCTCAGCTGCCAGGGTGAGACCCGAGGTACATGCAGTGTAGGTTTACTTGAAACCCTGAACCGGACCAGATTTCCAGTATTGCCCTGGACTTTGGAGATTGATGGCCAAAACTGGAATGTTACACCTGACCCCGAGTTGGTTGGGGTAGCCTGTCTCAGCTGCCAAGGTGAGACCCGAGGTACATGCAGTGTAGGTTTACTTAAAACCCTGAACCGAACTAGATTTCCAGTATTGCCCTGGACCTTGGAGATTGATGGGCAAAACTGGAAAGTTACACCTGACCCCTAGACTCGATTATGATATTGCACTAGGTGTCGGATTGGGCTGTCTTTGATATGCCAATCAGTGAGATCCTTAGAGGGGGTAAAAACCTGGGTATGTTGGGACAGTCTAAGAATTCATCTGAGTGGGTGATCATAGTGACAGGATCAGCCCCTTTGTCGGACAAAGGTAATGATCGGGGATGCACTCTCTCTAATGGAAACCAAGATTGCTGGAGCCGATTTCAATCGTTGAAATTTGTTTTGCAAAATATATTTATATAAAGATATACATATATATATTACAGTTTCAAAATGTTTACAAAAGGTTTTAATTCCCGGGATCCGTGTGAGTAGAGAGTGGAACACTGTTCCTTGCAGCCGAGGGAGAGGTCATCTCTTGTCGGACAATGTTTGATCATTATGGGTTGAGAGGTTAAGTGTAAGACCATTGAGGGTAATACCTGATGGGCTAATCTTGCATCTGCCCAAAGTCCCTAGGTTTTTATAAGGTGGCTTGGCCCAGGGACCACTTAGTGTAAGTGTTGGGCCCATTAAGAGCCCATGGTGATGGGCTTAGGGGTTCACTGTCCATAACAGTGTATTCGGCCAGGCCTTGTAACAAAGGCTGGGCTGAACCCATGTGGCTGATGTGTAGATCAATGTTTGGGTCCCACGCCATACAAAGAAGCCCAACTGGGCAGCAGTTTGAAGGGTTACTGAGCACATGGACTTATTGGGCCTAAAGCCCATTTCGAACTGGTCTAATATGATTAGTTAAACAAGGGCGGATATGGGATTTGGATCAGTGGATAGGATAAGGAGTTATCCCTATCCACTCAAAGAGTTTAGATCCAAATAGAGATTTGGATCTACAAACCTCCTAATGAGATTAGGAGAGCTGATCTAATCTACAAATAAGATAAGGATCCATCCTTATCTCTTAAAAAGAGTCCAGATTCAAATAAGGATTTGAATCAGGAAACTCCTAATGGGATTAGGAGCTGATCTCTTTAAGTCTATAAAATGAGGAGGGGGCAAACCATTCAACACATCTCAAAACCCTAGACATCAGATCTTAGATCACACAGAGAGAAGACAACAACAGTGTGACCGCGCAATCTTCTCCCTGCATTCTCCTCCAGTTGCCGCCAATTGCCAGTTCGATCTCTATTCTTGTAGGAGCGATCAAGAAAATTTCTATCAGTCTTTGGAGAAAGGCTGATATGAAGTCGTGCTCATAGCCTCCATCGAATTCTTGCAAAAGGTTTCGGTTCTTGGGAAGAACACTACTGATTCTGCTCCACCCTACACTGTGTCATTTTCAGTGGGAGCAGTCTTTGAAGATTTCTTTGGGTGTGAACACCTTCATTGGGTGTTACTGCTACTTTGTATCAGGTATATTCCTCTCCTACCTTTTGGTTTTAGATCTGGTCCAGTTCTTGGTTCAAGATTGATCATTGAAAATACAGATTTTCTAAAATAGGGAATGTGATTTCCAAATGGGAGAGAGAAATTTTTGAAATTTCGCCCAACCTACCTGCAGGGTTCGGCCATACATATGATGGATCTCTCTTCCCTTCAAGAACAATAAAAATTGAGAGAGAGAGAGAGAGGGAGAGAGAGAATGAGAAAGGAAGATGGGGAAAAACAGAGTCGGAGAAGAGATGAGGGAGAGAAGGTCATTGCCGCCTCTGGTTTGGGTTCAAGAGGTAGGAGAAAATGAACAATGTATCTCCTCAAATTCAAAACTTTCGGTTAAATTTATAGGTAGGGTTAGGGGTAATTTCATATATTTTGGGAAATATGGGGTATTTTTGTAATTTCATGAAACTTTGGTCAAACTAGGTCTAAGAAAAGTCAAACCGGGATTTTGAATGGATGGCTAAGATTTTGGGTCAAAATGCGAAGGGTTGAGATGGGCCCAAGTGTCATAGTGGTTTTGCGTGTATGGGCTAGTAAGATTAACCGAAATAGAATCTTTTTGGATGAGTAGGTAGATAGGAGCATTTTCGTTTCAAATTTGGCAAGGTAGGGGCTTTTAGACATTCAGAATTTATTGGTGGCATCAAATTGGCCCAAATGGGCCCGAATCAAGTAGATCTGGAAAGTGAGGGATTCAGATAATTTAGATTTTCAGATTGAAATCTTGGTGCGTTTGAGGGGAAAACAAAGATATTTTAGGCTTAAGGTCCTATTCATTTTCCAGTAAGTTACTTACCCAGGTAAATGCAGTTACCTGGGTACCCGGATAAGTGCGTTTACCTATATTCTTTTATTTCTCATGTAAATTAGGCAATGACTAATTTAACCATAAAAATCCATTATTAGAAGGGGCATTTTTGTCCCATTCAAGTGTTGACAACTTTTCCCCTAGGTGGGAAAGTTCTTTACCCACCTAGGAGATGGGTATCACTTACCTGGGCGGGAAAATAAACTTTCCTAGTCCCCACATATATCTGAAAAAAGAACATGGGATTCTTTGTCAATGGGAACCAAAATCCCATTGACCAAATTTCCCCCTCTCAAAATCCAATAAAAGAACGACTCCTAAATTTTACAGGTAGGTATTTTAGGGTATTGGGGATCCAGTGATAATGTCAAATTGTTCCAAAGGTGTTAAGATCTTGGGAATTTGGGTTAACGACATGATCTATAATGGAATCTTGGTTTGATGAAAGGGTAAATGGGATAATCTTGGGTTAATGATAAGTATTTTGGGAGGTTTTAAGTATGATGGTGGTATTTGATTACTTGAGGGTCAAAGTGTAGAAAGGGGTTGATTGGGGCCATCGGATTGGTATTAGGTAAAAGAGAAAATTGCTTATACAATTAGTTTTCAAGATACACTAACTTCATTTTATGTGTTTCTTCTTACAATGCCAATAACATTCAAACCTGATACTTTGGAAGAGAAGTTAAACCCTTTATTGCTCTCTCTCTATCCTTCTATCTATCTATCTATCTATCTATCTATAAGTTTAATAAAATAACTACTAAGAACAAGCACCAAAGTAAGAGTTTCATTAAGTTTATCTTCTTTTGGAGAATCAGATCAATCTTCAAGTTGGTACCTCACTGCCAATCCTTTCTTGATGATCCAACTCAGCTTGAAGCTTTTTCAAGGTTAATGTTGATGATGCCTGATCTTGGAGGAATTTGGGCCTAGGGGTGGAATCCAGGTTTGGTCCTCAGAAGACCATTATCACAGCTTTTTGTAGTTGTGCATTGGGAATATCTTTGGATAAATAAAAATATATAAATATCAAGATGTTCCCAATGCACAGATGTAAGAGACTGTGATGAGGATGATATGAGGACAATTTTGTGAGCACCAAATGCAATCTCCTAGGGGTGGGGATCAAAGATTCCAAAGGATTGCTAGTTGAGTAACAATAGGTTGCTGGTTACAGGTTTCTGTATTCATTTCTCAACTATTTTATAGATGTATATTGATCAGCTCTATCAAATGTCGTCATTGCTAGTGGGATTGTTAACTTCTATAGCCCCCCTCAAACATACAGGTACAACATTTAGACCGAAGAAAAGAGAAATTGGCAGAAGCCAGTCCCCTGGCGAAAAGTTCTTCAACACGTGTTAGGTGTACTCCACTACTTTTTTCTGTTGCCTTAGATGGTTTGAGAGTTGCCTCCAAATGGCTCCCTTCACTATGGAATTGGCATTGGCTCCCATGGAGCATGCCCCACAGCACATTCCAACCGTGCATTGGGAATATCTTCTCTCGTGCATCAAAATTGATCTTAACAAATGTGCTTTCGGGCATAACCACCTGAGAGTAATGGCATCACCCTTTTCAAGAGTTTGATCTTTATTTTGATTTAGAAAGGAGATGAATTTCAACAAATTTGCCTTGGCCATATCAATAATTATAGATAGAGGTAGATACATTGAAAATCTTATCATTCCTATTTTTTCCAAAAATACCACAATATCACACAAACAATTTCAATGGTGTATTTATTATTAGAGGTTGATCAAAAGAGTATTCCACACATTATTTAGAGGCCATTTAATACCAGCTCAAATTGTTGAACAGAAAATTTTATTATATTATCTTTTAATGGATAAAATAATTATATAATAAAATAATCAAAGGTTTGATACTATTGAACTTCAGATTCAGCCATTAAGGACCCAACAACCTCTTTAAAATCTTATTCACTAAATGACAAGCAATAAGAGAATCAGTTTTCAATTCTGCCATTTCAGCTGTTATCAAACGACCCCTTAGACCATTTGGAAAATTACTTTACAAAAGTGAAAGAGGAAGTTACGGAATATACTGATCCGGGTGGATCCAAAGAAAAGAAATCGATTAGGATTTATGCTTAGGCTATGTTTGGTTTGAAGGAAAAAAGTAGGGAAAGGTAGGGAAAAGGAAAACCTATACAAGATTTGTAAAGGTTTCCCTACCTGTCCCTTTCTTTCCCTACTTTTTCCTTCAAACCAAACATAGCCTTAAGGTAAGCTAAGAGTTTTTAGGGAAAAAAAATAGGTTTTAAAGATGAAAAGATCCTTTGAATCAAGCAGCCATGTAGTTGACGTTCTAACCACCCATGATCACATTACAAAAAGAATCTTTGTTTTATCCCTCAAAAGGTTGTCATCTTTCTGTAAAAATAGTTAGTAAAATCACCCACTAATGGTCTCATTTATGTGCAAGTCTAACAAAATCAAAACAAACTTATTAGGAGATTGCCCCACAAGATAAAAGAACATCTACTTTTAGTTTTATATAATAAATAAGAGAGTTTGGACCAGATCCCAACTCAAGGTCCCAACAGCCACTGTAGTCATGTATTCGTACCATCTTATCTTTGAAGGACAAAAGAATTGTTCCATATGCAAATTGGGATCATCTTTTCACATAATGCACCTCACACAGCACACCTCACACTGACTTCACAGGCACATCCCACTATGTATTGGGAACATCTCCCATATATGAATAATAATACATAAATACAGGTAATATTCCCGATACATGGTGAGATGTGCCTATGAGATTGGTGTGAGCAGCAGATCCGTCTCTTGAAGCACAACTACAATGGTTGTTGGAATTAATCCTATGTTGGGACCAAATCCAAACTCCAAATAAAAATCCGTGGACCATGGCAGATTGTTTTGTTAGCTAATAATGGAAAAAGTGTGTAACTTTTGATGCTACTACTAAAACCTCACAAAGTTTAGTTTATTATATTCTATTTATTATCATTATGTGCATATATTCTTTATGTCACTATAAAACTCAAGCTTAGAATGCAAAATCTTAATATTCATCTAAGCAGTTGAGCTTGAATCTAAAGAATTTGAAGAATTATTTCACATTTTGATATGGCCAAGTTTTCTACCATTTGCTTTCTCCTTCTCCTAGTTATTGTCTCAGGTCTGGTCTGTCTTAAGCCAATTTTGAAATTTAACTTTCTTTTTCCCCATTTCATTTGCTCTTATGGTGGTTTCAACTTGTTGAATTTTAGATTCTATATTTCACTACATTTATCATTTCTCAGAGGATCAAACCATCAAATAATTTAAAAATTCCCTTTGCTATCTCGGGGTTGTTTGATAAATCTGATTGGAATTATTGATATTTTATTTACTTGTGCAATTTGTTGTCATTGTTGCAGGTGAAGCCATTAGGCCCCAAGATGATGTAGGGTGCACACTATCATTCCCTGGTCCCTGTGATAACTGCGTTGATACATGTGCTGAGAAGAACCCTAGCACTGGATACATCGTTAACGCATATTGTATCAATAATCCTCCTGGGCCCAAATGCATGTGTGCATACACTAAATGTTGAAAGGCTGCTTCATAATTTGAAGATCTCATTGCCCCTTTCTTATCATATATATGTAACCTTTTGCTTTCCCTCCAAAATAAACACCCAAGGCATTAATAATAATAATATCCAATTTTCATATAAGAAAGTATTTTATTATATAATTCATTTGCAAGATGCACTAATCTTTACTCCTTACGCTTCTTCCTATATAAAACAAGAGTGTGTTTGTCCCAACTATTTTTTTTTTTTTTTTTTTTTCTGTGATGATGTAACTACTTGAGCCGTGACACTAAACTCCCCCCCTCAAGCTCAAGGGTTTAAATTGGACATTGAGCTTGGAACAAACAAAGCAAACTGAGATGAGAAAAGTACTTTCGTGAAAAAGATCAACAATATGCTCCGGAGGGGGGAGAGAGATTTTGGTAAATCTGTAACGAATAGAACCAAATTCAATGATGCTTGAAATATTAGCTGAAAAATAAATAATAATATAATACCATTTCAATTTAACAAATTCGATAATGCTTGAGTGGAAACAAATTAGTTATCTACGTGTGGCCAAACAAGACCCTAACTTAATATCAATTAATAACAAGGTTTAAAATTTTGATATAACATGCTTAATACAGGACATATCGTTGTATCTTCGAGAAGTAGATACGAAATATGGTATAAAATGGGATGGAACGTCCTTTCTATATTGTATTGTACGTGTATCATGCCGATACGCTACTATATCGGGCATATCGATATATACCGTATCAGATGATATGCTACTAATACATGGGCATATCAACCGATACGCCATGAAAACAAAATGGGACAGAAAATAAAAACTTCTATGGGGAAAGAAGACTTGTTACCACTTCAGAACTTTGAGAAGCTTGCCCAAAATCCGGGATCTGCAAAAAAGGCAAGAAAAATGCATCAAACTTGAAGGAGTTTGGGAAGATACTTGAAGCTTCGGAAAATATTGCAAAAATATGTCAGTTTTTAATTTTCTTTTTCATTTAATCCTTTTGATTTGTTGTTTCTTTCTTGTTTGAATGTTTGAAAGTGTACTAATCTTAATTGATCCATATTTTCCATGTCAAAAACCACACTTTTTTATTATGTTTTGATCTATGGATTTTTATGAGGAAAATTGGAAAAATAAAACAAAAAATTGAAAAGTGTTTGTTTTTTATTTTCATGTAGGACTTAATATGTTAGAAACCTATGGATTATCTACCATATCCATGTAAGATTTGAAAATTTCTATATAATATTTATTTTTTTGATTTTTTGTAATTTTTGGAAATAAAATATATATAAAAATTATGTATTTTTTATTGTGATTTGTTCATAATGATTGAATGTATTGTACATTTATGGCTGATCTATCATATACATAGATCATTTGGCATTTCTTCTTCAAATATTATTCTTTTGAATTTTTTGTAATTTTTGTATTAAAAATAATATATTAATTAATTATTTTTTATTATGATTTGTCCATATGAACTGAATATAGTGTTAATATTTGGTTGATCTATCATATTTATAGATCATTTGGCATTTATTCTTCAAATAATTTTTTAATTTTTTTATAACTTTTAGAATTAAAAAAATAAATATTAACTATTTATTTTTTATTGTGATTTGTCCATAAAGACTGAATATAGTGTTAATATATTTCTGATTTATCATATCTATAGATCAGTTGGCATTTATTCTTCAAATATTAGTTTTTTGATTTTATGAAATTTTTAGAATTAAAAAATAATTATTAATCAATTATTTTTTAATGTGATTTCTCCATAAGGACTGAATAAGTGTTAATATATGGTTGATCTATCATATCTATAAATCATTTGGCATTTATTCTTTAAATATGATTTTTTTGGTAATTTTCAGAATTAAGAATAAATAATAATTAATTACATTTTTATGATATACCCCTAATGACTAAATATGTTGTTAATCTATGGCTGATCTATCATATCCATAGATCATTTGATATGTATTCTTCATATATGATTTTTGTTATTATTTTATAAATTTTATAATTAAAAAGTAATATTAATTAATTACATTTTTTATGATCAATCATATTCATAGATCATTTTGTGAGTGACGTGGTAAGGCTAAGTGCAGTGGTCTCCTTAAAGGATGAAGGAAGGCTAGGAGAAAATGTTAGGCTAAGGGATTCTATTGTCAGAATTGTCTGTTCGTTATGATTCGTGTTTCCCTTTATAGGGAGAGATCCTAAGGTCCTAAAAGGAAGAAGCCAAAAGAGTTTGATAAAACTGGCCTAAGGGCACACCATTGCTTAAGAATTAGGCAATCAAATAATAATAAATTGGCCTAAACTAGATGAAAAGATGTTGCACGGGAAATCCTCTTCTCCACCTTTCCATTTGCTTTAATCTTCCTTCTTCGTCTCGCCTCTTTTCCAGGCCCGTCCTTTACAAAAATCTGTGTGCTTTTTGTCTTTGTTGTTTCGTAGTTTCTTACCTTACAACAAAGAGGGGCAGCTGTTAGCACCGATTTTTTCTTGGTCCGTCGCCTAAGCCTCCAATTCACGCAAACAACCGATAAAACTCATCCAACCTCTTCGACACACCCAAAAAACCCAAATTTCACCCCAAGAGCCCTTAAATCCACCGTTAAACCTACTCGGTACCTATCCGATGGCCTCGATCGACCCTCACTTACACCTCAACCATTAGATCAAGCACAACCATCAGACCCATGACCTCCCCAAACACCTACCTATGAAATTTGAACTTAACATTCTTCCGTTCACCCATCCATCAAATAAAGATTACATTTCAACCCTTCTCGCACTACCAACTCATATCCACTTGTTCCGAACACTTCTAAACCAATCAAACCTTGCCAGTCACCCTAGAATGCTAGTAAGCCCCCACATATGAAATTTTATCCCCGAACACCATTTACCCTCAATCATACCAAGATTCCATTTTAAGGTCTCAGATTAACCAGATTACAAATATGCCTGGTGTAGGCCTAGTTGACTCAATCCGATTTTATGAATAATCTCAGACTACCCAAAAACCCTACTCTAAGAAGTTTCACCCAAAATAGACCCTGTTTGCCCCTTGATCATACCTAGATTTCGTTATGAACCTCTAGATTAGTCGAATAAAACCTTTCCAGATTTGTTCAATCTGGGCCTATTTGGCCCGATCCAACCCCACCAAATAACTCAGAGACTCCAAAAATCCTACCTCATCAAATTTCAATAAAAAGTCCCCCCATTTGCCCTTCCATATAAAAAGATTATGTTCGGCTAATCTCGCCAGCCCACATACACAAGACCCCTCTTTGTGATCAGACCCATCTCAACCCTCCACCCTTTTGACCTGAAATCACCCACCATTGGACCAAAAACCCGGCCTAACCCCTTTAAACCTGGTTTGACCTAGCTTTTTCAAAATTATAAAAATTACCCCCGAATTCCCAAAAATTACGAAACTACCCCTGTGCCCTAGTTTTAACCACACCCTTTCTTCTTCATTCGAGAGGAGATTCATTCTCCTTGTTCAAGTGAAACCAGCGGCAGTAAATAAAAAACTATTCACTTTCTTCCTCTCATCGACTGTTCTTCTTCCCCATTCGAACGGAAACCAACGGCGGCGGCACCCTTCACCTTCTTCTCTCCCCTTCAGCCTCTCTCTTGCATTCTCTCACCGATGCCACTACAATGAGTTGCAGTGACGGCAGTTCATTTTTCTTCCTCTCACCACTGATCGACTATTCTCTCTACTTGACCTCACGACATAGCGGTCGATCGGCAGATACTTCACACCTACTTCACCCCCCACTATTCTTCTCGTAATCTCACGAGGGAGAAGTCTTCAGAGGGACATTATTCATCGGCGTCTTCCTCTCGGCAGCGGTGAACTTGAGCGGCGCGACTAAAACAACCACCATTGTTGCAACTTCTAGTAGTGGCGGTGATTTCTCAGCTTCCACCGACCATCCTCCCTCTTCCTCTCCCTTTTCCTCACTTTCCATACCATTCTGCCCTCACTTCTTGCCATTTTACGGTCGTTGGGCACCTTCCCCGACGAAAATAGAGGAGTGACAATGACCATTTCCCTATGCTTTAGGCCAAAGCCATACCGAAGTTGATTGCAGCAGTAAATTCCGAGCGTCTCCCAATGACTCCCCATCCGAGATGTCATCAGGTCCTCCATGATTATCATACCCCTGATAGTCCCTATGCTTGACAGTGAATAAACAACGACGAAGCCGAATCAGATCTCCCTTATTTTAAATCTTACTTATGTATAAAGTCTGACCAGAGTCATTCCCTTCAATTTGCAACATTCACTCTTTTAGGCTACATATCAATTTGGTAAGGTCATTGGCTGTATTTTTGCTTTCTTGTTCATTTACCCATATATGAAGCTGGGAAGAGAAGGATCGGACTGATTCAGCCCTTGTAATTCGCGGTACCAGCCCCTGATTCTTTTATTTCTTTCTATTGTTATTTTTCAATAGGATTTAGAGTGTTATTTTCTTTCGGATCTACTGTAGGAATCTGTTTTGTTTAGGAATTAATTTGTTTAGTGAAATCTACCTTTGCTTCTTTTGTTATCTTCCAAAAATGTGGAGTCTGGAATCAAACATTTGTTAAATCGTGCTTCTTGAGTTCATGACATAAGGTGGTTTTCTATGATATCTTCCCAAATAAATTGAATCTCAAGTCTAATCTCTTTAGTCCCATCTATTGAGTTATATAGGATAAGGTTAGTTATAGTGTTTAATCTTGCTTCTTATGTTTATTTTGTTTAATTAATGGCATACTTTATTTGCACTTGTTTGAGATCCCATGTGGGCCCCACCTTTGGACTCGAGAGAGGGGTGCCTAACCCCTTCCCTCTCCCATCCGAGACCTGCTCGGACTGGTTTAGCCGGTGCTTTGGGCTATAGGAATCACTATTGAGCCAAAACCGTTTAAAAAAAAAAAAATCATTCTTAGAGGTCCCATCATCTCCATTTTCCAATCTGATGGGTGGTGACTCTATTTTCAGCCCAAGTGGAAAAGTGAACCATTTTCTGATGCTTACAATAATGACAGATTTGGTCCGTCAATATAACCCTTTTTTTATTGTAATGTGTTGAATAAAAATTTTTATTATATTGTTTTTAATGGATAAAATAATTAAATAATAAACTAATCAAAGGTATGACACTTTATTGAATTTCAGATTCAGCCATTAAGGAGCCAACAACCTCTTTAAAATCTTCTTCACTAAATGACAAGCAATAAAATAATCAGTTTTCAATTTAGCCATTTCAACTGTTATCAAATGACCCCTTAGACCTTTGGCACATTACTTTACAAAAGTGAAATCGGAAGTTACAGAATATACTGATCGTGGTGGATCCACAGAAAAGAAATCGGTTAGGATTTATGTTTAAGGTAAGGTAAGAGTTTTTAGGAAAAAAATAGGTTTTAAAGATGAAAAGATCCTTAGAATCAAGTAGCCATGTAGTTGATGTTCTAACAACCCATGACCACATTGCAAAAAGAATCTTTGTTTTATCCCTCAAAAGGTTGTCATCTTTCTGTAAAAATAGTTAGTAAAATCATCCACTAATGGTCTCATTTATATGTAAGTCTAACAAAATCAAAACAAACTTATTAATAGATTGCCCCACAAGATAAAAGAACATTTATTTTTAGATTTATATAATAAATAAGAGAGTTTGGATCAGGTCCCAACAGCCACTGTAGTCATGTATTAGGAACATCTCACCTTGAAGGACAGAAGAGTTGTTCCGGATGCAAATTGGGATCTGCTCCTCACACTGCACACCTCACACTGACCTTACAGGCACATCCCACCATGTATTAGGAACATCTCGCATGAATAATAATATATAAATACAGGTGATATTCCCGATACATAGTAAGATGTGCCTATGAGGTTGGTGTGAGGAGCAGATCCGGACTCTCTCGAAGCAATACTAATGATTGTTGGAATCCTATGTTGGGACCAGATATAAGAATCCGTGGACCATGGGCAGATTGTTTTGTTAGCTAATAATGGAAAAAGTGTGTAACTTTTGATGCTACTACTAAAATCTCACAAAGTCTAGTTTATTGTATTCTATTTATTATCATTACGTGGATATATTCTTCATGTCAGTATAAAACTCAAGCTTAGAATGCAAAATCTTAATATTCATCAAAGCAGTTGAACTTGAACCTAAAGAATTTGAAGAATTATTTCACATTTTGATATGGCCAAGTTTTCTACCATTTGCTTTCTCCTCTTCCTAATTATTGTCTCAGGTCTGCTTTAAGCCAATTTTGAAATTTAACTTTCTTTTTCTCCATTTCATTTGCTCTTATGTTGGTTTCAACTTATTGAACTTTAGATTCTATATTTCACTACTTTTATCATTTCTCAGAGTATTAAACCATCAAATAACTTGTTTAATACATGATAAATCTGATTAGCATTATTTTGATATTTTATTTACTTGTGCAATTTGCTGTCATTATTGTTTCAGGTGAAGCCATTAGGCCCCAAGAAGAAGCTATCGGTTGCACACTAGCATTCCCTGGTCCCTGTGATAAAAATACTCAATGCATTGTTCCATGTTTTGACAACAAGCCTACCAATATATCATACATCATTAATGCATATTGTGTCAAAAATCCTCCTGGGACCAAATGCATGTGTGCATACTCTAAATGTTGAAAGGCTGCTTCATAATTTGAAGATCTCATTGCCCCTTTCTTATCATATATATGTAACCTTTTGCTTTCCCTCCAAAATAAATTCCCAAGGCATTAATAATAATAATATCCAATTTTCATATAAGAAAGTATTTTATTATATAATTCATTTGCAAGATGCACTAATCTTTACTCCTTACGCTTCTTCCTATATAAAACAAGAGTGTGTTTGTCCCAACTATTTTTTTTTTTTTTTTTTTTTCTGTGATGATGTAACTACTTGAGCCGTGACACTAAACTCCCCCCCTCAAGCTCAAGGGTTTAAATTGGACATTGAGCTTGGAACAAACAAAGCAAACTGAGATGAGAAAAGTACTTTCATGAAAAAGATCAACAATATGCTCCGGAGGGGGGAGAGAGATTTTGGTAAATCTGTAAGCAATAGAACCAAATTCAATGATGCTTGAAATATTAGCCGAAAAATAAATAATAATATAATACCATTTCAATTTAACAAATTCGATAATGCTTGAGTGGAAACAAATTAGTTATCTATCTGTGGCCAAACAAGACCTTAAATTAATATCAAGGTTCAACATTTCGATATGACACGCTTAATATGGGACATATCGTTGTATCTTCGAGAAGTAGATATGAAATATGGTATAAAATGGGATGGAACGTCCTTTCTATATTGTATTGTATGTGTATCATGCCGATACACTACTATATTGGGCGTATCGATACCGAATCGGACGATATGCTACCGATACAGGGGCATATCGACCGATACTCCATGAAAACGAAATGGGACAGAAAATAAAAACTTCTATGGGGGAAAGAAGACTTCTTTCTCCCTAAGAAAAGCCTTTTCTCCCCTCCAAACCACTTCAGAACTTTGAGAAGCTTGCCCAAATTCCTGGATCTGCCAAAAAAAGAAAAAAAATCAAGAAAAATGCATCAAACTTGAAGGAGTTTGGGAAGATATTTGAAGTTTCAAAAAATATTGCGAAAATATGTCAGTTTTAATTTTATTTTTTCATTTAATCCTTTTGATTTGTTGTTTCTTTCTTGTTTGAATGTTTGAAAGTGTACTAATCTTAGTTGATCCACATTTCCCATGTCAAAAATCACACTTTTTATTATGTATTGATCTAAGGATTTTTATGAGGAAAATTGGAAAAATATAAAACAAAAAATTAAAAAATGTTTGTTTTTTTTTTCATGTAAGGACTTAATATGTTAGAAACCTATGGATGATCTACCATATCCATATAATATTTGAAATTTTTTGTGTAATATTTATTTTTTTATTTTTTGTAATTTTTGGAAATAAAAAATACATAAATTATGTATTTTTATTGTGATTTCTTGTTCAAATGTTTTTGAACTTTTTTGTAATTTTTTGAATTAAAAATAAATATTAATTATTTATTTTTTATTATAATTTGTCCATATGAACTGAATATAGTGTTAGTATATGGTTGATCTATCATATTCATAGATTATTTGGCATTTATTCTTGAAATTTTTTTTTTTGATTTTTTTCTAATTTTTAGAACTAAAAAATAAATATTAACTATTTATTTTTTATTCTGATTTGTCCATAGAGATTGAATATAGGGTTAATATATTGCTGATCTATCATATCCATAGATTAGAGTTGGTATTTATTCTTCAAATATTAGTTTTTTGATTTTTTAATTTTTAGAATTAAAAAATAATTATTAATTAATCATTTTTTAATGCAATTTGTCCACAAGGACTGAATAAGTGTTAATATATGGTTGATCTATCATATCTATAAATCATTTGGCATTTATTCTTTAAATATGATTTTTTGTTAATTTTCAGAATTAATAATAAATAATAATTAATTACATTTTTATGATATATCCCTAATGACTAAATATATTGTTAATATATGGCTGATCTATTATATCCATAGATCATTTGATATTTATTCTTCATACATGATTTTTGTTATTATTTTATAATTTTTAGAATTAAAAATTAATATTAATTAATTACATTTTTTATGATCTATCATATTCATAGATCATTTTGTGAGTGGCGTGGTAAGGCTATGTGTGGTGGTCTCCTTGAAGGATGAAGGATGGCTGGGAGCTGATAACTCTGTAGTTTGATGCCTTAAGGGCATCATTCCAAGGTATTTTACGCCTTAGAATAGTCGAAATGTCCCATTTTCCCAGTTAATATTGTGACTTCTAAGGATTTCGTGCAAATCTTGGGGAAGACTAGGGAAGTTTCAAGGCTAAAATGCAGTTTTTGGAAAGCTAATGTGAATTCCATCAGAGAGAGGGGGTGTTTTTGTGAAAAACTAAGCACAAGAGGGCGTCTCCTATTTGTTAAACCTAGAATGACGCCCCTCCTACTGTATTAGCATACTCCCCTCTCCTTATTAAACCCTAGGGTGCCTTTCCACTCATTCTTTTCATCTTTAACAAACCCTATCCGCCCCTAACTGCTAAATCCTCACCTTCCATCCCTTCCTAACATCTAATCTCCACCCTCCATTCTAGGGCACCCTCTTTTGAGTGCATTCTAACCCTAGGGCACCACCTAACTTCTAATCCCCACCATTCAGCATTTAGCCACTAGATCTCAGCCCTCTATTTCATTCTTTATCTCAGCCATTCACTCTAGGGCGCCACCCACTCCTTTTAATCTCCACCTTTCCGCCCTAGGCGCCTAAATCCCCACCATCTAATTTTGGGTTCCCAAACCTCTCCTTTTCTTCATAGCCTTAGGATCACCTTAAAACAATCCCTCCATTCTCAACCCTAGGGTGCCCATATTTCTACAAAAACCCAACTGTCGCCCCCTCTTTCTCTCTAATCCCAGTTATGACCACCCTTCTCTATAAAAAGGACCCCGGGGGCCCTGGAGAAGGAGTTGGTCAATTCACCCAGTTCACAAGGCTAAGGTTTCTTGAGGAGTTCAAGGGTTGTAGAAGGGAAGGATGCCCAACTCTTGTCAAGAGGGGTTCTTGCAAGTAATCCAACCAATCTTCAGCTACCGCCACCGGATCTGATCAACCATCAGCATTAATAAATTTTATTTTCTTATTTTTTGTAATCCTCAGTTCCATTTTCTTTTTATTTGTCCAAAACAAGAAAATAATAATTTTTCCCTCACTTCCCGATAGGTTTGATCCCTTCCTCACAATGTACTATGTTGTTTAAGGTTACATGAGGATTGGAAAAATTTATAAATCTCTAAACTGGTGTTCCGAAGTGGTTAACGACACGCTTCCGGCTACACTAGGAGCAAAGGTTAGGCTAAAGGCTTTTATTGACATAGTTGTTTGTTCATTATGATTCACGTCTCCCTTTATAGGGAGAGATCCTAAGGTCTTGAAAGCAAGGAGGCAAAAGAGTTTGATTCCCATTTGGAAAGGGGATCTTAGATTCGGTGTTAGTTGTTAGGGGGACACCACTAAGGGTTCGCCACGTATCTTATGAGATCTTTCAGGAATGAGGTTTCCTTTCATTTGAGGATTCTCATAATATACGTACACTTTTTTCTTTTGCGGATCTCCTGTATTGACATGGCATGAGTGATGACACCGACACTAATCTTACGTGTCTCTCTTAATCCTGTTGGGTGCTCTGTCACGAGTGACATCGGCCAGTCATCATATTTTTGTTGGTCACTAATTTGCAATGGCTCTGAGCTCATCGCAGGTTTTTGATGACTCTAAGCTCATCGCGGGCTCGCAATGGCTTTGGGCTCATCACAGATCCATGGAGACTTCGAGTTCATTCTTGGTACTATGCTTTTGAGCTGGTGCAAGCTTTGAGCTCATCACAAGTCTGTGATGAGTTGTGAACTCATTGTAGGCGTTTCTGTAGCATTTGGTTTTGCGCCTTATATGCTATTGCAGTTGTGGTGAATAACATGTACATACACATTTGATAATTAAAACATTTTTTTATGATAGATCACCTGTTGTTAATATATGGCTAATCTATCATATCCATAGACCATTTGATATTTTTTCTTTAAATATAATTTTTTATCATTTTATAAATTTTAGAATAAAAATAAATACTAATTAATTACATTTTTTATGATATACCCCTAAGGATTGAATATATTGTTAATATATGGCTGATCTATCATATCCATGATCATTTGATATTTATTCTTGAAATATAATTTTTTATTATTTTATAATTTTTAGAATTAAAAATAAATAATAATTAATTACATTTGTTTGATAGACCCCCAAGAACTGAATATATTGTTAATATATGGTTGATCTATATAATTCATAGATCATTTAATATTTATTCTTCAAATATGATTTTTTTTTATTTTTTTTATAGTTTTTCTAATTAAAAATAAATAATAATTAATTACATTTTGTATGATATACCCCTAAGGACTGAATATATTGTTAATACATGGCTGATTTATCATATCCATACATCATTTGATATTTATTCTTCAAATATAATATTTTATTATTTTATAATTTTTAGAATTAAAAATAAATATTAATTAATTACATTTGTATGATATAGCCCTAAGGACTGAATATATTGTTAATATATGGTTGATCTATCATATTCATAGATCATTTGATATTTATTCTTCAAATATAATTTTTTATTTTTTATATTTTTTCTAATTAAAAAATAAATAATAATTAATTACATTTTTTTGATATACCCCTTTGGACTAAATATATTGAAAATAGATGGTTTATCTATCATATCCATAACTAATAGTTCATTTGATATTTCATCTTCAATTATTATTTTTTGATTATTTTATAATTTTTAAAATTAAAAATAGATAGTAATTATTTAAATAATAAATAATAATTAATTATATTTTTCACTTAGTAGTTATACTATTACTAATTGGTAATGCATACTTTATGGTTGGAATATTGGATAGGATATTTATATAATTAAACATTTTTCATACCTTAAAACTTAAAATTTAAGTGTTATAATTTGTAAATTATGAGTAAGCATAGGGATCTATAATGAAAATTTTAAATCTATATATAAAATTATATAAAAAAGTTAATATATTCTATGATATGATCATATGATTGTATAATTCTATGATTCTTATTTAATTAAAAAATGAAATTGATAATTTGTTAACATTTATCAATTTTTTATTTGAAAATGAGTATGATAATTTTGAATAATAATTTTGAAATGTTTATGAATGAATATGACTATTTATTTTGAATAAATATAAATATGATTGAAGTGTTTTCTAATTTATTTTTATAGTTTATGTGAATTAGGATAATTAAATTAATTGGATCATTTGGCAGCATTTCTCTCTTCATCTCTTGGATATTTGAAATTGGAATTTCATTTTCTGAGTCTTTGATATGACACTTAAAAATGAAGAACAAGATATTGGATGGGCATATGATAGGAGAGTAAATAACAATAGACTTCATACCAAATGCATTTTTTGTTGGCAAATTATGAAAAGTGGTGGTATAATCCATCTTAAACATCACTCGGCTAGAGGGTACCCAAATCTTTTAGATTGTCCAAAGTGTCCAATAGAAATTTCCAAGGCAAAGAAAGAACATGAGATGTTGAAAAAATAAAAATAGAAAGACAAAAAATAAATGTTAGGAAGAACATCGAGGCCTAGAAAGGATGAGGGGAGGAGGGGAAGGAAAAAGAAGAAGAAGAAAAGAAAATTAACTTAGTTAATTGTGATCCGGTCTGTTTTCTTGTTAAAGAAGGTGGGTTGGGAGTGAGAAAACTAAAGACTTTTAATTCTTCCCTCTTAAGTAAGTGGATTTGGAGATTTGGTTCTAAAAGGGATGCATGGTGGAGGTCTCTGATTGCTGCTAAATATGGTGTGGATTGGGGTAACTGGAGATCTTTGGACCCACTTTAGGCGTGGGGCTGTTCCTTATGGAAAGGTATTATGAAAATATTCCCCTCTTTCTCAGAAGGTCTGGAATATAAGGTGAGAGATGGAAAGAGGCTGAAATTTTGGAATGATCCCTGGTGTTTGAACTCCCCCCTGGCTGAGGTCTTTCCTAACCTCCGTCAATGTGCCTCCTCCCCCGATGCATCAGTCTTTGACTCCTTTGAGTGGGAGGAGGGGTGTGATGTTTGGTGTCCCCTCTTTAGAAGGAACCTCTATGACTGGGAGTTGGAGCAGCTACTAGAGCTATTACAGCTATTGCAGAACCAACATGTTTCTATTAATGTGGAAGATGAATGGAAGTGGAAATGGAGTGTGATAGCTAGTGTTTTCTCAATTAAATCTTTAGCTGAAAAACTAAGTCAAGATTATAATGTGGAATTCCCTAGCAAGCAGATTTGGGTCCCCTACTAGTCCCTATAAGGCAAGTTTTCTGGTTTGGGTACTTACTGGCTCTAGACAAATGTTTATCTAGAACGAATTTGCTTAGGCGTGGGATTCAGATACCTGATCTGAACTGTGGTCTGTGGCTTGGTTCATGAATCTGGTGATCATCTTTGCACTCATTGCCCTCTGTCTGCTAAGTTATGGGAGCATTTCATCAAATCAGCCGGCATCAGCTAGGTCCGGCCTCGATCTGTAAAGGAGGTATTGTGTAGTTGGAAGCTTTCTGGTCTGAGTAAGAGAGGGAAGCTGGTCTAGAAAATAATTCCTACAGTTATCTTGGTCACTGTTTGGTCTAAAAGGAGCAGTCACATCTTCTACAACAAAGCTAGAGTTCCATGCTTAAAACTGTTGCCTACTTGCTTCCTGGTAATTTGTAATTTGGTAGATCTCCAGGTGTTTTTCCACTAGGTTTCTGTTGTATTGTATCTTCTCTCATCAATAACATTTTACTTTAGCTTCTCAAAAAAATTATTGTCACCTATTTGGAGGAGTGAAATATTGACTTTTATCCTGCAAATGGACCAGATATGTTTGAAATTAACTGGGTCATGTTGATAATTCTCATTGTGGCTGGTTAGTTTTGATGATATTAACAAATAGTATGATGTTATCAGATTATTGTGAGAGTTCTATTTGAGTTTGGTTTTAATGATTGTTTGGTATTATCCCTCTCTTTTCTAGTTGTCAGCATATTCATGTTGCTCATGCAAACTTTCTTGTCATGTGTAATGGAAGAAAACTTGAAGGAAAACTCATATATTCATATGATATGTTCAATTGGTGGTTTTCTGTAACATTCCAATTGCTTGAAACTATTGTTGCAGTGACACAATAATTGCCAAAAGGAACAATGTTTTAAAATGGAAGAGCATAATGTATATTGTTGCAGTGACACATAAATACATGTTGGGCTCAGCTATAGTGTGAATTAGGTTGATTTAGCAATTCTGAGCTATCCATAGTCGGGAATTTTCATTCATTTATTTGTGATGATCAATTGGAAGTTTGTATTATTATTATTATTATTATTATTTGATTTATGCTTCATGTGAAGGGCGTAACCAGAGGTTGGCTGACACAATGTAACTTAAAAATTAAGGTTGGTGCAGGGAAACCTGCACTCTGGTTTAAAAGTTGAGATGGATGGATCTATATTTTTGAACAAAAAAGATATAGCTTGTTACATGTATAGCAACAATTTTGGCATTGTGATTAGTAAACTCAAGGTTGTGTCAAAAACCTTTTAATAATGAAGGAACCAAAATCCTAAGTTTCTAGCCTTCTAGCCAAGTCCATAATACTTATTACAGTTTATAGGTATTAAATCTGACAATTGTTGGAAAATAAGTACAAACACTTCTATTAGTAAACAAGCATCTTGTTTAGGATTCACAATATGGAAGGCAAGTTTATATTACATAATTAAATTTTCATACATGATTTTATATGTCCAAAAATGTGACTTCTAATTTATTTTCTATTATTTTCTTATAGGTTGAACATGGTGAAGGACGATACTTCACACGTGTGAATGGAGACATTTGATCAAATTTTACATGCCAAGTTTTTTGTTTTTTTTTTGGATTGAGTTTCATATATTCAAGAACCTTAAATTTGTAGCAAACACATGAATGTTAAAGCACCTTGAGATATAATTCATTTGTTTATTATATAATCTTTTAATGAAATTTTAAATTCAAATTCCATCTTATATTATGAATTAGTGCTAATAGATATACAATAGAAAAGCCTAGTTGTTAAGGTCCACACACTATTGAAAGTATGGGGCATGATCTAAATAGAAGGACGGACCCATACTAAGGCTTGTGGGCAAACTTGAGTATATGGGGTAGGGCCAACTTAAGAGCCCATGAAAATTGTTAGTCCCGCTTGGCATTACTCCTGGGGATTCTCATTCTCAGAATCCTTTAGTCCACATTTGTTTGAGGTGGAAAATCGAACCGGAATAAATTTTACACCCTGGTTTGATTTTACACGTGTTTGGTAGAGGTGTTAATATTTTCTCGTGAATTGATGTAAAAATCCATTTTCGCCAATATTTACATTGAAAATCAATGAAAATTTTATATTGATAAAATCAATATAAACTTTTCCTTCTTCTCTGTCGAATGGTCTCCTCTATACAAAAAGTCCAAGAGAGGGTGAGAAGACCTCCACTCCTCTAATCGTGAAAAACCTCCTCCATCCAATGGTCTCCATCCAAAGAAGAGCTCATCGGCCATTAACATCCTATCACCGGCCGTTAACATACTCAGAACGTGGGCTTATGGAGATGAAATCATTGTCGTCAATGGAGAAAGAGATTTGTGGGCTTGATGTCAACTCCATAGAGTTTCAGAGCAAATCTCCTTCCAAACCGAGCCTAAGGCAAAGGGTTTGGGTTTCCTGCACTAAGGTCGGCTCTAGCCTTTAGGTTTATTTATTTAACAAACTGAACTGCCTCACCTGCAAACCTTCATCTCTAATTGTTGGAAAATATTTTCCAACTCTACCAGCTCCTCCTCAATCCCTCTCTGCCACTCATTGCATTCTATGACTCGCTGTCGGAAATACTGAATCCTCTTGAGGCCGCCTGAAACTACCAGCCCATCTCTGCCAGCCTTCCTTGCATTTGAGTATCCTATGATTCTTTCAGCTTCTTCGTCAAGAATTGCTACCCATCTAAGGATCTAAGGAGATTCTCTGAGAGAAACTTGTTATACTCTTGCAGCGCAGCAGCATTCCCTTCGTTGTTTCCTCTTCTACAGTCGCAGTTTTTTTTCTGGCAGTGCAAGCTTGGACCTTGGCCAATAACATCTTGTTCTGTGCTTTATCATGGTTGAGGAACTCCTCTGTGTCTTTCAGTTCGTGAACCTTTCAAGCAAGCTCCCTTGCTTTTATCTCCTTCTCCTTCCCCAAGCTATTGAACATCCGTTCCAAGCTCTTCTGTGCCGCCATGCTTGTATTGAGTTTCAGAGTTTCAGAGTTTCAGAGTTTCACTTTTACATTAAAACAACCAAACAACATGAGAGAATAATTCCAAAACATCCTGGTTCAATTTTCCATTGATCACTAAACTGGGATCAAATTTTCCATCCGTGTAAATTTGAATTTACACCTTACCAAACACAGCCTTAAAAAAAGAATGAATTATGAGATTTTTTATCTTAAGAATCACCAATCTTATGTTTAAGTTTTTATGCTTCAACATCTTTGTAGGTGGGCAGCAGTCATTTTTGGAAGTGTAACACAAAGCGCAGATCTGATCCTGAACATATCGTGTCATGTTATCATCAATAATTGCAACATTGTAGCTCATTTCCATTAGCATGAGATGATGCAAATAGAATCTTCCCTCAATGAAAGATTTCGAGATCTTTTGACAATCTGTACAGTTTTTCTAGAAAAAAAATTTCAATTTTCTTGCATAATATATGAATTCTCAAAATTAAGTTACTCCAAAGGCGACTTCTAAATGATTTGTAGGTTTAGCTGCATGTACAATAGTCCAAATTGCAATTTATCTCATTATTGGAAACTTCATTTTCCACCTACACTAGCTGATTTAAGGGAACCACAATACCACATAAGTTGAAGAAGAAGGTTAAATGAGAGGAGTGTAGGATGATCAAGGTGTTGAAAGAGGGAGTGTCAACCCCTCCCCCCAACCTTTTTCTCTTTTTCCTCCAGAGTTAATGGTCAATGGTTGTTAGTGGTGGTAGTGATAGTAGCAAATGAGATTCTTGTGGCTAGCACCACTTAAGTATTAATTAAGGTGGTTAGGGTAGATGAAGATGATAATTCAGGTATATGTTATAACTCTATAATACAATTCTTTAACATAAGAAAATGATCATAGTAAAGGAAAATTGACAAAAGGCCTTGTCCTACCAATCCACTTAGGTCGGAACCATGGGATAAAGTATATAATTAAGACCAAATACATTATTCCATAGGTAAAACTTAACTTTGACAGTTTCTGTTTAAGCACTCTGAGAGCTTCAAGGATGTGAGAAGAAGATTTGTGGATATCAAAGCAAAGAGTATTATATGGAGACTAAACACAAGAATGGAACTGTGGGAAGATCGAGAAAAGGTTTGATGACTGAAAAGAGTTTTATATGGAGACTAAACACAAGAATAAAACTGAAGAGTCAAAAGTTCTTTACCTTGAGTGGGGGTTACTTATTTATAGTCGAAGATCTGCGTCCGATTCGGATGAGGCTTTTGGGGTTGTCGAGATGAGGTTGTCTGCTGAGATTGTCTGCTGAGGTCTTCAGGATAAGTCCTAATCCCCGATGGAGTTATCATCCTTATTTGTACGAGGCTCCTCTTCTTAGTCGTGCTTATCTATCTTCGCGGTGCCAACGTGGCCGAAGAGATAAGATGGCCACGAGATTGCCATGTGGCACCCGAGGTCAGTTCATCCATAACCTAGACATAAATCATCTTAACCATAGACCTTTTTCAAGGGTGTGTGAGTAAAGTTCCCCGTGATATGGCTTTGATCCACTATATAAGTATGTCTAGCACTAGGGGTGATCATTTTAGCCTGGCTCGGCCTAGTCTGGAAATTCCTGACTTGGGCCTGGGTTTTGTGTTTAGGCCCGGCCCGGGCCTGGGCTCACATTAGGCCCGCAAATTTCAAGGCCAAGCTTGGGCTTAATACTTCAAGCCCAGCTCGGCCCGTATATATTTAAACTTACACATTTTGTGTATAATGTATATATATGTATACAAGTTATTTTATATTATATTATATATTTTATATATAAATATTATAACATGACATGTATAATTTATATTATACATAATATTTAATATTATATAATGTATAAAATAAGGTTAAATGCATGTTATATCAATTAATATAAAATATTATAGATATGTAATGTTTTATATATATAAAAGACATTGGTCCAAAATCAGGCCTGTCCCGACCTGGACCTGGGCTAGGGTTTATATTTCTGGCCCAGAACCCCAGGCCGGGTCGGGCCAGGGCCTAAGCTATAGCCCTTATCATAAGGGCAAAGCCCAGCCTGGGCTGGCCCATGATCACTCCTATCCAGCACACATTTGAATTTGTACCCAACATAACAAGAGTGGTCATTTATCATACCGTTTAATCCCATTGTGATATGGGATGCAATTAATTTAACTAATTAATCTTTTTTCTTAGTCTATACTGCTTCAAGTAGATTTGCGTGCATTTGGATTAAAACCCTCGAGATCTCAAAGTATTATATATATATATATATATTTATTATTATTATTATTATTTTTTTGAGTGAAAAGAAAGTGTTCGAATATTGTCTCTTCTTTCCTTATTTCACCTCTTCTCTTAATCTCGAAAGAGAGATTTGTGTTACCAATGTTCAACCTGATTTAGGAACTCTAACAATAAAATCTTCACAATAGCAAAATAGAACCACTTTTTAGAAAGTGAAGATGTAGAGGAATTATTCAACCATGTTGCGAGCTTTCTTGAGTGTCTTGTGCCTTTCACTTCTCAAGAAATTTTCCCTCTTTTTTTTAAAGGAATGGGGAAACTCCATTGAAGACTGTGATGAAATTTTTGTTAGTGCATTGTTTGGGTTTTATCTCTTGCCTCTATATAGGTTGAGAAGCCCCCTTTGTTTGCAAGGGGCTAATGGAGACACATCAACTACATAGAGTTGATTTTGGCCTTTGTGGTTTAAGACAAACATAGAGTTGGCTTTCAGTTAAAGGTGAGTTAACAAATCAGCCACCCTTCATTCTCTCATTTATTATGCCTGAAAACTTTTTTTCTCTTCTCTGAATTACACCAATAAAGATATTTATAAATAATTGTATTCGGAAAAGTATGGACAAGCCCAATGCAAATTTCTGATTTCCACTACAGAGTTATAAACATTCAAAATATCAACAGTCCACATTCTACGCACCAATGTCTGTTTGTGAATTGGCATCAACTCCGAGCTGGCACCTACCCCAACAGTACTTTGGACCTATAAATTCTGACCCTGGGCTGAACCGTCTTTCTCCCTAATATATTTGACCGCTGTTAGTTTGATTTACTTTTTTTGAAGTGGCAGCATGGAAGCATAAAATTAAAATAAATTTGTTAATAAGATTTGTATTGGACTTTCAATTCCCCTTTTTTGTAGGGTATAAATAGACTGTATTTCCCCTCAGAAATCTGAAATTACACCCACCATCTATTCTACTAATAACTGCATACTGCCCGTGGATTTAGCTAGCATCAATCCACAGTCAGGATTCATTCCACCCCTAGGGAGGAACTAAGATTTTTAGGGGTGGACTGAACAGTTAAAACCCCTTTTTGTTGTTGATTGTTGGCATTGCCACCTTGGTGTATGACAATGATGTATAGAAGTTTTTTGTTTTTTCTTTGATAATTGGTTCAGGCCTTACCAGGCATCCCACAATCATTATATCCCATCACTAGATCTTATACTCCTTCACAATATAGGCATTTTCCATGCTTTTTTTTACCTTTCTTTTCATCTTATGCCACCCAAAATTTTATATTTTCACACTTGAATAGTGTTAGCTTAAGTCATTGTCAATCACATAAGGTACTACTTTTAATTAATTCTGTCAATTATTTGGTATTCCATACTCTCTTTAACAGCTTTATAACTCTCATCTTGCAAGAGAAAGCGGAGTATTGGATAAGGGGTCATGCTTCTTTACTAATCCCATTAGCAATTTAGCCTGAAGATATATCAAAGAGATAAGTCTTTGGGTGACAAGCCATCCTTTGTGCTGTGTTTGATTTGAAGGAAAAAGCAGGGAAAGGAAAGGAAAGGAAAGGTAAGGAAATCTATACACCCTATCTTTCCCTTCCTTTCCCTACTTTTTCCTTCAAATCCATTCAGCTTGCAACAACCTTTAATAGGTTACTCCTTTTTGCAGAAAATGAAATAAGAATTTGCTATTATTTATTTTTTTAAACTCACTAAAAACAAAACTCAAAAACCCCAAAATAATAAGACTTTTTTCTTTCTCGTTCTACTATTGCCAGTTGATTGAAACCGAGAGTACAGAAGGGGCACATTTCATATTCCAAGTAGATGTTAATTGTGTTGTTGATATTGTCTTGAAAAACACATAAATTTGTGGTAATATTTTTAGGTGATTGCTCTGTTTAAAATTGGAGCTTCTTTAGGATATGAAGGAAGACTTTGACAGGAGGACAGAACTTATCAATTGCAGAAAAGTCAGTCATTTCATTAACTCTTACTCCTTGTTGACTTTATAAAGTGAATTTGTGTTTTTTTTGTTCTTATTTCAAATTTATTTTATAGCATCATAAGAATTCAATAGATCTTATCTAAAAATGATGAGGGATTGTAAAGATCTTTGTATTTCTTCATATATATTCTATTTGTACAAGAAAAATGATTCTTAGACACTGTGCTTGGAATTAGTGTAAAACGTTATTGGTGTAAAAGTACACCAGTGACGTTTTACATTTTAAACCATGAAAGTGATCATTGTTTTTTGAAAATAGCGATGGATGGAAGAGTGTAAAATTTTATATTAATAAAATTAATATAGTTTTGACATCGATGATTGTCGATGTAAAACTTTAGAGCTGATGATGTTTTACAGATGTGAAATTCTACTCCATCAAAATGTACATAAAACTGAACCAGAATAGAGTTTTACATCAATAATAATTACACCCTTTTTTCAAACGCCCACAAAACCGAATGAATGTAAATTTTACATCAATTCTTGATTTACATCGCATTCAAATGCAGTCTAAAAATTAAAAATTTACGCCGCTTCATCTCTTTTTGCAAGGTTGAAGGTATTGAATTTTTGCAGAACTCAACAATTCCTCATTGCTAGTGGCAAATAGCTTAGTCTATCTGTTTAACTTCATAAACAATCTATATTATTCAGACGCTAAATATAGCCTAACGGAGCTCTCTGGAGGAAATAAGACATGTTTAATGGTATGTGCTTCAATCGAGGTCATTAACAAATAAAGAGAATGGTTGTCTTAAAAAACTGGGCAGAACTTGCTGGATAAGAGGCTGCAAGAGATCACTGTAGTGGATGAACAAAATCGTCTTCTTCAACAAATGGCTTTCCGTTGATGAATAAGGGTTTCTCAATTTTCATGTTTTATTCATTTTATGGGTTTGTGTGCGGTTCATTTTTCTGGAAGGGAAATGAAGGCTTACCAATTCATGGGCTGGGTAGCCCGATGGTCCGACCCGTTATAAGTTGGGCTTAGTCATTATTTTAGCCCCGTGGGCTTGGACTCGGGCCTAAAGCAGTGGGTTTGACTTATTTTTGGGCCGGTCTCGGGCTTTCTCAAGAAAGATTTGTCCAAAATTAAGCCCGATATGATACTATATATTAAATATAAATAATAAAAATATATTTTATTTAACAAAAATTATATATACAATATTTTTTCTTTATTCTTCTCTTTTTTTCAAATAATAGTGAGATATTTATTATTTTTGAGTTTTGAAGGTTTTTAATATAAATCAAACACTTTTTATTGAATAAGAAAAGAAAAAAAAACCTATTTTCAAATTTCTGATCGGGCTCGGTCTCAAGCCCGGGCTTCGGGCTTTATATGAGGGTTGAGCTCGGGATCAAGACCTAGGTCCAATAGTCAAGCTGGGCTCAGGGTTGGGCCTGAATATATCTGTTGATACATAAACAAAGCCAGGCCCAAACCCGCACGTCCTGACCCATGAATAGGTCTACTTACCAAGCGGTCCAAGCCAATCGGTTCCCGTTCTTCTACTTTTGACCTGTCACAAATTAAGTGGACTTGACTTCGAATTCAAACGCACTGATCTGGAGTGTCTTAAACGCCCCTACCTGCTTCTTGCTATCAACCTCCATTTAACCTTCTCTGAACATGGGACTCGATGTGCATGGCCCCATGCTATAGATATGCTGATATTTATGACCCAATGGAATTCAGCCAAAGTGGGAAATTTACGAGCAATTGTGACTTGCATGCAAATTAAATACTGTTTATAGGATGATTTGCATTGATCAACCTAAATCATTCTGGGTTGAGATTGGGGGTAGTGTGTTTTCATCCACATTACACCATCCAATTTTTCATTTATGCTATAAAATACCCTGTAACACTATCTATCTTAGTTGAACCAGTTCTTTTCATCACCTGAGTCTCATGATGCCATGAACCCTTATGGATCCTTTGCTCTTTTCTTTTTGTCACACTTGGACTGAAACAGGTTCCTTTGAGGGGAAAAGATTGGCTTTGCAAACGTACCCGACTTATTATTTATTAACGGGGCCTCGTGCAATGCATGGGAAATCTGTAAGATTGAGTAATTTTATTTACTATTAATTAATTGGTAAATTTAATAATAACAATTTGTTGTTAATTAACTAAAAATTCAAAATTATTATTAATAAAAATATAATAATTTTACATTTTATTTAATGTTGATTTATAGAAAATAATAATTGTTAATTTAATAATTAAATAAATATTTTTAATAAATTTAATTTTATTAATTAATTCTAGTAATTTTAATAAAAACTATTATTTTGATTATTTTTAAATGAAATTTTTATCAACTTTAAATGAATAGAAATAATTACAAAAGATAACATTCCTATTAATATCACTAATAATTAAGAATTATATAGGAACGGAAATGGGGCAATTTGCGAACAGGCACCCCTCCCCTTCTCTACCACGTAGTCAAGACACTCTATCGCTTCCTTGCCCCGTCCTCGGTGGCAAGGCTAGTTTGGGGCAAGGCACACACTCCCTGTCAGGGACCGGGAATCTCTGAATATTTTCCACCCCGAGGCATATCCTAAAAATAATCTAATTTGTGGATATTTTATAAATAGGATTATGGGAATTCAGGGGTAAATTGAGGAATTGGATTATGACAATTTGGAGTACTTTATAAATAAAATTATGGAATCCTAAGCTTTTAAGAATATAAGGATAATTTAGAGATATTTTAAAAATCAATATTTAACCTAGGGATATTTTATTAATTTACCATTAGGTTTGGGGTGAGTTGGGGAATTAAATGTAAACCACATCCCCCATTTAGGTAAAAAAATATTTTCCTTGTCCCCACCCCATTTTTGACCTCGTCCCCATTTAAGATTGAGAAACTCACCATAATTGGGGCAGGGTGAGGCAGGGCGAGGTAGGGCACCAGTTTTATGGGGAAAATTGCCATCCCTACAATTATAATTAATAAAAAATATAAAGCTAACAAATCAATGACTAAAATACTTAATCACTTGATGACTGAGTAGGGATTAATAGATTATCTAATACAATAAACTATTATACAATTTTAATTAACCAGGTCTAAGTATAACATATTATTTGTATTAACCTAATTAATTAATGAAAGTTAATTAAATTTTCCTTTTTGAAGCCCATGCAGTTTAAGTAAATGAACAAATAAATAATATGAAATAAATTAATATATATAGTAATAGTATAAACAAAAGTAATATATTTTATTAATAACATGATCTAGATTAATATATTATGTAAGGTAATTTATTTTATCGTTTATCGTTAATTAATTGTAATGTGTTTTATTATATTTTCATGGTCAATGTGTAATAATTACATCCATATTGATTAATATTATCATAGTTCAACGTTAATGACCGTCAACATTTAATGTTGAACAAATGTTAATTTAATTACAACTAATCAATTAATCAATGTGACTTAATAGGCTTAAAAAGATCAATGTGATTTAATGACTGCCACCACTTAAATTAATCCAGATGCAGTATCACTTTAATGAAACTAATTTGTATAGCCTTCAAAAAAAAAAAAACTAATTTGTATAGGTGAGACGACCCGACCCGTTAACCCATATGTGGTCGTCGTCTTCACCCGATTGTAAGAATATCGTCTCTCGAAAGGGTAATGACAATAGTAGATGGGGTATATGCAAATGACTTCTAACGGTGAAATCTAGCATGTAAATTGATTAAAATGAGATTTAATACTGAAAGTTTAAAGAAAAAAAGAAAAGAAAATCACGAAAACATATCTTGGAGCGGTATTTACAGAGAGGTCTTCGCAATGCATCTAGAGAACTGAGCGGAGGTCTTCATAGAGAGGTAACACCCGATAGCCCCTCTAAGGTCAACCATGGGAGATATTCAATTACTAACACCTAATAGCCCATCTAAGCTCTGTCATCTATACCCGGTTTTAATAATAGAGCGTAGACAATCGATGAATAGAGATTCAGCAATGAAAAAATGGAATGGGAGGAAAACATGCCTCTTTTCAGTGGCCACAGCAAGAACTCCCGAACCCCCGAAGACTGCTATCCAACAAACTCTTTCCAAAGACCTCCTTTCAACGATCAATTAGTGATTGGACTGTTACAAAATATAAAACAGAGCACAGAGTGCTGAAAACAAAGTAAGAAGAATAGATGGAGTTCATTTATTGCTGCCTTGATGGGCCGTAGGAAACAAGGTAAATTGCGTTTCCAAGTCGAGGACTGGCTGATGAGTCCGAGGTCTGCTGTGGCCGAGGGCATGCAGTCCGGACTTGTGCGCATGGCCATCCGAGATCACCGCGTGCGTCCATGCCATTGGGCCTGCATCGCACACCGGCTTCTACTCTATGCGATGTCCCCATTGGATCCATGCTGTACACCACCCTCTGCTAGGTGTGGGCGTGCCACCAGTCAGCCATGAGCGCCTGCAACAATGTAAATGGTTAAAGAAAACAAAAGAACATACCTAAAAATTTTTAGTCGATGTTGATAGACTCGAATGGGAAAATAATAGAGCAAAATGAATGAAAATAAGAGTGGAAGGAACCACAACTTGGCTAGAGTTGATTTTAGTAAGCTTCTAAAATTAGAATGAGAAATGAATGAGAGCAAAACAAAGGGGGTTGATATAGAATCCTAAGAACCCATGGCCTGAACGGACAACCTTTAAAGCAATTCTTAAACCCATATCACCTATTTTGGCTATTCATAGTTTATACTCATACACGCCAGGAATAATATATATATATATATAAATAATTTTTTGTAGTTCAGAGCAAATAATGCTGCAAAATGTGTCAAAAAAACATTTGCTTTTACTTCAAAAATTGATCAAAATAAAAGACCTTGGACTGATATTTCCATTGAAACAGAATAAAGAAAATGAATGTCAGTAAAATCAAACTCAAAATGAATGGAATTTAAATTTAAAAGAAAGAAAATAAAAGGATTCAATCTTACCTCTCCTCTATTTCCATATACTGGGTTGTGTTTAGGGAATTTATTCAAAAAGTCTTCTGAAATTGTCTTTCGGCTTCTTCTTGACCAAATTAATTGTGATTGGGATTTTTTGAGAGGAGGATGACACAATGGGGGAGGGAAAATTGTGATCGAGAATGAAGTAGATGTTGTCATCATTGCTAGTTGGATTTTTTACTTCTACAGCCTCCCTCAAACACACAGGAACAACGTTTAGATCAAAGAAAAGAGAAATTGGCAGTCCCTTGGTGAAGAAGGTGTCAGCAACCTCATCAGTGCTAGTATGGCTTTCAAAACCCGATCGGACCGGATGGTCAGACTAGAAAAATTGGGAAAGGTTGTGTTTTTCCTCAAAATCGTTTTTTGTAAAATACGATTGATTTGCTTAATAAATGGCTGATTCATGTGGTTGAACTGTTCCGAATCATTTAATGATTTTGACCATTTTTATTTTTTCTAATTTTTTTTTTATCAGAACAGGCTAACTATTTGGTTTGAACAGTCAAACCATTCAACCAGGAACCGGACCCCTGACCAGTTCTATCTCAGAATCGATTTTAAAAACTTTGAGTGGTAGCAGTATATTTCACATCAAGAGTCTGTCAAAAGCCATGCATGTTAAGAACAAAGTAGTAGTTAATTTCAATATGCTTAATCCAAACTTTGAAGACAGATTAGCTGCAATATATTGTCACATCAAATTAGAAGTGAAAAAGGAAACTTGGCACTCAACAAATCAAAAGAAATTCAATGGCAACTTGACAAAATGATCAGTCGACCTTAAGTAGTCATCTGAGAAGCGTGTCCAATTTGTCAAAGAATTCATAAGAGAGGGTAGGTTAACCTTTCGATAGTGAAAATGCAACTCCAATCCACTGTAATGGAAATTCTCCGTTAACCCGTCTTCGTTTAGTTCTTCACCAAAATCAATTTCACACACCTAATTTCTTTGGCGCCTTTGTATATTTGGGAAATCTCTAGAGCTTTTCACTCATGTGGAATTGGCATTGGCTCTCACAGAGCATGACAGCACATCCTAACCATGCATTGGGAATATCTTTTAATGATACATAAGTACAAGAGATGTTTCCAGTGCAGCCAAAATGTGTATATGGGGCGCATATGGGACAATCACTGGGGCATACTCTTTTAGGGGACTGATCTGAATTCTGAACTGCCACTACACTTCTTAGTATTAGTAATTAAGTGAAGGGAAGGAAGATCTATCATATGGATGGCTGAGTCTTGTAAGGAGGTTGGGCAAATTTTCAAAAATTTCTTTTTCTTTTCCAAGAATCTTATTCCTTAATTTATAAAACTGCATTTTCAATGTTTGTTCTTAAAACAAATCGGACCAAATTTGAAACCAAAAAAAGGGAGACGAATACCTGATATGAAATCCATGCAAAAGCCCCTCCCAATGTAGGTGTTCATGCCCAAAGAGGTCACCAAAACCTACCTCCACTGAATATGACACAACTTATGTTGAGGCAGGATCAACAAAGGGGTTCTTCACCAAGAATCGAGGAGTATGTGAGCACGACTTCAGATTATTTCTTCTATCAAGAAACAATATCAAGAACTGTTCTTGATCACTCCAAGAGGTAGAGATCAAACTGGATAGGGTGGCAAGAGCAGAGGGAGAAAAAGATTGCAAAAAGAATTGCTCTTTAAGAAGAATTCACCCTCCTATTTATAACATTCTTTGGATCAGGTTTCTAATCTAATTAGGAAAGAGTTCTTTCATCCAATTCTCTTTGTATGGAGTGGGACCCTAGCATTAATCTCCACAAAATCCATATGGGTTCAGCCCAACTTCTTTTACAAGGCCTGGCCGAATTCACTACTAAAGACAGTGAACCCCTGAGTCCATTAACATGGTCTCTTTTAGATAATCCTAATCAGATTATAAACCATAATTTGCCCATTTAATTAAATCACTTAAGCCTAGTACGAAATGGGCTTTAGGCCCATTTAGTCACATAGCTCACTTTCTCTTTAAATGCTAGACAGTTTGGTTCTTGTATGGAGTGGGACCCTAGCATTAATCTCTACAAAATCCATATGGGTTCAGCCCAACCTCTTTTATAAGGCCTGGCCGAATTCACTACTGAAGACAGTGAACCCCTGAGTCCATCAACATGGTCTCTTAGCAGGCCCAACATTTACACTAAGTGGTCCCTAGGTCCAACCACCTTATGAAGGTCCAAGACTATGAACTTATATGAGATTAGTCCATAAGGTTTATTATCCCTAAATGAGTGGTCCCTAGGTCCATCCACTTTATGAAGGTCCAAGACTATGAACTTATATGAGATTAGTCCATAAGGTTTATTATCCCTAAATGGTCTTAAACTTAACCTCTCAGCTCATAATGATCAAACACTGCCCTACAAGAGAGGACCTCTCCCTCGGCTGTAAGGTACAGTGTTGCACTCTCTACTCACATGGATATTGGGAATTAAAACATTTTTGCAAACATTTTGTGAAACCATAATATATATGTATATTTCTATATAAATATATTTTGCAAAAACAAATCTTAACAATTTGAAATCAACTGCTGGCAGTTTAGGTTTCCATTAGAGAGAGTGCATTCCCCGATCATTCACTTTATCTGACAAAGGGGCTAATCCTGTCACTATGATCACCCACTCAAGTGAATTCTTGGATTGCCCCAGCATACCAGGTTTTGACCCCCTCTAAAGATCTCACTGATTGGCATATCAAAGACAGACCAACCTGACACCTAGTGTAGTACCATAATCGAGTGGTCAGGTGTAACATTCCAGTTTTGCCTATCTGTCTCCAAGGTCTAGGGCAATACTAGAATTTGGTGCAGTTTAAGGTTTCAAGAAAACCCACACTACATGTGCTTTGGGTCTTACCCTGCCAGTTGAGACAAGCCACCCTAACCCTTCTTGGCAACACATCAGTGTCAGCCTTGGCAGAATCTCCCCAGATCTATCCAATGGCTGTGAAGATTCTAAACTAACACGAGTCTCATAAATGTCCAATTTAAGGGTATTACACAGAAATACACCAATATAACATGAATCAAATATGTACTTTATTTATTTACAATAAATGTCATAATGTACATCAAGCTGATTGGAGCTAAGGGCATACACTGTCTAACATTAAGTGCGTTGCACGTATGAGTTTTTTTTCATATTAATTACTTGAATTTTAGATATATCATAGTTAAGATATAAATTGAAAATTAATAAAAGTAACAATATGACTAAAAATAAACTTAAATACTTGTACTAAATGTGCACATGTAGAAATTTTAAATTACAATTATTATTATTATTATTATTGTTATTATTATTATTTATTATTATTATTATTATTATTATTATTGTCTTCCATTTCTGTTTTAAATAAAAATAATTTTTTTAATGATTATTTTTATTTAATAGGGTGATTATATAACATTAGAAATTCTTTGAAATGTCTTTGACAAAACTTTGTACTTTTTTAATTTTTGTGTTTGATTTTTTTTTAATTTTTATTATTCAATTATGACATCATGAATTTTTTTGAAAAGTTTGATCATTGACCCATCATTTAGATAAGAAAATAGCTTTTGTTTCGGATCAATTTTAAATTATATATTCCATCTACATTATATAAATAAGTTTCACTTATCACACTTAATTTTTGTTTGTCATAATTAATATATAATTTTTTAAATATTCTTTTGATTACTTGTAATTTTTTATTACTTTTTAAATATTTATTATTTAACTATCATATCATCAATTAATCCATTTAAACTAAACCACTAACTCATGACTCAAAAAAAAGTTTGATTTCTAGGTTGACATTAAATTTTGTATTACATTTCCATTATTAATAAAATTATATCTTATGTATAATATTTATTTTTGTTCAGTATAATGAATATACAATATTAGTTGCATGCCCATTTCTGTTTATTTTTGTTGTATTATATATTTTATATATTTTATTTTTTATTATTTAGCTTTAGCATTATTTATTAACACATTTGACCCCAAATGGTTGAATTGTTTACCCACCACCGAGAGGGAAGAGAATGGTTCTGTTTTTAAATTATTTATTTTTATATTATTAAAATTAATATAATGGATTTAATTAGTAGAACTTAATAATAGGAAAAATATATCTTAAATAGGATTTAATAAGAGAATATACCTTAGATATGAGATTTAATGAGAGAAAATAGGAAAATAGTTTTACTTCCAATTGGTTTTAAATTTTACATTCCATTTCCATCATAATAAAAAAAAAACATTTCTTATTTATCAGCACCGCTTTCAACCTATTGTTGACCTGGCCGATTGAACCATTTGAATCGTCACTCGGCCTTGATCCTGGGTTTGGTTTTGTTGAAACTCACTTTTCATTTAAAAACCATCTAACCTGAGTGGTTCAACCATTGCCCCATTTGACCCAATAACCAGATTACAGATTGCACAGTTAATTATGTGTAAACTTTTAGAAGCCATAACTTTGCACTCTAATGTTTGATTGGGGTTTTCTTTTTTTTATATATATTTTGAGTAACTTTTCAAGATCTATATGTCTCAAGGGCCTTAGGCACCTTGCCTTGTTATTTTTGTGAAAAAAAACCCATTTTTTGGCTCCAAATTGAAATTTTAATATTTTTTAAATATAAAAAATTAAAATCTGAATTAAAAAAACATAAATAAATGTAACATAATACATATATTATATGTCGTAAAACATAATTATAAAATATATGTAAAACATAATTATACTATTTATCGATAAAATATGTATTTTTACATACACACACATATAGTGTTGACGTAGAGCGATTTGACTTGTTTGACCTTGATTGTTGAACCTGTGACCTATGACCTGAAGGCAAAAGTGGGTTGACCCCTAGGCCGGTTTTTAAAACATTGTTTATCATACTGATTATTGTTTAATATGTCAAATATATGGTGTCAAAAGGGTTCCCATTTTTTAATTTCTATATTTTGTTACATTTTATTATTTAATTGTGGCAACATGGATTAGCCCATTTGACCCAAATGGTTTAATTTCTTACTACCGCCTAGATGAAAACACTATTTTTTTTTTCTAGGTAGATTTTTTTATGTTATTGAAATTATTAATTTATAATGTATGCATTTAATTATAGAATTTAATGATGAGAAAAAACAAAAAAGCCTTAAATATATGTTTCAATGAAGGTGAATGCAAATTAATACCTTAAATGTTGGATTTAATGAGAGAATTGAATGCATTGAATATCTTAAAATTACCTATTTTCAACTCATTTAATATCAATAACCAATTGCCCTATTTTCCTCATTTTTTATCAATAAATTAAAACATAGAGGATAAGTTTTGTCCTCAGAAAATTTCAGAAATTTTCTTGAGGCTATTCGTACTTTTTAAAGTAGTATAGATTCTATTAACAATAGATTCTGATATAACCACCCTAATTGCACACTTTCCCTCTTTTGCCCTAGGTGCACCAAAATTGATCTTAACAAATGTGCTTTCGGGCATTAGCACCTGATAGTAATGGCATCACCCTTTTCAAGAGCTTTATCTTTATTTTGATTTAGAAAGACGATGGATTTCTAGAACTTTGCCTTGGCCTTATCTATAATTATCAATGGAGGTATGTTAGAAATCTTTTTATCCTATTTTTCCAAAAATACCACAACATGACAAACATTTTCAAGAGGTTGAAAAGACTATTCAACACATTATTTAGGGGCCATTTGGTAGCAGCCGAAATTGTTGAACAAATAATGGAAAAAGCATTTAACCTTTGATGTTACTACTAAATAAGATTTCATGAGCAGATTGATTTGTTAACTAATAATGGAAAAAGCATTTAACCTTTGATGTTACTACTAAAATCTTACAAAATCTAGTTTATTGTATTTATTTTTATTATGTGGGCATGTCCTTCATGTCAATATAAAACTCATGCTTAGAATGAAAAATCTTAATATTCACCCAAGAAGAGGTCAACTTGAATCCAAAGAATTTGAAGAATGATTTCACATTTTAATATGGCCAAGTTTTCTACCATTTGCTTTCTCCTTCTCCTAGTTTTTGTCTCAGGTCTGTTTTAAGTGATTAATTATGAAATTTAACTTTCTTTTTACCCCATTTCATGTGCTATTATGTTGTTTCAACTTATTTCCTTTGGGGATTTTTGTATGGGATAGACTGATGAAGAACTTAAGATTCTACATTTCACTGCATTTATCATTTCTCAAAGGATTGAAGCATCAGATAATTTAAGAATTCCGTTTTCTATCTCTTGCTTGTTTAATACTAATCTATTGTTTCAGAGATGATACTCAAATTAAAACAAATCTGACTGGCGTTGGTATTTTATTTACTTGTGCATAATTTTCTGTCACTGTTGCAGGTGAAGCCATTACGGCGAAAGATGGTGGGTGCATAATTCCATTCTTTGCTCCCTGTGAAGACTGCGCTTATTTGTGTCTTAATAACAACCCTAGCACAGGATACATCCTTAAAGCATATTGTGTCGACAATCCTCCTGGGAGCACCAAATGCATGTGCGCCTACTCTAAATGCTGAAAATCTGCTTCATAATTTGATGATCTCATAGCCCTTCATCTCTTATCATATATATGCTAATATGTAATGTTTTACTTTCACTCTAAAATAAATACTCAAGCCATCAATAATAATTATTTCCAATTTCCATACATTAAAAGGATTTTTTTTTTTTTATATAGTTCATTTCCTAGATGCACTAAACTTCACTCTCTCTAATATGCTTCTTCCTATATAGAACAAAGAACGTGTTTGTCTCAACTTTTTTTTTTTTTTTTTCTGACGATGTAATTACTTGAGCCGTGTCACTAAACTCCACCTCAAGCTCAGGATTCAAATTGGACATTGAGCTTGGAACAAACAAAGCAAACTAAGATGATGAAAGTGCCTTCATGAAAAGATCAACAACACTTGGCCAACTGGAACAAACAAGGCATATCTTGATATATATCTTAAATTTTACTTTCTGATACATTATGCATTTCCAATACTTTGAACCTTGGCCAACAATATTTTCACTCGAACAGCATCTTATGAGTTGGTCACCTAATCTCCCTCGCCAACTTACAGCAAAACAACGGCAATTAATTAATTACTCAAGCTCCATTGCCATGTCGTTGAGAATTTTTAATAAACTAACATTACAAGAAAAATGATTAAAGACGATGGTTTAAAGCTGGCGGTCTTAAAAGCCGTCGCTGTAGTGAAAACTAAGCTGGCGTTCATCACTTGACCGCCGCCTACAGCCTAAAGTAAAACTTGACCGGCAGTTTTTGGGAACTGAGATGGCGGTTTTCATTCTTGAACCGAGAGAGAGAGAGGGTGAGCTCAAAAGTTTCAAAAAGCCAAATAAGAACTCTCGCGTTCGCGTTCTGCTATTCCCTGATTCGACGAGCCAAGTGGAAACCAAAAGGTTTGCTAGAGGAATTGAAAAGGTTTCCTCTACCCAAAAGGTTTAGTAGACGAAGCTTTTACAAAGAACTCCATTGGTAATCAGTGAAATCGATGACAAGGAGAAAGGAGAACACAAACAGCAAGAGATCTATTATTCCACCCGTAGTAACGTTGCTCTACTTGTACCATCCTTGTTTGACAAGGGAAAACTATTTTCCATCAATTGGGGAAACTCCATACCAGCATCAATCCTTAGATTCGTTCGACAAGGCAATGTTCTAACCCTTTTGGTTGTTTTTCATTATGTGTTTCGATTCTGTTTTGATTTTCTTCATTCTTTGCACTTGTTCCAATTCATTCTCAGCCCTCGGTCCCCCGATGGATCCAACATTTCTCTCTAGATTGTTGTCTCTCAGCAAACTCTGCTTTCTAGGTAATTGCCTCTTCTTTCTTGAATTAAAAGATTTAATCTTGTAATATTAATTCCTCCCTTTGCTTCGTCTTTGTTGTTTCTTTCTGCAGCTATGGACGATCCTCTAGATGATTCAATCAATGTTTTTAATGATTGACACGAAATACTTTCCAAGTAAAAATGGTTTCATGGACAGAGTCAACTTTTGCATCGTTTTCTTTATTATATGTTAACTGGTGGAATTCATGAGTATGTGGTTATCGTCATCCTTCCTATATGATCTTGATTTGCAATTATGTAATTATTAGCATGATTCATCTCTATGTGGTTATTTGCACATTGTTTGTATTGTACTCTGCTTTTGGTGATTTGGACTTCCTTGTCTTGTGGACTCAATTTAGGCTCAGTTTGGAAAGAGTACAAATGCAAATATGTATAGCGTAAATACATACAAAATAATTCAAAATATAAGGTTTTGCACTCCTTTCAAACTCAGCCTTCATGGGTTATGACATCAATGAAGTGCTTACTATAGTACATGATGGGACTTTCAGCTGTTGTTAGTGGGTCAGGCAGCTTTGTCTAGATCGGTCTCTTCCAGGTGGCTTTGTCTGGATTGTTCTCTTCCAGGTGTTATTTAAGTTTGGGTTCTGGATTGATATCTTTGGTTTCTCTTGTTACAGGTATGCATGTTTTTTTTTTTTTGTTTTTCTTTTGTTTTGTCTAGTAGATAAAGTGCTTTGTATCTTTTTTTATGGTTTGATCTGCATTGCTCACATGCACCTTGCAAGCTTTCAATTCTTATTTTCCTTAATAAATCTTAACTTAGCTATAAAAACTTCTTACCGAAATTTATTTCTAATAGATGTTCTTCCAGGAAAGCTTTCAAATCTCTTACACTTTTCCCTTATATTCTCTACAATAATCAATCACCATGTGACTGGTATCCAGGACTTAGTATTCTCACATGAATGGGTCTTTACACACATGATGGAACACAAGTCACACACTGGTTGTTTAGTATAGCATGTAGTGTAGTAGAAAAAAATGCAGGAGTTCTGGACTTGAATATTTGACCTATAATAGGGTATGAGTAGAATAACACAATGGTGTGTTGCGTATGTGTTTATCACAAGCATACTCTAAATTATGCTCTCTATGGAATCAAAGAAGGTACCAGGAGCAAATCTAATGAATTTACAAATGATTCCCCAAGAAGGCTCCATGAAGCAAAAAAAGAAAATATCTGAAACCCTAGTGCTTGTCCCTGAAATTATAATGGAGCTGGGAGTTGAGGCCAGCCTTGTTACTTACAAACACATCTAAGCATTTACACAATGGACCATACAAAAAATATATCATGAAACATCATCAGTTCAAAGGAGAGAGAATTTTCTTGCTCACCCCTATATTGTAATAGGATCTCTCTCTCTCTCTCTCTCTCTCTTATGTACATTAAAAAACTCAAGAAGAAGCGTTGCATATTTATTGCTTCACATTATTTGTACTTGCATTGTTTCTTTCCTTGAAGTTCTACATGATATGTACAAGTGATTGAAATTCTATCCTTTTGATTGTTATCCACCAATAATCTATCTACAACTTTATTTGCACTTCTTCAGACCTAATTGAATTATCAGTTCAGTTGTCTTGAATTAGTAGATTTTAGTATCATTAATTAGTGTCAATTGACTGAGGATAGTTTAGGGAGTTCTTCCGTGTTCTACACCATTAATTAGTGTTAGTTCTGTTATCTGTACCTTAATAGAGAGAATGGGAGTTCTTTAATGTTCTACACCATTTACTTTTCTTCTTTGCACCTTAGTTAAATCTAATGGATCTTCAGCAAAATCTGTAAATTCTTTGTTTATTTATGGTAAGCAAGATGTTTGCTTTTATGCTTTGTTCAGTCATTTGTTTATTTTTCCAGATAAGTGCAATTTGTCGAACTTGTTTAAGGTTCTTTCATTCTTCTACTCATGGTAATTGATATGGATTTGTATCAGTTAACAATTTATTTCATAACAAAATGAGTCTTTCATTTGAAATGAGTCTCAATTAACAGTTTATCATGAGCCAAATGTAGCCATTTCTATAAACAGTGGAAGAATCTGATTTAGGATAATAATCTTGTGCTGTCATGTCATTATGATGCTTTAGGGAACCATGGGATGAGGCTAGTTGAGTAGTTAGAACTTTGATAGGTGGGGGTAGAAGGGGATGTGAAGTTGGTAATCAAGGAGTTTGGACTCAAACAAGCTTTAAGGGAGATTACCAGGAAACTTGAAGCTACCTTTCTTGTGTCAAAAGATCCGCAAATGGCTTGGAAGATTTAGTAGACAAGAAAGGGGTTGCTAGAGATTAATTGTTCTGGGTTGTGATGTAACAAGTTCATTGGGGCCAGGCTGTTATCTCCTGGATTGTACTCATGCTTTATTTCAATTAATGAAAATTTTCTGTTATTGATCAACAAGAAAGAAAGATGTCCTCACAATATTTGAAACCATGTATGTTTTTCCACTACAAGAAAAATGACTTTTAGTGGCTGTCAAAGGTTCCTAAAACTGTCGCTAGAAACATTACCGGCAACTGGCAAACAACTGCTAAAAGAACTATCGCTAGAAGTTCTTGCGACAGTTTTTAAGGCTGCCGGTACAAATACAAAACTGCTACTATAAATACTTTTAGCGCCAGTCGCGGCTGCCACTAATAATAAACTGACTGCCGCTATAAGTCGCTTTTTAGCGGCACAAGCTCTCTTTAATGACCCTAGAGAGAAAACATCAACCACTTTATGCAATTGTTTTGAGTAATGGTAAAACCCTGGGCTTACAAGCTCGAGGACACAGGTTTGAGCCTGTGAACTGGCATTTTGCACAAAAATAAAAAGAATAAATAAAAGAAGGCTAGGTCATCAATATACTCCCAAGACCCTGGATAACCAGGTCTATCATTAGGTAGTGGCCATTAATGACCCTAGAGAAAACATCTGCATTCTGATACTGTAGAGGATACACTATGTTAGTATCCCATCATGCAGATATAGTACCATCTAAAGCTGTTCCATCCACCTAAGTGCTTGACAACAAGCAAAAGCAGATCAAACATGCAACCTGCACAAGGTTTTTAGCTCAAAATTGGTTTGGCCAAACCAATGCTAAAAAGAAATCAGGCTCATAAAATTCTAAGACTAGCACAAACAGATAAAATCCCTAGATCTTTTCAACCAAATACGTGCATAGACATGTTAACTCGTGATGAATGCAAGATCACAGTCATTAGTAGGCTTGAGTGAAGAATCCATATGCCGCAGTGTCACGAGTGACTCCTTCACCGCGCCATCAAGCACCTACCATGAGCCATCAGAGTGCCAACCGCATGCCATCAAGGTGTCAACATGTGTGTCATGGGTGGGTTATGCATGTATTTTGTAAGGGGGGACCGCCAATGGTGTTATTGTAATTATACAGTATGAATTTTCATCCTTTTGATGTTTTCTATTGTCACTCCCCCAAAAGCTTAACGTACACTTTGAGGGGAGGTAGGTAGTCGAGTGAGCTCATAAGCGTGTAAAGGTTAAGCATGAGATCCCCTCGACACTGTACTGTGTGCTTGTGCTTACCACTGATTAATGCAATACAAATAGCCTTTTGCTAATTCGTGTGCCATCTTGTTGCCTTTTTGTGTGTGTTTGCTTTGTTTCGTAGGCTTACTCGCCCATTTTGAGTGCCACACGGGGCCCCAATGATTACCCCCATGACAGTTGGTATCAGAGCAGGTTGCTCCTCAACGCTCGTGACCCTTGCATAGCAACACTAGTGGTGGCGCAATGAAGCACAACAAGGAACTCACTGACGAGATTAGGCATGAAGCCACTGCAGAAAAGGCCCCGAGGGGTCACACATCCAAGACAAGCAAACCTCACAAGTCAATTGACACGCTTGCTACCTTCGACACACGCATCCTTCGCTGTGAAGTGACTGTTGGGGAGATGCGTGACCGAGTAGAAGAAATCCACTTGAATGTGGAAACAATTGAGAGCTCCATGGTGGAGCTAGAAACCCATTTAAATGGCATTATGAACGAGGTCCAAGACGTCCTGAATAGAACCCTCAAGGAAGTCATTGGAACAAAATCCCGACAAGAAGGGAGCTCATCTCGATCCGACATCCAAGACCAGGTGGATGAGATGAAAGCTGAATGGATGGCCATGAAAGTAGCCATGGCCTCTCCTTCCGACCTCCAGACTCAATTGGAGGAACTAAGAGGAGACATGACGCTCCTCAAGAGATTAGTGACCAGCACTCCAAGCCCCTCCACAACACTAGCCCCTGCTCGGGTGAAGATTTGGGAGCCCACACCTTATGCAGGCTCCCGAGATGCTAGAGAACTTGACAACTTCTTGTGGCAAATGGAACAATATTTCCATGCCGCTGGCATTGATGATGACCTAACGCAAATTCGTACAGTGATCATGTATTTGACTGACATTGCTATGCTATGGTGGCGCAGGCGATGCCAAGACATTGAATGGGGTACGTGCACCATCGAGACATGGGCTGATTTCAAGTGAGAACTAAAGCGGCAATTCTACCCAGAGAACGTGGAGTACCTGGCGCGGAAGAAGTTGAAAGCACTCAAGCATGGGGACTCACTCCACGATTATGTTAAAGAGTTTTCAGCCCTTACCTTGGAGATCACGGATATGTCTGACAAGGATCTACTATTCAACTTCATGGACGGACTGAAGCCATGGGCCGAATTAGAACTCCAATGCCGCAACGTACAGGACCTCACCACGGCAATGGCAGTGGCAGAGCAACTCAATGAGACCAGCTTGTCAGATGAGGAAGCCCCTAAGCCAGAAAGCCCGCGTTCCCCTATTTTGAGTGGGGGAGCAAGTCGCTCGCGCCCTCCGTACGACAACTCCAGCTTCAACAAGCCAGCAAGACAAGACTATGGGAAGAAGCCACAAGGAGAGCAAGACCCTCAGCACCATTACAATCCCAGAACCGCTGGGTCCCCAATTTCTTGCTTCCTTTGTGGGGGAAATCACTTGGTTCGCAACTGCCCAACCAAGAAGAAGATCAATGCCCTTGTCTCCAAGCTTAGTGATGACGAGCAAAGTGATGAAGAAAAGTCTGTGTAGGCGCCAAGAGTGGGCGCCCTTCAACTCTTCAACGCCATGGTGAAGAAAGAGGCCACTCATGAAAGGCCAAAGAAAGCCCAAAGGGGGCTGAAGTATGTAGACATCCTCCTCGGCGGGAAGCCGACTCAAGCCCTTGTTGATACAGGGGCCTCCCACAACTTCATTTCAGTTGCCGAGGCCGAGCGACTCAATCTGAACACTGTGAAAGAGACAGGGTGGATCAAGGCCGTGAACTCCAGGGAAAAGGCGATTGAAGGCATGGCTCGTGGGGTTGACCTCCAAGTTGGTCCGTGGACAAGCAAGATTAATCTTTCAGTGGTACCCCTGGATGACTTTCGAGTTGTCTTGGGAATGGACTTCATGAGACAAGCAGAAGCAGTACTCCTGCCTCACATCAACTCTCTGTGCATCTTGGACGAGCGCTCCCCTTGCATGGTACCAGTTACGACTTCTACTAGGGTTCATGGGAAGCAAGTTTCCGCACTACAACTTTTTCACGAAGAAGCTTTGTTCAACGCCAACATGAAGGAAGCGGAGAAGTTCTCCACTCCACTAGCTAAAGAAGCCGCCCCTCAAGCCAACAACTACAACAGCAGCAGGAAGCAGCAGGCCATCCAGCCGTCTACACCTCTCCAGCAACAGAGTTCGTGCGCGTCGACAACTGTCAAGCAAAGCAGAAGACCCAAGGCCGTGTCCAAGTTCACCCTCACCTACTACCACAACCACAGGGGAAAGCGAGTACCACCCAAGCCACGTAGGGACCACTTTCGCACCATCCCTCAGACTGAATCACGTAGTAGCCTTGTGAGTCACCCTTGGGGAAAAATCAATGGGAACCAACACCCCAACAATCCAAAACATCATTTTGGCCCTTACCCGGCCCAAACCTACCCTATAACCAAGATGAATCAGCCATCAACATACCTTGAGGTCGCCAGGAAAGGACTTAGCCATAGGAAACCCCAACAGAATAGGCCAACCCAACCATTCTACCAAACTATACACCTCGACCTTGGACGACAGCCAGTTCGAGAGCAGCAGAAGAACCTTCCTTCCGCAACAAAGCCTCTAAGGGACCAGCCGAAGCCGATCTCCGAGGACGTAGATCGAATTAAGTGGGGGAGAATGTCACGAGTGACTCCTTCACCGTGCCATCAAGCACCTACCATGAGCCATCAGAGTGCCAACCGCATGCCTTCAAGGTGTCAGCATGTGTGTCATGGGTGGGCTATGCATGTATTTTGTAAGGGGGGACCGCCAATGGCATTATTGTAATTATATAGTATGAATTTTCATCCTTTTGATGTTTCCTATTGTCACTCCCCCAAAAGCTTAACGTACTCTTTGAGGGGAGGTAGGTAGTCAAGTGAGCTCATAAGCGTGTAAAGGTTCAGCACGAGATCCCCTCGACATTGTACTGTGTGCTTGTGCTTACCGCTGATTAATGCAATACACATAGCCTTTTGCTAATTCGTGTGCCATCTTGTTGCCTTTTTGTGTGTGTTTGCTTTGTTTCGTAGGCTTACTCGCCCATTTTGAATGCCGCACGAGGCCCCAGCGATTACCCCCGTGACAGCAGGTTCAAGATCACAATCATTAGCAGCCTGAATACCAAGGGATAGAACGAATATAAATAAGATAACATATAAATAAGACCCACTGAATAACTTTAGGCACAAGTGTTTTGGAGAGCTTCAATTGACTGAAGTATAAATGCTGATCACATTAAATAAAGCAAAGATAAAAGAGAATTTGTCCCATCCCCAATTCAAATGCAAGATAAAAGATAACATATAGCAGAACAAGTACCCTTAAGAGGAAGACACAAAGCTAGTGTGGTCCAAAGGACCAACAGAAACATAACAGAAGACGGTAGGGAAATGTTAAGCCACAACCTACAGCAAATGTACTTAGTCATAATGTCTAACAATAATACCAAGAATTGAAAATTGGGGCACTTAGCCACAACCCACCTAGTATGGGCCCTGATGGTTTAATAATGCAGAAAATAAATGCCAAAAAGGTGAGGTTGTCTTCTTTGTTCGCTTCTTCATCAGGTTCAAGTATCCCACATTTGATGGCAATAGCTCTTGCAGTGAAAATATTGTCTTCAGTGATCATCTTGATGTTCACTCCAGCATCTCTGCAAGCTTTTACAACTGTTTTCACCTCTGGTCGACAAGGGCTCTTCAAGCCCACTAGGCCCAACAAGGTGAGGTTGTCTTCTTGGAGTCTGTGGTAACCCAATCCACCTTCAATTTCTACTTTTGGCATTGATTTCTAGGCAAAATCAATGCCATTTCTTTCATAGTAATTTGAACACATCACCAGCATCATCTCAGAGATACCGTAGCTGCCATTTTTTTCATAATAATTTTCTGTGGTAGCTGTGGTAGCAGGGAAAAAAGCCTGAGCCAGGGGTTCAAGTGTAACCGATTATATTTTTGTACAAATTTCTGTGGTAGCTGTCTTTGTACCTCCCCTGCTATCTCTTTTGGACTGCTATGATTCTTTACATATTAATAAAATTCTGTGATCCATAAAAAAAAATAATAAAGGAAAGAAAGAAAGAAAAAAGAAGATGATTCATAGATACAAAGATCATATTTTGTCAACATTAAATTGTAAAACTGAAAGCATAGTCTATTTGATTCATATAAAACTCAAAGCATAGTCTTTTGAGATACAATGGTCATTTTTTTTCCAAATTCTTAAAATCTGGAGAAATAACCACCCTCTATTTAACTTGTAAATTCCATTGATAACCTTTTCTTATGACAGAGCTAGTGCTATTGGTGAAATAGATTTGTATTATTTTTCTAAACCATCTATTTGAAACTTTAATTCTAACCAACAATATAATTGAGCAATGAAACATGAAGGAGCCTAACCTGCAAGCATTACTTGAGAAAGATTGCACTAGGCATGCGCATTTGGAGCTTCTCTATCTATCAATCACATGCTTTGGCAATGCACACGTGGGTAGGGCAGTTGACAGGGCAACTAATGCTAAACTGTAAGATGTAATTTAGGATGGAACTTGCATGTACATAAGGAATATTTGGAATGAAACAAATCATCTAGAAAAAGAAGGGAATTTAACGTACCTGCATCATCAGGACCTTGGAGCAAATTAACAAAAAATTGACTGTTGTTTCAGCCATTGATGAGCCCCCCATTCATTTCCCGAAGCTTTACAAACTGTTGTCTGCATTTACAGCTTGTTAAACCTATTTTTCTGTTAAAAACGGACAATACATGGAAAGGGCTCTCACCCGAGACTTAATAATAAAGAATGAAAGGAGAGGCTGACACCCATAATGATGCGTATTAAACCTTCAAAGAAACTTTGAGAGATGTGTAGATGACCTGGTTCATTCAGTTCCTATAATGAAGAAAGTAAACGTGAAGCCTTAGCCAGAATTTTTTCCCTATAAATAAATTGAAACAAAGAAGATCAAGAAAGCAGGAGTTTTACTCACTCAAAAAATCTGATGGAGTAGTCGTATGAAGACAGTAGATTTTTCATGCAAGGAGACCTCTGCTGCTTCATGTTTGTTTTCCAACAATGGCATTCCGATAATTTCACGAAGGGAAGAATCTTTACTTCAACTAGTGGATATATATAATTAGCTTTGCACAAGATTGTTCCATCTCCATCAATCTATTCGATTTCTTGTAGTGATCTACAGAATCAAAAGCTCAAGATTTCTTTATATCATTCCAGCCCCAACAAATCATCGAGCTTCAGTTTGGGGCAACCATCAATAAGTAATGTTGTGAGATGCGGCATAATCTCCACTGCTAACCTTGAATCTAATGACTCTAAATTGTTCATGTCAAAAATCATTAGCAGTTTCAAGTTGGGAAAAAGTCCCCAACTCCCACTCTCACCCACTCGATCAATACTACCACCATCTTCACCTACGGATGTGCCTGAGAGAGAGAGAGGGATTTGTTGAGGTGCGACTATGTGTGCGAGAGATAGAGATAAAGAGTGCGAGCGAGCGGTAGAGAGAAACGACTGAGAGAGAAAGCGAGAGGGGGATGGCTGAGAGAGAGGAGAGAGAGTGAGAGAGGGACGACTGAGAGAGAAGGGGCAGGAAGAGGTGCGAGGGAGCAAAAGTGAAAATAATACTCGCGCCTGGTTAGTAGTGGCAGTCGATTGATTTTAAGCGGCAGTTTTAATCGACTGCCCCTAATGAACAATATTTCTAGCGGCAGTCGCCAAATAGGTAGATGCAAAAAATCTATTTTCTTCTAGTGTTCGATCCAGTTTGATAGGATCACAATTATTCATGGCCAAAGTCGACAGCAATTATTAGTGAGTCCATCGCCAAATAGCGTCTCTGTTCACCGCTGGCCACCGTTGCGAACGACCACAATTATTCATGATCGAGGATCCCGTACAGGCGGATACGGAGAATGTCGAGCCAGAGGCAGAAAATCAAAAAGCGATTCCTGAGATCTCCTTCCATGCAATTGCAGGAGCTGAGCACCCGCAAACCATACATGTTTCACCTGAGATGCCCGGTTAGGATGTGGTCCATCTCAGGTGGATAGAAGCTGGGTTGGCTGCTGCAGTTTGAAGGAACTATTTGGAAAAGGAACCCCGTACCTTGTAATCCATTGCACTCCTTGTCGGTTAAGGCTTCGATGCTGGCTCGCCCCACTCCCTGGAAGGTGCAAGAGACTCCTCCCTTCTTAAACGTCAATGTCAGCTGTTTGTAATCTATCTCAACGGGTCCAAGAGTTTCTAGCCATTGTACTCCTAATACCAGCTGGCATGCTGCAACTAGAAGAACATAGTAGTCAGCAGTAATGGGATGCCCTTGGATGGCGAGAGTGAGAGCCCGGCACTGCCCCACACATTCTATCTTTTCCCGGTTGGCGACCATGACTTGGAATTTTCTGTCTCGTTTCACTAGTAACCCGAACTTAGAGACTATGGCTTGATCAATAAAGTTGTGGGTGCTGCCGCCATCAATAAGCATCGTCACGTTCTTGTTTTTCAGCTTACCTAAAACACGTATGGTTTGTGGGTGCTCAGCTCCTGCAATTGCATGGAAGGAGATCTCAGGAATCGCTTCTTCGTTCTCTGCCTCTAGCTTGACATTCTCCGTGTCCGCCTGTACGGGATCCTCGATCATGAATAATTGTGGTCGTTCGCAACGGTGGCCAGTGGTGAACCTCTCATCACAATAATAACATAATCCCTTCTCGCGACATTCTCGCGCCTCCTGGTTGGTGTGTTGCCAGAATGTTGTTGGAGGAGCGCTGGGAACCTGGTTCATGCGCTAGGTTGGTGGAGGCCCGAGCACACCCGCCATTGGGTTAGGTGACCCCCTTTGGGATACTATGGCTGGTTGGGATCGAAATTGCTGGTTCGATTTCCATTGTAGTTGGTTCCGTTCCTCAATTAGTCGAGCAACTCTGATCGTATCTATCAAGGTTCTAGGCTGCTTAATCTTCACGTCTATACGAATGTCATCGCGAAGTCCTACAATAAAACAATCAATGAGAAAACTCTCGGGTAGGCCGTCAACTCGATGGGAGAGCCATTCAAAGGCTTCTTGGTAAGCTACCACAGTTGTAGTTTGCTTGAGGTGAGTTAAAGCTTCCGATGGATCCTCGTAGTCGGTTGGACCAAATCATTGTAGCACCGCCTTAGAGAATTCTTCCCATGTGAGCGGTCCGCGATGTTTCGTCAGCCACCTGTGCCATTGTAAGGCGATGCCTTCTAGATGGAAGGAAGCTAGATGCACTTGTTGGTCCGGTACAATATTTTGGAAGTCAAAATATTGCTTTGCCTTGTAAATCCAGTCGCTCGAATTGTCCCCGTTAAATTTCGGAAACGACAATTTGACATGCTGACGAGGGTGATCATCGGTGGAGCTGGAACGGGAAGTGTGCGGGTGTGAGGACTCTTCATGTGCAAAAGGGTTGGTCTCGGGAATGGTTCGTGAGGCTCGAAAGGCTTGGAGTTCGGTTAACAGTGCTTGCAAAACAGCGTTCACTTGGTCGAATCTTCACTCATGTCGTGCTAAGGTCTCGTTGACTTCATTGCGGAATTCCGCATTAGTTTTTCCACGAGTGTCCATGGTTGGAACCGGCTCTTATACCAATGATATGTTTGAGCTTAAGGGAGAGAGGGAGAGTAGGAGAAGGAGAAGAGAGAGGGGGAATCCGATTGTAGGAAAGCTAATGACTTTATTCCTTTTCTTCAGGCTATATTTATAGCCTTATTGTGCTACAAACTAGAAATTAAGATAGGAACTACCACCCCATGATCTTAGGAGCTTATCAACAAAAAAACAGAAATGACTTATCTACTAAAACTGAAATGAAACAGAAATAGCTAAGGCTTATCCAAAATACTTCAACTAAGAAACTACTGTGACCGAGTCTCCTGCTGCTGTTGCCGCCTAGTGCATGCATGCACGCATCATGGACCAACTCTGAAATTACTCAATGCTACCAACTTGGGGAGGGGTCAACAACTAAACAATATTAACATGAGCAGGGGAAAACATAGATGAACCAATCCCACATAGTCAACAATAAGCTATGCCCTCATAAAGTTCCATTGTAGCAATCTAAGGTGCTAATGTGGCATATCATGGCTGCAAGGTATTGAATATGAGCCCAAATGTTGACTGGGCTTTCCCTAGAACAGTTGAGGTTTTGAAAGGTTGGCAGTTGGGAAGCGTTAATAGGAGAGAAAAGAAAGAGGTTTGGAGAGTCCTACCGGTGGCTATCATTTGGAGTATCTGGCTATAGAGAAATCTGAAAATTTGTGAAAATAGAACAAGACATTGACTAGTTGGTTGACTAGTTGATGTTTTAATAAAATTGTAGCCAAGTTAGTTCTTTATTTTATAAAATTCTCATTGCCTAGGAAATAAGTGTACAACTGTTGCCCAGAATTGCATAGAAGCCTTGACAACCAAGGGAAGTGTTCAGGGGTGTTTCTATGGACCCTATGAATAGAGGATGCAGGTCTTGACTGGTTAGAATTGGGTTGCTCCAGCTCTTGATATCATCAAACCCAACTTTATGCATGGTTTCCCTTTGAGCAACCCAGGCCCCTCTAGAGTAGGTTCAGAGCACAAGAGGGAAGTATCACGCATGTAGAGATAAATGCGTGAAATGAACCCTTCTATAGTTTCTGATGCACATTGAAATGTAGAGATAAATGGCATAAAGAACTGCTGGTTTATCTTTGCAAAGGTGATATGTTGACCTATACCATTAATTCTCTATTTTAATTTTATACATTCTTAAGCCATTCATCCCCCTCTTCTTGGACTGTTGGACCATCATAACCACCATTATTTCTCTATTTTATACATTTTTTATTAATATCTCATTTACTTTTACATTCTAAAACAATTTATATGATATGATTTGCAGTTTCAACCATTATGCTAAGTGGATTTACATTAAAAGCCATGCTACATTATTTGGGAAATTGATTTTTTATAAATTCCTTGTACTTTTATGTCAATTGGATATTGTATTTAAACAATTTATTTTAAATATTATAATAAATAATAATTCAACTAATAAATTTTGTTTTTAATAGCATTTTTTAAAATTTTTTTTTTATGTATCAATTGTCATGAGATTTGTTTTAAACAGGTATTAAATTGAGATCTGTCTTGGAATTAAGCTAAAATAAAAATTAAGAAAATATACCTAAGCCAGTGGTACTTAGACATGAACAAGATGTAAGGTGGCGGTCAAATAGGACCTAAGCCGGCGTCTCAGACCGCCACCTAAGAAAGCAGGTAGAGTTTTGAATTGGCCTAAGGCGGCGGTCAAATAAGACCTAAAACGGAGGTTTGGACTGCCACCTGTATTAAGAGTGGCGGTCTTTTCTTTCTAAGACGGTGGTCTTGACCTTGGCCGACAGTGGTTTAGGGGGCATACTAAAGACCGCCGCAGTCTTAAGGCCTGAGCCGGCAGTCATGCGACCGCCGGCTTAGACCACTTTTCTTGTAGTTTGGGCGGGTTGGATTGGGTGAAAGCGGGTTTGGATTGAATCCAATCCATTTAATTTTATATAACTGGGTCATTAATGGGTTGGGTTGAAAATCAACCCAAACCAAACCTAACCCAACCCGCCCAATTGCCATCGCTAGACCAAAGAAAAGAGAAATTGATAGAAGACAGTCCCTTGGTGAAGATGTTGGCAACCTTATTAGAAGTAACAATATATTTCACATCAAGAGTTTGTCAAAACCATGTTACTAACAAAGTAGTAGTTAACTTCAATATGCTTAATCCAAGCTTTGAAGACCAGATTAGCTGTAATATAGGTTGCTCCAGTATTGTCACATCAAGTTAGAGGTGAAAAAGGCAACTTGACACCCAACTCATCTTGAGACATCAAATCCAAAAAAATTTAATAGCAACTTGGCAAAAGCTTGGAATTCAGACTCTCTACTTGACTTAGCCATAGTGGCATGTTTTCCTGCACTCCCAACTTATGGAATTCGGACCCAAATACATGTCAAAATGATCAGCCAACCTTCAATCATCTGAGCAGCCTACCCAATTGGTGTCAAACAATTCATAAGAGAAAAATCGGATGATAGTGAAAATGTAAGACTAAGGGAAGGAGAACCTTTCAATAGTGAAACTACAACTCCAATCCACTGCAATGGCACTTCTCCTTTAAAGGATGTAGGGGTGCCCATGGTTTGGTTAAACCGGTAGCATTGGTTTCTAAAAAACTAGTAACCGAAATTGAATTGAAACCAATTGATTAACCGGTTGGTCAATTCGGTTAACCATTATTTCAGTTCATTGGTTTTTCTTTTGGTATTTTGATCAATTGGATTGGTTTGATTTTTCAGTTTTTCACATTTTCATGATCACCCCTAGTGGGGCATACTTTTTTGGAGAGCCAATCTGAATTCTGAACTTGAAAAAAATCAGAAGCCAAAGGTGTCCCTTTTCATTGATACCTTATGATATTTATATACAAACGATGGAATTCCTTGCTCCCCAAAACTTTCTAAAAACAAATTCCTAATCCAAAAAGAAAAACAAAACAAAAAGGACTTCCTAACTATTCAGGTAACATACAGATCCGGGACTCTTGCGAGTCTTATCTCCGTCCAATACTCCCCCTCAAGGTGGTGCATGAGGATTGCGAATGCCCAACTTGGGAAGGAAAGAGTCAAACTGTTTTTGTCCGAGAGCCTTGGTGAAAATGTCGGCAAGTTGTTCACCGGTACGTACATAGGCAGGTGCAATAGTGCTGGTTAGGAGCTCATTGCGAATGAAATGACAATCAACTTCAATATGTTTGGTTTGCTCATGGAAAACAGGGTTTGTGGCAATGTGCAGAGCAACTTGATTGTCGCAAAACAAGCATATAGGTTGAGGATGAGATATACTCAAAGACGATAGCAAACCTTTTAGCCACTTCAACTCACAACTGGTAGTAGCCATTGACCAGTATTCAGCTTTGGCAGAGGAACGGGAGACAATATGTTTTTTCTTAGTCTTCCAAGAGATGGGGGAATGTCCTAACATGACAAAATACCCAATAAGAGAGCGACGAGTTAGAGGAAAACTCGCCCAGTCGGAATCACAATAGGCATACAATTGCATATCACTATTAGAGCACAAAAATATTCCTTGATCAAGACGTCCTTTCAGATAACGAACCATACGTAATGTCGCATCCCAATGATCAACACGAGGACACTGCATAAATTGAGCCAGGACATGGATGCAATAACTGAGCTTCGGCCGTGTAATGGTTAAATAAATCAGCCGGCCCACAAGACGTCGATATCGTTCAGGATCATCCAGGAGTGCTCCGTCAACAAGGGCAAGTTTATGATTCTGAGTAATAGGAAAGGGAGCAGGTTTGGACCTCAATAAGCCAGTTTATGTAATAATATCAAGTGCATATTTTCTTTGGCAAAGAAATATCCCCAATGATCTGCGAGTCACTTCGATGCCCAAAAAATATTTAAGAACACCCAAGTCCTTCATGTGAAAACACCGGTTCATATAATGTTTAAATTTGTGTGTGAACTCCGGGTTATTACCACCAACGATTAAGTCGTCAACATAAATCAAGACGTGCAAGACAAGCCCATTCTTGCGATATGTAAATAAGGAATAATCAGAATAGGACTATTCAAACCCAAAAGTTTTCAAGGCAACACCTAACTTAGAGAACCAGTTCTGGGGGGCTTGCCGTAGACCATACAAAGATTTCCAGAGTTTGCATACCTTTCCAGTCCCGGAGGCCGAAAAACCTGGAGGAGGTTTCATATAGACCTCCTCATGGAGATCACCGTGCTGAAAAGCATTGTAGACATCCATCTGATGCAATTCCCAATGTTGGGCCGTAGTAACTGCTAAGAAGGTTCGAACTGTGACCATTTTAGCCTCAGGGGCAAAGGTCTCGTTGTAATCAAGACCTTCAACTTGAGTGTTGCCTAGGACTACCAACCGTGCTTTAAATCTTTCAATGGATCCATCAGAGTTGTAATTGATTTTGTAGACCCATTTATACCCGATTGCCTTTTTTCCAGGTGGGAGGTCTTCCAATGTCCATGTCCCATTGTCTTCCAAAGCCTGTATCTCTTGGCACATAGCCTCGCGCCACCGAGCATCAGCCATTGCCTCAGAGAAGCGAGTAGGTTCTCAGCTTGTAGTAACAACTGCCAAGAAATGTCTGTGTTTCACAGAAAAATTATCATACGTCACATAATGAGTTATGGGATAAGGAGTACTTGAGGACTGAGATGATGCGGGAGAAACAGCGGAGGGGTCTCAACGACAAGTAGAGTGTGTGACAAAGTCTTGTAAATAGTTGGGGAGCCGCTTTTCTCAATGTCCGTGGCCTAATAACTCCGTGGTGGGCTAAGAAGCAGCTAGAGTTTCATTATTTCTGCAAGCTACATGGCTCCTTGTCTCATCAAGAGGACCTGCCTCCTCATCATTACCCGTGTTCTGATGTCCTTCTTCATTGATCGTGTTGCTCCCCTGACTTCTATATGAGGTGACTCAGATACCATGTCAGGAGGAGTGACCCAAGGCAACCCAACATTTTCTTTGGCTACAGGAGGACTGGTTACTGAGGGTTGATGTTCCGGAGTGGTAAAGGGAAACTCGGCCTCACTAAACACCATGTCTCATGAGACAAAGTAATCACCAGACTCAAGATCGTATAATTTCCATCCCTTTTTCCCAAAAGGATACCCAACAAAGACACATTTCCTACTCCTAGTGGCAAATTTGTCACGGTCTCGAGTATGCAAAAAACACAAGCAACCAAAAACTCTGAGATGTTTATAAGAAGGACTTTGTCCAAATAGCATCTCATAAGGTGTTTTATCACCAAGAAGGGTCGAAGGTGTCCGGTTAATCAAGTACCCTGCGGTCAAAACACACTCACCCCAGAAATTGATCGGAAGATGTGCTTGAAACCTGAGTGCTCTGGCCACATTCAAGATATGATGGTGCTTTCTCTCCACACGACCATTTTGTTATGGTGTTCCAACACAAGAAGTCTGAAATAAAATCCCTTGCTCCTAAAAATATGATTTCAAGGATTTAAACACTGTTCCATTATCACTTCTCATCACCCTAACCTTCTTATTGAATTGTCGTTCAACCATTGCATAGAAATTTTTGAGTGTTCGACCAACTTCACTTTTTTCAGCCAGTAAATAAATCCAAACCGCTCGAGAATAATCATCAACAATTGTCAAAAAGTATACAGCACCACAAGATGCAGGTACTCTATAAGCACCCATAAGTCACAATGAATCAAAGCAAAACAATTGGTCACTTTATTGCTGCTTTGAATAAAAGCATCCCTAGTTTGCTTTGCCTTCAAACAAACATCACATGTTTTGTTCTTACTATTACTGATATTAAGAAGCAAACTAACCGTTTGATAAGAAGGGTGTCCCAATCTCCGATGCCACAAATCGCATGATCCAATTCCATCTGTCTTGTAAGTACAAACCGGCGCCACACCCTTGAAGACATAGACCCCATCAAGCTGTTCACCCGCACCAATTAGAGTCCTCGAGATGCGGTCTTGTATCACACACAACTTATTAGTAAACGTCACAATACAATCTATGTCATGAAGTAACCGACCTACTGACAATAAATTACAATTGAGTTTTGGGACATATAATATGTGCAACAATTTAAAATTATTTCCAAGTTCAACAGTTCCTTCTTTCACGGCCTCGGTGTGCGCACCACTGGGTAAGCTAACAGGACAAGGTGCAACATCATAGGTGTCGACGAGCACATTTAAATTCTCTATCATGTGATGTAACGCCCCAGAGTCAACAATCCATTCAGTGGAGTAATTCTTACCAGAGAGTTTTTCATTAGTCCTTGTTTTGTAAGCATTAAGCATGCTTACAAGAGTCTGCCATTGCTCGTCATTAAGCCCGTTCAGTCCAGTCCTGTCTTCGTCAATCACAACTGCATTAGCAGCCACCTCATGCCCAGCTGATGACTGAGCAATATGAGCCTTTGCCGTACCTCGGCCACGTCCGCCAGAGGGTCCAATAGACTTACTCGAGCTCTCACCATTCTTGTCGTTGTTGGCAATCATGGTGACCGATAGAGTCTATTCAAAGTTTTGGTCGAAAGAAAAACGGCCATCACTGTTACCTACTAAAACGGCCATCGCCGTTTCCCTCCCTGACATCATGAAAGCGTCAATCCGTCCAGACATTGTCAACTTCGTTCACGCCAACGTATCAAAAAACAGTTGTCAGCCTTACACCGTCAGCAGGTGCACCAGCCATCAGACCTCTGCTGAGTCGTGCCGTAACTCGTATCCCCCATGTTCCAGGTGGTGGTACTCATTGCGCTGGACAGGGTGCCTTTGACAACATGTGTCGCAGTGGACGCATGTTTTCTCCCACGAAGATCTGGTGCCGGTGACACAGGAAGATCAATGTCAACCATAAGAGATTTGTTGTCGTCTCTGCCATTGCTGCATCAGCCGTGCCCTCACTTGTCCTTGCACGCGGCCATCGTATTGAGAACGTTCCCGAGATTCCTCTCATGATTAGTGACTCCGCGGAGGGCGTTGAGAAGACATCTGTCGTGATCAAGATCCTCAAGTAGGTCAGTGCTTATCCCAATAACGTGAAGGCGAAGGATAGCCATGCGACCCGACCAGGAAAGGGTAAGACGAGGAATCATCGATACATTTCTTGCAAGGGTCCTCTCATTGTTTATGGCACTGAGGGTTCCAATATTGTGAAGGCTTTCCGCAACATCCCCGGTGTTGAAGTTGCCAATGTTGAGAGGCTTAACCTGGCTCTGATACCATGAAAAAAATCGGAAGCCAAAGGTGTCCCTTTTCATTGATACCTTATGATATTTATATACAAATGATGGAGTTACTTGCTCCCCAAAACTTTCTAAAAACAAATTCCTAATCCAAAAATAAAAACAAAACAAAAAGGACTTCCTAACTGAACATACAGATCCGGGACTCTTGCGAGTCTTATCTCCGTCCAATAGAACTATCACTACACTTCTTAATACTCTTTTAACAACGGATTCTGGTACAGCCACCCTAATTGCACACTTGCCCTCATCTTCCCTCATCTTTTCTCCTAGGTGCATCAAAATTGATCTTTACTAATGTGCTTTCGGGCATAACCACACAAAGTCATGGCATCAATCAGAAAGGAGATGAATTTCTAGAAATTTGCCCTGGCCTTATCTATAATTATTGATGGAGGTATGCTGGAAATCTTGTACAAATGTCAAAAGATACATCAATCTGATTGGAGATAAGGGCATAACTGTCTAATAGTTAGAGGCCCGAGGAGTTATTCCCCGGGTAGGTACTCCAACACTCAAGTTAGTTGAGTAAAGAACGTGGCCGGACCAAGCAGAAGAGAACAATGTTGGTTCAAGAAAAAGAGGTAGTGCAAAACAATTCTTAGAAAATATGCTTCAAAAGTCCCTTACCTTGAGCGGAGATTACCTACTTATAGTTGGACATCCGTGTTCTAAACGGATGAGGCTTCCGGAGTTGTCGGGATGAGGTTGTCCACCGAGGTCTTCGGGATGTCTCCTCTTCCCCAATGGAATTAACTTCTTTGTCCGTGCAAGACACTCGTTGGTTGTGATTATCTATCATGCGTAGGGCCAACATGGCTGGAGAGACAAAGGTTGCAGAGGCTGCCATGGGGCATTCTGATCCAACTCAACCATATCCCAAACACCACTCCTGTAGTTTCAAAATCGAGGAGTGTAATGCTCGACCGTGGTTAAATGTAGAAGAGCTCTACACTCTATGGCTGAGGAACTTAAAAATTTTTCTTCTTGGGTTGAGTGGTTCAGAGTGTGATTGGTCCACTAGTTGAACCAACCAGTCTGACTTTTATGTCAGTTTTCTTCCCAAGGTTTTACGTGTGCGGAGAGCAGCGCTGAATCAATGTTGTTGATCCGACTCGATTTGGACCATTGGCTAGCCTTATAAAAGGGGGTGGCAAGCTATTTTACTTTGTCATTTGTAAAAAGTCTACTACTTGGAGTTTGGCGAGAAATAGTCATCAGCTAGTGCTTTGGGTATTCCACAGTATTGTCTTCATCATTTCTTTCTATAAGATGTCTTCATCTTCCTCGTCTTCTTGTTCTTCCTCCTCATCCTCTTCTTTTAGTTCGTGGAGTAGTGAGTCCGAGCTAGGGTCTAGGGCTGTTCACAAGAATGCCCAACCCGACCAAACCGACCAACCCGGACCGACCCAACTCGAGTCGGCCGGGTTTTCATTCGTACTGGTCGGTTTCGGTTTTCACATAAGAAAACCAAAACCGACCCGATCCGAACCGAACTAGTCTTTCTTCTACTAGTTTGGTAGTTCCTACTTCCTAGTTTGAATAGTTTCCTAATTCCTACTAGTCTTCTAGACTTCTACTAGAAATAGAAGGCCCATTAGGCAATTACAATTAGAATTCAATTAATTAGGTGTCCTTTTTTAGTTTTTTACCTAGATTAGGCAATTACAATTAGAATTCCTACTAGAACTAGAAGGTCCATTAGGCAATTACAATTAGAATTCCTAGTTTCCTACTAGTCTTCTAATTCCACTTTTCTCTTCTCTTAAAATCTTCTATTCTCTAACTTAACTTGGTTGATCCGCCCCCCTCAACTCAAGTCCTCAACTAATTCAGAGTTTATTCGGCTTTGTACAGGAGCAAAACCGAAACCGACCCAAACCGACCCAACCCGACTCAAATCGACCAGGTCGGTTTGGCCTATCAGTGGGCCGGTTTCGGTTCCCACCTCTGGTAACCCGACTAGGTCGGGTCGGTTGGGAAAATCCCATGAAACTGACCCAACCCGACCCGTGAACACCCCTATCGGGGTCTTATCTCGAGGCTACTACACTTGTGGTCCGTGAGACCGATGGCCATGGGACTGAAGTCAATGGGCTTGAAGGTGAAAGTGCTGCGGTGGAGGAGGCCATAGTCTTTTTGAAGGACGAGGTCAACGACGCCAGACTAGAGATCATGTTAGATGAGGAGCCCAATGCCCTTGTGCGGCTTAGTAGCCGCTTTGCGTCTTCTCCTTGCAGACTAACTCCCAAGGACTTGGCCAAGGTGTTAGGTAGTCAAGGTCGTGGGCTCCATGGCCTCGATTTTGTGTAGGCCAAGGTGTTTTTGAGCTCTCGATGTCGTTGGGAGGCTCGGTGGCACCTGGACTCAGGGAGCCTTGTGCTCTAACTGGGCTAGTCATGATCCTTGACTAGATCTACTCTAACAGTTTGTCAGCTAGGTGTGCAGAGTTTAGTAGTCGTCCTCTTACCCTTGGGCGGGGATGTCATTCTTGTGTGGGCCTCTACTGTTTTAGATCAGTCGGGTCTGTTAGTCGTTCTAGGTTGGCTTGGCGATGCCACGATGTGAAGTTGGTGTGTGCAGTGATGCTTTGGGCACTTCAGTCACATTAGAGTTTGGCTAGGTGAGTGTGTGTTGTGTGTGCTTGGGCACCTCAGCCATTAGAGTTCGGCTGGGCAAGTGTGTGCGATGCACTTATCAATTGGATGCAAAAAAGTGAGACTTTATTTCTTGGATAATGTACAGTTGGTGTTGCCCTTAGCTACTAGTAGTACATCCGTAGATTCCCTGTGTTCCAACTCTTCGACAATGGCATCCCATCAAGATCTTCTAGTTTGTAGGTGCCTAGGCCAAGGACTCTAGTTACCCTGTATGGTTCCTCCTAGTTCAGTCTGAGCTTTCCAGCTCCTAGCTCAGGGAGTATGACTTTGTAGAGGACAAGGTCTCCTGTCTTGAAGTCTCTCCTCCAAGTTTTAGAGTTACAGTACCTGACCATCCACTACTGCTATGTTGCAATCTTGAGGTGTGCTCGGTTGTAGGCTTTCTCCACTGACTCAAGCTCTGCACGGAGATATTGATTGTTCATTCCATCATTATAGAGCTCGGTCTAGAGAGTGGGGGAGCCAATCTCTACAGTGATCACCACCTCGGTTCCGTATGCTAGGCTGAAAGGAGTCTCTCTGGTGGTCCTACATAGTGTAGTTCTATAGGCCCAAAGGATGCTTGGTAGTTCCTCAACCCACCTGCCCTTGGTTCACCATCATGGTTTGGTTGGTCACTTCAGTTCTTCGACAACTGGGAGCCATTTTCAGTGATGAGAACCAGGGAAATACCAAAATGATAGATGATGTTTCTCCATAGGAAGCCCTAGGTGTTCAATGTGGTGATGCATGCTAGGGGTTGGGCTTCCACCCATTTTGTGAAGTAGTTGTTAGACAGTTTTGTATGCCCTTAGCTTCAGTCTGATTTGATGTACTTTTGATATTTAGTGTAAATAAATAAAGTGCATGTTTGATTCATGTTGTATGGTATGATTCTATGTAAGACCCAAAAACTGGACACTTAATGAGACTCGTGTTAGTTTTAAATGTTCACAGCCATTGGATAAGTCTGGGGAGATTTATCCTGCCAAGGCTAATACTGGTGTGCCGCCAAGTGTTGGGATAGCCTGTCTCGGCCACCAGGGTAAGACCAAAGGCACATGCAATATGGGATTACTCGAATCCTTGAACCGGACCTGATTTCCAGTATTGCCCTGGACCTTAAAGATAGATGGGCAAAACTGGAAAGTTACACCTGACCCCTAGACTCGATTATGATACTTCACTAGGTGTCGGATTGGGCTGTCTTTGATATGCCAACTAGTGAGATCCTTAGCGGAGGTCAAAACCTGGACTTGTTGGGACAGTCTGAGAATTCATCTGAGTGGGTGATCATAGTGACAGGATTAGCCTCTTTGTCGAACAAAGGTAATGATTGGGAATGCACTCTCTCTGATGGAAACCAAACTACCAGCAGTTGATTTCAATCGTTGGATTTTTGTTTTGCAAAATTTATATATGATATATATATATATATATATATATATATATATACAGTTTCAAAATGTTTGCAAATGGTTTTAATTCCCAGGATCCATGTGTGGAGAGTGCAACACTGTTCCTTGCAGCCGAGGGAGAGGTCCTCCCTTGTCGAGCAGTGCTTGATCATTATGGGCTGAGAGGTTAAGTGTAAGGCCATTTAGGAAAATACCTGATGGGCTAATCTTGCACCTACCCACAGCCCCTAGGTTTTTATAAGATGGTTTGGCCCAGGGACCACTTAATGTAAGTGTTGGGCCCATAGGGTCCATGTGATGGGCTCAGGGGTTCACTAGGCTTCTCAGTGAATTTAGCTAGGCCTTGTAATAAAGGCTGGGCCGAACCCATGTGGATAGTGTGTAGATCAATGCTTGGGTCCCACACCATACAAAGAAGCCCAACTGGGCAGTAGATTGGAAACTAATTGAGCACTGATTATTTAATGGGCCAAAAGCCCATTTCGAACTGGGCTGATATAATCACCCACTTAAGGGGCGTATCTAAGATTAAGGTTAGCAAAAGGATTGAGCCTTTAACATAATCCACTCTAGGAGACCAAATTCAAATCAGATTTGAATATGGTAATCTCCTGATAAGATCAGGAGTTAGCTAATCTAATCTGCAGATAGGATTAAGATCATCCCCTATCCAAATGCTGATTTGGATTGGGATAACTCCTAATTAGGAGGTTTCTTAATCAAGAAGAAAAAATAGGAGAGACCCTAAGAGAGAGACAACAGAATTCGAACCTAGGGTTTTTGGCAAGATAGTTTGTTGCGAATTGAGATAGGATCTCATACATACTCCAGAGAGAAGAAAACCATTATTCGCCATCTTCATCTTAGGAATTCTCCTCCAGCCGCCACCATTCTCTGAAAGGATTGGATCTTTGAAGGAAAGAAATCAAGAAATCAGTTCTTGATATCAGTTTAGCAGAAAGAACTGAAAAGATTTGGTGCTCAGAGTTTCCAGAGGATTCTTGCGAAGGACATTCACTGAAAAGATTGGATCTTTGAAGGAAAGAAATCAAGAAATCAGTTCTTGATATCAGTTTAGCAGAAAGAACTAGAAAGATTTGGTGCTCAGAGTTTCCAGAGGATTCTTGCGAAGGATTGAGTGTGTAGGACGCACTCTGCTGGTTCCGTTCCACATATTGTTGTGTCATCTTCAGCAGGAGCAAATCTTGGTGTCCTCTTTGGGCGTGAACACCAACTTTGGGAGATACTGCTTCTCTGGATCAGGTATAATTCCTCCCTTGTCTTTTGATTCAGATCTAGATCAATTATGGTTCAAGTTGGATCCTTGAATATTGCATTCTAAATTTAGGGAATATGGTTCCCAGTTGGAAGAAGGTAGGAAAATTTTTGAAATTCGCCCACCCATTCCGCAACCTTTTTGGCGTCCATACGATGCAACCTACCGTTCTTTCAGTAGTCCACCGTGAAGAGGAGATACTTCTTCTGCCCGACCATGATGGTGAATGCTCTGAGAATGTCCATTCCCCATTGAGCAAAAGGCTACAGACTAGGAATGGGTGTGAGGGGAGCTGTCTCTGAGATGTTGGGCTATGAGAGTGCATCGACTCGAATATTCGGGGCGAGCTGACAAACTTTGAGAGTTCATCGACTCAAATGTTCTCAGCTCTGGGATTTGCTTTATGGTGAAGTGTTCAAGTCATTGGATGAGGTCTTGCACTTTCTGCAGGTAGCTCGCCATGGTTGGCGTCCTTGCTTTGATTTGGCTGATAACTTGGTTGACTACCAGTAGGGAGTTGCTGAAAGCCTCAACTCGCCTAGCTCTAAGGTCCAGGTGATCTAAAGTCCAACTATTAGAGACTCATACTCAACCTCATTGTTGGAAGCTTTGAACTTGAATCTGAGGGCATTCTCCAGGGTGGTGTTGTCTGGGCCTAGGATGATGAACCCGACTTCGCAGCCTTGTTGACTGGACGAGCAGTCCACATGGAGAGTCTAAGCTAGTGGAACCTTGGTTGGATCCTGTGCTGAAAAGGTACACTCTGCCAAGAAGTTGGCTAGGGCTTCAGCTTTGATGGCGGGCCGAGGCGAATAGTCGATGTCGAACTCGCTTAGTTCCACACTCCATTTGATCAGGAGCCCAGAAATCTCTAACCTTTATAGGACCTGCTTGAGCAACTGGTCGGTGAGTACTCGGAGGCTATGTGCTTGGAAATATGGCCTGGGTTTTCTTGCCAAGGTGACTAAGGCTAGGGTGACCTTCTCTAGATTTGAGTACTGTGTTTCTACGCCGGTGAGAACTTTTTGGTGTAGTAGATTAGCCTTTGAGTTTGGCCTTCCTCTTTTACTAGGACTGAGTTGACCACCTCATCACCGGATAATAGGTAGAGCAGGAATTGGTTTCTTGGGCTCCGCTTTGTGAGCAAAGGTGGCGATCTTAGATATCTCTTCAATTCTTGGAAGGACTATTCACACTCCTCGGCCCATTGGAAGTCTTTCACTTTTATCAATGCTTTGAAAAGGGTAGACACCGATCCACAGACTTTGACATGAACCTGCTCAGCACTGATATTCACCTGGTGAGGTGTTGCGCTTCTCTGTATGTTCGTGGTGGTTGCATGTTGAGGATCGCTTGAATCTTTTCTAGGTTTGCCTCAATCCTCCTCTACGTAACCATGAACCCTAGGAACTTACTAGAGATGACGTCGAAGGCACACTTCATTGGGTTCAGCTTCATCTGGTACTTCTTGAGGGTGGCGTAGAATTCCTTTAGGTCAACCAATTGTTGCTCAACTTTCTTAATTTTTACTAGAATGTCGTCTAAATAAGCCTCCACGTTTCAGCTGAGCTGGTCCTTAAATATGTGGTTCACTAGTTGCTGGTAGTAGGGATGTCAATTGGACTAGATTTGGTCTAATCCGATCCAGTCCAATGTGAGTCCATTACAAACAGAGCTGGTCCAATCCAGTCCAATGAATATTTTGGACCATTTTGGACCAGTTCAGAGACTATTTAATTTTTTCAAATGCTTGTTAATTTAGATTGGTTTCAACTTAAACCTAGTCCATTGACACCTATGTTCTTATCTCCTATCAATGGAGTAGATATTGGCTCAAACCAGTATAAATTCATTATGGATGGACTAGGTCCAATCCAATATGTCATATTGGTCTGTCTAGTCTATCCAAATTCAATATTTCTTATTGGTTCATCCAATCCATCCAAGTAGATTTTGATTTGGATGGGGTCCAATCCAAAACCGGTCCATTGACACCCCTAGCTGGTAGGTAGCGCTGACATTATTCAGACCGAAGGGAATCACTTTGTAACAGTATAGTCCTCGGTTGGTGATGAAGGTTGTCTTCTCTTGGTCATGTAGGTGCATTTAAATATGATTGTAATGAGAGAAGGCATCCATAAAACTCAAGAGTTCATGCCCTGTCATTACGTCAACGAGCTGGTTGATCCTCGGAAGGAGAAAGCTATCTTTCTGGCAGGCCCTTTTTAGATCGATGAAGTCAATGCAAATTCTCCACTTCCCATTGACCTTCTTGATCATCACTACATTCGCCAGCCAGTCTGGGTATATGACTTCTTGGATGAAGCCGGTGTCGAGCAGTTTCTACTCCTCGTTGATCACTTGCCACCGTTCCAAGGTGAAAATCCTCTTCTTCTACGTTGGGGTCAATCCTTGGCATAACTATCGTCGACAGGTGACCGCGTTAGCGTTGTCCTTAAGGAGCTGCACGATGTCATCCCGAAGGGTTCCAACCTGGTCCATCTTCTCAAGGTCTTCCCTAGATGAGGTCTTCCACAGGCTGTTCATGTTGTGTCCTCAGTTTATCCCTCAAGTCTATGTTTTTCGTAATGAGTGTCTCGGTAGCATATGGTCTTCCTCGGTAGGCCGTGAGGTAGCATTGCCTCGCAGTCCTTTGGTTTCCATGGGCCACGCCCACTTCGTATGGGGTCGGGAACTTCATGGCCAAGTGGTATGTGGAGATCGAGGCCCACAGGGCATTTGGCGTCGGCCAATCGAGGATGACATTGTAAGGGAGGGAACGTGGATGATGATGAAGTCAACCATTGCCGTGGTGGTGATGGAGTCGTTGCCTATCAGCAGTGGTTGGGTGATTTTCCCTTGGGGCATGAGAGAGTCCCCAGAGAATCCCACCAAAGGAGTATTGACCAACATGAGGCAGTCCATGTTGATGCTGAGTTGTTTGAAACCTTCCTCAAAGAGGATATCGGTCGAGCTCCCTTTGTCTACCAATATGCATCGGACTTCGAAGTTGGCCACCTCGGTAGGTATCATGAGGACATCATCATGTGGCGTTTGAACCCCCTAAGGTCGTTGTCAATAAAGGTGATCGGATCATCCTGCCTTTGTCTTTTCTACTCCCTATCTTCTACCTAATGCAGCCTAGCATAGGCCTTGCGAGCCGAGCTACTCTTCCTTTAGAAGCCATTCTACTTGAAATAACAACAATGATTCCTTCCAGGGGATCTTGGGCTGGTGGTGCATCGGGATGGTATCCTTCTTCCTTTGGCTTCTGCTCCTTCATGTCTACGAGCTCGTCGAGGTATCCATGCCGAACAAGGTCCTCTAAGTGGTGGCATAGATTGCAGCAACTCTCAGTCTTGTGGCCATGGTCTTCATGGAAGTCATAGTATTTGTCTCAATTTCTCTTGTTGTTATGGAATTTCATCTTTTTTGGCCATCTGACGAAGTTGCGGTCACAGATCTGCATCAATATCTCGGTTCGTGGTGCGTTTAGGGGAGTGAAGTTCTTGTACGCCAACAGCGGAGTCCTCGATCTTCGTTCTAGTCATTGGTCTTGCCTCTTGCTTTCTCGGTCCGACTTGCGATCATCATGATCTTGCACTTTCGATCGTGTTGGTCTTCCTCCTTCGCAATGCCTGGGCTTCTTTGGCGTTAATATATTTCTGGGCATGTTTCATGAGCATTATCAAGTTGGGAGGAGGGTTCTTCTATAGCAAGAAGTTGAGCATAGAGGAGTGCAGGCCGTTCATGATTGCCGTTATTGCCACTGATTGGTCCAGAGCTCAGACCTATAGGGCCTCACTGTTGAACCTCACTAAGTATTCCCTTAAGGTCTCTCCCTTCCTTTGTTGCACCTGCATGAGACTGGCCGACATCTTCTAGTGCCTTTATCTGAAGGTGAATTGTGCTAAGAACTCCATCTTCAATTGCTCCCTGGAGGATATGGACTGCGAAAGAAGGGAAGCATACCATGTTCTAGTGACTCCATGGAGGGTGGCGACGAAGGCCTTGCACAAAAGACCTTTTGAGGAGCCATGCAACATCATCATGACCTTGAACCCTTTGATGTGATCATTGGGGTCTGAGGCTCTATCATACTTCTCAAACTGTAGAGGTTTCCAGCCAGCCGGTGGGAGCTGGTCCACAATCTCTTAGATGAATATAGGTTCCTTTGCAGGCTCGTTGTGGTGTTGTTCTAAGGGCCGAGCTGTTGGAGGAGCCACACTTCTATCTGCCTGGCTACACTCCATTTTGGCCAACCGCTTTCTTAGTTTTCTAATCTTGGCGTCTCTATTGGCTGGGGCCGCACCCATGGGCTTTTCTCCTTTTGGGATGGCTAGCCAATCTCAAACTGAAGTGGACTCAGCTATTGAGATCGATGGTTGTTGTAGATGCTGGCCAAGCCATTCCCTTGCTGGTACTCAAGCGGAAAGATGTCACTTATTGTGGAAGTCATGTGCACGGGACTAGGCCTTGTATTTGTTTGTGTGGCACTTTTTGGGGTCCTTAGTGTGAGGACCAGCCGTGGTAAGTGCCCGTGTGGTAGGGTAGATGATCTGAGGGGCTTAAGTTGGTTGTCCCAACAGTCAACTATCTGTTGTACTGCTTTGTATTGCGTTGGGTTGACCGTCGTCTGAAGCCGGGGCTCTTGAGGTGGAGAGCTGCGGAGAGAGTAGGAACCCCGAGATGGGGAACGAGCTCCTGAGTGGTCAAATGTTGTATTTCTAGGCATGGTTGTTTGGAGTGCGTGGGGAGAGGTTTGGGAAAGGCTTTTTGTGCATTTCCTACAGACGATACCAATCTGATGTTGTCCGATCCGTGGTGTTCTAGACCTAGGACACAATTAGATGATCCTGCCAACTAGACGAAGTCGAGGTGGAAGGACAAAGTTGCGTACTATGATCTGCAACCACGAGAGAAGGTTAAAGGCCTGAGGAGTTATTCCTTGTGTAGGTACTCTGACGCTCAAGTTAGTTGAGTAAAGAAGGTGGTTGGGCCGAGCAGAGGAAAACAATGTTGGTCCAAGCAGAAGAGTTAGTGCAGAACTATTCTCAGAAAGTATGCTTCAAAAGTCCCTTACCTTGAGCAGAGATTGCCTATTTATAGTTGGACATTCGTGTTCTAAATGGATGAGGCTTTCAGGGTTGTCGGCATAAGGTTGCCCGCCGAGGTGTTCGAGATGTCTCCTCTTCCCCAATGGAGTTAACTTCCTCGTCCCACTCCTTCTTGGTTGTAATTATCTATCATGCGTGGTGCCAACATAGCTGGAGAGGGACGATGGCCACGAAGGCCGCAACGTTGTGATGGTTCAACACAGGCTTAGCCTTTTCTATGCTTGGCAGGCTTACGTTAGGGACATGACCATCATTTTCGCCTGTAAGATTTTTGGGAGAACTGATGTAATCTTCAGGCAGACCACCAAAAGCTTAACGTACTCTTTGAGGAGGGGTGGTCGACCTCCTTGGGTGCCTAACCTTGGCACTCCTAGACCATCATACCCTTGCGGGGCGGCCCTAGTTAACGGCTAGCTTGGCTACCAGGGTTCCTCATGGGCGCACACTTGCTCATGGGGACAATGTTGGACCGACACTCGAGGGAGGCTTGGCATGCGGGCCTGGCTCAAGCACGACCCTTCACCTCGCCATCCCCTTGCCCAAGCTGATTGAGCTATCCCATTGCCCCTAACGCACGGGTGTGTTCCGGCCCAGGTGGTTGCCTATCATCAGGGCACACAGGTGCCTGTCATCATCAGCATTCAGGAGTCCCTTCACATCGGTGCCAAGTCACCTCTTCAGCGCATGGTCGCCTTGCATTATGGTTGTCCCCCCTTAGCACTTAAGCGGCGCCTCCCATGGACCGGTCTGAGCCAGAAGAGTGCCCCGACCATTGGACTTGAGGTCATGATCCAGTGCTACTAACTTTGGTGGAGCCATCCCATCGGGCAACTCCTAGCCTCTAAGCGCATAAAGGCTTGTCTTGGCCTGCCTTGGCCAAGACGCCGCATGGGTTTCTTCCGCTGTAGAACTACCCCCATGACAGTTGGTATAAGAGCAAGTTGGCTAATTGCAGCAGCAGTTGGTTTTCAGCAGATTAGCCCAGAGCCAGTTGAAGCGGTCATTACGACAAGCAGCATTTCGTGGGGTGCGGTCCCTAGGCACTTCCACCCAGGATCGAGCAGATTTCAAATCAGGCCTGGCAAGAGGCCATTTCATAGTTCATGTCCCCATTCCAATGACATTAAAACAGCTTCCCTTGCGGGGGCAAAAGCATTGGTTGTTGTCCTCATGCAGGGGCAGACGCGTGAGCCTTGATAGGAATGTGGGTACACCGTTCGAGCAGATTGTTTATCGGGCCTAGCAAGAGGCCACTCATTGTTTGTGTTCCCATTCCAATGACCCTAAAACAGCTTCCCTTGCGGGTGTAGACGCATTGGTTGTTGTCCTCATGCGGGGGCAGACGCATGGGCCTTGTTAGGAATGTGGTTACGCTAGCCGTTGGAGCATGGCGGCCCTACACCAGCAAAGTATCAGGTGGACATGCTCAGTTTTCAGGTGGATCACTTGCAGCAGCGAAAGCGCATCACCAGGCGAGTGTATGTTCAGAAACTCATGGGTAAAAGTTGCCACACTCGCGTTTGAAGCGGTCACGTCTCCTTGAGGCAGCAGCAGTGGGGCCCCCTCGGAGTGAAGATGTAGCTCGAGTCGGCGAGGTGAAGCGTAGTTTCGAGGGCCCAGAGAGCATAAGCCATGGCTAGGTTTGAGTAACCCGAATCGGCGAGGTGAAGTTTGTAGGCCAGCATGGTGAAAGGGTACCCAGGTCATCGCCAACATGAGGAGTAGACCTATCAGCATCTTCGGTAGTATCATTGAAAAGCTACCAAGAAGACGGTCGCGCCTTGAGGTAAGATGATAAATGGGGCGGACCTTGTGAAGCACCACACACATTTCTTCGAAGGCCCTTCTTTCACAGTTCAACGGCATAGCCATTGCGCGGTTTGAGTAACCTCAACACTGGAGGGGTGAAGTCCAGGCAGGCCGGCATGGTGAAATGGTTCCGTCCCCATAAATGGACACCAACATAGGCAAGACCCGGGTTGACCAGGTGAGCCCAGGAACTGGTGGAGAAGTGGATGGCGCGGGACACAAGACGCCCATTCACAAGAAAACCATTGTCGAGGATGACAATGGATTGAGTGGGGGAGTCTGTGACGGTTCAACACAGGCTTAGCCTTGCCTACGCTTGGTAGGCTTACGTTAGGGACATGATCGTCATTTTTGCTTGTAAGATTTTTGGGAGAACTGATGTAATCTTCAGGCAGACCACCAAAAGCTTAGCGTACTCTTTGAGGAGGGGTGGTCGACCTCCTTGGGTGCCTAACCTTGGCACTCCTTGACCATCATCACCTTGCGGGGCGGCCCTGGTTAACGGCTAGCATGGCTACCAGGGTTCTTCATGGGCGCACACTTGCTCATGGGGACAATGTTGGACTGGCACTGCGCTACCAACACTCAAGGGAGGCTTGGCATGCGGGCCTGGCTCAAGCACGACCCTTCACCTCGCCAGCCCCTTGCCCAAGCTGATTGAGCTATCCCGTTGCCCCTAACACACGGGTGTGTTCCGGCCCAAGCGGTTGCCTATCATCATGGCACACAGGTTCCTGTCGTCATCGGCATTCAGGAATCCCTTCACATCGGTGCCAAGTCACCTCTTCGGCGCATGGTCGCCTTGCATTATGGTTGTCCCCCTTTAGTACGTAAGCGGCGCCTCCCATGGACCGGTCTGAGCCAGAAGAGTGCCCCGGCCATTGGACTTGAAGTCATGATCCAGTGCTACTGACTTTGGTGGAGCCATCCCATCGGGCAACTCCTAGCCTCTAAGTGCATAAAGGCTTGTCTTGGCCTGCCTTGGCCAGGACGCCGCACGGGTTTCTTCCGCTGTAGAACTACCCCCGTGACAACGTGGCATTTTGATCCAGCTCAGCCATAACCCAAACACTTGGTGTCTCCGATTCCCACAAAAAAATCTCTCATAATAGATACTTTGATCGTATTAAGGAAATAAACATACAAATTAGCTAAAGTTGACTTAATTAGTTATCCCATCCCCCAAAGAAATGTAATTTCTCTTCCAATTTGCAAGTAAATCTTTCAACCACTAGGTACCAAAAGCTATTTCACTATAGGAAAAATGACTTTTAGAGGGTCAAAACTATCACTAAATGTCCCTAAACTTGCTGCTAGAAACTTTACCGGTAGTAAAAACATTTCCACTAAAAGAAGCGTTGCTAGAAGTTTTAGCGACAGTTTTTGTGGATGCTGGTAAAAATGAATGGTTTCCACTAAAGGATGAACCAACTATAAGTTTGATGCATTTTTTTTGTGGCAGTCACAAACATCTATATTGTTTTTCATATAACCTATAATTGTTTTAAATTATTCTTGCTTTGCTTGAAATAACCCATTTTGTCTACATTCTTCTAAATTTGAATGAAATACCAAAATCAAAACATCAATTACAAATGCAATTTAAAAGTCTATCCTCCATTCAAAACATTTGAATCACAAATTAATACATCTTAGTTTCAAATGAATAGATTCTTTAACATAAATTTCATCATCATTTTTAATACAAATTTCATCATTCATTCTCAAAATTAAAAATACTTGATTTACAAAAACTTCTCCCAAAATCGAACAAAGATGAATACCTACACAAAGGATGAAATCAACCATTAATAAACTTGGGGTAAAAATGAAATCACATGCTTTTGGGGAAAGAAAATCTAGCTAAAGAAATAACCAAACTCAAATTCTGTTTATCTATCTAAAGATATTGCATGCTACGCATAGAATGCTATACACACACACACACACAAAAGGATTATATTTTTTATAAGAAGAATGTAGATATGCATTTGTCATCCTTTAAGCAAGGATTATAATCTTAAGAGCTTTAAAAATGAAAAATTAATTGAATTCTTATACTTCAAGATTACTGGGCAGCTCTTAATTAATTCACAGGAAATATACCTATTTGATACAAAATATTTGTAGCCCAACTTGATTACTACCATGCATTTTTGAAAATGCTGAATTCCAGATTACAAAATAATCCTGAGTGTTTGAAAAAGAAAACTAAAAAATAATAATAAACATAAGGCTCAAAGGTTTGATACACCACTTCTGCCATATCGGGGTGTATCGATATTTGGAGCCTTGGTTTAGGTCAAACTTTTCTAACTTTTTGCCAAATTTTAATTAGTTTTGATTGTTCCAATCCAATATCACAACCATAGCACAAAAATACTTGAGTTTGGTTAAAAACTGAAAATATGCCAACCAAAACTCTATAAAGAATATGGAGATTATAGAACTAAAACAATATGATCTCGATCTACAAGAGACTCTAGATATTTAAATGGCAGGAATATATGGAACTAAGATTATCAATAGACTGAATCGAAATGGAAGTTTATAAATCCTCTTAAGTATATTGGTTTTATAGACCATTGGGTATACACTACCCCTTTTCCAGATTAGTAACAAAATGGTCAAGTTTTGAAACACAAGGATCCAAATCCGTATTTATAGTACTTGAAACTTGTTATATCCAATTGATATTTTGGCAACTTCTAGTTTAAATGCCTATAGAGCTCCAGGTTAGAGAAGAAGGCCTAGGAATATTATCAACTAATGTAGAATAAAGTTACCATTTCTTGCTACATTGGTAAAATCTTGTGTGGAGAGTGGAGAAGCATGAGAACATGGATTCAAGTCCATATTCTGCCCACTCCTTGCAAGACCCAGGATAGCTAGGACCAGTATTGTTTAATGGCCCTTATAAACCCATAGACAAAGACAAACAATTGTAGAAATTCTATCTTTTCTACCTTCAAGCTTTTGTTTGTAAAAGAGAGCTCAAAATATGTGGTGGATAGATATTTATGTTGAGCAACCAAGAAGAAAAATCTAAAAGAAAAAAAAAATCCAAAAGTTGTTATGATACTTGGTAATGAATTTGACCAATCCAACATTTGTAATTTTCCCATCTGGGAAAGTCAACACAACATGTTTGGTTTTCCAAGAAGCCTACCCTTGGGCTTGCTTGAGATGACTACACTCAAGAAGAAAATAGGGGTGGCCATGACCCAAGCTTCTCACAAGCTATTCGAGCTTGGCCGACTCAATTTAAACTAAGTTTCGAGCCTAATATATAGGCTTGTTTACTAATTGAGCCGAACTCGAGCCCATTGAAGCTCAGCTCGCAAGCCTAATCAAGACTAGTATAATAAATAAATAATTTTTTATTATATACATACATACAAACATACATACATACATGCATGCAAGCATGCATACATACATATACATCTGCATATAAATATATATATAATAAATGATTTTCATAATTCTTCTTTTTTGTATGTAAAATAAAAACATTTTTATATGTATATCTTTTATTTTTTATATGTATAATAATAAATAATTTTATAATTCTTAATTTTTGTATGTAAAATAAAAAAAAATATTTTTATATGTATGATTTTTATTTAAACAAAATTTGGGTTGCAATCAAGTTCAAGCTGAGTCGAGCTCGAACTTGCAAGCTTTGAACTGAGCCAAGCTCGAGCTCGAGCTCTCGAGCACAGCATAATTTTAGTGAGCCGAGCCAAATATTCGGCTCGACTTGGCTCGACTCCACCCCTAGAAGGAAATGAAAAACAAACTTAGAGTGGACAATTTTATTGTTCCATTTTTCAACTATATGTGCACCTCAATCTTGAAACTCTTATGAAAAAACATAGAATTGTATCAATTGACCATTTGAAGCATATAACTAATTATGGGGTGCAGAATTTTTCTCCCTGCACTTCTATCATAAGTAAATCCTTTGAGGCTATGTTAGATTGACAATAGTATGATACATGTCTTGGGCTTTTCTTAGCATGATTGGTACATAAGTATCCTTTCTTTTGTATAGTAGTATATAAGTTAATTCATTTTGATCTCTATGAATGGTGTGGTAAATCTCTATCATACCTTATACAGAAGCATTCCTACTTCTTGACTTATTAGTGAGATGCAACATGCTAGACTGCCCTTTTATGCTTTCTCAACTTAACTAATAAACAAACATAAAAATTTCTAAGTGCAACTGCCTAGTGCCAACTATAACAGTCATAGCTGAAACATTAGTAGCAAAAAATTAGTTAGATTAATCATTTGAGAAGATTACAATATTTCTTTCTGAAATTTGACTCCTGTCCAATTGATCCAAGTAGGGAGCTCGCAATATGACCTGCCACATTTCTGCCATGTGGAGGGATAATATAGCCAATCAAAGCCATTCACCAAGTAGAGAACCCTCTTGATTACCTCTGAAATATTCAAATCCATGTCAGCCTGTTATCCATCTTTTAGTAGTGTTTTCCACAAGTAACAATGGCCATTAAACTTTCAATTCCAACCATGTGGCAAGGAATTGGAGGCGCAAATTTACCCCCAATAACTAGTGAATAACAATAGAAATGCAAAGGGCTATTTTAGGGATATTTTTGGGCCCCAAATTCCACATGGAAGATTCCTTGGTTGACCAGCCTTCTTTACTATTGACCTAAATAGCAGAATGTATAGCATATATGAGCAAAAACTTTTATACCATCCAAATTTGGGAAATTAATCCATATTTTCTACAAGTTGTGTCTCACATAAACTAGTAAAGTTAAGGTAAGGATAGAGAGGGATTAGGAGAGAGAAGCATATCTGATTCGAACTCTCTAACAATCCCCCCTAAGTGAAATGTCTAGGAAGGACATGAGGCTAGGACCAAAGAGAAACAAAATGAGCTCCACTGAGTGGTTTGGTGAGAAGATCCACCACTTGATCACGCGAGGAAATGAACAGAATAGAGAGAACGCTTGACAACTGAAGGGATGGGAGATCCATCATATAAATGGCCGAACCATGTTGGGTGGCTAGGCGAAATTTTAAAAATTTCTCTCTCATATGGGAATCCAATTCCTAGTTTTATAAAAACTACATTTTTCAAGGATCTTTCTTGAAACAAACAAAACCAGATCTGAACCAAAAGAGGGAGAGAGTAGTACCTAATACGGAATCCAGAAAACTCACAACATAGGTGTTCACGCCCAAACAAGAAACTAAATCCGCCTCCACTGAAGATGACACAATGAATGTTGAGGTAGGATCAACAAGAAAGGTTCTTTAGCAAGAACCAATTATTCTTCAGCAAGAATCGTGTACGGTGATGTGAGCATGACTTTAGATTGTTTCTTCACCAAGAAACAATATCAAGAACGGTTCTTGATCACTCCAAGAGGTGGAGATCAAACTGAGATGGCGCCAAGAGTTGAGGGAGAGAAAAGATTGCAACAGAGAATATGTTCTTTCTGTGGAATTCGCCCCCTATTTATAATCCTTTTAGCATCAACTTCCTAATCTGATTAGGAATGAGTTTTCCTAATCCAAATCTTGTATTTGGATCTAGACTCTCAAGTTGATAAGATCTATCTTACCCAACTGCTAATCCCAGTCAGATTATAAACCCAAATTGGCCCATTTAATTAAACCACTTAAGCCCATTTCGAGTGGGCTCGTGGCTCCTTAGCCTGAGCAATGGCTCCAATGTTGTCACATAACAGTGGAATGGATGATGTGTTGGATGGAACTACTCCTAATTCTTTAATGAACTTCTTCATCGAAACGACTTCTTTGGTAGCTTCACTTATGGCAATGTATTCGGCATCAGTTGTGGAATCTATGGTGGATCCTTATTTGCTGCTCTTCCAGCTAACTACATAGGACCCCATCGTAAAGATGTAACCAGACATAGAATTTCTATCATTTGGGTCTGCTAGAAATCGGCATCTATATACCCCTGGAACTGTAGTGAACTACCATCGAATACCAAACAAAACTCTTTTGTCCTTCAAAGGTATTTTAGTATGTGTTTCGTAGCTGTCCAGTGCTCCTGACCTGGGTTAAACTGAAATCTACTTACCACACTCATTGTCTGAGCAATGTCAGGCCGAGTTTCCAACATGGCATACATGATGCTCCCTATGGCTGAGGCATAGGGGGTCTCTTTCATGCCCTCAATCACCTTGGGTGTCTTGGGAGACATACCCTTGGAGAGAGTGACTCCGTGCCTAAAAGGAACATTTCCTTTCTTGGATTTCTCCATACTATATCTTTTAACAATCTTATCAATGTAAGTAGATTGGGATAATCATATTATCCTCTTCGATCTATCTCTATAGAGTCAAAATCCCAAGATATAGGAGGTTTCTATAAGATCTTTCATGGAGAATTGCTACAAAAGCCACACCTTCACCATACTCCACATTCCTACGTCATTCCCAATAAGTAGAATGCCATCTACATAAAGAACCAAGAACGTAACCTTATCCCCACTGGTCTTCCTGTAAACACAGAGTTCTTCTGGATTCTACTCAAAGTCAAACTGTTTGATGGTAGAGTCAAACCGGATGTTCCAACTCCTAGAAGCTTGCTTAAGTCGATATATGGATCGATTAAGTTTATATACCATGTGTTCCAACCGGATGTTCCATACCATGTGTTCCAACCGAATGTTCCATTGGTTTCCATCGAGTCCATCTTGGCTTTCATGGTGTCTACCCACTTCAAAGAATCTATGTCCAACATAGCTTTCGAATAAGTCATGGGATCTTCCTTACTGATCGTGACTTCCACCAAGTAACTTTCTTGGTCATAGCCGTAATGAATTGGAGGTCTGGAAACCCAGGTAGACCTTCTAGGTTGGTTATTATCTGGAGCTTGTAAGACATCTCCTATTACTCCTGTGCTCTCCTCATCAAGAACAACTTCCCAATGATGATTGTCCAAGATGTAATCTTCCTCTAGGAAGCAAGCGTTTCGACTACGAAACACTTTTTTCTCTTTCGAATCATAGAATAAGTAGCCTACAAATCCTTTTGGGTAACCTACAAATAGGCAATGGCTAGACTTGAAATCTAATTTGTCTACACTTGTTCTTTTAACATGTGCTGGACAACTCCAAATCTTCAAGTATCTTATACTTGGTTTCTTATTTGTCCAAAGCTCATAGGGAATCTTCGAAATGAATTTGGTTGGAACCCGGTTCAGCATGTATATCGCAATCTCCAATTCATATCGCAAAAGGATGTTGGCAGTTCTGAGTGGACGAGAAGTAATCAAACCATATCTAATAGAGTCTGGTTTCTCCTCTCCGACACACCGTTTAATTATGGTGTAGCAGGAGGAGCTAATTGTGAAAATATTCCATTGTCCTTTAAGTAGTCCCTAAACTTGTCAGAGAGATACTCGCCAACTCGATCTGATCGAAGGGTCTTTATTTCTCTCCCTAACTGTTTCTCAACCTCTTGTCTAAACTCCTTGAACTTTTCAAAGAATTCAGACTTATATCTCAATAGGTACATGTAACTATATCATGAGTAATCATTGGTAATGTTATGAAGTAAACATGCTAGTTACGTGTCCTAACATTCAAGGAACCACATACATCAGTATGTATCAGGTCAAGTGTGCCTGTAAATCTTTCAAGCTTACCGGTAAATGGCCGTTTTGTTATCTTACCCTGAAGGCAAGGTTCACAAGTTGGAAGATCTTCTATAGTTGAAAAATCCAATGGACCATCATTTACTAACATTGTCATACAATCTATGTTAATGTGGCCAAGTTGGTAATGCCACTGGCACATGGGGCTAACTGTATCATAGGTTCTTTTTTTGGGGATTATTTTTGACATAGTTTCGATTAAGTTTGTTTCCAGAGAAGGAATGACCACATAGAGACCATTCTCAAGTTCTCTGCATGCGAGGAATTTGTTATTCTGTTTAATAGTAATCACATTACTAAACAAAGTAGAATAACCATCCATGCACAATTTTGAGACAGAAATCAAATTTCTTCTTAAATTAGGTATGAAAAGACATTCTTTAAGTACAATTCTTCCTTCTCTAAAAACTAATTCTACAGTCCCTATGGTTGTAGCTGCAACAGTTGTAGAAGTCCCCAAGGAGAAAATCACTTCCCCGTCACTTAGTGTTCTGCTTGTCTTGAACTCCTGCAGTGAGTTATAATCATAAGTAGAAGCCCCGGAGTCAATACACCAGTAGGTAGAAGTGACCAACAAATTGGTCTCTATGATGAAAGATTCAAAATTATCTTGCTTCTTAGTCTCTAGATATTGAGGATAATTCCTCTTCTAGTGGCCGGTTTGCTTACAAAAGTGACAGGTGTCTGATGCCATGTCCTTATTTTGCTTTTTAGGCTTGCTACCCTTCTTCTAAGGATTTCTTTTGGCCTTTCACCTTTTCTTGCCCAAATTGCCACCTTCAACAAGCATGGCGATCGACTTATCCTTCTTAATTTTTCGGCCCTTTGCAACATATTGTTGATTTCCTTAAGGCTACTTTTAGCATATTCATGTTGTAATTCATGATAAACTGATTGAAGGTGGGAGGCAAGGAATTTAGGATGGCATCAATTTTGTTGTCATGATCTAGCCCTGACCCGAGAGCCTCCAGTTCATTGATATAGCCCATTATTTTTAAACAATGGTTATGGATCTGTTGGCTGTCAGTCATATTTACAGTTATAAACAATTTTAAGACCTTCTGTCGAGTAGAACGATTGTGCTCTTCATACATAGTCCTTAGACTATCCAATATATCCTTGGACACTTCGATCTAATCGAACTGTCTCTGTATCGGATTGTCTAAGGAGGCTATGATATTAACAGTGGGCAAGAGAAATTTTCTCCTCCCATTCTTGATACTCTCTCCTACGGGCCTCAGAAGCCCTCTCACCTAGACAATCTAGAGCAGGGTTCTTAGCAACCTTGTCCAATTTCTCGGACGTCAGTACCAACATAAGGTTATGGAACCAATCAGCATAATTAGGGCCCTTAAACTTATTATCATCCAACAATTTGGCGAATTGTCTGTTTGCCATTTCTGATAAAGGCAAGGTAGATTTATTAGTCTACAACTTAAATTGGTTCTTGTTATTTATATAGACAAGGCTTTTACTTTATGTTCCATCTCTATTTTATTCATCTCTGAGATTTCCCTCCTATCTTAGTGACGGAGACATGATTGTGTCTCTAGAAATGTGGGAAATCGCATATGGTGCATGGAGGTAACTGTTTCAGCTGCAAAGCCCCACCACATTCTGTGAAGGATCACGTCCATTCATCTTATGAGATTTCCCTTTGGCCTCAGTTAGACAAGGTTCATAGCCATTTTAGGTTAAACCTTTCTGTCCAGTAAGTGCTGACCCGACAAATTGTGGACCCCAAACTACCATGAGAGAGTCTTCTATTTTAAGATAGGCCCCTCCCACATCGGTCTATGACGCCCTTATTATCTTATGAAGCAATCCAACTGACTACACCAGCAAATGGATAGCCCAATTTTATGGTGCATCTCTACCCACCATTACAGTTTGCCTTCATGCTAATCACGGAAGGCCTTTAGAGAATTCATCATATGAAATTCCCTATCACATGCACTTATATTATCTGGAGGGAATGAAATAAGATAACCCCCTAGATCTGATTTAGGTCAAACCAAAGTGGCTCCCCTTGACTTTCACAAAGTCAGGTTCAAAGTGGGCCCGAAATGGCTAAGGTTCTACGGGGTTCCCCTTAGGGAGAAACTGAAGTGGGCCCCACTAAGAAGGGAGATCATCTAATGATTTTTTAGGGCACCATGGGAATGATGTGCATTCATCCATGGTGTTCAGAGAGAGCCACTAACGATTAAACACGGGCCAAGTGCTTATGGCCCATGTACGTAGCACTTCACACATCACATAGTTCCACATGCATGAATAATTGATCCAATCAATCAAATAATTGTAAAACCCAAAAATATAAAAATTAAAACATTCTCAACCCATTAAAGGCCATAATATTATCAAATAACATTATCTAGGTATAGTAGTTCAGCCCACATAGCAATGATGCTGAAAATGGGCTAAATTAGTTTTAATTCTCCAAAATTGGGTTTTATAGGGATGGGCCAAATTAAATCTTGTAATGGTCCATCAAACCTCTATCCTGAGAATAGACCCAATTGAACCTCAGATTCGATCCAACCAGCTTGGACCAATCTGGGTCAAATCGGCCTAGGGTTTGTTGTATATTACAAGATTTAATTAAAGAAGATGATATGAAAATTAAATGGCAGATAAAACACAACCAAGAATCAGAGGGCTGTTCATAAGGCTGCAACACTGTAAAACAAAGGTTAGTTTGTAGATTGCAGGTTCCAAATCTGTAAATCGCAGATGGCTGAACTCGATTATGCAAAACTTCTCCTTTGCACGCTTCCAACAGTTCTTCCAATGAAAAAAATTGAAAAACCTAATTTTCTATTAATTACATCAGAATAAATCCTATACATTCCATCTAAAAATAAAAATAAAAAAATTATTTACAGGGGCGCAAATTCTTGGTGCCAATAAAGATTTCTATTTCCATCATACGAACAACCCAAAAATCAAGGAATATAAATAGAACAATTCTATAAATATTGTAGATAAAGAAAGATTTAATTTCTAGATCATTCACCCAAAAATTGGGAACCAATTCCCAGAGAAACTGCAAACTGAACAAATCGAGTAGAATGATTCTGCTCATTTGCGTTGGTTCAAATCAAGTCTGATTTGGTTCAAGAATGTGAACCTGGCTCTGATACCACTGAAGGGATGGGAGATCCATCATGTGGATGGCCGAACCATGCAGGGTGGCTAGCGAAATTTCCAAAATTTCTTTCTCTCATCCGGGAATCCAATTCCCAGTTTTAGAAAAATTGCATTTTTCAAGGATCTTTCTTGAAACAAACCAGACCAGATCTGAAACCAAAAGAATGAGAGAGTTGCACCTCATACGGAATCAAGAAAACTCCCAACGTAGGTGTTCACGCCCAAAGAAGAAAACCAAATCCGCCTCCATTGAAGATGACATAGCGAATGTTGAGGCAGGATTAGCAAGAAAGGTTCTTCAACAAGAACTAGTGATTTTTCAACAAGAATATAGTAGGGTGATGTGAACACGACTTTAGATTGTTTCTTCACCAAGAAACAATATCAAGAACGGTTCTTGATCACTCTAAGAGGTGGAGATCAAACTGAGATGGCGCCAAGAGCTAAGGGAGAGAAAAGACTACAAAACAGAATGTGTTCTTTTTGTGGAATTTGCCCCATATTTATAGTCCTTTCAGGATCAGCTTCCTAATCTTATTAGCAATGAGTTTTCCTAATCCAAATCTTGTATTTGGATCTGGACTCTCAAGTTGATAAGATCTATCTTATCCAACCACTAATCCTAGTCAAATTATAAACCCAAATTGGCCCATTTAATTAAATCACTTAAGTCCAGCTCGAAATGGGCCTTAGGCCCATTAAGTCATATTACTCACTTTACCCAATAAATGTTAATTAGTTTGGCTCTCTTTGTATGGCATGGAACCCTAGCATTGATCTACACATCACCCACATGGGTTCAACCTAGCCTTTGTTACAAGGCCTGGCTGACTTCAAAGTTGGTCACAGTGAACCCCTGAGTCCACTGTGACCAACATTTACACTAAATTGTCCTTGGGTCCAGCCACCTTATGAAGGTCCAAGGATTGTGGGTAGATGCAAGACTAGCCTATCAAGTATTACCTTCAATGGTTTTACACTTAAGCTCTCAGCCCATAATGATCAAACACTACTCGACAAGAGAGGACATCTCCCTTGGCTGCAAGGTACAGTGTTGCACTCTCTGCTCACATGGGTCCCAGGAGTTAAAACCTTTTGCAAACATTTTGAAACCATAATATATATGTATATCTTTATATAAATATACACTAAAGCTCTCAGCCCATAATCATCAAACACTTCTCGACAAGAGAGGACCTCTCCCTTGGCTGCAAGGTACAGTGTTGCACTCTCTCCTAACATGGGTCTCGGGAATTAAAACCTTTTGCAAACATTTTGAAACCATATTATATATGTATATCTTTATATAAATATATTTTGTAAAACCAAATTTTAACGAATTTGAAATCAACTGCCGATAGTTTAGGTTTCCATAAGAGAGAGTTCATTCCCTGATCATTCACTTTGTCCGGCAAAGGGGCTGATCCTGTCACTATGATCACCCACTCAGGTGAATTCTCAAACTGGCCCTACATACCTAGGTTTTGACCTAGTAAAGGATTTCACTGATTGGCATATCAAAGACAGACTAATCTGACACCCAGTACAGTACCACAATCGAGTCTAGGGGTGTAACATTCCAGTTTTTCCCATCTATCTCCAAGGTCCAAGGCAATACTAGAATTTGGTCCGATTCAGGGTTTCAAGAAAACCCACACTACATTTACCTCAGGTCTCACCTTGGCAGCTGAGACAAGCCACCCCAACCAACTTGGCGGCACATCAGTGTCAACCTTGGCAGGATAAGTCTCCATAGATCTATCCAACGGATGTGAAGATTCTAAACTAACACGAGTCTCGTAAGTGTCCAATTTAAGGATATTACACAGAAACACACCATAATAACATGAATCAAATGAACGGAACTGAGTGGTTTGGTGAGAAGATCCACCATCACTCAAGGAAATGAACAGAACAGGGAGAACGCTTGACAACAAGATCCTGTAGGAAGTGAAAATTAACCTCAATGTGTCTTGTACGAGCATGGAACGCATACATGGGATTTGCTCCACGGTATGTTGCTCTAGTGTTATTGCACCAAATGATGGACATGTGAGCAAGAGGCTATTTTAAGTCGCTTAACAAAGAACACACCCAAAGAAGTTCAGTGGTAGCATTTGCATAAGCCCAAAATTCAAATTCCATACTAGAACGGGTGATGGTGGATTGCTTCTTAGAGTTCCAAGCAACTAAATTGCAGCTTGAATAAATAAGATAACCTCCAGTAGAATGTCTATTATCGGGACATCTAGCCCAATTAGCATTAGAGAAGGCCTGAAGGGTGAGCGGAGCCGGGGTAGAGTAGAAATATAAACCATGATCAGTAGTATGTTTGAAATACCATAAAATCCTCTTAACGATAGCCCAACGCTTAGTGGTTTAAGAATGAAGAAACTAACAAACTTTATTGAAAGAGAAAGAGATGCCTAGCCTTATAATGGTGACATACTAAAGAGTGCCAACAATGCTCCGATGCTCAAATGGATCCGAGAAAGAGAGAGAGTCTCCACTAAACTTTGATATTTTGTGCTAACTTCCATGTGAGATATAAGGGGTTTAGCTTCAGCCACATGGGTTCAGCCTAGCCTCTATTACAAGGCCTGGCCAAATTCACTACTGAATACAGTTAACCCTTGAGTCCATCAATATGTGCTTTTAATGGACCCAACATTTACACTAAATGGTCTTTGTGTCCAGCCATATTATGAAGGCCCAAGGACTATGGGCAAATGCAAGATTATCCCATCAGGTATAACCCTCAATGGTCTTACACTTAACCTCCCAGCCCAAAATGATCAAACACTGCCCGAAAAGAGAGGACCTCTCCCTTGGCTACAAGGTACAGTGCTGCACTCTCTACTCACATGGATCCCAAGAATTAAAACCTTTTGCAAACAATTTGTGAAACCATAATATATAAGTATATATCTATATTAATATATTTTGCAAAACCAAATTTCAAGCCCATTTGAAATCCACTGCCGACAATTTAGGTTTCCATCAGAGAGAGTGCATTATTGTGACCATTCACTTTGTCCGACAAAGGGTTTGGTCCTGTCACTATGATCACCCACTCAGACGAATTCTCAGACTGTCCCAACATACCCAGGTTTTGACCCCCTCAAAGGATCTCACTGATTGGCACATCAAAGACAGCCCAATTTGACACCTAGTGTATATAGTATCATAATTGAGTCTAGGGGTTAAGTGTAACATTCTAGTTTTGCCCATTGATGCATATAGATTACACTAACAAGTGCACTAGCTGATCAAGTAATACAATGATGAGTAGAGTATCGTTCCCACGAGAATTGATCCAACAATTACTAGTAATGAATCAGTCATTTGTTATCTGATAAACCGAAATATTAAACAAATCAAAACCCTAATTCCTAATTAGCAAGCTACCCTAATCAATTTCAGATCAAACCATCTTCATGCAATGAGAAGAAAAGTTGTATGTAAACATTAGCATATTCGGTTCAGCAATTAATCCATTAAGTTATTCAATTGATGTGGAATTCAACCATGGTTTGGCGAAACCCTAATGGCATGAGCAACCTCTCTCGAGCACAACCCACTCAATCTATGGGTGATGATTCCTATATTTCTATCAAGAATTTAATCCCCATAGATGCATTAAGAACACAAAATTCGAAGGGCATCAATTCAGGTGCGAATGAACACCAAATGAACCATGCAAATTATCTCTAAGATGCATTCAGTCTGTTTTCTTGATTAGATGATCTGATTACCTAAACTCTTTCTCAAACAATTCAAGCAATCCAAGAATTAAGAACAATTCGGCCAAGATTATTCTATCAATTGAAAACCCTAATCAAGAAATCCCAAGAATGAATCCAATCAATCGAATAACATAAAAGAATTAACTACAAAATTGAATCAGTACTTAACATGGTTCGAATACTAGCAAGAAAGAAAGATTTAATGACAAAAATCCATTAAACCCTAGCTGAATCTAGGTTACGAATTGCGCAAAACCAAAGAAGAAGACAACCTATGATTCTTGCATCAATCCTCGATCTCCTTGATGTGATTTTTCTTCAATTCGCACTCAGTAACCTCCTCCTTCCTCTAGCACTTCTCTTCTAAATTTTTTTTTCAGGGGTTCAAACCCTAATTCTCTTCTTTTTTATTTTCTTTTATATTCTTCTCTTTTGGATGAAAACTTGTAGGCTAAGGAATGGCTCCAACACGTCAGCAATGCGTTTATAGATAACTCGGGCCCGATTTTGACCTCAATGCAGTCTGGATATATCAAAACTCAACATACTAAAGTTGTAAATCCTTTTCTTATCTTTCCAACACATCTTGAATCATTCCAATTGGAGTCCCGATGAGAGAGTTATGCCCAAATTACAACGCAGTGCCGAATCTGTCCAGAATTACCCGATTAACCTTATTTTTCACATAACGCCTCCTTTCGTGTCCTAAATCAAAATATAAGAATAATGAGTCCATTTAGGCACTAAATAAGTATAAAATACTAAATATTAAGGGATAAAAATATGATAATTTTCATTCTCATCACCCATCTATCTCCAAGGTCTAGAGAAATACTAGAATTTTGGTCTGGTTCAGGGTTTCAAGAAACCCCACACTGCATGTACCTCAAGTCTCACCCTGGCAGCTGAGACAAGCCACCCCAACCAACTTGGTAGTACATTAGTGTCAGCCTTGGTAGGATAAATCTCCCTTGATCTATCCAATGGCTATGAAGATTTTAAACTAACACGAGTTTCTTATGTGCCCAGTTTAAGGGTATTACATAGAAACAAACCACAATAACATGAATCAAATATGTACTTTATTCATTTACAATAAATGTCATACTGTACACCATGTTGATTGGAGCTAAGGGCATACACTATCTAACAGTGTGGTTCACACTAAACCCTAATTTAAAATTTGGATAGCATGATCCTTTAGGGAGCCTCACATTTGGTTCAAAAGTGTGCTAAATTTTAGGGAAGCTTGTAATTACTTTCCATAACCGGTGGTTGGTGTCTAAGGAAAGAGGTTAAATGGCCAATCCTAAGCAGGTTTTGTGGTTACATAATTAGGTCCTTAAGAGAGCAAGGGGAGCTTCCCACATCCCCACCTCTTAACTGGTTAACCAAAGGAAGTGGTGTAATTCCAAGCGAACCTAAGAGGATTCACATTGGTTTAGCCACTAGTTTAGGAAACCTTAGTTTAGCCTGTAGGTCGTGTGTTTAAATTGCTTGCAATTTTCTTTTTTTAAATTTAAAAATTCAAATTTGAATTTAAATTTTAGGAATTTCAATTTCAAAAAAAAAGAAAAAATTAAAAAAAAAGAGAAAATTTTCAAATTTGAGTTTAAATTTCAGAATTTGAATTTCAAAATCTAAATTTGAAATTTAAATTTCAAATTTCAAAAAAAAAGAAGAAAAATGTGGTCAAAACAAAATAAGTTAAAATGAATTCAATGGTCGGAGTTTATGGAATGAGAAACTACTTCCAACCTGAGCCACTGATAGAATGAAACCATGTGTCTCAACAACTGGATAAGATTAATGGGATGGCCCAAAGACTTGATCAAGTCCTTGCATTTCGTCAACAAAGTGGCCCATACCCAACCTTGTCATCCTATCCAACATGTTCCATCTGTACAAGCCCGGCCCATCATGTTAGCCAGTACCCTGTGGCGGGCCCATGTCAACCAATCATTCTAGACCAAATACATGTGGCCAATAGATTTTTCCAACCCAAAGCTAACCCGTACTTTCGCCCATATAACTCTGGGTGGGAAAATCAATCAACATCACTTATAGGGCCTAAGTCCAACATACCACCCTGCCAAATATACACTCTCGATGTGTTTGAAGCCAAGACTCACTGTGAGTACAATGATTACCCTAGGACTCAACTGGATCAACCATGTTAGACCTATACACAGTTCCAACAGCATTATCCATCTAACTCCATGGCCTAGCAATTTTAGAGGCCACAAGTATAGAGTCAATTCCAGCAGGTGTATCCTAGGAACCAACTGGCCCAATCGTATCAAGCTTACCCACAACCTCCTCAAACTCGTACAGTAGATGACCAATTCATGCAGCTTCAACAGCTTATCCTAAATCAGTAGCAGTCCATTGCCAGACTAGAAAGCCAAATAGGACAGCTAGCCAAAGCCAATGTGATGAGAGAAGTAGGGCAATTACCGAGTCAACCGGTTTCGAATCCTAGGAATCAGCTACCGAGTCTTCCTCCACAACAAATTGAAGAAGAAGAAGAGCAGGAAGACCCTAAGTTGGGGGGGGGAGAAGAAGGAAAAGAAACCTTAGAAAAAGAGCCTATAGTGAACCAACCTGTGGTCCCCTTTCCAACCGCACTCATAGATGGGTCGTTGCGAAAGAAGAAAGAGATGCACAATGAGGAGATCAGGGAATTATTGAAACAAGTCCATATTAACATCCCTCGCCTCGATGCAATCCAACATGTCCCGGCCTACGCCAAGTTTCTAAAATAGCTGTGCACTCAAAAGAGGGAGCCACAATCGGCCCCACAAGAAGTGATGCTCTCAGTAGATGTTAGTGCGGTCCTCTTGAACCAACTTCCCCAAATAATGAAAGACCTAAGTGCTCCTCTCATAAGTTGTGTCATCTCTGTAATCACCTTCGACCGAGCCCTATTGGATCTTGGGGCCAATGTAAATCTGCTTCCATCCATCATCTATGAAAGGTTTAGGATCGACGAGTTAAAACCTATACCGGTCATTCTACAACTCGCTGATCAATCAGTCAAAACTCTTTGAGGTGTTATTGAGGACGTCATTGTTAGGATAGATGACTATTATTTTCTAGTAGATTTTGTTGTCTTAGACATGATACCAACTGAGGAACTGAACCATAACCCGATAATCTTATGACAGTCGTTTCTAGCAACGACCAATTCAAACATCAACTGTAAATTGGGAGAAATGGACATTTCATTTGGGGAGCAAAAAGTACGGTTAAATATTTTTAGTGCCTCTAAGTATCTAAACCTAGGGGAAAATGAGTGCAAGGTGGATATAGGGGACGATCTTTTACATGCCCTGCCTACCCCTTGGTTAGCCCAATCTGAACCCTGTCTGTGGGAAGAAGAAAGTGAGCCTGAGAGTATAAATGAAAGAAGTGGGTGAATGTGTCTAGCTGAAGATGTTAAACTTAGCGCTGGTTGGGAGGTGGCAAGAGAGTATTCGTAGGGTGCAGAATTCTCTCTTCTTGTTTTCAGCACTGAAGGAAATCTGATGTGTGTCTCTTCGGCTGCCGCCCCCTTCTTTTGTTAACCTAAAAGATCAGCTCCTAATCCAATTATGAGCAGCTTATCTTTAGGTGATAGGGATAAACCCTTATCTTATCTGCAGATTAGATTAGCTTTCTCCTAATCTCATTAGGAGGTTTCTAGATCTGAATCATATTCAGATCTGGACTCTCTGAGTGGATAGGATTAAGACCCTATCCTATCTGCTAATCCATCTCAGAATTCGCCCCTTTAATTAACTAAAAGAATAGCCCAGTTCGAAATGGGCTTTAGGCCCATTAAGCTTATGTGCTCACTTAACCTTCCTAACTGCTGCCCAGTTGGGCTTCCTTGTATGGCGTGGGACCCAAGCATTGATCTACACATCAGCCACATGGGTTCGGCCCAGCCTTTGTTACAAGGCCTGGCCGAATATATTGTTAAAGACAATGCACCCCCTGAAACCCATCGAATGGAATCTATGGGCCCAACACTTACCCTAAGTGGTCCTTGGGCCAAGCCACCTTGTAACACCCAGGGACTGTGGGCAAATGCAAGATTAGCCCATCAGGTATTATCCTCAATGGTCTTACACTTAACCTCTCAGCCCATAATGATCCTACACTACCCGACAAGAGAGGACCTCTCCCTCGGCTGCAAGGAACAGTGTTGCACTCTCTGCTTATATGGATCCCGGGAATTAAAACCTTTTTGCAAACATTTGAGAAACCATAATATATATATACTTTTATATCTCATATAAAATATACTTTGCAAAACAAATCTCAACAGTTGAAATCGGCTGCCGACAGTCTTGGTTCCATCAGTGAGAGTGCATCCCCGATCATTACCTTTGTCCGACAAAGGGGCTGATCCTGTCACTTTGATCACCCACTCAGATGAATTCTTAGACAGTCCCAACATACCCAGGTTTTGACCCCCGCTAAGGATCTCACCGAAAGGTATATCAAAGACAGCCCAATCCGACACCTAGTGCAGTATCATAATCGAGTCTAGGGGTTGGGTGTAACTTTCCAGTTTTGCCCATCAATCTCCAAGGTCTAGGGCAATACTGAAAATCTGGTCCAGTTCAAAGATTCAATTAATCCTACACTGTATGTGCCTAGGGTCTCACTCTGGCAGCTGAGACAGGCCACCCCAACCGACTTGGTGGCACCACAGTGTCAGCCTTGTTAGGATAGGTCTCCCCAGACCGACCCACTGGCTGTGAACATTCTAAACTAACACGAATCTCATTAAGTGTCCAGTTTAAGGGTATTACACAGAAACATACCAAGGGAACATGAATCAAATATGCACTTTTATTCATTTACAATAAACTCATAAAGTACATCATTCTGATTGAAGCTAAGGGCATACAAAACTGTCTAACACCTCCCACTTGCACTTAGGTCCAATCAGGTACTAGTCGAAGTCTCATGCTTTCCATGTGTTTCTCAAACACTTTCTGTGATAGTGGCTTTGTCAATGGGTCTGCTACATTTTCCGCTGACGCTACCTTCTGAATCAGGACGTCCCCTCTACCAACAATCTCCTGTAGTACATGGTACTTCCTCTCGATGTGCTTCGACTTCGAGTGGGCTCACGGCTCCTTAGCCTGAGCAATGGCTCCATTGTTGTCACACAACAATGGGATGAGTGATGTGCTGGACGAAACTACTCTCAACTCGTAAATGAACTTCTTCATCCACACGGCTTCTTTGGCAGCCTCACTTGCGGCACTGTACTCGGCCTCGGTCGTGGAGTCTGCAATGGACCCTTGTTTGCTACTTTTCCAACAAACAGCACACGATCCTATCGTGAAAATATATCCAGATGTATACTTTCTATCATCTAGGTCTGACTGGAAATCGACATCTGTATACCCTTGGATCTGTAGTGAATTACCGTCGAATACTAGACGAAACTCTTTTGTCCTTCGAAAGTACTTAAGTATGGTTTTCACAGCAGTCCAATGCTCCTGCCCTAGGTTGGCCTGAAATCTGCTTACTACACTCATTGCCTGAGCTATGTCAGGACGGGTGCATAGCATGGCATACATGATGCTCCCTATGACTGAGGCATAGGGAACGTCTTTCATGTCATCAATCTCCTCAAAAGTCTTGGGAGACATCTTCTTGGAAAGAGTGACTCCGTGCCTGAAAGGAACATTTCCTTTCTTGGAGTTTTCCATGTTGTATCTCTTGACTATCTTGTCAGTGTAAGCAGATTGGGATAATCCTATTATCCACTTCGATCTATCTCTATAGAGTCGAAGACCCAGTATATAGGAGGCTTCTCCAAGATCTTTCATGGAGAATTGTTGTGATAGCCATACTTTCACCATAGTTAACATTCCTACATCATTCCCAATGAGTAGTATGTCATCTACAGACAGAACCAATAAAGTAACCTTATCTCCACTGTACTTCCTGTAGACACAGGGTTCATCTGGATTCTGCTCGAAATCAAATGATTTGACAGCAGAATTAAAACGGATGTTCCAACTTCTAGAAGCTTGCTTAAGTCCATAAATGGATCTGTTAAGTTTACATACCTTGTTTTCCTGTCCTGCAGCAATGAAGCCTTGTGGCTGCTGCATATAGATATCTTCAGTAAGATCTCCATTCAGGAATGCAGTTTTGACATCCATCTGCCAAATCTCATAATCATGGTATGCTGCTACAGCTAGCAGGATCCTAATGGATTTAAGCATGGCCACAGGCGAAAAGGTTTCCTCATAATCGATGCCCTATTTCTGAGTGTACCCTTTCGCCACCAGACGAGCTTTGAAGGTCTCAACCTTACCATCGGGGCCTTTCTTCCTCTTGTAAATCCATATGCAACCGATTGCTTTTACCTCGGAGGGCGGATCTACTAGAGTCCACACTCCATTGGTCTCCATTGAGTCCATCTCTACTCTCATGGCCTCCACCCACTTCTGGGAATCTATGTCCAACATAGATTCTGCGTAAGTCACGGGATCCTCCTCACTAGTCAAGGTTTCCACCAGGTAACTATCCTGGTCATAACCATAATGGACTGGTGGCCTGGATACCCGAGTGGATCTTCTAGGTTGGTCACTACCTGGAACTTGTGGGACATCTCCCACTGCTCCTGAGCTATCCTCATCAAGAACAATTTCTTGATGATGGGTGTCCATGATGTAATCGGTTTCCAAGAATTGCGCATTTCGACTGCAGAACACTTTCCGCTCACTTGCGTCATAGAATAAGTAACCTACAGAGCCTTTTGGGTAGCCTACAAATAGGCAACGGCTGGTCTTGGATTCCAACTTGCCTGCACTCGTTCTTTTAACGTGTGCTGGACAACCCCAAATCTTCAAGTGTCTGACACTTGGTTTTTTTTGGTCCAAAGTTCATATGGAGTATTCGGAACCGATTTGGTTGGAACCCGATTCAGCACATAAATCACAGTCTCTAATGCGTAACCCCAAAAGGATGTGAGAAACTCTGAGTGTATGAGAAGGGACCGGACCATATCCAATAAGGTCCTATTCCTCCTCTCTAAAACACCGTTAAGTTGTGGTGTAGCAGGAGGAGCTAATTGTGATACTATCCCATTGTCCTTTACGTAGTCCCTGAATTCGTCAGAGAGATACTCGCCACCTCGATCTGATCGAAGGGCTTTAATTTCTCTCCCTAACTGTTTCTCGACCTCTTGTCTAAACTCTTTGAACTTTTCAAAGGATTCAGACTTGTGTCTCATTAGGTACACGTAATCATATCGCGAAAAATCATCTATGAAGGTGATGAAATACACGTGTTGATTCCGTGCCCTAACACTCAGGGGGCCACATACATCAGTATGTATTAGGTCAAGTGTGCCTGTACATCTTTCAGGCTTACCGTTAAATGGTCATTTCGCCATCATGCCTTGTAGGCAAGGCTCACAGGTGGGAAGATCTTCTACAGTTAGAAAATCCAAAGGACCATCCTTTACCAACCTTGTGATTCGGTCAACACCGATGTGGCCAAGTCGGTAATGCCACAGACACGTGGGATTAACTATATCACGGGCTCTCTTCTTAGGGATTTCAGCCGATGTAGTTTCGGTTATGTTAGTTTCTAGAGAAGGATGTAGAACATAGAGACCGTTCTCTTGTTCCCCGTATGCGATGAATCTGTTGTTTCTTTTAATAGTAATCGTATTACTAAAGAAGACAGAATAACCATCTGCACAAAGTTTTGAAACAGAAATCAAATTTCTCCTTAAATTTTGTACATAAAGACAATCTTTTAGTACAATTGTTCCTTCTCTAAATAATAACTTCACTCAGCTTTTTGCTTAGTTTGAACCCCTGCAGTGAGTTACACGCATGAGTTGAAGCCCCAGAGTCAATATAGGGACTTAAGCAAGCTTCTAGGAGTTGGAACATCCAGACTGACTCTACCGTCAAACAGTTTGACTTTGAGCAGAATCCAGATGAGCCCTGTGTTTACAGGAAGACCAATGGGGATAATGTTACATTCTTGGTTCTATATGTAGATGACATTCTACTCATTGGGATGATGTTGGAATTTTGACTACAGTGAAGGTGTGGCTTTCACAGCAATTCTCCATGAAAGATCTTGGAGAAGCCACCTACATCTTGGGACTTCGACTCTATAGAGATAGATCAAAGAGGATAATGGGATTAACCCAGTCCATTTACATTGACAAGATTGTCAAAAGATACATTATGGAGAACTCCAATAAAGGAAATGTTCCTTTCAGGCACAGAGTCACTCTCTCCAAGGGTATGTCTCCTAAGACTCCCAAGGAGATTGAGAGCATGAAAGAGACCCCCTATGCCTCAGTCGTAGGGAGCATCATGTATGCTATGCTATGCACACAGCCTGACATTGCTCAGGCAGTATGTGTGGTGAGTAGGTTTCAGTCTAACCCAGGTCAGGAGCACTAGACAGCTGTGAAGCACATAATAAAATACCTTCGAAGGACAAAAGAGTTTTGTTTGGTGTTCGATGGTAGTTCACTATAGATCCAGGGGAATACAGATGCTGATTTCTAGTTAGACCCAGATGATAGAAAGTCTATGTCTGGTTACATTATTATGATGGGGTCCTGTGCAGTTTGCTGGAAGAGCAGCAAACAAGGATCCATCGCATATTCCACAATGGAGGTTGAATACATTGCCACAAGTGAAGCTACCAAAGAAGTTGTTTGGATGAAAAAGTTCATTCAGGAATTAGGAGTAGTTTCGTCCAGCACATCACCCATTCCACTGTTGTATGATAACACTGGAACCATTGCTCAGGCTAAGGAGCCACGGGCCCACTTGAAGTCAAAGCACATTGAGAGGAAGTACCATGTACTACAGGAGATTGTTGGTAGAGGGGATATCTTGATTTAGAAGGTAGCATCAATGGAGATTGTAGCAGACCCATTAACTAAACCACTCACACAGAAAATGTTTGAGAAACACGTGGAAAGTATGAGACTCTGGTTTGTACCCGATTGAACCTAAGTGCAAGTGGAAGTTGTTAGACAGTTGTGCCCTTAGCTCTAATCAGATTGATGTACTTATTGTCATTTATTGTAAATGAATAAAGTGCATAATTGATTCATGTTATTATGGTGTGTTTCTGTGTAATACCCTTAAATTGGACACTTTTGAGACTCTTGTTAGTTTAGAATCTTCACAACCTATGGATAGATCTAGGGTGATTAATCCTACCAAGGCGGACACTAATGTGCCGCAAAGTTGGTTGGGTTGGCTTGTCTCAACTATTAGAGTGAGACCTGAGGTACATGCAGTGTGGGTTTTCTTGAAACCTTGAACCGGGACCACTTGTGAGATCCTTTACCGGGTTGGACTGTCTTTGATATGCCAATTTGTGAGATCCTTTACCAGGTCAAAACCTAGGTATGTTGAGGCAATCCAAGAATTCACTTGAGTGGGTGATCATAGTAACAGGATCAACCCCTTTGTCCTAAACTGCTGACAGTTGATTTCAAACTTGTTGTAATTTATTTTTTGCAAAATATATTTATATAGAGATATACATATATATTATGGTCTCAAAATGTTTGCAAAAGGTTTTAATTCTTAGGATCCATGTGAGTAGAGAGTGCAACACTGTACCTTGCGGCCAAGGGAGAGGTCCTTTCTTGTCTGGCAGTGTTTGATCATTATGGATTAAGAGGTTAAGTGTAAGACCATTAAGAGTAATGCCTGATGGGTTAATCATGCATCTGCCCACAATCCCTGGGCCTTCACAAGATGGCTTGACCGAAGGACCATTTGGTATAAATGTTGGGCCTATTAAGAGCCTATGGTGTTGGACTCAGGGGTTCACTGTAACCTACAATGAATTTGTCCAGGCCTTGTAACAGAGGTTGGGATGAAACCATGTCGCTGATGTGTAGATCAATGCTAGGGTCCTACGCCATACAAAGAGAACCAAACTAGCCAGCATTTAATGGGTTAATTGAGCAATATGACTTAATGGGCCTAAGGCCCATATCAAACTGGGCTTAAGTGTTTTAACTAAATTGGGCCAATATGGGTTTATAATCTGACTGGGATTAACAATTTGATAGGATAAATTTTATCAACTTGAGAGTCTAGATCCAAATACAAGATTTGGATTAGGTCATTCCTAATCAGATTAGGAAGCTGATCCCGAAAGGTTTATAAATAGGGGGCGAATTCGACAGAGAAAACACATCCTCTTTTGTAGTCTTTTCTCTCCCTTATCTCTTGGCGCCATCCTAGTTCGATCTCCACCTCTTGGAGTGACCAAGAACCATTCTTGATATTGTTTCTTGGTGAAGAAACAATCTGAAGTCGTGCTCACATCACCCTACTCGATTATTGCTGAAGAATCACTAGTTCTTGTTGAAGAACCTTTCTTGTTGATCCTACCTCAACATTTGTTGTGTCATCTTCAGTGGAGGTGGATTTGGTTTCTTCTTTGGGCGTGAATGCCTACATTGGGAGTTATTCTTGATTCTATATCAGGTACTACTCTCTCCCTCTTTTGGTTTTAGACTTGGTCTGATTTGTTTCTAGAAAGATCCTTGAAAAATGCAGTTTTTCTAAAACTAGGAAATGGATTCCTGGATGAAAGAAAAAAATTTTTGAAATTTCGCTCAGCCACCCTACATGGTTCGGCCATCCATATGATGGATTTTCCATCCCTTCAAAAGCACATAATAAAATTCCTCCATTGTATAACTAGGAAGCTTCAACTATTACTATGTATTCTCTTGCATTCAAGATATTGCTTCATTTTAAGTCATGGCTCTGTATCCTTGCTAAATCCCTTCTCTCTTGAAGTCCATCTTTCCTAAAACTTTTCTTAATTGGGTTCCCTATATTTTCTAGACTTCTATTTTTCCCTTCAAAGTCAATCCTTGAGAGAATATCACCAAGATCTCTCCATCATCATATCATAAATTTTATGACTTGGCATTACAGAACCTCAAAGACACATGGAACCCAAATTTATTTAAAGAAAAACACCTAATTTAGAAGAACAGGAAACCCAAACATGCATGAAACCCAAATTTTCCTATAGACATTCAAGTTCATTCCCCATATCTTATAATTTAGAAGAACATGACATAGAAAAATAATCCATCAAAGGTCCATCAACAAATTAATAAAAAAGAAATACGCCAAAAAAAATTGAATTACTTTTGGTGGGTGACTGAGTGCATAGAAAAGTATCCAAAAACTTGAAATAAATTAAAGGAAAAGTATCCAAAAAGTTCTATGTTTGTCTACACTTCATATTTCATTTTTTCTATTTAAATGAGGTCATTATTAGTACTCTATATCTACACCCCATTCCAAGGGTAGTTAGTAACATTTCACTAATGTTAAAGCTTACATTACACTAATTTTGTAGCTTGGGGTGGGCTAGCCAGGCTGGCAAGAGATTAGCCCAAGTACCGACTACACATGCACGTGATTGTACAAGTTCTGACTAAGCTATACATAGTCCAATTTCAAGTGAGGCTGAATGAGTCCAAGCCTCGGCCAAACCCAACCTAACTGAGGCCTAGCTAAAACAAGTACATTGCTAGAACAAAACAAAATAAATAAGGAGAAAGCAGTAATTACTATTAATTAGTAAGATAACAATCAATTCCAAATCAAAATAATTTGAAGGAAATTAGCAAATATGGAAACCAAGAAACTATGCAACAACTAAATAAACCTAGCCACCCTATAAACCACCTAAATATATTTTACTCCACTTAAAACTGTTGACATTTACTACCCTAAAAAGAATAAAATCATTAAATGAAACATCTTACAGCTGAGTAAATTTTCAACTACCAAACTGATAAACATAACAAAGAAATATTAATACAAATACAAACATGACGACTATAGAAATTCAGAAACCCCCCAACGTGAATTTGATGAATACCATTTGATTGGTGTTAGATAGTTGTGCCCTTTTCTCCAATCAAATTAATGTAGTTATTGTCATTTATTGTAAATGAATAAAGTGCATAATTGATTCGTGTTATTATGGTGTATTTCTATGTAACACCCTTAAACTGGACACTTATGAGACTCGTGCTAGTTTAGAATCTTCATAGCCATTGGATAGATCTGGGGAGATTTATCCTACCAAGGCTGACAAAGATGTGCCACCAAACTGGTTTGGGGGGTTTGTCTCAGTTACCAGGGAGAGACCTGAAGTACATGCAGTGTAGGTTTTTTTGAAACCCTAGACTCGTACCATTTTCCAGTTATGCCCTAGACCTTGGAGACAAATAGGCAAAATTGGAAAGTTACACATGACCCCTAGATTCGATTGTGGTACTTCACTAGGTGTTGGATTTGGCTATCTTTGATATTTCAATCAGTGAGATCCTTAGCGGGGGTCAAAACCTAGGTATGTTGGGATAGTCTGAGAATTCACCTGAGTGGGTGATCATAGTGATAGGATCAGCCCCTCTGTCGGACAAAGCGAATGATCGGAGAATGCACTCTCTCTGATGGAAACCTAAACTGTAGGTAGTTGATTTCAAACTTGTTGAAATTTCTTTTTGCAAAATACATTTATGTAGAGATATACATATATATTATGGTTTCAAAATGTTTGAAAAATGTTTTAATTCCTGGGATCCGTGTGAGTAGAGAGTGCAACACTATACCTTGCAGCCAAGGGAGAGGTTCTCTGTTGTCAGGTAGTGTTTGATCATCATGGGCTAAGAGGATAAGTGTAAAACCATTTAGGGATAATAAACTTGATGGCTAATCTCACATAAGATGGCTAAACTCAGGGACCACCTAGTGTAAATGTTGGGTCCAATAAGTGCCCATGTTGATGGGTTCAGGGGTTTATTCGGCTAGGCCTTGTAACATAGGTTAGGTTGAACCCATATGGCTATTGTGGAGATCAATGCTAGGGTCCCATGCCATACAAAGAGAACCAAGCTAACCAGTAAACAAAAGGAAGTGAGCGTAAAAGCTTAATGGGCTTCAAGACCATTTTGAATTGGGTATTTAATCAGATTAATTAAAGGGGGTGAATTTGACTAATAATCAGACTCAAATCAGCTAAAGGATAAGATAGTCTTATCCATTTAAGAGTCCAGATCCAAATAAAGATTTTGATCAAGGAGTTATTTCCTAATTAGATTAGGAAGCTGATATGGAGAGATTATAAATAGAAGGGTGAATTCCTATGGAGAACTCATTCTCTACTGCATTCTTTTCTCCCTCTATTCTTGCCACCACCTACCCAGTTCGATCTCCACATTGGAGTGATCAAGATTCGATCTTGATATTGTTTCTAGGTAGAAGAAGCAATCTTGGAGTTGTGCTCACAACCCTTGTATGATTGGGATTCTTGCTAAAGAGTTGGGATTCTTGCTGAAGAATCTCCCTACTAATCCTGCCTCACCCTAAGCTGTGTCATTTTCAATGGAAGAGAGATTTGGCACTCTTCTTTGGGCGTGAACACCTACGTTGGGAGTTTTTCTTGATTCAGTATAAGGTACTACTCTCTCTCTTTTGGTTTTAGATCTGGTTTGGTTTGTTTCAAGAAAGATCATTGAAAAATATAGTTTTTCTAAAACTGGGAATTGGAATCCCGAATGGGAGAAAGAAATTTTTGAAATTTTGCCTAGCTACCCTGCATGTTTCGGCCATCCATATGTTAGATCTCCCATCCGTTCAGTGGTATGAGAGCCAAGTTCACATTCTTGAACCAAATCGTACGTGATTTGAACCTGCGCTAATGGGCAAAATCGTTCTACCCAATTTGTGCAATTTGCATTTTCTTTAGGAATTGGTTCCCAGTTTTTGGGCAAATGATCTGAAAATTAAATTTTTCTTTGTGTGCAATATTTATAGAATTGTTTTATTTATTTTTCTTGGTTTTTGGGTTGTTCGTATGGTGGAGATTGAAATCTTTATTGGCGCCAAGAATTTGCACCACCTGTTGTACTATTCTATTCACTTCTGTCTATAAATAATTTATTTATTATTTAGACAGAGTGTACAGTATTTATTCTGATGTAATTAATAGAAGATTAGGTTTTTCTATTTTTTTCATTGAAAAAATTGTTGGAAGCACGTGGAGGAGAAGTTTTGTAGAATCAAGTTCAGCCATCTGCGATTTGTAGATTTGGAACCTACAATCTGCGAACTAACATTTCTTTTGCAGGGTTACAACCTTATAAGCATCCCTCTGATTGTTGTTTTCTGATTCTTGATTGTCTTTTATCATCCTTTTAATTTTCAGATCTTCTTCTTGAATTGAATCTTGCAATATACACCAAACCCTAGGTTGATGTGACCCAGATTGGTCCAAACTGGTTGGACCAAATTTGTGGTTGAATTGGGTCTGTTCTCAGCCCCAAAATATGATTATTGGCTAGGGGCTTGATGAAAAATTACATCTAATTTGGCCCATCCCTGTAAAACCCAGTTTTGGAGAATTAAAATTGCTTTAGCCTATTTTCAGCGTAACTACTATGTGGGTTGAACTGTAGTTCAGCCCATATACCTAGATAATGTTATTTGATAATATTATGGGCTTTAATAGGCTGATAATGTTTTAATTTTTTGACTTTAGGGTTTTATAGTTATTTGATTGATTGGATCAATTGTTCATGCATGTGAATGTATGTGTTGTGTGATGTGCTAGTACATGGGCCATAAGCACTTGGCATGTGTTTAATCGTTACTGGCTCTCTTTGAACACTATGGTTGAATGCACATCATTGGCATAGTGCCCCAAAAGATCATTAGATGATCTCCCTTCTCAATGGGCCCACTTCAATTTCTTCCTAAGAGGAGCCCCGCGGAACCCTAGCCGTTTTGGGCCCACTTTGAACCTGACTTTATGAAAGTCTGTGGGAGCCACTTTGGTTTGACCTAAATCAAATCTTGAGGGTTATTCCTTTTCATTCCCTCCTGATAATATAAGTGCAAGTGATAGAGAATTTCATATGATGAATTCTCTAAAGGCCTTCTATCATTAGCATGAAAATTGGTTATATTAGTGGGTGGAGATGCACCATTAAATTGGGCTATCCATTTGTTTGTACAGTTAGTTGGATTGCTTCATAAGATGATATGGGCATCATAGACCAATGTGGGAGGGGCCTATCCTTAAATGTAAGACTCTCTCATGGTACCTTGGGGTCCATGATATAACAGGTCAGCACTTACTGGACAGAAAGATTAAACCTAAAATGGCTATGAACCTTGTTACAGAGGCCAAAGGGAAAGCTCATAAGATGAGTGGATGAGATCCTTCACAGAAGGTGGTGGGGTTATGCAACTGAAACAGTTGGCTCCATGCACCCTATGTGATTTTCCACATTTTCAGAGACATAACTGTATCTCCGCCACTAAGATTGGAGGGAAATCTCGGAAATGAATAAATGGAAATGGAACATAGATTAAAAGCCTTTTATATGTGGTTAAAATGAACCAATTTAGGTTGTAGACTAATAATTTGCTTTCTCTTTACCAGAAATGGAAAATGGACAATTCGCCAAATTGTTGGACGACAATAAGCTTAAGGGCCCTAATTACGTTGATTGATTTTGTAACCTTATGCTAGTTCTGATGTCTGAGAAATTGGACAAGGTAGCTAAGAACTCTACTCCGGATCATCTAGGTGATAGGGCTTCTTTGGCTCGTAGGAGAGAGTATCAAGAATGGGAGGAGAAAAATTCTCTTAACTGATGTTATATCATAGCCTCCTTAGACAATCCGATATAGAGATAGTTCGATTAGATCGAAGTGTCCAAGGATAGTTTGGATAGTCTAAGGACCATGTATGAAGAGTAGAATGGTTCTACTCAACAAAAGGTCTTAAAGTTGTTTATGACAATGAAAATGACCGAGAACCAATAGGTACATGACCATTGTCTAAAGATGATGGGCTATATCAATGAAGTGGAGGCTCTTGAATCAAGGATCGTGACACTAAAATTGAAGCCATCCTTAATTCCCTGCCTCCCTCTTTCAATTAGTTCATCATGAACTACAACATGAACAAGCTAAATGTTAGTCTTCAGGTACTCAGGAATATATTGCAGAGGGCTAAAGAACTGATTAAGAAGGATAAGCTGATAGCCATGCTTTCTGAAGGTGGCAATTTGGGCAAGAAAAAGTGGAAGGTGAAGAGGAAGCCTCAGAAGAAGGGTAGCAAGCCGAAAAAGCAAAAGAAGAATAAGACATTGGATGCCAGTCACTTTTGCAAACAGACCGGCCATTGGAAGAGGAATTGTCCTCAGTATTTAAAGACTAAGAAGCAAGGCAATTTCGAATCTTTCATCATAGAGACCAATTTTTTGGTCACTTCTTTCTCCTAGTGTATTGACTCCAGGGCTTCTACTCATGTGTGTAACTCACTACAAGGGTTCAAGATAAGCAGAAGGTTGAGTGACAAAGAAGTAACACACTACTTAGAGACTTCTAAAACAATTGCAACTACAACCTTAGGAGCTGTAGAATTAGTTTTCAGATAAGGAATCATTGTACTTAAAGATTGTCTTTTTGTACCAAATTTAAGAATAAATTTGATTTCTGCCTCAAAATTGTGTTTGGATGGTTATTCTATCTTTTTTATTAATGTAATTACTATCAAACGAAATAACAAATTCCTCAGTTATAGTGAACTTGAGAATGGTCTCTATATTCTCCATCATTTTTTGGAAACAAACATAACCAAAACTATGTTGAAAATAATCCCTAGGAAAAGAACCCGTGATACAGTTAATCCTACATACCTCTGGCATTACCAACTTGGCCACATTAACATAGATCGTATCACAAGGTTGGTAAAGGATGGTCCTTTGGATTTTCTAACTGTAGAAGATCTTCCAACCTGTGAACTTTTCCTTCAGGGTAAGATGATGAAATGGTCATTTATCGATAAGCTTGAAAGATCTACAGACACACTTGATCTGATACATACTGATGTATGTGGTCCCCTGAATGTTAGGACAGTAACTAGCACGCTTACTTCATAACATTTACCGATGATTACTCATGGTATGGTTATGTGTACCAAATGAGACATAAGTCTGAATCCTTTGAAAAGTTCAAAGAGTTCAGACAAGAAGTCGAGAAACAAATAGGGAGAGAAATTAAAACCCTTCGATCAGATCGAGGTGGCGAGTATCTCTCTAACGAATTCAGGGACTACTTAAAGGACAATGGAATAGTATCACAATTAGCTCCTCCTGCTACACCACAATTAAACGGTTTGTCAAAGAGAAAAAATCAGACTCTATTAGATATAGTCTGAACACTTCTCGTCCACTCAGAACTATCTACATCCTTTTCAGGATACACATTGGAGACTATGATATACGTCCTAGACCAGTAAAAAACCAAGTGTAAGACACTTGAAGATTTGGGGTTGTCCGGCACATGTTAAAAGAACAAGTGCTGACAAATTGGAATCCAAGACCTATCGTTGCCTATTTGTAAGTTAACCCAAAGGCTCTGTAGGTTATTTATTCTATGATTCGAAAGAGCAAAAAGTGTTTTACAATTGAAATGCTTACTTCCTATAGAAAGATTACATCCTGGACAATCATCATTAAGAAGTTGTTCTTGATGAGGAGAGTCCAAGGGTAGAGGAAGATGTCCCACAACCTCTAGATAATAACCAACTTAGAAGTTCTACCCGGGTATCTAGGCCTCCATTTCGTTATGGCTATGACCAAGAAAGTTATTTGGTGGAAGCCACGACCAGTGAGGACGATCCCCTAACTTATATGGAAGCTATGTTGGACTTAGATTCCTTGAAGTGGGTAGATGCCATGAAAGCCGAGATGGACTCGATGGAGACCCACAAGGTCTAAACTCTTGTAGACACACCCCCTAAGGTGAAAGCAATTGGTTGCAAGTGGATTTACAAGAGGAAGAAGGGCCCAGATGGTAATGTTGAGAACTATAAAGCTCATCTTGGGGCAAAAGGGTACACTTAGAAAGAGAGAATCGACTATGAGGAAACCTTTTTTCCAGTGGAAATGCTTAAGTCCATTAGGATCTTGCATTGACTACGAGATTTGGAAAATGGATATCAAAACCACATTCCTGAACTGAGATCTCTCTGAAGATATCTATATGTAGCAACCGCAGGGGCTCATTGCGGTAGGTCAGGAACACATGGTATGTAAATTTAATCGACCCATATATGGACTTAAACTAGCTTCTAGGAGTTGGAACATCTGGTTTGTACCGTTAAACAGTTTGACTTTGAGCATAATCCGGATGAGCCCTGTGTTTATAGGAAGACTAGTGGGGACAATGTTACGTTCTTGATTCTATATGTAGATGACATTCTACTCATTGGGAATGATATTGGAATGTTGACTACAGTGAAGGTGTGACTTTTGCAACAATTCTCCATGAAATATCGTGGGACTTCGACTCTATAGAGATGAATCAAAGAGGATAATGGGATTATCCCAGTCCACTTACATTGACAAGATTGTCAAAAGATACAGTATGGAGAACTCGAAGAAAGGAAATGTTCCCTTCAAGCACGGAGTCACTCTTTTATGCCCTCAATATCCTCTAGAGTCTTGGGAGACATACCCTTAGAGAGAGTGACTCCGTATTGAGGGCATATGTCTCCCAAGACTCTAGAGGATATTGAGGGCATAAAAGAGACCCCCTATGCCTCAGTCGTAGGGAGCATCTTGTATGTCATGCTGTGCACTCGGCCTGACATTGCTTAGGCATTAGGTGTAGTGAGTAGATTTCAGTCTAACCCAGGTCAAGAGCACTAGACAACTGTGAAGCACATACTAAAATACCTTCAAAGGACAAAAGAGTTTTGTTTGGTGTTCGATGGTAGTTCACTACAGATCCAGGGGAATACAGATGATGATTTCTAGTTAGACCTAGATGATAGAAAGTCTACGTCTGGTTACATTATTATGACGGGGTCCTATGCAATTAGTTAGAAGAGCAGCAAACAAGGATCCATCGCATATTCCACAACGGAGGCTGATTACATTGCCACAAGTGAAGCTGCCAAAGAAGTCGTTTGGATGAAGAAGATCATTTAGGAATTAGGAGTAGTTCCATCCAGCACATCACCCATTCCACTGTTGTATGACAACACTGGAGCCATTGGTCAGGCTAAGGAGCCACGGGCCCACTTGAAGTCGAAGCACATCGAGAGGGGATATCTTGATTCAGAAGGTAGCATCAGTGGAGATTGTAGCAGACCCATTAACTAAACCACTCACACAAAAAGTGTTTGAGAAACACGTGGAAAGTATGGGACTCTGGTTTGTTCCCGATTGGACTTAAGTGCAAGTGGGAGCTGTTAGACAGTTGTGCCCTTAGCTCTAATCAGATTGATGTACTTATTGTCATTTATTGTAAATGAATAAAGTGCATAATTGATTTGTGCTATTATGGTGTGTTTTTGTGTAATACCCTTAAACTGGACACTTTTGAGACTTGTGTTAGTTTAGAATCTTCACAACCTATGGTTAGATCTAGGGTGATTAATCCTAACAAGGCGGACACTAATGTGCCGCAAAGTTGGTTGGGTTGGCTTATCTCAACTATCAGAGTGAGAACTGAGGTACATGTAGTGTGGGTTTTCGTGAAACTTGAACCGGGACCATTTTCCAGTTATTCCTTGGACCTTATTGACAGATGGGCAAAACTAGAAAGTTATACCTGACCCCTAGACTTGATTATGGTTCTTCACTAGGTATTGGATTGGGCTATCTTTGATATGCCAATCAGTGAGATTCTTAGTAGGGGTCAAAACCTGGGTATGTTGGGACAGTCTGAGAATTCACCTAAGTGGGTGATCATAGTGACAGGATCAACCCCTTTGTCAGACAAACCGAATGATTGGGGAATGCACTCTATCTGGTGGAAACCTAAACAGCCGACAGTTGATTTCAAGCTTGTTGAAATTTGTTTTTGCTAAATATATTTATATAGAGATATACAAATATATTATGGTTTCAAAATGTTTGTAAAAAGGTTTTAATTCCCAGGGTCCATGTGTGTAGAGAGTACAACACTGCACCTTACAGCTGAGGGAGAGGTCCTTTCTTGTCAAGCAGTGTTTGATCATTATGGGCTGAGAGGTTGAGTATAAGACCAGTTAGGGATAATAAATTTAATGGACTAATCTAACATAATTCCATAGTCCATGGGCCTTCATAAGATGGCTAGACTTAGGGACCATCTAGTGCAAATGTTGAGCCCAATAAGAGCCCATGTTGATGGGTTCAGGGGTTTATTTGGCTAGGTCTTGCAACAGAGGTTAGGCAAAACCCATATGGCTTTTGTGGAGATCAATGCTAGGGTTCCACGCCATACAAAGAGAACCAAGCTAGCCAGTAGACAAAAGGAAGTGAGCCTGAAAGCTTAATGGGCCTAAAGCCCATTTTGAATTTGATATTTAATCAGATTAATTAAAGAGGGCGAATTTGACTTATAATCAGACTCAAATCAGCTAAAGGATAAGATAGGTCTTATCCATTTAAGAGTCCAAGTCCAAATAAAGATTTGGATCAAGGAGTTCTCTCCTGATTAGATTAGAAAGCTGATCTGGATAGATTATAAATAGGAGGGCGAATTCCTATGGAGAACACATTCTCTATTGTAGTCTTTTCTCCCTCTGTTCTTGTTGCCACTTACCCAGTTCGATCTCCACATTAGAGTGATCAAGATTCGATCTTGATATTGTTTCTTGGTAGAAGAAACAATTTTGAAGTTGTGCTCACAACCCCTGTATGATTGAGATTCTTGCTAAAGAGTTGGGATTCTTGTTGAAGAATCTCTCTACTGATCCTGCCTCACCCTAAGCTGTCTCATTTTCAGTAGAGGAGGGATTTGGCACTCTTCTTTGGGCGTGAACACCTATGTTGGGGGTTTTTCTTGATTCCGTATTAGATACTACTCTCTCTTTTGGTTTTAGATCTAGTCTAGTTTTTTTCAAGAAAGATCCTTGAAAAATGTAGTTTTTCTAAAACAAGGAATTGGATTCCTAGATGGGAGAAAGAAATTTTTGAAATTTTGCCCAGCCACCCTACATGGTTCGGCCATCCATATGATGGATCTCCCATCCCTTCAATTGGTTATCACTTTTATGATACTAGTTAATTCATTATAAGTTTTTCTAGTATCTTAGTTGAATCCCTCGACAAAATGTCCAGCCTAAAAATGATAATGTTGATTTCCTAAAACTTTCATCTCCATCTTCCTAAGTAGAACATATAGCCAAACCCCTTACATTTATTCTCTATATTACATTTCAAATCTTTGATCATCCACATTTATTCTCCATTAACACCTCTAGAATGTCCATCAGTTACACTTGAGGGCTTCCCTTTAATTAATATTATTTGAGTTTAAGTTAGATTCAAATGCTTAACTCATAAGTCAATTTAATTGTTAAGAAATATCATCGTACCATGGACATGCTATGATTCTTCACATGGTGCACTCGATAGATCAAGAACCTAACAATGATATCAACCAAGAAAGCATATTACTAAGCATAACCAGTATGGTAGTATGTCATTATTGTAATTGTACTTTGAGACATCTATTATCTCTATATCTCGTGAAGATAAATCTTTATCATAGTTTAGTATGCCTTGAAGATTTTAAGGAACTATGGATATTATCTGGCGCAGTATGGAAACAAACCATGTTGAGAAAAGCTTCAAAGAAAAGAGCAGAAGTTGAATTATCAGGAAGAAGAATTCTTCACTGAATAATTAAGAGAAAATCAACATCAAAAAACTCCCTTAGCCTTCCTCTAGCAACTCTTTATATAAACTTACACCCTTATGGCTCCTACAAGAAAGTTTCCTAATCTATGAAAACACTTCATAATAGAATCCTACTAAAACTCTTCAAAAAGAAAGTCTAACTAAACAAAATTTGCAAATCATGATCTAATGCTAATTTGGTAATTTTGAACTTGAATAGAAGTCCTACGCTAATACAAGCTTGGTAAATTCAAACTAAGATAGAAATTTTGTGTTGATGCTAATTTGGTAAGTTGGAAATAAGATAGAAATTCCATGTTGGCACGAACTTGGTAAGTTCGATCTAAGATAGAAGTTATGTGCTAGCGCTAACTTGTTAAATTCGAACTAAGATAGAAATTTCATATTGGTGCTAACTCGGTAATTAACTACTCAGTTGGATTAGTAATGTTATCCAAGCTTCTTATGTGTTTTGGAGTGGTTCCAACTTGCATAGAACTTATTAGCCTTCTCTTGTACTAAATCATCATCTCCGGGTTAGAGAGAATCTATCATCGGATCATCATCTGACTGATCGCCAACATATGGTACCAAGTATTTGACATTGAAGATACCATGGGTATGTATATGGTTGGGTAGCTTTAGTCTATAAGCATTCTCATTGATGACTTCAATATCTCACATGGTCCAACCTTCCTTAGTGCTAGTTTTCCATGTTGCCCAACCGGTAGGTGGTCCTCTATTAAAATAGCCCAAACATAATCTACCGCACCAAATACTATTTTCCTCCTTTTTCCATCAACATGTTGTTTGTACTTAACATTGGCTACCTCTAGCTTGTCGTGGACTTCTTTCTGGATGTTCTTAAACTTTTGTACCATATTATCAGCTTTGTCATGAATTTGGCTTGGCCAAGTACTAGTAGCAAGATTAAGGACGCTACGATGATTGGCCCCATTTACAACCTCAAATGGGTTTGTTCATGGCTAGTTACAAGAGTTCTCAAAAGATTTCCAAACTCCTATTGACTACTTCTCTTTGGCCATTTGTTTGAGGATGATATGAACTATTGAATTGTAATGAGGTACTCATTAACCTCCGAAAACTTCCAAAAGTGTTATATGAACTTGGAGTCTTTATCCGAAGTAACCAAAGATGGTAAGACATGGAGTTTGACAATCTCCTTGAGGAATAAACCAACAATAAGTAGGCAACACTTTTACCTCTTTGAAAACAGCCTTTAACTATTCAGTAATGCATTTAAGCATTACTGATCAGGAAAAAAAAAAGAAAATTAATTCTGTATCCATGGACTTATTTGTTGCCTATTTTTGTATTATTTAGACTTCAAAAATACAAACTGGTTGAGATGAAGCTTCTTTCTCAACAGAGGGATCTTCAGGTGCATTATCTTCTCTTCTTGGTTTGTCTTATTGAAGTCTAACCCGGGTGAACCAGTAGAAGAATCCATCATAAAACCCATTTTTCACCATGACCTTTGTTCAATCGATTTGCTGCCCAAGAATATCCATGTGAACTATATTCTTCAGCTGCTACTCATTGATCTTAGTGTGGTTAGGGCTTTTCATTGGGTGAAGACCAGACATGAGTTTAAAAGAGTTTCAGTTAACTATCTTAAGAGTTCAACAGGCTGTGGGCAGATTTTCTTCCCGAAGATGTAATATTTGTACATTGGACAACACCTACAATTGGTAATATTATACTAAATTTTGTATGGGAGTTGTATCCACAACTTTTACTCCTTTTCTTTTGTACATTCTCTTAAATTTGTTACTAGGATCCGCCCCAATCAGATCTTTGAAGCACAAGAAAACCATTGTTATATACATGGGCAAGATGCAAATTACTCATGCTTCTTGACTTCTTACAATGAGTAACATAATTAACCATATCATTCTCAGACTCAGCCCTCCTCCAACAAGGTCAATGCAAATCCTTCCAACAACCACTTCAGAAGACAACTCAGAATTAACTTTACCCATGGCTTCCTAAGAGGAATCCTCCGGTCCAGTTTCCGGAGTTGAAGAAACAGATCTTACCTCAAAACTGGGCACCACTTTTTCACCATAACCAGAGACATCACTTGGCTCCACCTCTGAAACAGATATCACGGATGAACTCAGAGCTGCCCCAAAACTGACTTCTTCCACGCTTGTGCCACCATCTACAGACCACTCAACAACACCACCATGAATTAGAGAGGATTGGTCATGGGACAAACTCAATAAAGGGCTAAAGATATTTGACTCCTGCTCCTGCACCACCTTATCAATTGGACTAGATTTATCTCAGTTGGGCTCCCCTTTTTTGAGCTCAAACTCATGATTTTTGTTGAAAGGTTTGCAACTGCTGTCATTGTTGTTCTCTGAAACCTTATGCTTGGTCTTCTCTTGTACTGCACCATCTTATCTTCTAATCACACACACCCAATCTATCTTCTCCACTTAGTTTATTTTTGTTCCTAACAAAAAAGTGGGCCAATCTGATCAAGATGGATAATGCTCTTCTCCTATTAGCTCCTATTAGCTTATATGACCATATATATGTTACATGCATCATGCATGGGTAGGGTTGCAACAGATTGTACACTCTAGCTTGACTTGGTTGTCCAACTTCAAAACAATAAAACAAAAAAGTGGGCCAATCTGATCAGGATGGATAATGCTCTGCTCCTATTAGCTTATATAACCATATGTTACATGCACAGATAGGGCTGCAATTTGGGGTAGGCCCAAATTGCATGGTTGGGCTTGAGTTTTTGGGCTGCAGGTTGGACCTGAGCCAGAAAAATCAGGCCTGACCTGAACTCAAGTTGGGCTAGCCCAAGCTTGACCCAAGCCCATCCAACATTGTATGAAATACGAGTGTATATTGTGTATTTATGACATGTATTTATGTATGAATATTATATTTATGCTATCGTGTTACACCCTAAACTATATTTAGTTATTTACAATATGCATATGGTTAGCCGAAACTCACATCCATGCATAAACATGTGAAAATAGACAAATATTATAATTTTATTTGTTTAAAAATATCTTTTTCTATTTATATATGCATGTATATATGTCTACAATATTTATATATGCATCTATCAAATGACATTTGTGCGTATTTTCAATCCATTCTACTCTTAAATTGGGCTATAAAGCTGAGTTAACGATGAATTTGTAAAAAATATTCAAAAATATTTTCAAACCCAACTAACCTGATCCAAGTTTTGTTGGGTTACGCTTGAATTGAGCTTAGGTTGGTAGAACGGGGTGTTAGGTTGGGCCAAACTTGAGCATGAGGTTTGAGTGGTTGGGCCAGGGTAGACCCTCAACCTGACCCAACCTGCCCAAGTTGCACCCTATGCATAGGTACTGATTTTCTTTTTCTAAAGTACAAAAGGGTGTCTTTTTTAATAGTCCATCTAGAAATGGGTACCTTTTGTGTTGGCTCAACTTGAATCATGCTGGCATTTTTAAGAATGGATTTATAAGATCCAAGTGTTATAGTCGTTAGGATAGTATTCTAAAGTCTGGTTGGATTTTAGAATTATGCAAAACCGGGATTAGAGCTGAGTTAAGTTTTTGGCAGAAAATATGGCTATTGATGTTGGGGGGAGAGAAACTGCTAAATTTGGCAAAGGCCCAAAGCTCGAACCTGATCCCAGTGTAGTTGAAATTCTTCAAATCGGGCAAACCAGCTTAAACCTCCATGTCCATAAGCAAAATGGCTGGACAGAAACAGGATCTGTGCAGCCAACCCCAAACCAAAGCAATCCACTGAATCCATTCTTGTTGTCTGATGCTTTCACTCTGTTGTTGTCTGATGTTTGCACTCTGCTGTTCAGATCAATCTCCATTTGCAACAGGGGACAAGGAGTTTGTTTGATACTTCAATAATTCGTTCAGTTCAGCCACTTGAACAACGTCAGCCAGTTCAGCTCTGCCCAGCTTTTATTTTTTATAATTTATTAATTAATCTGTTATTTTTATTTGTTTAATGGAAAGAATAGTTGGAACACCATTAGCTAGCAAGACAGTTGTATTTGCATTGATGAAAATGCCAAACATTCACAAAAATTGTATTTACACTCCAACCAAACGCAGTCTTTAAAACATTTTCCCTACACAGTACCGTCGTGACATCTAATTCCCAGTATACCTGCACTCCATCTTCGATGGGAGGCATTCCCAGTCGAAAGATTTTGCTTCTTAAAAGCATGGCAGCCCTTATTCTTAACTGTTTGGAATGCCCGTAGACTAATCTATTCAACCATGTTATGCTCCATGGTTTTAAAAAATGATCTGGAAATGAAATCGTTTTGGTCATTGATTTTCAGGTCAACAGTTTGATTGTCTGATGCCTGTTATGATAATAAAAATTAAAAAATAAAAAAAAAATAATTAAAATTTAATAAATGGCAAAAAACCATTTAACGCCTCGACGGTTCGATCGTTCGAGTTATGGATCATTAACCGATTTAGTGGTTTTTTACCAGAGACTGAATTTGGGATAAAACGAAACCACTTGCCTGAATGGTTCGAAGGCCAAACGGTCCTGACTGTCTGAATCAATTGCGGTTGAAAAACCATGCTATGCTCAGAAGGATATAAACAGTCCCTTACAATGGTAGGTTGGACTTTTCGTTTGCTAGTTTATGAGCTTCTATATTTGAACTTCTAGGGACAAAGTGAATTGAACATGAAGGAAGATGAGACATAAGAGCTCTGCAATCTGCCATGAAAGTGCGAAGCTGCCACAAAGGATCAAATAACTGGCTTTCTATTGCTTGAATCACGTTACCAACGCTAACAGAGTTTCATCCATAATCTTTTGCAAAACTTAAAAAGCTTTCCAAATAGCTTCCACTGGACCAGTCGAGTAACATAGAAAGCCTCCTGCAGCCATCACAAATTTCTTAGCGTCATCAAACCCAAAAAGCTTCCTGCAGCTTTTGTAGGACAATGTCTTTGTTTGGACAGTGTAATATGGAGTCAGTTATTTCAATTTCCCTACTTTCTTTCTTGTAGATTAATGCTATGTTTGGTTTTGTGACTTTTGTCAAAACGCCATTACATCAGTGCCATATGGGTGTTAGCATTTATTTTGCATGAAAACATTGTTAATCAAATAAACACTAGAAAAATAATTGTTTGGAGTTATATACATGAGGCATTTGGGGAAATATCAAATTCTTGTATGTCCCAATGTCCTAACTTTTTCTTGTAATGAAATGTTTATGCACCATACTTTATAGGGTGTTAATCCGAACTAAAAAATAAGAAACATTTAAAGTAATACCCAATCAAACAATAAAAACAAAAATAATTTAAGATAGAGTTTTTCAAATAAATATTTAAAGAATTAAAGCGATAAACACTCTATTTATAAATGCCCACAGAACCAAATACATACAAAGTTGCATGGGGCCAGCCATCTCAATTTTCCTACTTTGAACCATTTCAACTTCCCTACTTTCTCCCTTATAGAACTGTCTTTCGTTTTCATTCGGATAGTGTATGGGACGAATCATCTCAATTTCCCTACTTTCTCCTTTCTCCCTTGCATAACAAAGTCTTTCATTTTCATTCGGATAGCGTATGGGCCCAGCCATCTCAAATTTCCTACTTTCAACCATTTAAATTTCCCTAGTTTCACCCTGAACAAAGTCTTTCATTTTCATTCGGGTAGTATATGGGGCCAGTCATCTCAACTTTCTTATTTTCAACCATTTCAGTTTTCCCACTTTCTCCCTTGTAGAACAAAGTCTTTCATTTTCATCGAGATGCGGAATGGGACCAGCCATTTCAATTTCCTACTCTCTCGCTTTAATTCATTCCGATGGTGTATGGGGCCAGCCGTCTCAATTTCCCTACTTTCTCCTTTCTCCCTTGCATAACAAAATCTTTCATTTTCATTCGGATAGCGTATGGGCCCAGCCATCTCAAATTTCCTACTTTCAACCATTTAAATTTCCCTAGTTTCACCCTGAACAAAGTCTTTCATTTTCATTCGGGTAGTATACGGGGCCAGTCATCTCAACTTTCTTATTTTCAACCATTTCAGTTTTCCCACTTTCTCCCTTGTAGAACAAAGTCTTTCATTTTCATCGGGATGCGGAATGGGACCAGCCATTTCAATTTCCTACTTTCTCGCTTTAATTCATTCCGATGGTGTATGGGGCCAGCCGTCTCAATTTCCCTACTTTCTCTCTCTTGTAGAACAAAATCTTTCATTTTCAATCCAATGGTGTACTGGGCCAGCCATTTCATCTTCCCTACTTTATCTCTCTTGTAGAACAAATTCTTTCATTTTCAATCCAATGGTGTATGGGGCCAGCCGGCTATCATCTCAATTTCCCTACTTTTATGGGGCAGCCGTCTCAATTTCCCTACTTTCTCTCTCTTGTAGAACAAATTCTTTCATTTTCAATCCAATGGTGTATAGGGCCAGCCATTTCAATTTTCCCACTTTAAACAAAGTCGTTCATATTCATTAGGATGGTGTATGGGACTGGCCATTTCAACTTCCCTACCTTTTATTTTCATTTAGATGGTATATGGGGTTGGGCATCTCACAGCTCCGACCTCATTCATTTTTTATAGCCTGCAATATGAAAAATAATCATGCCCCATGCTCATTTTCATTTTTTAAAGAAACTCTATGCCAGTAATTAGAAACCGCCAGCATAAAAATACTTTTATGAATGCACTCTTATGAAAGCACTTGTATAAAGGTAATTTTATGAAAAGTTGATGAAAGTACTTTTATAAGTTATTTTACATGAAAGCACTTTTACAAAAGTATTTTAATAAAAGCACTTCTATGAAAAGTACTTTTATGAAAGCACCTGTATAAAAGCACTTTTATGGAAGTTTTTTTATAAAAGAACTTTTACAAAAGTACTTTTACGAAAGCACTGTTGTGAATGTATTTTTATCAAGGTACTTTATGAAAGCACTTTTATCAAAGTACTTTTACAAAAGTGCTTTTATTCATTCACTTTGGATTGAATTGGACCCAATCTGGTCCATTTGCATTTTAATTGGACGGGATTGGATTGTAGCAAGTGTTGTTTTTTCTTATATATTTTTTGGATTTGGATTAGATTGGACCCAATCCGATCCCTTTGCATTTTATTTGGACTGGATTTGTATGGAATTGCTCCAGTCCACTTGTAAATGGACCAATATTGGATTGGACCAGATAAAACCTAGTCCAGTCCAAATGACAGCTCTACCGGTAAACATCTACGTTGATGATTTTGGAGACCTAGGCCAGTGGTTTATGACTGCTAACTCAATGTTTTTTAACAATGAAAATGAGCCACGTAAGGCATTTGTTAGTTTGAAAAGAATTCATTTTTGAAGAAAAAAATATTCAATTCATATCAATATTTTCTCATTTTATATCCATTTTAGAATTTCATCTTAGATAAAAATGAAAAAGAATAAGAATTGAAGCCAATATATGCTCAACCATTTCAATTTCCCTACTTTCTTTCTCATAAAGTAAAAGCCTTTCATCTTTCATTCGGATGGTATATGGGACCGGCCGACCAACCCAACTTAATTACTTTCTCCCTTGGAAAAAAGTCTATAATTTTCGTTTGAATGGTGTGGGCCGGTCATCTCAACTTCCCAACTTTTTCCCTCGTAGAACAGTTTCCTATGTAGCTTATCCTTGCTTTCTCCGGTAGAACAAAGTCTCTCAATTTCGTTTTGATGGTAATATGGGCCCTCATCTTGTTGTTTGGATGATGTAATCGACCTTTTTCCCTACTTGTATTAACAACCACTTCCAGAGAGGATGCCCTGATCTTTTGGGTAAGCACCCTGGCCTTAGTTGATCGTTGGATTTCGGTATAGGTCATAGGAGATACAGGAAACGCTACGAATAAGTACACGTATCCCCTGAATTATATCGGAGTGATAATGTATCCCCTGAATCATAGGTGATTCGTGTTTTCACACTTTCCCGCACTACATTTAGTTAGTATGTGAAACAAAATAATTCTTTATTTAATGCCTACATGTAGCCCTAACAAATAATATATATTTATATTATTCAAATTTAATATTTTATAAACTAATGAAGTAAATAATTTCTCAAATCCGTATTCATATCAAAAAGAGGTTTTTAATCTCAAAAAATTTATACAAATAAAAATATTAATAATAGAATAATAATTTTAGTACTTAAAATTTATAAATTTGAATGTGAAGTGTATCTTAAAATTTTCATAAATTATTAATTAATATTTTAATTTTCAGTAAAAAATATATTTTTTATTTACAAAAATGATAACTTATTTCGTAAAATTATAAAAATAATAATATAATAATTTTAGTAATTAAAAATTATGAATTTCCATATGATATGTATCTTATAAATTTTAGTATCTTTGAGATAGTTTAAGTTAAGATTATATATTTTTATAAATTATTAATTGATATTTTAATAACATTTTTATTGTTTACAAAAATAAAAATATTGTTTACCAAATATTTGAGAATTAGTTTTTAGTTGATTATTTAGTTAATGTTAAAATGTAAAAATATAAAAATAAAAAATAATTACATATAATAGTTGCATGTGTTTTGCGACATGAACTTCAATTGAAAATACATAATAGCTTTGTACATGTATTAATTTGTGAAAATTTATATAATATATTTTAGAACTCTAGATTGATACATTATCAAAAAAAATTGTACGATTTCTATGCATCAATCTATATTAATTTTAATATATTTATTCACAAATACGATTAGAATATACATTTTCTATGCATTTATATATTAATTTTGACTATTTTAACCTTAAACGTAATTAATATATTTATGGAATTTATATGCATCTCCTAATGTATCCAAGCGTCTTCATGTTTTTTCATCTGTATCCATGCATTTCCAAAGCATACTCATATCCGTATTCGTATCCAAGTGGTCTGATATAATACCCAATACCGATACTTTAATCCTTGGTTGTTCCAGCATCAAATTTGAGAAATTATTTCATTGTTCGTAGCAACAAAACTGATAACTTATTAAGGTATGTTAAAAGTAGATTTTATTTTTTATTTTGATTTGATTTCATGTCTCTATTTATACAAGAGAACAGTTAATCTAAAGGTTATTCGCCATCCAATGGTTAGTAGGGCTGTTCATGGGTTGGTTTGGTTTGGTTTACAGTATTTTGGAAAGTAAACTGAACATTTTGGGTTAGCTATTGTGCCAATCAAAGTCGACTGACAAATAGCATAAACCGATTTGTAAAAATTCTGTCAGATGCTTGGTTTGGTCAGTTTAAACCAAATTGAGATTTCCATTAATACGTTTTAATGTTAGATACTTTTTTTTGTACTTGTGCAGTTTCTCGTAAGATATATATAGCTTGAGGTTCTGTCAAATATTAAGGTAAATTACAAAGACCCCCCCTGTACTTTGTTTCGCAACAAAGACCCCCTTGTGCTATGACTGTGAGACAAAGACCCCCTTCCGTTAGCTTTCTGTTGAAATCCTTCGTTGCAGTATTTTTTAATCCCCATACTATCCTTGTAATAACTATTCGAACAATTGAGAGAAAAGCACTATTCATCTTCCCCGACCTCATGATACACGAACAGCAACAATGGTAATCTCTTCCACCTCAAATTCCTTCACATTTCTCTATGTCTCGCTCCCTCTCTCTCTCTCCCCTGAGGACTTCCTGATGAGTTTGCAAAGTTCATGGTTTTCAATAAACATAGTAGTATTACTGTCCACATATTATTTCACTTGCATTCAATGACCAATAATCTTAATGCTAATATCGTGAGACTTCTGCCGCATCCCTCTTAAACCCTCTTTTTGAGTATTTGTTCATTGTATCATGAATCTATTGATTTTCTCTACCATATCTGCATTCTTATCCTAATGTTCCTTTTCCTTAAGTACCTTAAAAGGAGAATCATATTTAAGATGGCTCTTATAGAAGAAATTGCATTTTACTGTCTGATAGTCAACTTTGTTACCATTAGCTGCTGCAACGAGTTGTGGCAGCTATGACTAAGAGGAACAAAAAATAGAGGAAAGTGGGAAGAAGAAAGGGGGGAATTTTAGGTAGAAGGGAGAGAGAGAGAGAGAGAGAGAGAGAGAGGGAGACTGAGAGAAATGTGAAGGAATCTGAGATAGAAGGGATTACTGTCACTGCTGTTTGTGTATCGTGAGGTCGGGGAAGATGAACAGTGCTTTTCTCCCATTGTCCGTATAGTTATTACAAGGGCAGTATGGGGATTTAAAAATATTGCAACAACAGATTTCAATGGAAAGCTAATGGAAGGGGGTCTTTGTCTCACGGTCATAGTATAGAGAGGGTCTTTTCTTAAAACAAAGTACAAGGGGTCTTTGTCACAGACCCCATAGTACAGGGAGGTCTTTGTATCCCTAAAAATTAACGAAATAATAGGTCATAGGGTAAGGGCTAAAAATAGGGGTAGGAGCTAGGTTATAGACACAACAGAAAGTGGTAGGTCATATCATTTGTAAAAAGTGGTTTATGGGAAAGGGAAAGTAGGACATTTCATATATGAGAGAAAGAGACTTCACTTTTTTTAATAGCTATACTATATCACATTGTATATAAACGTTTGAATCAACCCAAAATTTAAGAATACCGACCAACTCTAATCGAATTGGGTTGGATTGATCGATTTGGGCCAATTCATAACAACCCTAATGGTTAGCCTTAAGGTTTTACAGCCAATGTCATCTCTGCTGCGACGGTCATGGTCCATCAAAAGGTTCCTCGCCATACCTTTGCCGCACAATTAGGGATAGCAATTTTCCTCATTTCCCCAATCCCTGTGGAGATCCACCCCGAATGGGGCGGGGATGGGGAAATTTTCATCCCCATTAGCGGGGACAGGGAGAGCACTCCCTGCCCCGTGGGATCACTACTAATATATATGTATATATGTATGCATATGTTATATATGTATATATGTACATATACATTTATATATTAGTATTTTTAGAAATATGATTGAATATGTTTGAATTTATATATTAGTATTTTTAACAAAAACAAAATGATTAACATTATAAAAAATCACAGAGAATGAAAATCCCTATAAGAATGGGGATAGGAATAATCTTGGATGGAGATAAACTTATCCTGTCAACGGGGATCGGAACGGAGATAAGAATTTTCGCGGGAATGGGGAAGGGGAGAGGCTCCCCGTCCCCGCCCCGTTGCCATTCTTACGCGCAATGACTCGGAATCTGGTGAAAAGTCATGGGATGATTGAAAATTAATAATATCTTGCCATGTGCTATTCATTGATTTAATGATAATTGCACAAAGTTTGTCAATATCATATTCATATCCATCCCAACGGGCGTAGCACCGCACGGTAGCAATATTTTATTGACACCGTTTCTCAGATTTGTTCGTTTTTGGGTTATTCTGCTAGTGCTCCTGCTATACATACAATTGCCAACTTCATTTTTTATCTAGTTCCAATCAGACGGTAGTTCCTCTCCTTTTCGCCGATGGCTTTGGGACTGATGGACGATTCAACGAAGCGATTTTAAGTATGCTTAAGGTCCTTATCAAGACCTTCTTTATCAGGTTTGGGCCCCCCTTCTTTTTTTTCTCTCTGTTTTAAGAGAGGCTCTCTTGATAGGATTTTCTTTTGAATAGGGGGCCAAAATTTAGTAAATATAAGTAGGGGACCAAAATATAGATAAAGTTAAAATGGGTATTGTAGGGATTTTCAAGGCAGAGGGGGTCATCCCCCCTCTGCCACCCCTAGCTCCGTCCCTATCTGTTTCCTTTCCCCTCTGTTCGTTTGTTCTCTTGTTTGTTGTCCCTTGTTCCCTTTTATTCTCCATGTGTTAGTTTCTTCACATCTTTCTTTTTTTTTTTTTTTCTGTTTGATGTTTCTGTGGGAATTTTGATTGGGAGTTTCTTCTCTCGAATCCTTTCTGTGATAACCACCAGTGGAAGTTGCCACTTGCATTGCTGTCACCAGCGTTTTGGAAGATGGTTACAGTTCTTCGGCGTTTGAAATGGCAATTACAATTCTCCAACATTTTCGATAGCATTTACAGTTTTCCGGTGTTGTAGATGGACGTTTCAATTCTCCGGCATTTTTTTGGATGGCAGGCCACAGTGGACAGTTATCCGATGTGCTAGATGGCAGTTATAGATCTTATTGTCTTTTGCAGATTGGTTCGAAGTAGGTGGAAGTTACAGATTATGGCTTTTGACTTTGTAACCTCTTATGGCTATTTTCTTTTTTTTTTTGTTGGAAACCTCCCTTGTCAGTTATGCTCGCCAATTATGGTGGTTTGGAGATGTACTTATCCACTTCTGTTGGTGATTTTAAGTCACCTTGCTTTGGTTGCAGAAGTTCTTTTTATTCTCCTACATCCATCTCTTTATTTTGTTCTTCTTGAGAATTGTATTTTAACCATGGTTTTTAAAAATGACTCGGAGACCGAACCAGTCAGGGGTCCGGTTATTGGGTCAAATGGTCCGATCATTCAAACCAAACGGTCAGCCCATTCTGACAAAAATAAAAAATAAAAAATAGTCAAAACGGTTCGAATGATTAACCGCCCTGGTCAGAGGTTTACTGACCAAAATCAATGGTTTTGGGAAAAACCAAAACCAATCACCTGACTGGTTTCCAGTTTTTCTAGTCCAACCGTCCGGTCCAGTCTGATTTTGAAAACCATGATTTGAACTTTAATTGGCCTTGTTAGCATCTTTTTGTGTCAATCTCTTGAATGAATGAAATATGTTTTAAGCTTTAATACGCCGCTTTTGAGAGCTTGGGCAGAATTAATCTCATACGGATAACGATATTCAACGGGTTCGCCTTATTGTGGGCAGATCATTGTTTTTTTTTTTTTTTTTTGTAAATTGCTGAGACCCCTTATGAAATTTTTAACCCTTGCTGAAATCTCCGCTAAAGTTGATAATTACAATTACCTCCTCTGAAATTTTTAATATAGTTTTAAATAAATCCTTTTTATTACAAATCTTTAGCAAGAAATATAAAAATATCTAAAATATCCTTGCAGTTACTACCGAGACTGGTTTTTCTAGAGAAAACAATACAAACTATATGAATAACAGTAAAAAGACAGAGTTGTAGTTTTACCTTTGAGAGATTGATATGATGGGAAATTTGAAAAAAAAAAATCAATATTGGAAGAAAGATTAAAAGGATTTGGGTTAGTGATTGATATATACAGAAAATGCAGAAAATAAACATTTTAGAATATTCTAAATTTCCAATAGTGGGGATCTACTTGCAAATGTTTTAGACAGTTCATGGGATGTGATTATAATTATTGAACTTAGTGATGTTTTAGCAAGTATCAAAAACTTCAGGGGAGGTTCTAGCAATTTACATTTTTCTGGTAAAAGATATTTGGAATACTTGTTTCTTTTTTTTTGGTATTCAGAAAGAGACCTTAAGAGTTTAAAATATAGTCGAAATATGTATTTTCATGGGTGATTCAAAGGGATAAAAAACAGAGATTCAAAGGGATACATAGTTGGAGAAAGAAGAATCTAAAACCAGGGAAATCAGAAAAATTTAAAACTAACTCGGATGGTATAAATGGAAGATGAATCCAAAGGCGAAATCCAAATGCAGTTGAATTCACAAAATAAATAAATAAATAAAAGAAGTATGAAAAGAAAATTGAACTAATAACTCGGTTGGGGATTCCGTTGTACAAATCGATTTAATCTGAAACATGTCTAGCAATCATCACTTAATGGCATGGCTCCCTTCATTCCCACTATTTGTGACGTCTAGCCAGACTTTGGTTTCGACTCCATTTTCTGCTAGGTTCTCATCTTGGGTGCTACTATGTTCTTCTACCAGACTTTGTGACGTTTGATAAATCTGAAATTTGAAATTTTAAAGTTAAAAAGATACTAAAAGTGTCTGAAATCTGAAAAAAGATATAGATGCCTTTCCACTTTTTAGAGGATCTAAATAGATAAGGTTGTTTATGTTGGATCAAACCTTTAACATCTAAAATTCTTCAATTTTACTATTTTACCTCTTTAGTAGACTATTTGGTAAGTTTAAGTTCAATTTGTACTATTTCATATAAAATAATTTATCAAATAAAAAATAATATTTAATAATTAATAAAATAATTAATGAATTCATAATTAATAATTAAAACAAATAAAAATTACTAACATGTAACTAATATCTAATAAAAAATACTAAAATAATCAATAGTAATAAAAATTAAAATAATAAATAATTAATACAAAAATCATAAAAAATAAAAAGTAGAAAATAATTTATTCAATTCAAAATAATAATTTATTTAATTCAAATAATTGATTAAAATAAGAATAAAACTGAAAATACGTATACTTTCTGATGTAGGCGCATCTGGCATGGCCCGAATTAGTGACACAAGGCATCATCCAGATGGCATATATCTTGGCCATCTGCTGCGAACAAACTCCAAGCAGGTTGAAGTATAAATAAGTGATGCCACTTCCTAGGTAAGCTATTGTGAGCTCCGGGAAACTCATGACCAACTCAAAGAGATGGAGTCACAACCCATTTTTTAGAGGAAATGGACCTCATTTTCAGATTTGAAAAGTTTGATTTAAGTCTTTGATTTAAGTCTTTGATAGTGACTCCATTCTCCATGGAAAAGGCACATAACCGAGAGATTTCGGGTTCCAAGGATTTGGAGAGAAAAGGTATTAGGCACCCCTCTCTCCAAGCTATTGTAGCAACCCAATATGGGAGTTGTTCAAGCTCAGTTTCTTTTGGAGAACAACAAAAATGGTTGTAAGAATTTCTTAAATATGGAGGAACATGCTTCCAACTTCTCCTAAGACCAATTTTGAGTTGATGTTATCGAGTCTTATGTATTGATTTCCATATGACCCTCGCCTCTCTACCTCTATTCTTAGTCAATAAGAAATTGCAGTCAATGGCTCTCCAACATTTCAGAACCTCAAGCAACCTAGAAAAACTAAGAAAAGACTTACCTTTCGTATGTACTTTGTTAAAAGTTTTCTAGCATCTGGGATGAGATAAAATGAAGTTCAAATGATTTTTTGAGCTAGGGAATGCTTCTGGTTGCAATAACTTCCACTTGAAATGGAGGAGACAAGTTTGAAATCTAAGGTTCAGAGTACTTCTGAATTTTGGGTGAATAGGAGGTAGTATATGGGTTGGGAGAAAGCTCTCTTCTCTCTTTCTTTCTCTCTAGAGGACTCCCTCAGATTTCCTCCCTTCTCTTCTCCCTCCCCCCCTTTTGAGCTTGAATTAAATTAGTATTTATAGATAAAGAGAGGGGGTCAAGTCTGAATTCACTCAGCTATAATGCCTAAGATTCAAAAGAAACTTTTCATACAAAGAGGCAAAGATTCTTTAAAGAAAAAAGATGTACAGTTAAGCTTTCCTATTTGGTGAAACATTTTCTTTGATTTGATAGTGATTTTCATGGGTTTTGTGCATCCAATGGGAGCTTGGAGCGTGCCAAACGTTGCAACCCCGTATTTGGGGCTGGCAAGGGCAAAAAACGTAATTTAATGAACTTTAAATGCTATTTTGTCTTTTATTGGTTTTAAGTAGGGGTATCTTTGGGTTTTTAAGCTTTTTGGGTGTATTAGGCTCTATTCCAAGTGTTTTAATGGGTCAAGAATGGGTTTAACATCGGCTATCACCCTTTTGGGACTTTAGGTTGGAATAGATAACGTGAAAATTTAATATAGTGCATCGAAATGGTATCTTTCTAATTTAACGATTAAATAGATGAATTTGGTCATGAAACTTGATGTCTTGGGGTTTTTTAGGTCTTTGAACATAGTGGTGATGTATAATTGGTCAAATAGGGTCGATACGATTGACATCTATGGATGAAAAGTTTGAATTAATGAGATTTGTTAAAATAGAATCTTTGTTTGATGAAGGGTCAAACATGGGAATTTTGTGATGAAAATTGGTGGATTGGCACTTTTGAATGTCTTGAATCTAATGGAAGAGATGGAGCTTTGATCAAAGGTATAGCTTGACTGATTTAGTTCAGATAATGGTCTTAGCTTATGGTTTTCCAATCAATAAGAGGACCTAAAATGGAATCTTACCTTTTCAATGGTTAAATGAAGGTGTTTGGTCATGAAATTTGATGTGGTAAGTTTTTTCAGGTCTCCGAATATAGTGGCAAGTTCTGATTGGTTATATGAAGTTAGGATGGTGGATGCTAAACTCTACTTAATAGGATTTGCTGAAATAGGATCTATGCTTGATAAGGGGTCAAACGGGTGAATTTTGAGCTACGATTTGGTAGGTAGGCATGGATTAGGGTGAGGAGTCAAGTGGATGTTTTGATATGAGAAAGATATGGTCAATCTTGGTAATCATTCAGGGCCATCAGAATGAGATGTTGATGTTTTTGCGGTTAATCATTATAGATTTGTGGGGGGATTCACTAGTTAATTGTTTCTTAGTGATCTTGAGGTGATGGGTGTATTGGATTTGATATGGTGGATCTTTGAGGTTTAGTCATGAAAGTTGATGTGTAACTAAGTTATAGTTTTCCAAGTCTAGGGATGATGTCTGATTGGACGATGATATTGATATCAAGGTTCTTATTTGTCCCAAGGATTGTGTCAAATGAGGGTATTTCGGGCTTTGGAAAGTGTCAAGTTGATTTGGTTATGTTTCTATGTCTTTGGGGTCTAAGAGAGGGGTACAAAAAGGTAGGGTGAAAGGACTGAGCAAAAATTGGGTGCTAATAGCTATCTTGGCATTTACTATTCTAAACTCCCTAGCTCCTTGGTGACCTCCTCTAAGCTATCTCTACCAAGGCCTCATCCGACCCCTTCAGTATGCACTTACTAACTTGATCGTCGGAGTCTCCACCCCTGGCTTAACACCCGGGGCCTTTGACATGCTTCTTCCTCTAAAGGTCGAACCTACAGGACCCCGACTTTATGAGCCTTCAGACACATCAGCCCCTGGCTAAAGGAAGTGCATTTACATTGTTTCCCTCGACCCATCCTTGGTAGCAACAATTAGCACCATCTATGGAAATGATTGCTAAAACTTCCCTTAAGTGAACACAAATTTTCTAAAAAGAAAGCTACTAAACTTCCAACACTATGGCTGATAACCAAGACAATACTCAAAATGCTCAGAACTTGGTAACCATGGACCAATTCAAGATTGTTCTCAATCAGCTCGACAACATCACCCAAAGATTGGATGAGGTGGGGCACCCGGTAGGAGGCCACCCTCAGGATAGCTGCCCTATTGGGAGCCTGTGACATCACTGTGGATGCTTTTCTCAAGCTCTACGATGCTCTTCTCAAGCTCTACTGATCCAATGCCCCATTGGACACAAAAAGGTCGACCCCTCCGTCTCTAGTAGCAGCCGACACACAAGCCAGTCGCCGAAGACTTCCTACCTCCCTAGCCGATGGGGAGGAGATCCAGTAGGTTCCTATAACAATTGCGGGAACAATGAATGATAGTATCGAGTTGAAAGCCCCCAAGACGATGGCGGGTGCTCTGGCTACTATAGTCCTCCACCAAGGGCTGGAGACTAACACCACTCCTCTCCCTCGCATGTATCAGATCTCCGTGAACTCCTAAATGACTAACGGGTTCGAATGAATCAGGATGTGCCCATACCAGAATACTCTGGGAATCGGGATGACTCGTTCCGTGTCTAAGAGGACCAGGACGAGACCCAGGCTCCTATTGACCAGAAGATTGTTGACCTTCATGCGCAAATAAGCGCCATGCAAAATGATCTTCGGCAGGTTAAGGAGAACCGAGGTGATGCTTCTACAAGCCAGAACCTATCGTCCAACAAAATGGACGCTTTCATCTCGGAACCCCCCACCCCACTTCAAAGCCCCCACACTAGAGATGTATGACAAAACCTCCGATCCAGACGACCACCTAGAAAGCTTTAGAGCACTCATGTTCCTCTATGGATATTCTGACGCCATGACATGCCGGGCTTTTCAAGCGACATTCAAGGGGGCAGCCCGCCAATGGTTCTCCGGGCTCCCACCCCGCTCGATCAGCTCATGAGAACACTTCACTAGTCTTTTCCTCTCCCACTTTATTAGCAATTGATGGTGCCCGAAGAGCGTTGTCTCACTCATGTCCATTCGGTAGAAGCGTGGTGAGAGTTTGCGGCACTACATCGATTGCTTCAAGAAAGAAGAGATGAAGGTCTGAAACCTTGACCCCACGGAACGCAACAATCAATGGCCTCTTGCCTGGGCCATTCAAGTGCTCTGTTGCAAAGACACTGCCCAATACTAAGGCGGAATTTTTGAAGAAAGCATAGAAGTACATTGCTGCCGAGGAGGCCTCGGTCTGCGAGCACTCAGAAGGTGAGGCTAACCATGGCCGTGGGGGGTCAGAGAAGAAGATGAAGAATGGAGACGACCACATCAACAACAACAACAACAATAACAATAAAGATGGCAACAAGAAGCCGCCGGCCCTAACCTACAACATGTACATGCTACTCAACTCCACCCGAACGCAAAACTTTATGCAAGTAAGGAGGAATACATGAAGTGGCCTAAGAAGATGAAGAGGAACCCTAGGAAGGGTAATCCTAAAAAATACTACAAATACCACCACGGAACCGGTCATGATACAGAGGACTGTTATGAATTGAAGAATGAGATTGAGTCTCTCATCTACCGCAGTCATTTGAAAGAATATGTGGGAGGCAATGTTAGTGTCTCATCCTCACAACAGTAGCAGCAACAACACAACAATTTGGTCGGTGTCATCGATGTCACAATGGTGGGCACAGCCTCAGGTGTTGCCTTGGCCTCGGGCCGCAAGGCCTATGCCTAGCAGCTCAACATCCAGGGGCCGGCTCCCAAGAAGCAATAGAAAGATGATGTCATCTCCTTCTCGACTGATGACTTGCAAGGGGTCTTGGTGCCCCACAATGATGCGTTGGTGGTGACAATGACTATCGCCAACTTCATGGTCAAGAGGATCCTTAATGATAGCATATCATCAGCCAACACTCTCTTCCATGACACCTTTGAGAAGATGAAGCTGATTGTAGAGCGGCTACAACCGGTCAATTATGGTAGGAACGGAGGGAAAAAGAGGAAGTTGACAAGAACATTGTTTTTGGACCAGCCGATTTCATTACTCTCCCACTCACACAAGAACATTGTTTTATCTTAGTTTAGAGTCTTTTATGGATAAGGGAGACTTGTAGATTGACCTAGAGAAATTTTAGGAGATAGAGGTAGGCTTCTTTTGGGGGGGGAAGTATATAAGAGGAAAAAACCCTAAAGAGAAGAGGGAATTAGCATAAAGAAAATCAAGAAAAGAATCAGATTTGGAGTAGCCGAACCTTTCTTTTTTTCTTTTCTCCTCTCTCCTTCGTTCTCTGATTTTCTTGGAGTTTGTACTAAGACTATGCATGGCTAAGCTCTTGTACTTGGTTAAAGGAAGCGGAAACCTCAGGATTCACTAAACTGTGAGATTAATTTAGTTTTTATTGTTTAATTCATGCTTTGGGTATCGAATGTTCTTCTATGTTTATATCTATGGTTGTTTCGTTTGATTGCTAGGAAGGCCTACTAGCTTATTATTCGTTACAATCTATTGATAGATTAGATATCAAATCCGTAATTGTTTGATCCCTCTAATCTGCAAAGCAACTAGGGTTTAATGATTTGTTGCGTCAGGAATTGTTAGATCCTAGGAAGAACAAATGACTAAATTAAATGCAACCGCTAGTGTTTGTGTTGTTTAGATTCATCGATCTCTAATGCTTAATGCTATTGCTGGATTAAATCTTTAACGCTTGTTTAGGGGTTGTTCAGTAGTAAGGGTTAAGAGGATCGCTTGTTATCCGATTAACTAATAGTAGGAAGATGTAGGAAAATAATTCCTACGATGAATATTCAAAGTCTAAGTTGATTTATCATTGCATCAATGAGCAGTAGTGTAATTATGATGGTGGATGTTATCCTAGACCAAGATTTGTGCCTTGATTAATCTCAGCACTCGAAGTTGCTTAAATTCTCATTTAAATTTCATTTCTCTTTAATTCTGGCTTTTATTATTTTAAATCTGATTTTTGTCACGTACACCCCCCTCCATCTTTGATTCACGTAGCACATAATTCAGGTTAGATACTCCATGTGGGAATGATCCCTACTCGCACTACTACATTTCATTTTTATGAGTAGAGGTTTATTTTTGGGTGCCTATGACAACACACCAAATTTTGGCACCGTTGTCGATGAGTATTCTAATCAATTTTTGTGCTTCTTGTGATCATTATTTTGTTTTTGAATTTTTGAAAAAAAATTCCTTTTTTCTATAGATCCTTTTTATTGTTTGTGTTTTAGCATAGATTATTTTCTGTTTTATTCATTTATTTATTTATTTAATCCCTCTAGATTTTTTTATTTATTTTTATTTGCTTTATTGTATGTCATTTTAGGTTTATTAGGTTTCCCTTAATTTATGCCTGTAACCCGATTCTCTAAGAAAGTTAATTTGTAGTTCAATCCGGAAATAGAAGGGACTTTCCACATGTTAAGGAGAGAAGCTCAGAGTCATTTCGAGGAGAACGATCCTGCCTTTGATTCTCTATATGTTAGCGGATCTGATTTGAGAGAAGAGGACATCATGTCCCGAAACCGAACCTTGAAAGAGCTTGTCGCACCTGATTTGAATCAGCAACCATTATGCATAACTTTTCCTGTTTTAGATGCTGATGTTAATTTTGAATTAAAATCTGGATTGATACATCTCTTACCCATCTTTCATAGTCTTGCAAGTGAGGATCCTCACAAGCACTTGAAGGAGCTGCATGTGGTATGCACGAGCATGAAACCCATGGGGGTAACTGAAGAAAAAATCAAATTGAGAGCCTTCCCATTTTCTCTGAAAGATTCGGCTAAGGATTGGCTCTATTATCTACCTTCCGGGAGTGTTACCACATGGAACGAGATGAAGAGGCTATTCCTAGAAAAGTACTTCCCAGCTTCAAGGGCGGCCAATATCAGAAAAGAAATCTGCGGAATAAGGCAATACAACGGGGAGTCCTTACATGAATACTGAGAAAGCTTTAAGAAGTTATGTGCAAGCTGTCCCCATCACCAAATCAGTGAGCAACTACTTATTCAGTATTTTTATGATGGACTTCAACCTACTGATTGGAAAATGATCGATGCTACTAGTGGAGGGGCCATTCCAGAATTGAAGCCTCTCCCTAGTCACCTCAAGTACGTATTCCTTGGAGATGGAGAGACATTACTGGTGATCATCTCTAGTAGCCTTAGCACACCACAAGAAGAGAAGTTTGTGCAAGTTCTTAAGTAACAGAAGATGGATATTGGTTGGACAATTGCAGATATCAAAGGAAGTAGCCCGTCAACATGCATGCATCGCCTCTTATTTGAAGAGGAAGCAAAACCTTCCTATCATCCAAAAGGAAGGCCGAACCCACCCATGATGGATGGAAGGGGAAAGCATCGAAAGTTGCAAGCACAAGAGTTAGAGGATCGGGTTTATGATGCTTAAAAAACAGGGAAGTTTTTTTTTTCTTTTTCTTTTTGTTTTTTGCATTTATAGTTTAGTTTTTCTGCCCTTTCTTTGCATTTCACCTCACATCGGGGACAATGTAAGTAGTGCCTCAGAGATTTTGGGACAAGGGGAGGAAGGGGAAACCGAAGGCCAAATTGGAGGTAATGCTCATACACGGACACCTTGCCCTCGTATGGCTAGCACACTCTATCCTTATGCCTTGTTCTGCGTACTCGGCCACTAGCCTCGAGCTCAGCTCTAGGACTTCCTCACCCTCCACCACCTCAGGCAACCCCAAGGCACCCTCACCGTTCCTTCGCCTCGTTGACCTAGTGCTCTCATGAGGAGACTCATCACCCCGTCGGCTACACTTGGCGCCTACAGGGTCAATCCTCTCCCTCAACACTTGGATCTCGCACCTCAGTGGTCAGACTCATGGCTGCATCTTTTGCTACTACTCTTCGAGGTGGAGGTAAAAGGTGAACTGGTGCTCAATAGGTTTGGGAGATCATAACACTCAGGCCGAGAATCTGAGAAAGACATGGCTATGGTTCAAATCTTTACCTAGCGGACGAGGTCTTGGAAAACTTAAAGGCAAGTGAAGTGGATGGCCGAGGTGTCTGAAGGCTCAGGCTATTGAAGGCAAATGGTGAAGACAGTCTCAACTAGCACCCTATTTAAAGAAAAACAAACAGTCTAGATCATCCCCGATCCAATGGCCGCAAAGTATCTGACCTGACGACCCGAACTGATGCCTGACATGTGTCGCTCACCTCGAGAAGACAAAACGACACCAAGCGAGTCAGCCAGTTCATTCATTGATCCAATGATTCACTCACTAACTCAGCCTGATTGATCTGACATCCATCTTGCATATGGTCGAGACCAGGAAATGCCAAGACCCATCTTGCGTACAAACACCAGTTGATGCCGAGACCTGTCTCACGTACTACTACCACTTGAAACCGAGACCCATCCCACGTACGACCACAACTTGTCCCATCTTGTACACGGTTAAGGCAAGCCTGACCACCGCCCGTACCACATATGGTAACAACCAGCCTAGGTCGATGCCTAACCTATGCACGGGCTCATCAATACATATGCAAGGCACATGACCGGGAGGCACAAGCATCTCGTACCTGTACAAAACACGATACCGATCCCTCAGCCCCTCTCTGACCTTCTAAAGAGGCAGAGTCAACTCCAAAGTAGCTGCCACCAGCAAATTAAGGGAAGCCCTCCAAAGCCAAAGTTAAGGTCCTCACCAGGACATACCACACCCTTAGTTGCCGAGGTCTCTGCATCCATGCTTCCAAGACAGGGTTCTCTCCAACATAGCCAAAGCTAAAGCTGAGGCCTTCGCCAAAATAAGCCACTTAACGCCTCCCAATGACTACACACTCTCTACGACCGAAGTCGAGGTCGCCAATCAGACCTCCACCATGGCCTCAAGAGTGTGGCGGGGGGGCAAATGATGTAGGCACGTGTGGCATGACCCAGATTGGTGACACATGGTGTCATCTGGATGGAAATTTGAGGGAGTCCTCTAGAGAGAAAGAAAGAGAGAAGAGAGCTTTCTCCCAGCCCATATACTACCTCCTATTCACCCAAAATTCAAAGGTACTCTGAACCTTAGATTCCAAATGCGTCTCCTCCATTTTCAAGTGGAAGTTATTGCAACCAAAAGCATTCCCTAGCTCAAAAAATCATTTGAACTTCATTTTATCTCATCCCAGATGCTAGAAAACTTTTAACTAGGTACATACGAAAGGTAAGTCTTTTCTTAGTTTTTCTAGGTTGTTTGAGGTTCTGAAATGTTGGAGAGCCATTGATTGCAATTTCTTCTTGACTAAGAATAGAGGTAGAGAGGCGAGCTGACCTTAGGTGTTGATTTCCATAAGACCCTCACCTCTCTACCTCTATTCTTAGTCAAGAAGAAATTGCAATCAATGGCTCTTCAACATTTCAGAACCTCAAGCAACCTAGAAAAACTAAGAAAAGACTTACCTTTCGTATATACCTAGTTAAAAGTTTTTTAGCATCTGGGATGAGATAAAATGAAGTTCAAATGATTTTTTGAGCTAGGGAATGCTTCTGGTTGCAACTCCAAAGTAGCTACCACCAGCATATTAAGGGAAGCCCTCCGAAGCCAAAGTTAAGGTCATCACCAGGACATACCACAACCTCAGTTGCCGAGGTCTCTGCCTCCATGCTTCCAAGACAAGGTTCTCTCCCACATATCCGAAGTTGAAGCTGAGGCCATCGCCAAAATAAGGCACTTAATCCCTCCCAACGACTATACAATCTCTTCGACTGAAGTCGAGGTCGCCACTCAGACCTCCACCACGGCCTCAAGAGTGGGGGGGGGGGCAAACATGTGGCATGGCCTACATTGGTGACACATGGCGTCATTTGGATGGCATCCTGGCCATTCACTACTAACAAACTCTAGGTAGGTTCAAGTATAAATAAGTGGTGTCACTCCCTAGGTAAGCCATCTTGGCATTTATTGCCCTAAGCTCCCTAGCTCCCTAGTGACCTCATCTGAGCTATCTTTACTCAGGCCTCATTTAACCCCTTTTACTGCGCACTTGCTAAGTTGACCGTCTGAGTCTTCACCCCTGGGATAACACCCTGGGGCCTCTAACAAGCTTCTTCCTCTACAGGTTAGACCTATAGGTCCTTGGCTCTATTAGCCATAGAACACATCAGCCCTTGGCTCAAGGAAGTGCATTTAATTGTTGCCCTCGGTCCATTCTTGATAGCAACATTTTCTATGAATTCTACTTGAAAATTTTAAAAATTGAAAATAAATTATTAAAAAATGAAATAATGTTGAACACACAATGCCCATAAGGGTGTATAAGAACATAGAGAAATCAAACAGTTTTTTCCCATTGAGAAGTCCATGTGGATATTTTCAAGTATAAGGAATGCAGATGATTGGGCAATAAGGGGTGGGTCTGAGAAGACAAATTGGAAGAAAGCCCCCTGGCGTGTTGTCGTAGGCACCCAAAAATAAACCTTTACTCATAAAAATGAAATGTAGTTGTGTGAGTAGGGATCGTTCCCACAAGGAGTATCTAACCTGAATTATGTGCTACGTGAATCAAATATGGAGGGGGGGTGAATGCGACGAAAATCAGATTTAAAATAAAGAAAATTAGAATTAAAGAGAACGGAATTTAAATGAGAATTTAGGCAACTTCGAGTGCTGAGATTAATCAAGGAACAAATTTTGGTCTAGGATAACATTCACCATCAGAATTACACTACTACTCATTGATGCAATGATAATTCAACTCAGACTTTGAATATTCATCATAGTAATTATTTTCCTACATCTTCCTACAATTAGTTAATCGGAAAACAAGCGATCCTCTTAACCCTTACTACTGAACAACCCCTAAACAAGCGTTAAAGATTTAATCCAGCAATAGCATTAAGCATTAGAGATCGATGAATCTAAACAACACAAGCACAAGCAGTTACATTTAATTTAGTCAACTGTTCTTCCTAGGATCTAACAATTCCTGACGCAGCAAATCATTAAACCCTAGTTGCTTCACAGATTAGAGAGATCAAACAATTACGGATTTGATATCTAATCTATCAATAGATTGTAACGAATAATAAACTAGTAGGCCTTCCTAGCAATCAAACGAAACAACCATAGATATAAACATAGAAGAACATTCGATACCCAAAGCATGAATTAAACAATAAAAACTAAGTTAGATCTCACAGTTTGGTGAATCCTGAGGTTTCTGCTTCCTTCGACTAAGTACAAGAGCTTAGCCACGCATAGTCATGGTGCAAACTCCAAGAAAATATGAGAACAAAGGAAAGAGGAGAAGAGAGAAAAAGAGATGTTCGGCTGCTCCAAATCTGATTCTTTTTTTTATTTTCTTTCTGCCAATTCCCTCTTCTCTTTAGGGTTTTTTCCTCTTATCTACTTTCCCCCCAAAAGAAGCCTACCTCAATCTCCTAAAATTTCTCTAGGTCAATCTACAAGTCTCCCTTATCCATAAAAGACTCTAAACTAAGATAAAACAATGTTCTTGTGTGAGTGGGAAAGTGATGAAATGGCGGATGAAAGCTTCAAGGCTAAGGATTGTCTTCAACACGTCACCTATGCAGTCGCAGAGAATTCGGGCCCGATTTTGACTTCGACGCATTTCGAATCTATTAAAACGCAAAACAGGAAAGTTGTAAAACTTTTCATTTTCTTTCCAACGCATCTTGAATAATCTAATCGGAGTCCGGATGAAAGAGATATGCTCAATCTACCACACGGCACCGAAATTGTGTAAAATGACCCAATTAGCCTTGTTTCTCACCTAATGCCTCCTTTCGTGCCTTAAACCAAAATATGAGAATAATGAATGCATTTGCACATAAAATAAATATAAAAGACTAAATATTAAGTGAGAAAAATATGATATTTTTCATTCTCATCAAATCCCCCCACACTTAAACCTTGCCCATCCTCGGGCAAGTCAAAATTTAAGCAAAAACAAAAACAAGAATAAACAAACTATCATACCAATCCTTAAACTCAACTCTCTTTCATCTTTCTCCAAAAATATTCTAGGTTAATTATTACAAGCTGTTAAATCGACATGACCAAGTTATACACGACTCATCCATCAATCAATCCAGTTTTTGGCTACTACAAACCGGGTAGTTACCTAGGGAAAACACTTTTTTTTTTCAATCTCTCTTTTTTTTTATCCACTCTCTTTTTCCTTTTTCTCTCCTTGGTGGAAGTGAGTGCATTTTATGCTCCATCTCACTTTTGGAATTACTTGGTCAATAGGTGCATTTTATGCTCCATCCTACTGTTTGAATTGCTGGCTAGTAGGTGCATTTTATGCTCCGTCCTACTGTTGAGTTGCTTGGTTGGTAGGTGCATTTTATGCTCCGTCCTACCCATTGTAGCAATGGTAAAATATTTACCCTATTTACTTAAACCTGGATTTAGGACTAGCTCAAAAAGGGGATGGCTTCAGGTGAATCCCGTATTCCCTAATCATATTTTTTTACTAAGTCCACAAGAGTTGTCCTAGAACACTGTTTCAATCGATTCCAAAAGGGTTGAGTTTTTTTTTTTAGAATAAATGTAGAAAAACACAACCTAAATCAAAATTTAAATCACAATCTAAATTGTAACCTAAATCCCCTCCTCCACACTTAAAACTTACATTGTCCCCGATTTGAGGTGAAATGCAAAGAAATGGCAGAAAAACTAAACTAGAAATGCAAAAAACAAAAAGAAAAAGAAAAAAAAAAACTTCCCTATTTTTAAGCATCATAAACCCAATCCTCTAACTCTTGTGGTTGCAACTTCCGGTGCTTTCCCCTTCCATCCATCATGGGTGGGTTCAGCCTTCTTTGTGGTTGACAGGAAGGTTTTGCTTCCTCTTCAAGTAAGAGGCGATGCATGCATGTTGACGGGCTACTTCCTTTGATATCTGCAATCGTCCAACCAATATTCGTCTTTTGTTCCTCAAGAACTTGCACAAACTTCTCTTCTTGTGGTGCGCTAAGCCTACTAGAGATGATCACCGGTAATGTCTCTCCGTCTCCAAGGAATACGTACTTGAGGTAACTAGGGAGAGGCTTCAATTCTTGAATGGGGGCTTGCAAAATAGGGGGAAAAAGTCTCCTATAGAAACCGGCAACATAATATTAGGAGCATTACCTGACTGTGGTAACTTTGGAGAATTATCCAATGCTGCAACAGTTTCCTGCAAATCAGCATTCAGCATCGGTTCCTCCTTCTCAAGATGCTTACTAATGGAAACTTCTAATCCATCATTTCCTTCAACTTCAAAGACCTCCTGTGCCAAAGAGTCAATCACATCAACAGAACAAATAGGATCATCATCAGTAGGATATTTCATGGCATCATAAATATTAAACTTAACAATTTCACCATCAAATTTCATGGTGAGTATGCCATTATGAACATCTATCTTAGTCTTGGATGTCTTTAAAAATGGTCTTCCTAACAAAATAGGAGTGGGTTGATCACCATTATCCATATCAAGCACATAGAAATCAGCAGGAAAAACCAAATCATTTACTTTCACAAGAACATCCTCAACTACACCCTTGGGATAGGCATTAGATTTATCAGCTAATTGAATCATAACACCAGTTTTATTAAAAAGTCCAAGTTTCAAAGAAGCATATATAGAATATGGCATGACATTAATAGAAGCTCCTAAGTCTAACATGGCCTTTTCAATTCTAGTGTTACCTATCATGTAGGGGATAGTGAACATACCTGGATTCTTGCACTTTGTAGGGAGTTTTCTTTGAATAACTGCAGAAACATTCTCCCCTACTATCACCTTTTCACATCTTTTTAGTTTCTGTTTCCTCTTACGTGTGCACAACTCTTTCAGGAATTTAGCATAATGAGGTATTTGTTTAAGAGCATTAAAAACGGGGGTATTTGTCTCGCATCTACGAAAAGTTTCATAAAATTCTTTGAACTGCTCATCTTTCCTAGTTCCCACTAAAGCCTTAGGAAAAGGAGGTACCAGTTTATAATCAGAAAGAGGTGGGAACTTACGCTTAGGTACTTCATTACCATCAGGGGGTGATATCCTTCTCCTTTTCTTGATTTGACAATGCAGGGGCTGCCCTTGCTGGAGTGTCCACCTCTTTACCACTTCTCAAAACTATTGCACTTACATTTTCTTTTGGATTCACAACTGTTTGAGAGGGTAATTTCCCCGAACACTGTGCCTCTAACCGACTAATTGCAGTCGCCATTTGGTCCATCTGATTGTCCAAACGTCAGATACTGGCCCTTGTCTCTTGCTGAAATTGTTTCATCTCCTGTTGAAATAACAAGGTGTTAGTGGCAAGAGATTTAACAATATCCTCTAGGGACATACCTGAATTGGAAGTTTGGGTTGGCTATTGTCTAGGGGGGTGCAGCTAATATGGCTGAAAAGTTGGGTGGTTTTCCGGGTTTCCATAGCTAAGATTGGGGTGATCCCTCCATCCCGGATTATACGTGCTCAAATAGGGATCATACTTCCTTTGCGGTTGCCCCGAAAAACCACCTGTTGCATTTACTTGCTCAACGGGCTCCTCTTGAAGAGTTGGTTACATATCAGTTGGATGCCCTACTACCGAACATATTCCGCAAGCCTTCACCATTTGCATATTACCTATAGCCATTTGACGGACTAGAGAGGTCAAACTTGCAATTTGTTGTTCTAAAGAAGAGATGTTTACCTCGTTAGCATGCCTTGATGGAGGGTTGAGTCTATAGCCAAACTGTTGGGTGTTGGCTGCCATATTTGCAATCAGATTTCTTGCGGCCTTGGGAGTTTTATCTTCTATGGCCCCTCCACTAGCAGCATCGATCATTTTCCTATCAGTAGGTTGAAGTCCGTCATAAAAATACTGAATAAGTAGTTGCTCGCTGATTTGGTGATGGGGACAACTTGCACATAACTTCTTAAAGCTTTCCCAGTATTCATGTAAGGACTCCCCGTTGTCTTATTCTGCAGATTTCTTTTTTGATATTGGCCGCCCTTGAAGCTGGGAAGTACTTTTCTAGGAATAGCCTCTTCATCTCATTCCATGTGGTAACACTCCCGGAAGGTAGATAATAGAGCCAATCCTTAGTCGAATCCTTTAGAGAAAATGGTAAGGCTCTCAATTTGATTTGCTCTTCAGTTACCCCCATGGGTTTCATGCTCGTGCATACAACATGCGGCTCCTTCAAGTGCTTGTGAGGATCCTCACCTGCAAGACCATGAAAGATGGGTAAGAGATGTGTCAATCCAGATTTTAATTCAAAATTAACATCAGCATCTAAAGCAGGAAAAGTTATGCATAAGGGTTGCTGATTCAAATAAGGTGCGGCAAGCTCTTTCAAGGTTCGATTTCCAGCCATGATTTCCTCTTCTCTCAAATCAGATCCGCTAACAGATAGAGAATCAAAGGCTGGATCGTTCTCCTCGGAACGACTCCGAGCTTCTCTCCTTAACCTACGCAAAGTCCCTTCTACTTTCGGATCGAACTGCAAATTACCTTTCTTAGAGAATCGGGTTACAAGCATAAATTAAGGGAAACCTAATAAACCTAAAACGACATACCATAAAGCAAATAAAAATAAATAAATAAAATCTAGAGCGATTAAATAAATAAATAAATGAATAAAATAGAAAATAATCTATGCTAAAACACAAACAATCAAAAGGATCTATAGAAAAAAATGATTTTTTTTTCAAAAATTCAAAAACAAAATAATGATCACAAGAAGCACAAAAATTGATTAGAATACTCCCTGGCAATGGCACCAAAATTTGGCGTGTTGTCGTAGGCACCCAAAAATAAACCTTTACTCGTAAAAATGAAATGTAGTGCGAGTAGGGATCGTTCCCACTGGGAGTATCTAACCTAAATTATGTGCTACGTGAATTAAAGATGGAGGGGGATGTATGTGACGAAAATCAGATTTAAAATAATGAAAATCAGAATTAAAGAGAACGAAATTTAAATGAGAATTTAGGCAACTTCGAGTGTTGAGATTAATCAAGGAACAAATCTTGGTCTAGGTTAACACCCACCATCAGAATTACACTACTGCTCATCAATGCAATGATAAATCAACTCAGATTTTGAATATTCATCGTAGGAATTATTTTCCTGCATCTTCCTACTATTAGTTAATCGGAAAATAAGCGATCCTCTTAACCCTTACTACTGAACAACCTCTAAACAAGCGTTAAAGATTTAATTCAGCAATTGCATTATGCCTTAGAGATCGATGAATCTAAACAACACAAGCACAAGCAGTTGCATTTAATTTATTCGACTGTTCTTCCTAGGATATAACAATTCCTGACGCAACAAATCATTAAACCCTAGTTGCTTCGCAGATTAGAGGGATCAAACAATTACGGATTTGATATCTAATCTAGCAATAGATTATAATGAATAATAAGCTAGTAGGCCTTCCTATCAATCAAACGAAACAACCATAGATATAAACATAGAAGAACATTCGATACCCAAAGAATGAATTAAACAATGAAAACTAAGTTAGATCTCACAGTTTGGTGAATCCTGAGGTTTCTGCTTCCTTCGACTAAGTACAAGAGCTTAGCCACGCATAGTCATGGTGCAAACTCCAAGAAAATATGAGAACAAAGGAGAGAGGAGAAGAGAGAAAAAGAGATGTTCGGCTGCTCCAAATCTGATTCTTTTTTTTATTTTCTTATTGCCAATTCCCTCTTCTCTTTAGGGTTTTTTCCTCTTATCTACTTCCCCCCCAAAAGAAGCCTACCTCAATCTCCTAAAATTTCTCTAGGTCAATCTACAAGTCTCCCTTATCCATAAAAGACTCTAAACTAAGGTAAAACAATGTTCTTGTGTGAATGGGAGAGTGATGAAATGGGAGACTCTAAACTAAGGATTGTCTTCAGCACGTCACCTATGCAGTTGCAGAGAATTCAGGCCTGATTTTGACTTCAATGCATTTTGAATCTATTAAAACGCAAAACAGGAAAGTTGTAGAACTTTTCGTGTTTTTTCCAACTCATCTTGAATCATCTCAATGGATGTCCGGATGAGAGAGTTATGCTCAATCTACCACACGGCGCCGAAACTGTATAAAATGACCCGATTAGCCTTGTTTCTCACCTAACGCCTCATTTCGTGCCTTAAACCAAAATATGAGAATAATGAGTGCATTTGAACATAAAATAAATATAAAAGACTAAATATTAAGTGAGAAAAATATGATATTTTTCGTTCTCATCACCCCTTTGTCTCCTCTTACAAGAACTTCAATGTTGGTAGTTTTTACTTGGGGTGGGCACTCCAATGCTTAAGTCAGAGAGTTGTTTGAGAGTTCTTTTGGAGATAAGAGAGTGTGAAAGCTTAATCGCACGTACCTTTGTTGGTAAGAATGAGGGCTTTATATAGATGTGAGTGACTTGAGTCTTCTCGTAGAGCCGTTTCCGCTCGCTTGGGAGAGTAATTATGTCAATTACATAATCTGCATGGGGTTATGGTCCGTTCGATTAACTCTGATGCGTGCGGTGTGGTAGGCCGGTGTAACAATCGATTCATTAGCACTCCAGAGATCTCGGGCTGGTAACGTATCTATAGAAAAGTCAACAAGCTTGCCTTCTAGGTTCCCACAGGTTCTTACATCTCGACTGGTCTCTGAGGTAGGTCTTCATATGCTGGGAAACCTATTAGCCCGGCCCAGCCAAGGAAGTTGAGGTAGGACCAAGAGAGGTGTTTTAAGCCGATTTGCCGAGCTGGTTTGCTTACTCAGCATTGAGGTGTCTTTTAAAGGCCACATGTCATGATGTAGTTTAGAGGACCAAATTACCCCTCATCAATTTCCCCCCACTCCCGAGCCTTCGTCAGCTTGACGAAGGAAGTAGTTCTCAATAAGGTAATTGGTTCGACTAGTTCATAGGTCGCTTAGATTGCTCACCTGATCCGGTCTGAGACTGGGTGGGACCGTGGCAGATTTCAAATTTTGAATTTGAAAGGAGGGCACGCATAGTGAGCACACAAAATTTAAATTCGAAATAGCCCATGCGTGGCGGCATCATCTCAACTGTCTATCTATTGTCAACGCATCCCAACCGTTCACCATTCTTCCTAGTGGAATATAAATATGGGGTCCCTACTGAGGCCCCACTCACACTATTTTTGTACTTTTCTCTAAGGAGGAGGGTGACTGATTTGAAAGGTTTCGGTCGAGGTGTTGTTGTCTACTCACCCGTTGAAACTTTGTTTATCGTCGGTGCTAGTTTTCTTTGTCTCTTTTACCCGGTGAGTAGCTTCCTCTATAAATATGTCTTTTGGTCCTTCAGAGGGTAAACCGTCGAACTATAAGTGGGGAGGAGAGGAGGTCTCTTCGGAGAGGATTCTCAAGGAGATTCTTTTGCATCTCATCTAGGAATAGGAGTAGAGGTCCAAGCAGTGGAATCCCCTTTTGGTTCTACCAAGCTCTTTGGCAAACGTAGAGTAGAGTTGTATAGTATTTATCAGATACTTGTTGAGTTCGACTATATCCATCCCGACCCTAATGAATATCCCTGAAGTCATGGCTGAGGCGTGGTTTGTGTATTTGAGGAGCCGCTGGTTGTTGGTCTCCGTTTTCCCTTGCACCCTTTTATTCCTACGGTGCTCTTACATTATGGTGTCTCCCTAGGTCAGCTACACCCTAATGTAGTCCGAACTCTGGTAGGGCTGATTTCCTTGTGTCACCACCGCAACTTCCCCTTGGATATAGATGTTTTCTCTATGGTTGTATTCAAAAGGAGGGTGCGCACAGTGAGTGCACAAAATTTAAATTCAAAATAGCCCATGCGTAGTGCCGTCGTCTCGACCATCGATCTACTATCAGTGTATCCCAACCGTTCGCCATTCTTCCCAATGGACTATAAATATAGGGTCCCTACTGAGGCCCCACTCGCACTGTTTTTGTATTTTTCTCTAAGGAGGAGGGTGACCGATCTGAGAAGGTCTCGGTCAAGGTGCTACTGCCTACTCACCTATTGAAACTTTGTTCGTCACTAGTGCCGGTTTCCTTTGTCTATTTTACCTGGTGGGGAGCTTCCTCTATAAATATGTCCTTTGATCCTTCAGAGGGTAGATCATCAGATTATAGGTTGGCATTACAGGAGGACTCTTTGGGAGATGATTTTAGGGAGAATCTTCTACGTCTCAGCTAGGGGTAGGAGTAGAGTCCCGAGTAGTGGAATCCCCTTTTGGTCCTATTGAGCTCTCTAGTGAGCATAGAGTAGAGTTGTATAGTATTTATTAGATACCTACTGAGTTCGAATGTATCCAGCCCGGCCCTGATGAGTATCCTTGGAGTCATGTCCCAGATGTGGTCTGTGTCTTTGAGGAGGCGCTGGTCACCGGTCTCCCTTTTCCCTTGCACCCTTTTATTCCTACGGTGCTCTCACATTATGGTGTCTCCTTAGGTCAGCTACACCCTAATGCAGTCCGAATTTTGGTAGGGCTGATTTCCTTGTGTCACCACCATTACTTCCTCTTGGATTTAGATGTTTTCTCGGGGTTGTGTTCTATGAAAATGGTCCCCAATGTTCCCTACTATTTTTATCTTCCCTTCAGTGGCAGCTATAAGATGCTAGTTGACTTTCCCTCCAATGTTAATGATTGGAAGAATAGGTAATTCTTCCTTTCTCATAGTAATGGCTGGAATATGGATACTATATGGTGGAGGGATTGCTAGAGTTTCAATTTAGAGTTCGATGGAGAGCTGCAACTTGCAGTTCAACATTTTGTTTGCCAGAGGTTTCTAGTAGAAAACCTTTTGGCCGAGCATATGCTCATACAGGTCGGCCTAAGTCACGTAGGTAGGTCGGCCTTCAAGTCCATTGTATCTACTTTTGTTATTTAACTTTTTGACTCGACTAACTTCAAGTCCATTGTATCTAAGAAGAAGGCTTCGAGGAAGATGCAAAGGGCTGGTCATTCATCAATGAAGGGCACCTCGGTCAATGCCGAGGTGAGGTCGCCATCATTTGCCCCTATTGTCATCGACCTCGAAGGAGGCGGCAACCCTATGAGTACCAACCGGGACTCCACGGGCCCTGCTACCTTTCAACCTTAGGTCGGCCAGGAGGAACATGTTGCTAGCCCTTATACCTCAAACATACATTACTTCATCCTGAATGGCAACATCTTTATGATTGATCATCTGAACGACCCATATGTAGCTCTTCGGATGGGAAGGGGCATGCTACTTCCAGAAGATGTGTGGTATTACCGTGGTTTGGACCCAGCCAACGTTGGAACTCAGATGACTCATTGTATACTTCAGGTTTGTCCTTTTTTGAAGATTTTGTCTTTTGGTTATGTGATTCTTGTTCTGATCATACCTTTATTCTTTTGGTAGGGGAACACCATGACGTAGGTACTACTGGATCAGGTTGCTTCAGGCTGGAGAGAGAAGGCCAAGCTGTAGTCTAGTGTTGACACAATGTAGTCTCAGTTGCGAGGAATCCAGCTTAGCGCCAAAGAGGACCACTAGCAATGCATCAAGCTGAGCGGGAAGATGCAGCACGAACTAGACGAGGCCTGGGAGACCATTGCTGCCCAGGAGCGCCAACTAGAAGAGAGGTGGACTAAGTATACAAAGGATATTTGCCGAGCAGAATTGGTAGCCATCGATCATTTCCGTGACTCTCCTAAATATGCCCAGGAGGTGGAGAATGCAATCCCTACGATGCAAAAGGGATTTAATCTTTGTCGTCGTTACTTAAAGATGGTGCATCCTAATTTTGACTTTGGCACTTTTTCTATCAACAACGTGTCGATTGAGCTCGCCATGTAGGTCGATAAGGAGTCCTTGACTCCTGATGACGATGAAGAAGTGGCTAGTGCAGAAGAGGGCGAGAAGGGCTGCGATGAGGAAAAGGTCGGCCATTATGTTAGTTTCTTCTTTGTTGTTTCTAGGAGCTTATGAGCTCTTGTAAGTTGATGTTTCTTGGGCCTTCATGCCCACAATGTTGAACTTTCTACTACTAAGGTTTTTTCTATATATATGTACTTTGGCCTTTGGCCTTAGCATGCTTAATGGAATTTACTTTTCCCACATCTGATATCTTTTTCGAATGGTGTTTCTTTCTATTTAACTGTCACGTAAGTCAGTGAAACTGTCGTTAGGTCGGCTAGGTGCCTTAGTGGAAAAATCGTTGGTATCCCTTTAGGCTTTCTTTTAGCCGAGCTATTGAGGGGTTAGCCTAGATGCCTTAGAAAATTTTCGCAATCCTATAGACATAGTTCGGAACTCTTTTGCAAATCTACGGACATAGCTCGGAACTCTTTTTCTTTTCAGAGATAGTATCTCCTTAAGTTGTCTATATTACATGCATGGGGTACCATCTTCCCCTCTAGTGTTTCATGTTCGTATGTGTTTTCACTTATCACTCTAAAGACTCAATAAGGGTCTTCCCAGTTTGGTCCTAGCTTTCCCACACCGGGCACAAACACCATAACCTTCCTGAGCCACTCCGAATTGGTCTCTTCACTCGGGCATTATAGCACTGAGCCACTCGCTGTTTGTATGTTGCGGTCTGAATGTAGGTGAGGCCTTGGACCTCTTCTATTAAGTTGAGGTTAGTTCATATGTCTTCCTTGTTAGTCTCTTCGTCGAACATCTTGAACTACAAGGTCGAGCACTTCCATCTTCGTTGGTATCACGGCTTTGGTTCCATATGTCAAGTTGCAGGGTGTTTCACCTATCGCCATCTTGATGGTTGTTCAGTAGGCCCATAACACATTGGGCCGCTCATCCACCACTTCAAATTGCTTGTTGTTGTTTGAGATCAATACCCTCAGTAGTCCAAATATGCATACAATAGACCTCTAGAAGAAGTTTTGAACATTCTGAACTGTAGTGGTCACTGACAGCTCAGCCTCTATCCACTTCGTCAAATAGTCTACTACTACCACTAAAAATTCTCTGCCCGGTCGCAAGTGGGAAGGAAACAGCCTTTACCCCCATTGTGCAAATGGCCATGGACTGGTGAGATATTTCAGGTCGGTAGCTAGTTGGTGCAAGATGTTGGCATGTCACTAACATTTGTTGCACTTATGCACCAGCGCGGTTGCGTCTGCCTTCACTATGGGCCAATAGAACCCTTGTCGTAAGGCCTTTTAGGTGAGTGTCCTGCCCCCCAAGTGTCTTCCACAGAGCCATTCTTGAATCTCATGTAACACTTGGTCTGCTTTAACTTGGCACAGGCAACGCAAGTAGGGGAGTGTGAATGACCTTCTATATAGCTGCGCACCTATGATTACATAGCGAATTTCTTGTTCCATCCTTCGTGTTGCCATCACTTGGACGACCTCTTCTGCCACTCTTTCTATAGTTGGGCATGGTAGGTCTTCTATGTAGACTATCCTTCTTGTCGAGTCGATTGCACTGGCCAACTTAGAGAGTGTGTCGACCTTACTGTTTTTCGATCTTGGAATCTACTGGATGTACCAAGAGTGGAAGCTGGGCAGGATTTACCTTACTTTGGCCAAGTAGGCCGATATGGTGGGCTACCGAGCCTCATAATGTCCATTCACATGGTTGACCACAAGTTGCGAGTCACTACATACTACAAGGTGTTTATCCCCAACTTCCTTTGCTAGTGATAGCCCGACTATGAGTGCCTCGTACACGGTTTCATTGTTTGAACCTCAGAATAAGAACCAGAGCACGTATTCTAGCTTTACTTCGCTAGGCCCATAGAGGATTAACCCAGCTCCATTTACGCTCTGGTTAGACGGGCCATCCACATGGAGGATCTAGGGCTCCTCGTCCCAAGCCAGGTTCTTCCGAGCTAGGGCAGGTGCCACGCTGATTGATGCCTTTGAAGTGGTTGCTGGTTCAACAACTTCAGGGGTTGGCAAATTGAAGGTGCACTTAGCGATGAAGTCCCCTAGGACCTGTGCCTTGATTACTGGTCATGGCTCGTGCCGGATGTCATACTTACTAAGTTCGATTGCCCACTTCGTAAGTCTCCCCGAGACCTCAGGCTTTTGAAGGATTTGCTTCAGAGGTCGGTCGGTCAAAACTACGATAGTGTGAGCTGGAAGTAGGGTCTTAGATTTTGGGCTGCTAACACTAAAGTAAAGGCCAATTATTCGATGTTCAGGTATCTAGTCTCAACAGCATGCAACACTTTACTTACATAGTAAATAGGTCATCGATGCGGCCAGACATTTTGTTCATGAGACCCCCCATAGAAGTGGCTTCTGCACATCGCCCCTGCCTGTCCACCACCACACAACCCACCGTCTCGGGTGCGTATATGCTCATTGGGAGCCCATTCATTTGCAACACGTTCTCCACCATGCCTGCACCGGCACTACACGTTTCTAGACCTAAGTCTGGAATCCTGTAATCGAACTGTGGCATAACCAAAGACGGTGCAGGCAACATCAGCGCTATACGTTGCCATGCGCATCGGATCATTTTAGACCTAACGTTACCAATGCGCTGAAACTGGATGTTCTTGGTGGGTTGGTGCACGTTGGATTAGAGAACCCAATGGAAAATGCTTGTTGTCCGGTGCTTAGAGGTTTGCTAGAGCTTGAAGATGATGAATAGTGTGTAATTTTGACATTTTTAAAAGTCTTAAATGGCATATGAAGTCATGTGATATACATAACTGACGGTTTATTAACGGTAGGTACTAGATTGTCTTAAAATGAAAGTTTGGGTACTAGATTGTCGCATTTTAAAGTTTGGGTACTAAATTGGCACTTGACCTAAAGTACAAGGTACCTACCGAGAGTTTTCCCTTTTAAAAATAAAAATTTAAAAACACCACAAAATAGATAAATGATACGAGAGAGTATAAAATAAAAAATATAAAAATAAATAAACAAATAGCAGTGTTTGTAAATGAGATATTTTACTGATGATGTCCTGAATTGGAGAACAATAGTGATGTCTATAGTAAACTTGATTGTGTTCAATGCTGTTACAACATTTCATTACATATTATCATGAGTGTAACTATTTGTTGTGGTTTAAGAAATTAGAGGGAGTACATTGCGGCGGTTTTCAAGCTATCCTTCATTTGTGATGCAATGTGAGTGTAATGTTTTGGGTGCAATCTCGATAAGGTCTGATGTCATATATATATATATATATAGTAATTAAGCACATCCATTGCACATGAGAAATTTTTCGTCATATTTATTACTTGAAATTTAGATATATCATAGTTAAGATAGAAATTGAAAATTAACAAAAATAACAATATGATTAAAAATAAAGTTAAATGCTTGTACCAAACAACAATCATTATTATTATTAAATTTTGTGTTCCACTTCTATCATAAATAAAAATAACGTTTATTTTAACAACTATTTTTATTTAATATGATGAATATATAACATTAGAAATGTTCTCAAATGTTTTTGACAAAATTCTATATGTTTTCATTTTTGGTGTTCTATCTTTTTTTGTAAATATTTATTATTCAATTACGACATCATGGATTTCTTAGAAAAGTTGGATCATTCACCCACCATCTAGATAAGAAAATAACTTTGCTTTTAGATTAGTTTTAAATTAGAAAAAAATTATAGTCAGAATTGGCTATACATTTAAAATCAGGCTACATGTTAGTCCAGAAATCAACAAAATTCTAACAACCAACTCTACATTTCAAATTATAAAAACACCTGCCATGTTATCGAAGGCTCATGTGACAATTGCCAACATGGGACTCTTAATCCATGTTAGACACAACAAAAAGCTTATACTAAAATTGCCCTTTAATGTTGGGTGATTGGAAAATAAAAAAAAAATGGTTTTTAGTTTCTCTCTCTCTCTCTCTCTCTCTCTCTCTCTCTCTCTCACTCTAGCTCACAGTCATCTCTCTCTCCTCAATGACTGTGTGATTTAAAAATAAAGAAAAAATGTTTTTCGGTTTCTATGTTTACGTTCTCTCCATCAATTTCTCTCATTCCCTCTCTACCTATCATTCTCCCTCAATCTCTTTCAATCTATCTTTCTCCCTCAGTTTCTCTCACACTCCTTCCCTCATTCTTTTTTTTATATTCTTACACACTTATATGGTATTAATTAGACCGTATAAAAGAACATGAGACCAACTTGGAATAGTTCAAAAATCATTACACCAATTTGATAAAAGTTCATAAGAAACTCATGGCTGTGAAATTTACACCAACTTGATAGAAACTTATAACTTGATTGTACAAGTGGTTGGTCCCTTTAGTTCTTTTATACGATCTGATTAATATTATAAAAGTTTGTAAGAAAAATAAGAAAAAGAATGAGAGAGGTAGAGGGAGAAAGACTAAGGGAGAATGATAGATATTGAGGGAGAATGAGATATTAGCCAAGAGGGATAGTGAGGAAAAAGAATGAGAGAGATTGAGAGAGATAGAGAATGGAAGAGAAACTGAAGTTTTGATTTGGCTGCATATCAAAGTTGAGAGAGTGGGAGATCAAGAGATGGCTGCGAGAGTAAGAGAGAAGAGAGGGAGATCGAAGGATAAAGGGAGAGGGAAAGAAATTGAAAACCTATTTTAGGTATAGGCTTTTATTTTGTGTCCATGTTTTGTCAACAGCCACAAAAGCTTCTAATGACATGGCGGAGGTTTTTAATATTTTAAATGTAGAGCCGGTTGTCCAAGTTTGTTTGGTTTCTGGACCAACCTACAACCTAATTTTAAATAAATATAACCAGCTTTGACTATAATTTTCCCCTTAAATTATATATTTCATTTACATTATACAAAATATTTTTACTTAACACACTTAACTTTTGTTTGTCTATATCATTTAATCCAAACCACTAACCCACCACCCAAAAAGAAAAATAGTTTGATTTCTAGGTTGACATTAAATTTTGTATTACATTTCCATCATTGAATTTTTTTTCTTATGTATAATACTTATTTTTTTCAATATAATGAATGCATAATATTAGATATGTACCCAATATTTTATTTTTTATAAATGCATAATATTAGATATGTGCCCAAAATTTTCTCTATCTTTTATTTTTATTTTTGTGATTTTTTGTATTTTCTAATTTTAAAAATTTTATTATTGGGCTATGATATCATTTCATTTATAGGTGGATTTTAAATTTGGCATTCCATTTTCATCGTTAATAAAAATACTTCTTACATTTCATACTTATTTATTTTAAAATTTTTATTATTTAATTATGAAATTATTTATTAATCAATTTGACCCCAAATGATCGAATTGCTTGCCCACCACTGGGAGGGAAGAAAATGGTTTTGTTTTCAAATTACTTTTCAAAATATTTATTTTTATACTATTAAAATTAATATTGTGGATTTAATTACGAGGATCTAATGATAAGAAAAATATATCTTAAATATAGGATTTAGTGAGAGAGAATAGGAAAATATTTTTATTTCCAATTGGTTTTAACTTTTACATTCAATTTCCATCATTTATAAAAATATTTCTTATTTATCATACTTATTATTGTTTAATATGTATGTTAAAAATGTTCCCAAATTTTAAGCGGAACCAATGATCCACTACTCAAGAGGAAAAAATGGTTCAGCTCCAAATCGATTTTCAAAACACTCAAGTGATTGATCCCATAGCCCTAAAATAGCTATTAAGTTAACTAATCCGCTGTGTATGTAGAAAGCAAGAAAAAATGAACACAATTCTAGTAGAGATGGTAATTCTAGGTTCACCATTACATTTTTGGAACTCCCTAAGGAAGTATTCCTGGAAAAACAGATAAACCAAAGAAAGGCGAGAGAACTTTGACTCCTATTAAATTGTAGGTACAATTACCTTTTCACGTTGGATTTAAAGCCACCTCATTCAGCATTCAAAAATTTTCACAAAAGCAATGACGTAGGTTGGAAAACTTTGGCTCCTATTAACTTGTAGGTGCAGTTACCTTTTCACGGTGGATTTAAAGCCACCTTGTTCAGCATTCAAAAGTTTTCACAAAAGCAAGGAGGCGTAGATTCATCATCCACCGTTAAAATGGGATTGAATAGTTTTGCTAAGTGGAGTGATAAGTTAAAGGGAAAGTAGAGTAGTAATTGTTTGTCTAAGAAAGTCGGCAATAAGTGTGAGCTCCGCTTCAGTCAGCCCTTGCATTGGAGATATCTCCCCATGAAATAAAGCATAGGTTGTTCAAATGGGCATTACATTGACTAAAGCCCAACTCAATAAGGCCCTGTTCCCTTTTCAATAAGTTATTTACCTGGGTATTCCTCATGAGAGACTTACCCAGGTAGTTACCCATGTTCTTTTATTTCTATATAAATAAGGCAATGATTATTTTAGTCATAAAAATCCATTATTATGAGAGGTATTTTTGTTCCATTTAAGTTTTGGCAACTTTCCTCGGAGGTGAAAAAATTAATTTATCCACCTAAAAAGATGGGTTACCCAAGAAAATAGATTTTCCCTAATTTCCATATAAATTTAAAAAAAAATATGAGATTCTTGATCAATAATAGAAATCAAAATTCCATTAATATTAATATGAGTGTCGTTGCAATATTGCAAACTATATGGGGGCATTTTAGTAACTACAGGAACTTCCGACGAAGATCGAGGAAGCTTCTCAATATCTGCTGCGTTGATCTGCTCTGTGGTAAGGAACTTCTCAGTCACTTCAGGATGAAATGATGCAGGTCCCAACCGTTCCTAAGTCAGCAGCTTTTTATGATATGAAAGCATTTCTTTCGAGATAGCCAGTCCAGATGCTCGGGGCAAGAGCTAACCGAAGCAGTCTAAGGCCCGACATGAATCGATTGAAGAAAAATTCACTTAGATAGGGCTTCGCATACATCTGCAACGTTGTAAAAGTTTTCGAGTGCGGAAGAGGCGGTCACTAGATCGATCGGTATCAGTTTCAAACACTACTACATGCACTGACAAAACTACCGGCGCCATAACACTAATTGAGGTATGCTTTGGTATTCTTTGAATAAAGCCTGCTTGTCTATTCTCTCTCTGAACTCTCTTATAAGCTCTTCTGTCGAGATTCGTCAGTTCTTATTATCTGATGATCGAATTATAGTGCATGTACTTCTTTTTGGCTTCATCGTAAGTAATAAATCCAAATAATATGATACCTGAAAAGGACGAAACTGGATCGATCTGATACAAGCACCACGACGCTACACGTAGCATGAGCCTTCGAACAAGTCTATCTCCTGCAGTGACTTGAGAATTGCAGAACGTAAGTATCTGAAAGCCAGTACTCATGTTGCAATATTAATTTATTTGAATTTCTTCCTTCCAGATTCAGATGGTTTTGGGTGTGGTTGAAAGCATCTTTGTAAGGATCGGGGAACGACTCGCGGATGAAACGCTAACGCTGGTGACTAGTACTCTATCATACACCGATGAATTTCAGAGGGCTAACGGCCGCCTGCAACTGCTACGTTGCTTTCTCGAGGTTGCTGATAGGAGAAATAACGGCAACCTCATGCCTCGCAGAGGGTATGCCATGTTAGTGGAGAAGGTCAGATTCCTGGTTGAGAAGACATCGAGAATACTTGAAGGAGCTGATGAACGTGAGCAACGCTTGTTGCGTGTTTACTCATTTTGGTGCTGCTGCAACCCTTTCTCCTTTTATCTACGTTGCAGGAAAGCTCGACGACTACATGCACTGAACTCTGAAATTGAACAACTATGGAGTGAAATTCAAGCTTATCATTTCATGACTCGTTTGGTGGCATTTCATTATGATCGGAACACTAGCCGACTAAATCCTCAGCTGAATTATCATTTCTTTTTAGGTTGTATAGTTTGCTTTTGTGTTTTGCTTTTTGTGGCTGGTTTTCTTGTTGCTTGTGGTTGACTGTCGGAAGCAGGCCGTGTGTCTGTTAAGTGCAATTACACAGAAACAGAAAATGAGGATTAAATATCGGAAAATGGATTGATGAATTCTCATTGGTTTGTGTACAATTTACCACAAAGCTTAAGTTAGAGGAGATATCGATCCTAGCTAACGTGTTAATTAGCATGATTTTTGTTGTATTAACTCATCTTCTTGTTTCCTCTCAAACACATCTGATCCCGCGAGATCCCCTGTGGAAGCTGAACAAACAGTGGAAACATGTTCTGACAGGTTGATCCGATCTGAATGAACTCTCATTGTCCTTCCTACGCTTCTGGCGGGTGGTTGGAATTTTGTCACTCGCCAGTCCTCTTCTTTACCTCTCTCTCGCTTATCAAATTGCTTAAAGCCAACAGTCCATATACTCCGTAATTAACCTGGTTTTCATTGATTCCATCGACCTTTGTTGAAAAGGAAGGTCATTTGGTTGTTCGTTCTGTTCATTTGCTCCTCCTGCACCTAAATCTTTGTCACCAAAGCCATCACCCATCGTACCACCAGTGGCACTATTCTCGCTGCTAGACCTGTTTTTGTTTCTTCTCGCTACCAGATCTTCATCATCATCATGGCTGTAGACGATCATCCTACTGTATGACCAGAAGCGTATTAGATTCTATGCTTCAATCTCTATATCTCGTTCTGTTTTGATCCGACATAGGCGTCAACCAACAAGAGATGAAATCCCCAGTTCATTGGATATCATCATTGCTTTTCAGTCTTCATCATCTCTGATAGAACATAAGATGAAATAAGCTTATCCTTGTAGATAAATACAAAGCAACTCACGGTTGATGAATTAATTCAACCGATTCATTTTCAATCTTGTTTCTTTTATTTCTTTGTTCTACTGTTCAAACTTGGTATCAGAGCCATGTCGACCAGTTCGAACAACAGCTCTACACACACGTCTTCGAATGCTCAAGGTCGGGAATTCAGTTCGCCGGAGACTACAAGTTCTATACCAAATATACAGAACGTGATGCACCTGCCAATCAAGTTGACAGCAGACAACTATATGCTGTGGAAGGCGCAATTCCTACATATTCTTCGTCATCACCATCTGGTTGAATTCGTGGAAGTTCCCAATTCCACTATTTAAAGGAGCATTTGAAACCCAGAATTCGACAAGTGGATGGATCTTGATCAGTTTGTCCACAGCTGGTTAATCTCTTTTCTCACCGAAAGTGTAATGGGACAAATCGTAGGTCAGACATCATCAGCAGAAATATGGAGTGCCTTGGCTCAGAGTTACTCAACAAACTCTCAATCAAGAGTACTTTAGATGAATAGGCAACTCCAAAATCTCAAGAAGGGATGTTGTCTATTTCAGCTTACGTCCAACGCGCTAATTGCAGATAGTCTCTGCATCATCTCAGAACCCGTTTCGAGCTCTGAACTTGTTCTCTATATCCTTGCTGGTTTGGGAAGTAAGTACGAATCAATAGTGGCTGCTCTCACCAACGGTCCAGATGCAGCTGATCTCATCATCTTAAAGGTACTTGGCTCTTTACTTAATCATGAATCATGGCTTGAGAATCAGGCTTGATTCTCTGAATCTCCTAATGCTAACTTTGCCAGAGTTAAAGGCAAAGGAAACAACAACTCTCAGCACAATAAACAACAGCAGCAACAGTTTTACCCTATGACTAATAATGGGGGTGGTCGTGGTTGTGGTCGTGGATGTGGCAACGATCAGTACAATCCCCAATTTTTTCAGAATCAACAACAACAGTTTAATGGAGGAGGTCGCGGAGGTAAGAACTCTGGATTTTTTTGTCAAATTTGCAACAAGGTAGGCCATAGTGCCCTTCAGTGTCGTCATGCACACTATGTTTTCAATTTTTAGAATTATTCCTATGGTGAACCAGCAGCATTTCATGGAGGTGTTAGTTCTCCTCCAATGCAATTTGTGAATTCCAATTTTGGCAGTAATCCTGCATTTGATCCAATATGGTATCCGGACTCGGGTGCCACTCATTACATGACACCAGAATTGGATAATTTACAAAATTGATCTGAGTACGAAGGATCAGATCAAGTTAAAATCGGTAACAGGCAAGGTTTGTGCATTCATCACATTAGTTCATCTTCTCTTTTATTTGATCAGCATACTTTTACATTAAAGGATATCTTCCATGTTCCATCTATTTGCAAGAATTTATTATCCGTCAGTCACTTTACACATGATAATGATGTGTTTTTTGAATTCCATCGTGATTGTTGCTTTGTGAAGGATTGTTCGGGGAGACTAGTTCTACGAGGGTTTAGTAGAGATGGGTTGTATTGCTTCCCGTTTTCAGCATTAGTACCTCCAAATCCGAAAGCTCTTGTTGGTGAACGGACATCCATTAATGGTTAGCATTTGCATCTTGGGCATGTAGCACTTCGCACCACACAACAAGTTCTCTCTCAGTATGGTCTCCCTTATACTTCCGATAAGTCTAGTCAATTAGTCTGTGAGTCGTGTCAAATGGGAAAGCCATAGATTGTCTTTATCTTCATCTTCTTTTTAGTCAAAAAGTCCTCTAGAATTAATTTATTCTGATGTATAGGGTCCAGCCCCAGTTAAATCTAGTGGTCATTTTTATTATGTTTTATTTATGGATGATTTCTCAAAATTCTCTTGGTTGTATCCTATGACACAAATCGGAAGTCTTTGATTTTTCTTTTTAAATTTAAGAGACATGTTGAAGTCCTCTTTAATGCCAAAATCCATTGCTTCGAATCCAATTGGGGAGGCGAGTATCGAAAACTATCCAGCTACTTGGACTCTCAAGGCATTACTCGTCATCTTGCAAGCCCTCACACACATGAATAGAATATTTCCATTGAACAGAAGCACAGGCATGTCATCGAATCAGCTTTATCTCTACTAGCCAGCTCAAATCTCCCCCTATCGTTCTAGACAGATGCAGCAGAAACTGCGATATACTTAATTAATTGACTTCCAACTCCCACTCTAAATGGTGTGTCACCTTAGGAGAAGCTCTTTCACAGAAGTCCTGACTACTCCATGCTCCGCTGCATCGATTGTGCTTATTACCCGCTACTTCGCCCGTACAACAGGAACAATCTCATGTTTCGCTCATCTCGCTTCATATTCATTGGATACAACAATAAGCACAAAGGTTATAAATTCCTACATGCTCCTACCAGCAGAATCTTTGTTGCTCGACATGTATTTGATGGACTATTTCCTTTGATTCCCACACCCTCATCAGTGGCGTCTCCACCATCTTCTGGGGTCTATGCATCCATACCAACCCAGCCAAGGGTTTCCATCTCTGAGACATCATAGCCACAGGAGTTCGCACCATCTTCACCTCTTCCTTCGGTTCCCTCCACCTATGAACCAGCTACGATGTCCATCTCTGTTGAATCATCTCCACCTCCTGCATGATACTATAGTATTGAAGATGTTCTTGCTTGTGCACCGGCTGTGCCACCTCCAATTATCCGTACACACTCCATGCGAACTAGATCCATGGATAGTAATCTTCCTCCGAGGTCTCTTACTACAACTCAGTATCCTCTCCCATCTACTCTTCTCTCTTTGCATTCTAATGATAAGACCAAACCTCATATATTCATAGAAGCATCTAAATCTATTCATTGGAGAGATGCCATGCAACGTGTGTTCAATGCTTTGATTACTAGCGGTACCTAGGAGTTGGTACCTTATGAGCCCAACACGAATGTCATTAGGACGAAATGGGTATACAAAGTCAAAACCAAGTCCAATGGTACTCTAGACTACAATAAAGCGCGTCTAGTTGCACAGGGTTTTCAGCAAATACCCAGGTTGGATTACTTTGACACTTACAGTCCCGTTATCAAACATGTAACCATGCGCACTATCCTTGCCTTGGCAGTTTCTCAATCCTGGCCCATTCGGCAACTCGGCATCAACAGTGCCTTTCTTCATGGTTCTATTGATGAAGACATCTATGTTAAACAGCCCAAGGGTTTTGAAAACCCATCTCGTCCTCACCATGTTTGCCATCTCCAGAAGGCTCTATATGGCTTATGCCAAGCTCCTCGGGCCTAGTATTCATGGATTACTGTTGTTCTTCTTGGTCTTGGTTTTCGGAATTCAACTATCGATCCATCTCTTTTCATCTTCACACGTGACACAGTGGCTCTCCACATGCTTGTCTATGTGGACGATATCTTGGTAACAAGAAACTCAAAGGCTGCTATTGATCAACTCCTCTCATCTTTGTCCTCAATCTTTCAACTCAAAGACTTGGGGTACCTTCATTTTTTGGGGGGGGATTGAAGCACAATGTATTGTCGACTGCTTAGTTCTTCCTCAGGAACAATACATCTTGGATCTGCTCACTTGTACTAAGCTTGATGGTGCTAAACTGGTCTTCTCTCCTATGGCTACCTCTATGAAGCTGTCTCATACCTCTTGTACTTCCTTGTCTGACCCCTCAGAATACCGAAGCATTGTTGGTGCCTTACAGTATGTCACCATTACACGCCTTGACATTTCCTTTGCAATAAGTGAGGTCTGCCAGTTTCTACATTCACCAACTGATGAACATTGGTCCACCATTAAGCGCATACTATGGTACTTAAAGTCTACAATTATTCATGGTCTTTGTTTCTCCTCATCATCATCTCTGCAGCTCACTGGCTACATTGGTGATGACTGGGCCAGCTGCCCAAATGATAGGTGCTCTGCAGGCAGTTATGCCATTTATTTAGACCCCAACCTCATCTCTTGGAGCTCCAAGAAACAACCAGCGGTTGCTCGTTCAAGTACTGAGTCAGAGTTTCGCTTTCTTACCAATACTGTCACTGAATTACTCTGGCTACAATCTCTTCTCAAAGATCTTGGCTATGCCTCTCCTCCTCCAGTTCTCTGGTGCAACTTACTTAGCTTTTACTCTAGTTTTTCACGCTCAAACGAAGCACATTGAAATTGAATTCATTTTCTTCGAGATCTCTCTCAACAAGAAATTATTCATCTGATATATTCCCTTGGCAGATCAGATTGCCGATATTACTAAACCCCTCTCCTCTGCTTGGCTCACCACTCTTCGGTCCAAGCTTCGCATTGCCACGCTCAGCTTGCGGGGGGCTAATAGAACATACGTATCCAGATATAATTCTATCAGATCTGGGTCATGATAAGAATTCCGAGTTCATCCTAATAAGCTTATCTTTATTAGCTTATCCTTGTAGATAATCTTGTCTATGTTCATGTTTATCCTTAACTCTGTACATTGACTCATTGTATGACACAAAACCTTAGAACCTCTATAAATACAAAGCAACTCATGGTTGATGAAATCATTCAATTGATTCATATTCAATCTTGTTTCTTATATTTCTTAGTGTAGGTACATATCGCTCACTCAGACCCTCAAAAAACACCCAAACATCAAGATTAACACCACAGAAGGACATGCAAGAAACTCACAATCAATCCCCATGTTGCGATGAACCCGTGGCACACCATCACCCCTGCAATGAACTCGCAATACATTTCGTAGAACCGTGATAAACCCGTGGTTCACCAAGTTTAGTCAGTGCTCAAACCTAAAGAAACCACGGCCAAGCCAATTCGAGAGTCCTAGGCCCAGCTAAATGTGTGATGAAGCTACGCCCACTAAGGTGTGCGATGAACCCACAACCCACGAACTCGCTCGTGACGACGGGATAGAAGGGGTGCTGGCCGAACCCATGACGAGGCCCATGCATACCTAGAGGCACATGGAACCCACAACAGAAAAGGACATAGCGAGTCGCCACGTAGAGTCGGTGAAGCGCCACTTGCCAAACGAGGATGTCACCAATGCCACATAGGATTAGTTATAGTGTGCTAAAGGGAATAGTGCACATGATTAATGAGGGACTTAAGGATAAGGAAAATCAATCCTTGAGAAGATCCTCATGGGATGCATGGCGAAACCCCAGTAGTGCACCCAATAATTAACAACAAATCAAATATTCTCTTTCCCGATATAGAGTAAATATTCCCATCTCTTACCTTTTAGGATCTCAGTATCTCCTCCACAAATAGAGATCATCCTCATATTAAAGGGGATCAAATACCAAGCATCAGCCACCCAATACTCCCTAGCATGCCCTAACTCTCCCATTCTGCATCCTTAACCTAGAGACCCTTACTCCCCTACCCGCGAGACCTTTCTACTGTTCAAACTATCTCTATCGTTATCGACAATTTGGCACACTGGGTCTTTGCAAGCTCTCAGCAGCCGAGAGCTTCCAATGCTTTCTCAGGAACAAAATCATTTCTGTGTTCGTGTTGATCGGTATCTGTGGAACGAGTTTTCTGAATAACTATAATTACCTCCTATGGAATCGCAAGACATTGAAGGGAAACAGTTTTCTGAGCAACTCCATGAGTCTTCTTTCTATTGATGGGAAATAACTTGAACATCTCACTTTTTATGACTCAACGTTAGCAAGTGGCGGCAAGTATGTTGGTGTCATGATGCTTTATTGGTTGGTATATCGATCGTGCTTGCCCAAGTTTCCCCTGGATGTGTCGTCTCATATTGTTGATGGCAGTGGTAGAATTGGGTCATACTTGTTCAGACTGATCAATCAAACTCAACTCGGTTTGGTTTCCAATACTTCTGCTCTTCCACAATTCAACCCATGCTAGCTGGCCCATTTCAGATTGAAAGAAAAAAAAAGAAAAGAAATTCCATTGAGGGGTTTTTGTCTTGGCCCATTCTGGTCCATCCTTTTGTTATTTCATTGATTATTGTGGTATTCATTTTGGCCTGATATGGCCCCTTTTCTAAAAGGTTCAAAAAGCTAGGCCATGGAGGCATTCTGGTTGACCTGTTGAGACTTTTTGTTGCAAGACCTGTTCCATGAGCCGAGTTCAGGCTTGACTTTTGTCAAAATTCGAATGGGCTCAGCCCAAATCCCGAGTTCAAAATAGTGTAAACCAGGACCCAAAGCCCAGTCCGTGAACAGGTCTATTTTTGCCCTACTTTGGCCCATTTTTTACTTGGCTCGTGTTGGTCTATTGACAGTTGTCATCAGCACATGGTGGCTCTCCTTTTGAAGTAGACATGATCATTACCACATCATCATCATAGCAGATTTAGAGCATTGGCCACTTCATCATCATCATAACAGATTTGAATACATCATCACATTGCAACATACTGGTCAAATCCATGAAGACCTTGGACCCCATGTGTTTGAGATAAGAAAAGTTAATTTTTTATTAGGAATTTATTGAATTATTGGAGTATGGGATGCTTTGAATATTCTGAAACCACAAGAGGGCCATCAATCTCATCTATTGAGATGGGATTTAATTAAGTTGATCATAACCCAGTTGATTATATCAAGTGATTAGTTTATTTGGTTTAGAAGAGGAGGGTCCGATGGGATGCTTTTGTATTTTCCTATGTAAATGTGTTCAATACATCTTATAGTTGGAATAATCTAATATGAGATCTCAGGTTTTTATAGAAGAGATCTAGTAGGAAAACAATAAATAGGGTGTTCTTGGAATTATATCTCTTGTTCTCTAGTGAAACTGAATTGCTTATTGTTAGAAGTACTTTGTTGCTCTATAGAAGTTATAGTTTACATGTGTGTGTTCTGTGAATGCTCCCAGAATTCATGGAACTTTCTACTGTTAATGCTTTCAATTTTCAATTAGTTCTATTCACATGAGCTGTCGAGCACATACTTACTAGTAATCTCTAGAAAATCATTTCCAAGTCCTTCCCATGTTAATTATAGCAATTTAAGGAATTTATTGGATGGAATTAATTTTCTAAAACAATTGAATCCACTGATCCTTTTAATCTCTTTGTGTCCTTACATTAGTTAATACTTATTGTAATAGGTATTTTCTCTCAATCAATGTTTTAAAATATAGAGGTGTGACGCGAGACATTCCACTACTTAGAGGTATGAGGCATAGCTCAGAACACAAGAGTCGTAAGCCTCCCAATACGCTTCCTTAAGAGGAGGGGGTTAGAAGAAAGGAGGAAGGGGGCTTTGACCGTTTTGCTGCTAGAAGTTCTTTTTGTTGCTTTATAAAAGTCATAGTTTATATGCGTGTGTTATGTGAATCCTCTACCCAGTTCCTTTCTTGCCCTTAGGCTGAATGATATCTTTTGAATCGCCGCCACTTTCCGTTGTTCTCTTGGGCTGCATTACAAGAAATATGACCTTTAGTTATAGACAAAACCGCTATAACTACAGTTTAGCTACGGACAGACAACCATAGCTTACGTTCGCGTGGTTATAGCCTATGGTTACGGTTCAACTAATCCGTGGCTATAACCCATCTATAACTACGGTATCTATCCATAGCTAAAGGGCGAAGGCAAACCGTATGAACCTTTAACCACAAGCTGAACCGTAGCTAAAAGATGCATATAGCTATGGTTTTTAAATTGTCCATAGTTATATATCCAAATCTATAACCACGGATTTTATAAAACCGTAACTATAATTCTTCTATTTATAGCTACTATTTGCTACAAAATTGTAGCTAAATGTACCAACCTATAACCACGGTATTTTTGCTAAAACCAAAGTTAAATACTCTAACCTATAACTAAGGTCTTTTGACAAACCATGGCTATAAGATGAAATATATGCCCATAATTTCTTGTTAAACCATAGGTAATTGTTTCAATCTATAAAAAAACTTGTAACTATATTCCAAATAAAATAGTAAAATAATGACAATTAGGACTGCCACCTTAAAGCAACACCTATTTTATTCATATACCACAAAAAGATTATATAATAACTTCTAGCAAATACTTATATTATTGTAATAATTCAATACATGTTCATCCATTGTTTTACCAAAAAAACACATCCATTGTTTAGAATGTATTACAAATGTCAAAATTCCCTCAATACATATTAAAGTCTACATGGAATTATCCATTGTCTTCAACTATGCTGCAAGAGTCACTCGTTGCACCTTTAACCTACAAAGAAAAATAACAAAAAAAAAATTAGAACAATGATTATTTTGATGATCTAATTAAATATACAATATACAATGAAAAATGTGAAAAAAGATAGGTAACAAAATCCACTAGTTTAATGGTAGGTGGTTGCCAACCCAGTACTATGAAAACATAAGAGGTTTGAGGCAGAGACTTATGTCCTTTCAGAGGATGAAGGTAGCCATCATAAAACCTTCTTTTCAAATTACAGACCTCAGTTTTACATGAGAACTGCAGATGTAATTGGAAAGGTGGAATTAGGGGTATAAATGGTATTCGAAAATCTGAATTCGTATTCGAGATTGGATATAATCAAATCGAATTCGGATCATTCTAATGTTATTAACGGTCGAATTCGAATAAGACTTGATTCAATTCAATAAATATTCGATTTGATTATATAGATTATAACTATATAAATTATAATTATAATAAATGATGACTAATTATATTTATATTAAATATACATATTATTTTATTATTTTATTAAAATACATTGAATGATGGCTTTTGAAAAGCTTTTTTTAATATTATTTTAATAGCAAAAATTGAATAAAGACAAACTATTTTAGAGGCTATGATGACTTTTCGAATAAGAGGCATGTCTCATTAATTATCTCTCATTTTTTACTATTATTTTAATCCGTTTTTATGCTGATTTCTCAATAAGATGCATGTCTCATTAATTATCTCCCACCTGTTAGTATCATTTTAACATTTCTTATGATGATTTCTTGAATAAGAAGCATGCCTCATTAATTCTCTCATTTTTTAAATATTATTTTAATATTGGCACTTGTCTCATTTTTCTTTTTCTTCGATTCAAACCTGTGTTTCTTCTCCACCTTTTATGGCTTGTTTAAGCTTTACAAGTTTAAACCTTTTTTATTCCTTATTTTTTAATCTCTCTCTCTATGCATTTTGTAGAACTGAATATGGAGATCAACAATCTCTCCATTGTAGAATACACCAATAGCGATATCTCTCTATGCTTGTTGCAGAACACGCCAACATAGCAATACCAGATCGATGGCTATTATTCAAAAACTTTTTTTTATTTGTATTTTCTTTTTGTTTCTTGGAAGTTGGATCAATAGAGAATGAGAAAAAATTTTGAACTGGGTTTCTTCATATTCGTCTAGTGAAGTTGGGATAGATTGACATTAAAACATTTTCGAATTCAAATCGAAATCGAATATTCGATTATATAAACGAATTCGAATTCGATTTAGTGTTTTCAAAAACCATCGAATATCGAATGGAATTCGAATATTTATATTTTTAATTGGTTTCAAATTCGAATCAAGCCTGATTCGATTCAAATTCACTCTGTTTACACCACTAGGTGGAATTGCCTAAAAATGTTAAGATGGTGATGCAAGGAGATAATGTGACCGCAGTTTTTGAGCTGATATCTTCTGTTCCACTTGAAGCAGGTAGAATTTGACTCGTAGCTTCCACCCTCTGGAACTACACAAACTTCTGAAGTCTCATGAAATGGCTAGATAAAGCTTACGTATCTTGTAAACATGACATAACTTATTTTTTTAAGACAATAATATTAGTATATTCTATTTTCATTTGTTCATGTTATGAGAATCATGCCTGCATTATGCTTTCGTGATTTTATATTTTTTAGTCTAAATTCATATTGATAAGGTTATATGAGCTGTTTACAAGAATTATTATTGGTAAGCTGTTGCTTCAAATAAATGTTACTAGGACAGATTTTCCATATTTGCAACAAGGACAATGCAGAAATGTATAACCATGTTGCATGTTGTGCCATTGTAGAAAGGTGCTAATACTGTAATACATACAAATTAATGTTGTTTGATACCAATTCGATTGATTCAGTTTATGATGGATTCATATTCAAAATTTTAAAATAATGTTAAAAGTCAAATTTTGACTGCCTTAGTCTACTCAGATTTTTAAATTTTAATACAAATTTAGAGAAATGGATATGGTTTACAAATTTGGGTCCCTTGAGTTTCTGTGGATAGTTAAATGACTGGACTAGCCAGCCTAATATAAACATCATGCCACTTTATGCAATATATGCAGTAGGTCCACGTCCAGCCCACCCCTCGCAAGACTCCAGATAGCTGGGACAAAGATTCTCTGATGGAGGGAGGTAGGACAGTCAGTGCAGGTGTAGTTTCAAAAGTTAATTATCAGCTGAGATGTTTAACTAAAAACTAAAGTTAAACAAACGATTAATTAAATCACCAACAAAGAGAGAGAGAGAGAGAGTAACCAACAATATGAAGAAAGAAATAAGGGAAAATCAAGTGCTGGAGGGTGGTTTTTCATCTGCTAAGGATGGAGGTGTTCCTACTTTTTTCAAGATGTTGCAATGCTTAGAACTTCTACCCACTAATCTTCTATTAAGTGACACCGATTGATGCATAAGCATGAAATTTGTGAAAACAGAGTTAATATCTTATCCATTACGTGTCTACAGCATTAAAGGGGCCCTCCTTTTCTTGCTTTCTTTGTTCTCTTTTTTCCTTTTCTTAATCACCATCAGTGGGCCTTCTTAAGTAGACCTCCTTAGACCAAGTACTGTGTAACGGTTAATGGTTGGCATCTCCTAATTGTGATTTTTCTTTCTTTATTTTGAAAAAGCTGAAGATGGGCCCATTGCCCATAGAGAAACAGTCCGGACTGATCATAAGCTGCAGTTGTTTGATCACAACTTTCACTGGACTAACTTATATTTTAGTACATGAAGCCTTCTAGAGAAATCAATCTCTTGTTTCTTCCCTTCATTATGTGGGGTGGAGAAGAAGGAAGGTGGTCACCAAACAAGAATTCAATATCAGATTGAGACCACTATGCTTATTTTATTATTTATGATTGCAAGTTAATAAGGTGAGCTTTTAGCAGGAAAAGATAAAGGAAGGTGGGGATGTTATTTTCATTAAACAAGATTTTTAGAGATATTTTTAAGCACCCATCTGTAACTTCCCAGGAAACCCATGAACTTGAAATCCTAGTAAAATGCTTTTGTTGTTCTTGATTTTAAAATATTTAACATCAGGCAAAAATAGCATGATGTTTTCGAATATGTATTTATCAAAATTCTCTCTCTTGCCCCAATATGTCATGAGCCAAAAGCATTCATATAGTTGACATTTATTGTAAGCATTTTTGGAGTAGTTTCTTATTTTCATGTTTTAGAAGTGAAGTTTTAACATAACCCTTTGGCAAAACTTTTACCTGTACATTGAATGAATAATGTCCATCATCAATATGAAGGATCTGTAACTACATGAAATTCTGTGTCGTGCAAGCTGGTCATTCCAGCAGAAAAATATATCCTATTTATTGAATAGCATTAATAAATTAAACAAACAAATGATCAAAAGATGACTTGGTATTATCATGAACAAAATATATTGAAAATGAATTGTATGAAACTTGAACCAATGATGCTAATTAAAACAAAACATTCAAACCAACTTTACTAGTAGGCATAATATTGATTTTAAAAGCTAACTCTAAATGGGTCCTCGACTGATAATCTGATGAAGATTCAATGGAAGCACAAGGAGCAGTTTTGTTCCCTTTAAGAATCTTGTTTCAAGTTGCAGTACAAACAAAAAATTGCTATCATGGATGGAACTGCAACACCCCAAACTTTGTTGTAATGGAATACCCTTCCTGTTAGTACAGCTGGATGATTGTAGAAGGGCCTAACCATAAAAGAACCTGAATATTCCCATGTCCAGACTCTTTATTAGCTCTATTTATGTCCATCAGAACATTATGCAGCTTCTGCAATAGCTCAATCATAATGGAGATTTCTCAAATCTCAGTCATTCAAATCTCTACAAAACTAAGAGCTCTAAATGAAGCTTTCATTGAATGATTTGATGCAATCTGCTATGTAAGGTTTGCAATCACACCGGTAAGCAATCAAACAGAGGTGGGAAAGCTGCCAATAAAAGGTCTGCAATCACACCAGCAATCCTTCCAAAATTTGAACTTTTGGTCATTTCCTACCTGAAATCTTAGACTTACACCATGTCTGAAGTTAAGAAGTTTCTTAATCCCTCTCCACGCTAAGCCAATGTTTTAAAAGTGCAAGGGGCATTTCGCACCCAAAGCACAAGGTGAGACACAACACATCATCCAAACATTGCATGAGATGGGGGGAGATTTTTTGTAACTTCGCTTTATACATCCACTTGTTGTACAGGGGCTCTATTTGCTTTTGACTGAAATTCTATACTTTGCCTTCTCTAAAAAAATCCAAAAATCCAGATTACCCCAAAATTATATTGATATGACATCAATAAAAAAAATTGGACCCTATAGCTCCACTATATTAGACACACAAAAGCAAAAGAGACAGAAAAATAGTCAAGGAAGCAGTTCCAGATAGAAGAACCCCAACTAAACACAACACAAATATTTTTTTCTTTCTTAACTGCTGTTTGGATGTAGTTTATTGCCTAGGGTTGGTTGAGACCTTGGTCTCCGACCCAAACTTGTTCTTCCGTAATAACCCTAACAATCTCATATGGTTTAAGTTACAGATCATATTTATCATGAACTAAAATTCCTTTTTCCATCAATTCGTCAAAATCACTGCTAGAAAATTAGTATTCAATGGTAATTAGGACGGAAAAGCATTTGTGTTCCATACTGTTTGCAATGGCAATTAGGACGGTAATTAGCAGATAAACTCTTGGCCATTTTGCGTTTCATACTGTTTTCAAGCTTGCTTGTCCAAATCTATACTTAGGATGGAAAAAGCATTTGTGTGCCCAAATCACAACACGGCTATAAAATTGAAAGGAACAAACATTAACCTGGGTGAAAAATAACCTAAGACGGAAAATCTCCAATTGATTGGGAGAGATTACCTTCTCTGAGAAATCTCAGGGGTAAGCCAATGAAGTTGCACCTTTGTCCTTTGACACCCGAACCAGCTCTTGTGTCTAGAAAAAATAAAAAAATAAATCTTTTCTTCATCATAAATCAGAGAATATGCTACAGTTTTTCGGTGATAGAGAGAGAGAGAGAGAGTGAGAGAAAGGGAGGAAGTCTTACTTGAAACTACTGCTTGTTGGTTACCTAAATCATGATCAATGGATTGTTGATGGGTTGCTAGCTATAGCACCTTAGCATAATGGAGGACTATGTGGGCAGCAAAAAGAGAAGAAGAGGGTTTTGCGAGAGGTAGCAAACAAATAAGAATCAAGGAACAAAGAGTACTCCAAAGGGTTTCGAGGCAATGCAGGGCTTTAACTTGCAGGTTGGTGGAAGAGTGTTTAGAGTAGAACAGGGCAATGTAGGGCTTTAACCGGTAGGCCTGTAAGGTTGATTGATAGAGAGGAAAGAGTTCCAAACCGAAAGTTAATAGAAAGAAGGGTAAGTTTCTTAAACTATCCTTATGGTTTAGCTAATTGACTGAGTGTATCCTTACTGTTTGAAAATTGACTAACACTACCCTTACTGTTTCTAACAATTGACTAATTCTTCCCTTACTGTTAAGGTCCGTTACTATTCCGTCAAAACCCTGTTTAAAATTCTTTTAAAACCCAATATTACCCCTACCTCGTCCCAAATTCATTTTCGAGAGAATGGAAAAAACACTATTCATCGTCTCTTTCAACTCTATGCACAGCGGCAGCAGTCCAGCATCGACCCTCTCCACCTCCGGCCAGGTCTCTTCCCCGATCTCTCTCTCCTCTTCCCCATTTTCCATCTCCAAACTCCCTTGTAATAACATCTAGCCTAATACCCAGAAAAAACAGAGCTAAACCACCCCAGTTTGACCACCACCACAGAAACACAAAAGGCCAACAACCACTTCTATTAAAACAAGCACAAACGGTGAGAACACCATCTTGGCTAACCTCTGACTGGTCTCTAGATATATTGGCTTCCTACATTGCCGGAGACCAGAAATGGTAAGGGAGGGAGGAAAGAAAGGACCAAAAGGTTAGGTTTTGTGTCAGAAACAAAGTTTTCAACAAAGCATTAAAATCCTTTCTTCGTTCAAGGCAGTGAAGGAGAGAGACAGAGGCCTATCTGCATTCTGATTTCTTCCTATGCTTTCCTTTCATTTAGAAAAGATTGAGACAACGGGAACCCTTGGTGGGTTTCATAGAGCAGAGAGGAGAGGAGAGGATGTTGGAGGACAAAGCTCTAATTGGCACAAACTGGGATCAATCAATCTAGAGAGATTGAATGATCTTAGATTGATGGAAACGACTCTCCTAGTCCGGTTTTCGCAGGCGATTACCCACCTCACCAAACTTTGCTTTGGATCGTTAATGGAGGATCTAAACCTGAGAAGCGAACCTCTGTCTTCAACTCAGGCCCAACACAGAAGCTTGTCTGAAAACATGAGCATTGGAGATTCAATGATTCAAGATAGAATAAGTTGAAGCACGATTTGGGGATGAATTTCTTCAGCTACTGCTACAAAGTTGAAGTCCGAAGCACAAGAAAACCCAGAAAGCTTCCATCTTATCTCCGAAACCTGCCTGCTCGTGTTCGTTGACATTCACCATCGGTGGAGAAGTAGGTGACGGAGAAAAACATAGTAAAAAAGATGTCGTTGGGTTATTCAGCATGAGCCTTCGATGAGGAACAAATTGTTGTTATTGTTGTTGTATAGGTACAGTACAAGTCAGAATTGTTGTTGACTAGAAAAATCTCTTTGAGAACCTCCGCACTGATCTACAGAACCCTAGTCTAAGAGGGGTACCGCTGGTTCGCACCCCTTCCCTCATTTATTTTTGCATTTTGGATCATTTTGGATTGTTTTTGCATTTTGGATCATTTTGGATTGTTTTTGCATTTTGGACCATTGTGTAGCTGCTGAAATCATTGAGTTCAGTGTTTCTTTCCCTTTTTCTTTGTTTTATTCTGAAAATTTGAAGAAAAGTAAAAGGGTAAAATAGTTTTTTTTGTCTTTATGTTATCAGACATTAATGGTAAGGGAAGAGTTAGTCAATTGTCAGAAACAGTAAAGATGGTGTTAGTCAATTTTCAAACAGTAAGGGTACACTTAGTCAATTAGCTAAACCATAAGGGTAGTTTAAGAAATTTACCCTAGAAAGAAAGAAAGAGCAAAAGAGGAATATAAATTGATTTAGCAGGTGGGAAGAAACTAGGGCCTGAAGCCTTTCCATCGTCATAGAGGAAGGGACGAAGCTGTCCGGTTCCCACCCTTGGGAAGTAGAAGCCAGATTCCTAGAGGCTTCTCGAGCCTCCATAGACTGACCCTCAGGGAGCCCCCAAGCTCCCCCTGAGTTCGAGGGGACTTCATCCTGGTTACCATCCTGGGGAAAGACACTGTTGTGTGGGTACCCAGACATTGTTGATGGAACAGAGGACTCACCAGGAAAAAATTGAACCGGAAGGACAGTGTGAACAGGAGAGAGCTCGAGCAAACTAGGCAAGGGCGCAACCTCAAATCCGAAAGCAAGGCAAGTTGTCATGAAAGAAATGAGGCCTGGGGCCCTCCTATTTATAGCCACAGTGCCCGAAAGCCAACAGCTCAGATTAAGGCGAATCCGACGGCTCACGATCAATCTGGCTGCACATCTTCCAGGACTGAAGTAATGTCGGCTGCACGTCTTCCGAAACTGAAGGGAGCTTGGCGTGCTTTCTGGCGCCCGAAAAATCCAGAAATCGCCTGACATCCGCGCGTGTATTTGATGTAGTCAGTCAACCCAATTTGAATTACGGGTCAAATCTACCTGTCACTTCATGAACTCCCCGCACTAGAGCAAGACCCTTAGCCCGAGGAGTGGGGGCAATTGATGGAGGGTGATTTGACCCGACCTCCTGAGCAGGCGACATGTAGACATGACTCGACATAAGTGACAGCGCAACGTGACAAACTGACTACTTGGTGCAACGAGCTCAATGAAGCCCTCGTGGGTCAGCTCGCTACATGACAGCTCGCTACGGAACAAGCTCGCTACAGCGCGAGCTCGAGTATGCCAGTATGCTGAAAGGGAACACTCCAAGCTAAGTTTATCCCAACTCGCGAGCCAGGACAATCAGCTCACTCCAATCCTTAGGCAAGAGGGACGTCTCAAAGACCTCAGGCGGAATCACCTCGAGACGCCTCCAGTAGCTCGCTACAAGGCAGCTCGCTATGGGATAGTTCGCTACAAGGCAGCTCACTACTAAGCGACGCGGCGTTTTCAGGAAGCTTCTTATCTGACAAGACCGTACCTGCCAGACTGCACCCACGTCTCCTGACTGACAGCGCAGTCTCTACCAGCCCAGCGAATGCGCCCACGTCTCTCGATAGGCGGCGGCGTGTCTGTCCTTTCCGAGTTGCGTCTCTCATCTGATTGGATAGTACCCTGCAACGGTTACCTACGCAACCCTGGCAAATAACGGCTGCAACAGAGGGCCAGAGGCGGTTACGCCCGATTTGACAGGACATCAATATTAAAAGGCCCCGATTTCCAAGGGGTAGATGTAACTGATCTTGCACTATCTGCACTCTTAGCTCTCTCTGCATTTTCTACAGCTCTCTCAGAGTTCTAACTTAAGCATCGGAGTGTTCCCACCGGGTGATCTCCCCGGGAATCCTTCATTTTCTTCTCTTTCTCAGGTGTTGTCCGTTGCTAGATAGGAGCGAAGCCCCTGCCAGCTAGGAGTGACCAGATCGCGCTACATCAGGGTTTATTTCGAGGTTTATTCCGGTTCATGGGGTAGACATGCCTTAAACCAACCCCTTCTGAAATGTATTTGAAAAAACTAAAAAAACAGGAGAAATGAGCCTCAATACAAGGGGCGTATCGAGCATATCAATATTTTGAACCTTGATTTGGGGCCAAAAAAGGTGTTTTTATCAAAAATAACAAGGTGAGGTGACTTTAGCACATTAGAATATGTAGATAGAAAAAAAGTTACCCAACATAAAAAAAAAAAAAAGAAAAAAAGAAAATAAAAGGATCATCCAATAAGACAACAAAGTGGAAAGTTATGGCCTATAGAAATTTACATATAAGGTAAATTAAAAATGGTAAAAAAAATTTGGTTGTTTACATATAATAGGACCGGTTCATTGGTTCCCATGTTGGACTAGGTAGGTGGAAAGTTTTGGCCAATTATATGGAGAAAACAGAGTTAGGGGTCTGACCAAATGAATAAGGGTTGGTCAACAAGTTTTGACTTGTTCTTGTATTTAGAACCATACTTATATGACTTGGGGGTTAGTTTGGTTGTGCTGAAATGCTAAAAAATTAAGAAAAAAAACTAAAGAAGTTTTTGCAATGGATTAGATTGGGCATTATAATTTTGTGACTACCCTTGATATGGTCATCTCAGTAACATGACCATATTAATTATTAATTAATTAAGTATTAATTTGTTAAATCAATACTTAATTATTATGTAATTAATTATTATTTATTTATTTATATTTTATAACTATTAATTTGTTAATCATTTATTTATGAAATTATTAATAATTTAGTTTAATTATCATTAACTAATCCATGATAAATTATATTTTCTCATTAATAACTAAATAATAATTAATTAATTAGCAATGATGAGTCATATAATTTATTATTAAAAAATTATTTGATAATGATTAATAATTTATTTAAATAATTAAATTGATTATGATGATTAGATTTTAATTAATTACATAATAATTGAAATATTTATTTGTATTTTATAAATTATTTTTTTTATTTATGTATTTATGAAATTTTTAATAATTTATTTGCTATTTTAGTTATTATTAAAAACCATTAATTTTTATTGCTTTGATTAGTAATGAATAAATAATAATTTATTAATTATTAGTCATATGTATTTATTATAATAATTTCTCAACTATTTATAGTAATTAATAAATACTTAATATCTTTAATCAATAATATATAATTATTATTTATTAGTTCTTCATACATTACATTTTTTAAACATTACAATAAATATTTACTAGTTTACTAATTTTTATCAATTTATTCATTATTTAAAATTTAATTAATTTATAATATATTTCTTACTTTTTAAATATTTTATACTATTTTATAATCAATTTATTAAATAGTTTCCAAATATATTAAGTTCCTCAAGGGTAGGATTGTTAAACATTTATGGTATCATATTTATATGACCTTATATAGCTACTCAACTAAAATTCATGGCTATAGCTATAAATAGCTTTTAGCCACAGACATCTGTTATTTAGACAAGAATAAGATTGCTGTAGTTAAAGATCAATTTCATAGTTATAACCACGGATAACTAGAATCCGTGGCTATAGCTATAACTAGCTTTTAGCCACGAAGAAAGTAGTATTTAGCCACGGACAAAAAACTGTAGTTATAGGTCAGCTTAACTTATAGCCACGGATGCCTAAAACCCGTAGTTATAGGTAGTTATTAGCTACAGACAAACTCCTTTTAACTACGGACAAAATGATCGTAGGTAAAGTTCAACTTTTTGCCACGGATAGAAAGATGTCCGTGGCTATAGCCTAACTTTTAGCTACGGTTTTGATGCCCATAGCTAAAATACAGTAGCTATAGCCCCACTTTTCTGTAGTGTTGGCTTGGTTCTGAGTCTGCCGGTTGCTTCTAATTGAATAAAAGTCTTTCATCCAAAAAAACGGATTATTAGCAGGAATATGTCAATGGGCAAAGAAAACCTGGTATCTTATCTTACAAGGCGATTAGACCTGTCAGCAGCCCTCTCTTCTACATTAGAGTGCCACACCAAATTTATCTTTAATGTTCTCTGTCACTTAACCAACCCCCTCTATCTTAAAATTTCTTCTAAATTATCTCTCCCACCTAAAATTCTTCCAAAAACATCTCTTAATCTATATGGCCAAGTGGCAGCCCTCTCTTCTTTAGTAGAATTCCTCTCTCTCTCTCTCTCTCACATGTCACCAACGAGCTCAACCACCTCCTAAAATTTCTCCTAAACAATCATGCCCATCTAAAATTCCTCCTAAAACACCTCTTAATCTATATTATAAACCATCTAAAAACCAAAAAACGTGGATAAATTAATTAATTAAATTAATTTGGGTAGTTAAATTAATTTGTGAAATATTTTTTATGTTTTCAATAATTACTGATATTGTTGAATATTATTTAGCAAATATCAACACCTAAACTATAATTTTTTCATAATTTTGGTAAATTGAGAATTTTAATTAATAAGAATTACTTGCTGAAAATTACTGAATTTTTTAATTTAATTTCATAATTTTTTGAAAATTAATGATTGAAATCAATAATTACTATAAAATTAATAATTAATTAAAATATTAGTAAATAACTTTAATAATTAAAAATTATCAGTAATTTTTAGAAAAAAGTGGTTATTGATATTTTCAGTAATTTTGGTCAATTTACTAATATCTAATGATATTATTAAACAATAATTTAAAAAATTCAGTAATTTTTTAGTGGAAAATTAATTTCAATAAATATAAATTTATTTTTTATATTTTCAGTAATTTTGATATTTACTATATGTTTTTAGAAATAAATAGTGATTTTGTTAATTTAGTGAATTTTAAATTATAAAACTTCCAATTTTTCAAATAAGTAATTAGAAAATTTTAGTAGTTTCCATAAGTATTGGATACTACATTTATAATTACCATAATTAATGAAACTATATTTATGGGTTTGGGGGTGTTATAGGTTTAGGGGATGACACCCAGGGTAGGAATGGCAATGGGCAAGTTCGAGGTAGGGATCATACTCCCCATCTCAACCTCAAGTTTTAAACTAATCCCTATCAAAAATTTTAGCATGCCCGATCCTTGGTAAAGAGGACTTCCCCATCGGAGACTTGAGTCCCCGAATTTTTTAATTATAACTTTGTTTTTAGAAAGGTATTTATTTAAAATAAAGAAAAAATTAAAATGCAAATAATATTTTAAATATATTTTGATATATACAATATAAAAAAAATATATTATAAATAACATAAATAATATATGTAATCAAGGTTGGGGCCCCACTAAAGCAATCTCCATCCCATCCCTACCTGATCAGGGAGGCCAAGTACTTTGCAAGGATGGAGAAAATTACCATCACTACCCCCGGGTTGTGTAGCTCCATAGAACAATTATTTATAAGTTTTTCCAATATCATATCTTTCCAGCATCGTAATCGAGCCCTTTTATTATTTCATATATAAACAATTGTATACATAAAAATTCATATAAAATAAAATTTTAAGTTTTTTTTCAATTTCTTATCTATCTTATTAATTTATTTTAACTTTTTTATTATATTTTTATCATTTTTCTAAAAAACTCATGCTACCCACGACCAGGCTCGACTTGACAGGGAACCATATGGGCTTGTGCAGGGCTTCCTCTTTCAAGGGTTCAGGGCCAAGCAAGCATGGCCCAACCAAGCCCGCACGTCGACATGATACGGCCTGTTACAATGTGGGTTGCGGTTTGGGTGGATTCAAATTGGGCTTTTGTCAAAAGTTGAATGAGGACGGCCAAAAGCCTGAGTGGTGTAAAATGTTAATTCGAGCCAACCCGAAAAAATCTCAGTTGACATGTGGTATGCATGTTTGGTGTTGATCGATCAGTGTTTTGTTTTTTTTAAACGAAAATGAAAATAAGAAGATAAAAAAAAGATTTCGGATTGTGAATGGTGCCTCTGCATACAAAGTAGTTAAAAAGTATTCTCTCTCTCCCTACAAAATTTTGGATGGATGGGTTTGGACCAAGAAAATTACTGGACAGGCCCAGTAATTCAGTTTGATTAATTGTATTACATTTGCGTAGGAATCACCATGTGAGCCCTACTTTTAGACTTAGGAGAGGGGTGCCTAACTCCTTCCTTCTCCCATCCGAGTTTTATCCAGGATAGTTTAGTCGGTGCTTCGGGCTTTGGAGTCACTACAAAGCGATAAATGATTTTAATACCCTTCCCGAAGGTCCCATTACCTCCATTTCCACAATTGATGGGTGGCAATTCCATTTCCAACCCAATAAGTGTGGAATCAATTGGAGCTTTTGTGTTCTAACCTTAGTGATCCTTATCTTGTTCTAGGAGACTTCAATTTAATTAGCAAGGCAGATGAAAAATTTGGTGGCCTGCCTCCAGATAGGACTCAAATGCGCTTGTTTAATGATATGATTTCAAAGTGTGGGTTAATTGATATTGGATTTTAAGACCCTAAATACACATGGACCAATGGTCAGGAAGGTCACGATCTTGTTATGGAGAGGATTGACAGGGCATTATGTTCTTCTCAATGGATTCACAATTTTCCAAATGCTGTTGTGAAGAACTGCATTGTTGCTAGGAGTGATCATCTACTTGTTGTACTTTATACTACCCCCACTCAAAACAAAAGAAGAAAGCAATTTCAAATGGAGGGCATCTGGTTGAAAAGAAACATGCTTCAATCAAGAGCTTGTCAGAATTTGGAAAGAGTGTAACGGTAATTTCCTCCAAAAATGTCATTCTTGTAAATTCGAAATGGCTAGATGGGGCAAGAGCAGACTGGGTAATTTCAAGCATCGAATCAACCAAATTGAACAAAAATTACTTCACCTTCATTTGAAACCACCCACTAATTGCAACCAGATGGAAGAAATAAATTTACGAATGGAGCTCAATTATCTTTTGGAGACATAGGAGCTGTTCTGAAAGCAGCGCTCTAGGTCTGATTGGCTGAGGGATGGGGCCCACAACATAGCTTATTTCCACATCCAGGCCTCCAATCAGAGGTGGAAGAACACCATATATGGGCTTTATAATGAGCACGGTTGTTGGCAGATTACTCCTTTGATGACTTAAGGAGAAATTGGGTTGCAGCGGCTACTACAGTCTCCACCAAGATCAAATTACAAGTTGAATGGAATCCCCCACCGGATGGTGTGGTAAAATTGAATTTTAAATGGAAGCTGCCAAGGTAATCCAGGGCCATTCGGGATCGGTGGGATTCTGAGAGACAAAGACATCAGTATGTTGTCTCTATTTTCAGGACCAGTGGGTGAAGGTGATTCAGTAAGGGCAGAACTACTAGCAGCGGTACAAGGCTAGTCAAATTGGAGTGAACAATCTGTTAGTAGAAGGGGATTCCAAAGTAGTAGTAGGCTGGTTGATTAGCCCAGAAACAGCTAGTTGGGGCTACAGGGATCTGTTAAAGAAAGTTAAATGGATGACAAGGAATATGACTGTCAGGTTTCAGTGGGTCAGAAGATCAACAAATGCAATGGCTGATTCTCTGGCCAAGCAAGGGGTGTCAAGGGGAGATCTGTTTTGGGCTACTTTGTAAATGTGTCTCAGGCTTGGGCAGTTTTGGTGTATATGGTTGGGGGTGGGGGTAACATCTCGTGCATCCTCCTAGGCTGATTGTATTATTGTTTTCTGAATTAATAAAACTACTCTTATTTATCAAAAAAAAAGAGTCTTTAACCATGTTTTGATACCAAGTAGAAAAGTTTTGATAGCTGTTTTGATATAAACTTCGTGAAAAAGAAGAAAGAAGGAAAAAGTTTCTGAAGCCAAGAAAAAATCGGATCTGGCTGCCCCTTTCTTATTAATTATATATACAAGTATGCCCTTAGTAGGTTGGCTACTTGTAAGAAGCTAAAAACCCACTTAACATAAAATAAACTAATGGGCCTAAAGCCCAATAACTTCCTAACTGAATTATGTAAATAAAAATAAATAAAGTCGGCCCAATAACTCAACCAAATACAAATGGCTAACAAGGAATGTCTGTAACAATACAGTGCATTGGGGGATCAGCTAATGCATTTACTGATGTCTTCACAAACCAATGGACAAATAGGAAACAGTGTTTTGGCTCAACTGTAATTTTGTATTAGCACTCTTGTACTTTTTGCTTTAGTTTATGTGCATTCTGTTTGGAGAAACGGCACCTCGCGCCTCTCTAAGGGTATGTTCATGTAATCAGTCTTTGAATTAATGGAATATGATATTTTATCTATCAAAAAAAAGCTCATAATCATGTATCCAACATGACAGGGCCAAGCACATGGGAATGGACAAACATTTTATTAGAGAAAAGTTGGAAACAAGCAAAATATGTATTCCATATGTTAGTTACTTAAATCAGTTGACTGATATATTCACAAAAGGTATAACTACCCAACATCACAATGATCCATCTAATATGTTGGAGATGATTGATGCTTATGACCCAACTTGAGGGAAGTGCTTTAATATGTATGTTTAGTGATGCAAGGGTATTATTGTCCTTTCAACCTAATTTATATTCACTAATAAAATTATGAGTAGGGGCTGCCACTTTCTCTTTTGGCTCTCCAATCTCGTCTTTTCCATTTTTGCCTCTCCTTCACTTCTTCCAAGGTTGCCTTTAGTAAATCAAGGCAATTGAACAAGTGGGTATGGGTTATCATGCATCACCCCTTGCCTATTCATAATCCTATTCGGTCAAGAATCTAGAAACCGTTTCACCCCCTTCCTCATATGGCGCATCAAGTAGCTCATGGTGCAGGTTACTCTGCACTTCAACCACCATACCGTTATCCTATGGACATCATCCTCTTTTATTTCTCCCTCAATATGAATAACTGATCAAAGGAACAAGGTTGAATTAGTTTGGGAAATCTACTAGTGCAAAAGGCTTTAGACTACATAACAGCATTTCCTTACCATTGCCAAAGCCCACTCATTTTCAGCTTTGCTATTTCCTTTGCGAATCAACCATACACAATTGCAAATTCATTCCAATGCATTGGGAACCAAAGGACAATCACGTCATGACATGACAACTTAGAAGGAATTCAGAAAAATAATAAGAAAACAAGAACAAATCAAATATTACGAACCAAGTGAAATTGTACAAATCCCGACCGCAGGAAAAAAAAGTTAAGAATTCATGTTCAATTCAAAACATGCTACATATGCCTAATATTTGAAAAGAAAGTTATGACCAAAACAATAATGAAAGGGTTAAACTAAGCACATTAAAACGGGCAGGAATAATGAATGGTGTACCTGTAACAACGATAACAAGAAGAACAGCGAAGGCAATGCTTCCCCTATCATACCAGCCCTCCTTAATACCTACCCTATATTAGATAGTAGAATGGCAAAAATATCGATCAAAACAAATAACATAGATTTAAGCATACACAGTGTTTTAAAAGCACAATGCACAAGAAAAGCACAAAGGCCTTCTGATGCTTGAGTGCAATGGCAAGGCAAGGCATGCACACTTTTAAAACAAGGCAAAAATCTTTTAAGAAATTCAAAAAAAATACAAAACAATATAAATATAATACAAACTAAATTTTTTGCAATTAAATATTTAGAAACCATTTTGCTCAAAACTAAAATACAGAAGCATAACATATAAAACACATATGAGTGAAAATGCCGAAGTGAAGCAAACATGTGTGTATCGTACCAAAGTGCTTCAAGCATCAACAGCATAAACTTCCAATGTGTTTATTTATCTCCTAGTTACATTACTTCAAGTAATGCAAGCCCAAGGAAGTAACTAGCGTGTTGTTAACATCTTGCACTCCTGATCCTAGGAGATTAGTCCACCACCTCCATAAGACCTTATGAAGCAAGTCCATGTGGGGGTTTGGAGAAATGCATCCAACCTAAAACTAGAACAGATGCATGATTGGCAGTGGATAATTCATGGAGGTCTTTCTCTGGATTATAGACTCATTCAAAGCAACAACCTAGAAATAGATCCAATGGTTGATAAAATGATGGAAAGTAGAATAAGATTGTTTGGTCACATGCAAAGAAGACCATTCACCAAATGGTAAGCTTTGTCTATGTCTAACTTACAACTAAACCAATACTTCCTCAACACTTCCAACAAAAAAAAAAAAAAAAAAAAAAAAACAATCCACCAAATCACAAGTTTTTTTCTGTGCCTAACTTACAAATTGCATCTTCACCTCTTCATACACCCATTCATTACAAGAAATTGATCTGCTATTTGCCTACTTTGCACAAAGGCTCCTTGATTGGGTGTGGTAATCTAAGGGAGGAGACTGTTTAACCTTAAAGACAAGACCTTAGCAATGATTTTATAAAGACTGGTTGCCAGACTAGTACATCTGAAATCTTTGGGTTGAAAGGCTCCCAGATTTTAATCAAGGCAAAGAACATTCACTCCCGACCCAAGCTAGTTACTCCCCTCTCAAAATATTCTCCAAAGACATCCAATAGATCACACTTTAAAATGTCCCAATAATCTAGAAAGGAAGCCATGGTAAAACCATGCGGCCTCAGGGCCTTTGATCTATCGATGCAAAAAATAGCCCCCCTTATTTCCACCATATCAAAATGCCCTTCTAGCATCTCCTTATACCCCCTGCTTAAATTCAGCCATTCCAAAACTAAATAGATTTGATGTGATTTACAAAATTCCTAGCCATCTCCTGTGGACTAATCAACTACCCCCCCCCCCCTTTCAATCTCCAATCAGGACACCATTATAGGCAAGGCAACCGATTATAGGCAGATGTCTAGATATAAATTTGGTTGGCATCTCCTTAATCCATTTATATCTAGACACCTGCCCCCAACTAACATCTTTGTATAAAATGTCCTTAAGCTAACTCTTAAACTCCCATCTTGATTCATCATCTTCTTCCCTAAAATTTCCTAAAACCAACAACCAAGAATAAAATAAAACGAGAACAAAATTTCATGACATATGCAACAATAATATTAATATAACTCCATCATTACAAGTAACAAAAGAAACAAAACATATCATCTAATAGAGAAAGTGGTGATAAATGGCAAGCTTTCTCTCAGTAAAGTGTTCAGTTATAAAGGACAAATATGAGATGTAAGCATACATAATATTGCTGTACAGAAAAAGCCTAAAATAAAACACAAAGAAAAGCAAGAAAATCAAAATCAAGATCGTTACCAATGCAAAGCATTTAACTCTAGGAAAATAAATGCCTTACATTTATCATGTACAAGAATATTTTAATCTTAATACTGGAACATTAAGAAAAGGAATACCATTTACTCGTTCCCCAGCCTCTCTGAAAAGAAATGCCGCCTAAGAAAATAAGAACTCAAAGTTTAGAGAGTAACAAAACAACCACAACTGCACGAAAGGATATCTTTCAGATAAGTAACATTACTCGAATGACTTGCGCATGTGCTCTAACCTTCCTTCTCATTTGCTCTTTCTCCTCTTCCTTTTTTCAAGTCCAAAGTGTATCGGAATCGGCGAGAAGCATTAAGCACAAGAGCCACTTGCTGCACGAAACAAAACCAGTCAAACTTAATAAAAAAATAAAATATGCATACTTGGTCTCAACTATATGACACTTTATCAGAAATCAAAAAATAACGACTAAACAACAACAAAACACATAAAACCACCATGTATACAGTTCAGGTGGTGTTTGGAACCAATGCCATTTCCTAGGAGGTGTTTTTTGAGGAAGTGCTGCATTGGCATGTCGTTTTCTCAGAAAACGTTTTTTTACTTTATTTTCTATTTTGTACCATTGCTGTTGCTGCCACATAGGCGTTTTTCAATGCCGTGTCAGCATGTTGTTGCTAGCAACAGTAAAAAAAAAAAGAGAGAAAACACCAAAAAGGCTGTTTTCACAGACCACACCTTTCTTGAAAATTAGAACATAAACTGATGCAATGTGGACCATCACTTATGTTTATAGCAGTAAGAACCCACACCCACAATCCAAGAAGTATGACCTACCAATATGGCAAAAATCTATGATGCCTCACCTAGGGAGTTACAACATCAAACTTATGATTGACCATCATTTATGTTTATAGAAGTAAGAACCCACACCCACAATCCAAGAAGTATGACCTACCAATATGGCAAAAATCTATGATGCCTCACCTAGGGAGTTACAACCTCAAACTTATGATTGGTAGGATTTATTAAAACTGATTTAATCAGAGAACAATCTCCTCAATCTAATATTGTCCAATTGCTATTTTTAATCGCCTTATCTGAGTTTTTTAGAAGCAACATTACTTCACAATATTTTAGAGTTAAAGACAACAGAAAAGCCCAATGCATAAACAATATGTTAATGGATATTGGGAACTTGCCAACACAAGCTGAAACAGTTAAGAAAGAAAAAGTCTAACTAGATTTATTTACAAGCATTGTTGGGTTTGCAATTTGATGTGCCACCATACTAGATAAAGAATTAACAAAACCGATTGTGACACGATTTGCAACATTTTTTTTGAAGAAGGTAAAGCAAACCCAACAGCCACCCAAAGCAAACCTCCAGTATTCAACAACCAAGGCCTCACTCCACCTGTCACTATCCCCACCTTCCCAACTCAATCCAAACTTTTAGCAGCACCTCCCCACAACCTCCCCAGGAGTAATTAAATCATCTCTTCTCACCCTTTTCCAAATCCATAAAAGTTTTCCTGGCAAATTCATCCCCAAACAAAAAGAAGAGATGCAATAGTTTGTGGACATACTCTCCTAACAGCCAACTAACCATAAAATCTGGTTACAAACAGATACGAATGCAAAAGGCACAAAAGTCTACAGTCAGTAATGCCTTCAGGAATGTTTCATGGAGGAAATTCTGGGAAATTAAACATTTACAATCCCCAATTCATCTATTTCTCTGGCATTACATACATGGCATGCTCCAATAAAAGTTGAACTCATGAATAGATGCCAATGGATCGACCGTTGCTGCCAATTGTGTGGAGAGGCATCTGAAACATTGGACCACTTATTTATACATTGTGATTGTGCTTCGACAGCCTGAAGGTCAGTTCCTTACACTTAATTTGATGGCGCTACTAAAACTCACTCATCGGGGCTGGGCATGGTTATTCATGGGGAGCTTTTTGCTTTGGTCGTGTATTGTGGATTCGTGTGCACTCAACATGTTAAACAGAGGCTTTAGCATTGGTGATTCAAGCACTATCTGAGGACAACTCTTATTCTCCTTGGCACATATGTCATTGAATGCAGAACTTTATTACATAGATTTTTCCCGTTGCTCAGATAATTTTTCATCCAGATCAACCAATTCTTCTTCTTACTTGGAAGCAAAATATGCTCGATTATTTCTTGCCAGACTTGGGCTATGACTCCAGGGTTCCTGTCTGATTGTATTGTAAATGATATTTCACTGAACAATTGAATGAAGATCGCCTGGTTAGGCTTCCCAAAAAAATACAATTGTCAACCATAAACCCTAAAACTGTACTACCATAGGGCCACAGCACTGTCAATTAGTCAACAAAAAACAGCAATAATCCAAATAATATCAAACTAATTCATTCCATTCCAACATAAGTAATGAATGTATGCACATTTTCAAAATAACCTTATAGGCGTTTTATCAACATCAACACAACCATAGATAGCCAACGAAGCCAATACGGTGCGTAATTAATTTGAATGCTTACCCTCCATCGCTTGAGTCGTTCCAAGGAAGCGTTCTTGGTAGTCTTGTACACAGTAAAAATCTGACTTGTTTTTATCAACACAACCAAAGATAGCCAACGAAACCAATGAAATGCATAATTAATTTGAATGCTTACCCTCCATCGCTTGAGTCGTTCCAAGGAAGCGTTCTTGGTAGCCTTGTACACAGTAAAAATCTGACTTGTTTTTATCAACACAACAAAAGATAGCCAACTAAACCAATGAAGTGCGTAACTAATTTGAATACTTACCCTCCATCACTTGAGTCGTTCCAAGGAAGCGTTCTTGCTAGTCTTCGTATCAAAGGGGTCTGAGGAACATTCAGCATCGTCTTCTTCACATCCCCTTCCATGGCTTACACCAGATTCCAAGTCATATCGGTGATGGTACGGTGAGGAACCTCTGGATGGACCATTGCTCGTGGCTGTCGCAGGAGAGATGACACCGGCTGTTAAATCTTTAGGCGGGCAGTAGGAAGATGTTGGTCAGACTAGGGAAAACCCTATTTTTTTATGTTATGTTCATACAGTATATGGTTTTCCTGCAAAACAGTTAGGGTTTCTTAGTTTCGACTTTGGTGGTGGTGTTCGTGCTCTGAATATAATGTTTTGACCTTCAGTATTACATACCTGCGTGCTTAACAGGTTATAAGCCGGCGGTTTGGAAGTACGAATCTAGTAGTTCGCTGAGCAGGATTAACATCCGATTCCTTTTCCTGTCTTCCACATTCACTGCGACTAGAAACCAGAAAGACAAATGTGAAGCTTCAATGAACTTTCTGTCGTGATTCGTGAATCGTGAAATGCCGGTGGAGTTCACATCTGCGCCCCACTACGGGGCGCCCCACAATGGCCCACAGTACATCCCCACCTTATATTGGGAATATCTCCAGATGATGTTAGCGAGAGATGTTCCCAATACAAGATAGAGATGCAGTGTGGGGGCAAAATCTTCTTGTGACAATACAAGGTACAGAGTTCACATCGGCGCCCTACAATGCCCCCATACCACAGCGTAGATTTTGACTGGTCAAAGCTATTAAGATACCGTGTCTTACCGTAGATTTTCTCCATTATTATACAAGTGTGAGTTTATAATGAGTTTGTCGACACAACTTTTGTATATTTGATTAATATAAAATATAGAGATAAATTACAAAAATAAATTTGTAATAAAGATTTGAATTTTCTTTGACAATGGTCGTCAACGTATTTCTCGTAATTCTTGAAGTGTTGATGTAGATTTCCGTGTTTCTTAAGATTAGATGTAGATTTTTTCATTCAAAGCTTTGTGCCTTATCGGTTGTGAATGATTCTTCTCTAAGAATGGCCCTATTTTGGTGGCTTGATTTTCTTGGGAAAGCTTGAATCCAAGTGTATTGTAGAGGACGAATAAGTTTTTTCCTTATTTCTTATCTCTTGATCTTGCTGCTAGAATTTGTATAAGTGTGTGGTTGTTTGTAATGTTGGTGTCTAAGAGCTTCTTGCAATGTGATTTGTTGAAAAAAATGGAAAACTCCTTCTCTCTAAGCAAGGCTATTTATAACCTAGGATTAGGATTGCCACCTCAACCCACTTTGATAATCAATCCCATGTGACTGGGGTGTTGGGTTAGAGTTAACTCCCATATATATATACATATATATATATATATATATACATACATACATACATACATATATATGGACTACTTATAAAAGTGTGAATGATGAGGTATTGACTTCTGAAATTTTTCTTTATTGAAATATCCCTTTTCTTGAAATTTGTTCATCTCCATTGAAAGGGTAGAAAATGTAATTAAAAAAAATTATTAAATGCATTCAATTACCTCTCATTAAGTCTCACATTTAAGTCATTAAATAAATCACATTCTCTCACATTGAATCCAACATTTATAGTTTTGTTTATCATCATTAAATTCCACTAATAAATCCATATACAATAATTATTAATATAATGAAATTTTATATTTTTAAAATATACATAGAAATGAAATCATACTTTTTCGATTGATTTTAAATCATGGATTCCATTTTCACCATTAATAAAAGTAATTCTTATTTTCATATTTATTTTTGTTTAATATGGTGAATATATAATAATATAATTGTATTAAAATGCTTTATACAATGCTTATATTTTTTTGATTTTATGTATTTACGTGTTTAATCTTCGTTACTTAGTCATGACATTATAGATTGATCCATTTGACCCAAAATGTTAGATCATTGACCTACATATGATCTAGATTTGGAAATGGTTTCATTTTCAAACTGATTTTAAATTTTGCATTTCATTTATATCATTGATAAAATAATTATTATTTATCATACTTATTTTTGTTTATATTATTATTATATAATATTATAGATGTGCTCAAAATCGTTTCATATTTTTGGTATTATTCTATTTAAAAAATTTATTTTTAATTATATACCATGGGTTAACCTATTTGACTTGAAATGTTGAACCACTAACCCACCCCTAGATATGAAGATGGTTTAATTTCTAATCGGTTTTAAGTTGTATATTTGATATCCATCATTAATAAAATTTTGTCTATTTTATCATAGTTATTTTTAATATGACAAATATATAATAATAGAAATGTATTCATGTTTTTTCAATTTTTTCTATATTTTTTGCATTTTTATATTTCTAAATTTGTATTATTTATTTATGATATCATGAAATTATCAATTTTACCCAAATGGTTAAAATACTTACCCACGACCTAGGTGGAAAATATGATTTCATTTCTAGGTTTATTTTAAAAATAGAAAATTTCTTTCTATTTATAATTATTGTGTATAGATTTATTAGTGGAATTTAATGATGATAAACAAAAGTATTTTTTATATTTCTAAATTTGTATTATTTATTTATGATATCATGAAATTATCCATTTGACCCAAATGGTTGAACTAATTACCCACCACCTAGATGATAAATATGATTTCATTTCTATATCTATTTTAAAAATATAAAATTTCATTCTATTAATAATTATTGTATATAGATTTATTAGTGTAATGATGATAAACAAAAGTATAAATATTGGATTCAATGAGAGAAAATGTGATTTATTTAATGACTTAAATGTGAGACTTAATGAGAGGTAATTGAATGTACTTAATGATATTCTTTTAATTACATTTTCCGCCCTTTAAATGGAGATTAACTAAATTCAAGAAGAGGGGTATTTCAGTAAAGAAAAATTCCATAAGTAAATACCTCCTCATTCACACTTTTATAAGTAGTACTAGTAATTAAGCAAGTGCGTTGCATGTATGAATTTTTTTCATATTAATTACTTTAATTTTAGATATATCATAGTTCGGATAGAAATTAAAAATTAATAAAAGTATGTTAAAATAAACTTAAATACTTTTACTAAATGTGCACCTACAAAAATTTTAAATTACAAATTTTGTATTCCATTTTTGTCTTAAATAAAAATAACTTTTATTTTAACGATTATTTTTATTTAATATGATGAATATATAACATTAGAAATGTTTTGAAATGTCTTTGACAAAACTCTATACTTTTTTAATCTTTTGTGTTCTATCTTTTTGTAAATATGTATTATTTAATTATGACATCATGAATTTCTTTGAAAAGTTGGATCATTGACCCACCATTTAAATAAGAAAATAACTTTGCTTTTGGATTAGTTTTAAATTATATATTTCATCTACATTATATACATATTTTTTACTTATCATACTTAAATTTTGTTTGACATAATTAATATATAACTTTTATATATTTTTTGATTATTTGTAATTTTTTTTATTATTTTTTAAATATTTATTATTTAACTATTATATCATCGATTAATCTATTTGACCCAAACCACTAACCCACAACCCAAAAAGAAATATAGTTTGATTTCTAGGTTGACATTAAATTTTGTATTACATTTCCATTATTGATAAAATTATATCTTTTGTATAATATTGATTTTTGTAATTCTTTGTATTTTCTATTTTTAAAAATTTATTATTTGACTATGACATGATTTCATTTCTAGGTTGATTTTAATTTTGGCATTCCGTTTTCATCATTTACAAAAACACTTCTTACATTTCATACTTAGTTTTATTCAGTATAATGAATATACAATATTAATGACATGCCCAATTCTTTTTATTTTTTATATTATGTATTTTATTTATTTTAATTTTTATTATTTATAATTATGACATTATTTATTAATGGATTTGACCCTAAATGGTTGAATTGCTTACCCGCAACTTTTGTACTAGAAGTCCAACTAGAAGTCTTGGACTTCTAGTACAATACAAACACTTCCCCACAACTTTTGTATAAATAGTCCTTGCCACACTGGTAGGGTTTTATTTTTTTGTTGATGCAATATTGGAAGCCACCAAATCTTTATCATATGAATTCTTTTGGTTGAGATTGCAAGTTATCGTTGAAAATTACAGCTTCATAGCAGGTCCTTTTTCTTTAGTTCGTTGTTGAGACCAAAGTCAGAGAACCAGGTGAGTGTTCTTTCTTTGCAGAGGACGTTCTTTTTCTAAATTTTGAGAGGGGGAAAGTTGGTCAATGGGATTTTGATTCCCATTGATAAAAAATCCCATGTTCTTTTTTTTTTCAGATTTATGTGGGGATGAGGGTGAGTGATACTCATCTCCTAGTGGGTAAATAACTTTCCCAACTTGGGGGAAAGTTGCGAACACTTGAAAGGGACAAAAATGGTCATTACCTTATTTACATGGGAAATAAAAGAACATGGGTAAATGCACTTACCTAGGTAAATCTTTCCTGAGAAACAATTACCTAGGTAAGTGCATGTACCTAGGTAAGTAACTTACCGAAATGCAAATGAGGCCTTACAGTTAGTGGTTATTTTCCCCTTCTTCTATTGATGTTGTCTCACATGACTATGATTTGCACATTTTCCAATATTGCTACATAAATACTTAATCCCCAAATGTCATCCATGTGCTTAAGTTTAATTGATGCCAAATTTCTTTCCTTTTGTTGATTCTTTGTTGTCTCATGGTATTTTAATTCAATGATTCAGCAATACTTGTTTTCTTTGTTGCACATTTTCCTTTTAACCCTCTTCATGGTACCAACATCGTCCTAGTCCTACTCACCACCATGGGCATATTATAATGGATTGATATATCCTTTTTTGGTCATCTAGTCAACTCTTTACCCAAAAACAAGAAGTGGCTCTTCACATTCTAATTTGATCCACTTCTAAACAATGATTAGGCGGTTCTGGTGCTTTCCATGGAAACTGGGTCGACACATGATTTGGATGAACTGAGGACAACTAGCATGAAGTGCTTATGAGATTGAAGCTTCTATTTAGAGACACTTTTAATAATTGTTGGTTACATAGTGATTTTCATTTCCCCTTTATTAATGGTCCTGAAGCTATGCATCTCAACGTGTAACAATCTGCTTAGATAGCCCTCATTTCCTTCTGATTTTTTTCTTTTGTGAGTGAATGGTGGACCTCGGCTTACAAATTGGGATTCTGGATTTTGTAAATCCTCGTCTTTCAACTAACTTCAACATAGTAGGTCTCTTTGTACTAACAAAAACCAAGAGTCCAACTATTTTCTTATCCCCATGATCACTAATGTCATTTGGGCTTTAAGAAGGCAAAATGTGATTGGACTGGGTGTCTTTTGTGGACTACTCAATTGCCACAATTACAAATGTGTAGATAGTTAAGTGAAGTTTGTGATACAAAAGCATAATATCCACTCCCATTCTATGCTTCTCTTCTTCCTCTTTTTCTTTCTCATTTGTATTTTTATCGAAAAAGGATGATTGAAATGCTCCCTGAGCATTTATGCTTGTAACTACAATATGCTTTAAGTGCATGCTTATTTTCAAGTTCAAATCAACCCCCCACAAGATTGCCCTCCACAACATCCCACAACACATCCCCACCGTGTATTGGGAACATCTCCCAATGATGATATCATCATTTTTGGGATTATCATCGGAGATGTTTCCAATACATGGCGGGAATATGCCATGGGACATTGTGGGGGGAAATCTTGTGGGGGGCTGGTTTGGGTGCTATTCGGTATTATTTTCATCTCGTAGATGGACCATTTTGGTCCATGCCACGACATGAAAGTAGTATTTGGTTCGTTGTGGACAGGACCGGTCCACACTATCTCGTGGACCAATCCTGTCCACACTCAAATTTCTTGGCAATGACTTTTTCTCGTGGATGGAGAGTCCACGGGTTACCTTTGCTAATATGTTTCACGCACAGTATGTATAACCCTACATCTTGTTGAAGGTCTCCTCCATCGAACATCTGTTGTGCTCTACTGATGCCATCCAAGCTCTTCATCGAAGGTAAGACCCTTGTTGCATCTTTTTTTTTTATCTTGAACAACATTATCTTTTTTTGCTCTTCGCTAAAGCCGTCCAACCTTTGCTATGCTCCACTGAACCTCTGCGTTGCTTTCCTGGTTTTGAAATCCCTGATAGGGGTTTTGTTCTTATTGTGCTCCACCGAACCTCTATGTTGCTTTCTTCTTTTTTTGTTCTTATTGTGCTATAACACGGACTGTTGGAATGGGTCCTCAAAATGTGTTTTCTTTTTTGATTTTTGAAAACGGTAAGGTACTCTATTGTTTTAAGCCCAAGATATAGGATAACATAATAGAAAGTTCTACTTGTTTCATTTTAAATTAAAATAGATAAAGTAGACTGAAATTTAAGGGACTTGAATGAATGGCAGTCAAACTAGTTGATTAGAGCTTCAATAGGTTTAGGATGGAGCTTTTGGCCAGTGCTAGTAGGATAGTTATTGATCCACGAGCAAGGACTGTTTATGGAGCACAAAGCAATAGGAAATGACGAGGAAAGACTCAAGAAATTAACAAAAGAAATCAGAGTTGAGCTTAGTTTTCAAGTTTGGGAATTTAAGGATCAAATTAAAGAATAAAGATGGTTTGGTTTTCATCCTCTATTTTCTTTTCCTGAGCAAAAGGTAAAATATAAGCTTTGTTTATTTCTCCTCCAACATTGCGGCTTGCACTTATTATGGACGATGGTTTTTTCGTTGCTCAAAATGGGAGAATCACCCAAATTCATTTCAGTGGGTAGATGAATTGATTGAACATGATGCTCAGGTAGCCCCCACACAGAGATTATATGACGCATCATCAACACGTAGTATGAAGGCATGCCAAATTCCACAAGTCAGATATTATGCTGCTTGCATGTTGTGGGTGCAACATACTTTGCACTCTTCTTCTTATCTCTCTTATAATGGTGATCATTTTATTTTTATTTAAGTACTAGTTGTAAGTGTGGTGGTTTATCCATGTACCATTGTAGGAAACCAATTGAACAATATTTTGATATTATGCTTGCCTTACAACTAGTACGGGAATAAGTAGATTATTAGTTTGCATAAATCGTTAGATGTCGTGCTTATCTTTTAAAAAAAAATTCTCGTATCAATTGTTTACATATTATTTTTAATATTTTTGTCAATAAAATATTAAATATCTTACTTAATTTTTAAATTTTTATATAATTGTAATGTTTTTATCAATGAAATAATATTTCTTTAAATATTTCATATATTTTTTAATTATTTTACTATTGTTTTATAAAAATTGATATTTTCTGATTAATATTAATTCATTGATGCATTTTTTAAAATATTTATCATACAAAATGCAAAAATTACATATTTATGATTAACTATGTATATCATTCATTCCATGTACATGAGATACATAGAATAAAAAAAGTATACATAGAATCAAAAAAGTGTGGTGTGAACTGGTCCACACCATACCATAGAACACCACTATGGGTGTGGACTGGTCGTGTCCACACAATTTGTCCACAGTTTAGAATAGTTGTGGTGTAGATTGGTCCCTCCCATAGGGTGTGGTGTTGACCAGTCCACACCCACCAATTTCTCATCCACACTACAGAACACCCCCTTGGTCTCTTTATTTTCTGTTTATTATTCATCATTCCAAGAGAGTTGAGAATGTTGTAAATCCCTTGGACTCCAAAGATAGTTATGGGCTAAAAGTGCTGGCATTCTTAATGATCACCGTTCAAATAGTCACTCTTAACCTATGAACCTTGAAACCTAGTATTCTCACAAACTTTTGCCATGTAATTGTAACTAACTAGTGGAGAAGCAATTTATTCTAGGTATCATTATGAGGTCCATTTGTCTCTATGGATTAGTTTGGAAAGAGTACAAATGCAAATTTGTAGAGTGCAAAACCTTGTATTTTGTATATATTTGTATTGTACATATTTGTATTTGTACTCTTTATAAATGGAGTCTATGGAACATGTTGAGTTAAAGTTTCACCACTTGGTACATTTGTATGGATTCATTAGTAGCAGGCCCTCGCAGACCTTCAATGGTCCAAGGTCCCTAGGCCTAGAGCTTTGTAAACTTTCGGGTCCAAGGTCTCTTGGGTTTAGGGATTATCTTGCACAAAGCTTCTTCATTAGAGAGTTGCACCATGTGGAACTTCATCAGTAGTAGGCCCTCATAGACCTTTAATGGTCTGAGGTCCCTACGTCCGGAGCTTCATAGACTTTTGGGTCCGAGGTCTCTAAGATTTTGGGATCAACTTGCATAGAGCTTCCTTACCAAAGAGTCACAACATACAGAGTTTCATCATCAGCAGGCCTTCACAGACCTTCAATGGTCTGGGGTCCCTAGGTCTGGATATTTGTAGACTTCTGGGTCCGAGGTCTCTTAGATTTAGGGATTAGTTTGAACAAAGCTTCTTCACTAGAGAGTGGCACTAATATCTTGCTTCTTCGCTTTAAGCTAAAATATTTTATATGGTACTGACTCTTATTTTGTTTATGTAGATAATGGCTTCCTCTAGTTCACCTTGTCATGATTTCCCTTCATCATCTCCTATTCCCTCTTTGTTAAGGAGTTTGCCTCGAGAAGGGTGGGTGATGGAGCACGGGGGTCCCGCTTTGAAAGGATAGTTCCTTCACTTTCCTAGCGTATTGGTAAAAAGCCATGGGTCGAGGAGTGCTCATGACACTGAGCTCATACTTGACATTGATGAGCCGATGACAGGTCCTTATGGTCGAGGTCGTGGTGGAGTTGAGCCTGAACCACTTTTGGGGATGACAAAGATCAATTGGTACCCCGAGAGCCATGAAATACACTAAGGGGATCATATTACTACACCTAGGCAGCCATACTTAAGACATCCCTTCCCCCATATCGTTACAAATAGATGTCCATTTACCTATATTGCAAAGAAGATACAACAAGGGTCTACAAAATGGGGTTTCAACTTGAGCCCAAAAGGGGAAATTCAATAACTTAATGGATTTTGGGATTGGGGTCATGAAGTATATAACCGTCTTCGGGACATAGGGAACATGAAAGAATAGAGTTAGGTGGTCCATGCATCTACTCGTGTGTGTAGTCGGCCTGACAACATTTACAGAGCCCTTTGTGAGGTTTGGTGCCCTGACACGAACACCTTTGTGACTAGTCGATGTGAGATAGGAATCTCATTGGGATGTCCGATAGATCTCAAGCCTTTCCATTGGTGGAGAATATTATGAGAAGGTGATTTCTAACTTAGAGGAGCTAATGTCTTGTAGTCTAGATGGTTTGCCTCATCCATTCCAGTATCTGTTCAAAGCCTATGCTCAGCTTGCCTTCGAAAAAGGATATGACCAAGTTACTCATGCAGATTGGCTCGAGTTTTGGTATACAACAAATGAAAGGATTCTGAATCCTCACTTTCTCTAGGATTATAAAGAAGCCAAGTTTGGATATGATTTCAACAAGAAGACCAAGGAACACTATGCAATTGGGAAAATTAATAGGCCTTTGCAAATGAGAGGAAAGCAAGTCAGTTCTATGAGGTGTAGAGAAATCCATTTGTCAGATTGGGATTTTCTTGGGATTAAGTGGTTGAGAATGAAGACTGGATAGAAACTTACTTAGCCTTGTGGTTGTGTTGCTTTGTCTTGCCCTCAAATGACCTCAACATTCTTTGTCCTAGAACGTTCAAGGCACCATCATGAATGGCTCATGGCATTACATATAGCCTGGTTTCTCATGTACAAGTGAGCAATTATCGGGGTCTTTTGAACACCTACACATAAGTAAAGGGGTTATCTAACTTTCTTAGGGCATTGATGTTTGCATTTCCTGAACATTACTTGTATGCTTGGGCTGGGCTGTACTTTGTTAGAGGTGTCTTCGTTGATGTTCTGTCGACTTACGGATGACCTCTCATTGAGATGTTTCAAGGACTCTTGAATGCCTACTTCTTCTATCAGGCATAAGCCAAGTCAGCTCCAGACCTCCTTCGTGGAGCCATGTTAGAGAATGACTTTAATTGGAGACCTAGAAAATTGCAATATAATGTTCAGAATCTTGAAAATCATTTAGATGATGATTCTTGCTCCACAGAGTCTAGAGAATTTATGTTCAACATTTACCCTGACTATGTGATGTTGTGTCAAGGGTCTCAATGTTTCTTGGAAATGTATAGCCCACACGGGTAGGGGTGTAAACGGATCAAATTCGAAGCGGATCATCCAATATTCAAATTCGATTTCGATTAGAGGTATGATGATTCGAATTTGATTCAAAATTTGGTGGATATTTAAAAATAAAAATTGAATTCAAATTTGATTAGAAAATTGAATATTCGGTTCTATTCAACTTCGATCAATACAACGCATTCTTACCTCGAAAACAAAAAAAAAAAATGAAAAACAAAAATTATAGAGTAGAGTGAGTAATCGGAAATGTCACCGCTCTATGCAAAGATCTGTTAAAAATTACCTGTAAAAAAGGCAACATGTTCAAAAACTAAAGCAAAGCCCAAAAAACAATCCCATAGATTTTTGAATCTATTATACAGATACCAAATCTTTAAACATCATAGTTCATAAAACCCTCTCTATCTCTTCTTCTTCTTCTTCTTCTTCTTCTTCTTCTAGCTTCTTTCGACCATGTATCATTTTTGGGAAACCTTTGCTCTGAACTTGATCATCTGATGATTTTAGAGACGAGATTGTGGACAAGGAAAGATTGTCAAGTGAAAGAAGGTGTAATGGAGTTCACATGACACCACAATTAAAACAATTCCATCTTGGAAAACTTCTACTTGTAGACCTTAGAAGGATATGAAATTGTCTTAGGCACTCAATCTTCAGGTGGTGTTCTACAACACCAAGGATTTTGTTTTTATTTGCTTTTGAAATTGCCATATAATAACGATAAGAAGTGCAGTCGTGATACAACCCAGCAGGTAAAAATTAGACTACACTCCCCATTACTTTTTGGAGTAGACAAGTTCACCCTTCCCTTTATTGAGGTGACATACATTTGGCAAGTTTTTCTAAAATGATCATTCAAATTCTAAAAAGAGCAAAAGGCCTATTAATGTTTTTCTGACAGCTTTGTTTTGGACGTTTAGTGATGCTTATACCATTTTTGGATCAAGTGGTGATATTGTAAATAAAATAATAAAAATACAAAATTAGATAACATGTAGAAAAAATATTGGAAAATGCAAAAAAAATGAGAATTAATTCTAATATTATATATACATCATAGAAAATAAGGAATTGCAGGAAGAAGGAGGGTTGAGTCGTGCCACTTTATCACATTCCCTAAAACCGCATTTGTCCCATATGGTGCAGCCGGATGATTGCAAATTGGTTGCCAAGATAAAACAACCCATCCGCACCCGTGCCCCCGACCCAACCTGGCTTGGCTCGGCTCGGCTCGGCTCGGCTCAACATACACATGAAAAGAACCCCCAACCCCCCTCACATGCATAGAATATCTATAGTGCTCTTTTTCTATGGGCCTTTACCCATAAAGAGAACAAAACTACAAATATACTTTACTTCTACTCCTTTCCCAAACAATGTGAGACAAGGAGTCTTCCCATACACTCAAGGGTTGGAAGAGAAAAAGACAAAAGACAAAAAACAAGGGAGGGAGGAGAGAGATTCTTAAAAATTTGAATCTCCCTTCAACATTATTGAATCAATATTTTTATTTGTTTTTATTTTTACAAGGAATATGAATAGTTCAGGGGCTAAACAACCTTAAAAGAAACCAGGCCACTTACATGCCCATTGATATAGTTTCATGTGTGAACTACCAATTAATATATATCTTCAATGACTTACAACACACTCATACGTTGACCTATTATTCTTTGCATTTTTACCCTTTTAACTGATGGAAAATGTTGTGAATCATCAAGAATGTTGAGACTGGTCTAGTGAAGTATACAAGGAAAGTGATGGGAGAATTCACATATGCGCCCCACATAGTGCGCCTCACAATTGCCCACACCAGCATCTCAGCATGCATTGAAAGCATCTTCCCTACTTGTCATTGAGAGATATTCCAAATACATGGTTGACATATGCTGTGGGGCGTTTATGGGGCGCACGTAGATGTAAATTGGGGATTGGAGGTAAAGAAAAGAGAAATTAATACACGATTGGGATGTATTAATTGTGAAGTGCAGATGTGAATTTAGAGAAATTAAGGAGAAAAAAGACGTGGTCGTCCATTTGGTCTGGCGGTGTGTTGGCCGGTGGGGGTAGCTGAAGGCATTTTCCTTCTATTTTCCCTTTTGGCCGGTTGTAGCGGACTAGCGGTTCGGATGCTTAGTCCTTCTCGAAGATATTCCTATGCTCCATAAAAACTCAAAGAATTCCTACTTCCTTCTCGCAAAACCACCGTAAAATAAGTAATAATATTTATTTGAATTTTTATATATTGCAGATTCAGATGGCTTTGGGTGTCATCGACGGCTTCTTTACAAGAATTGGGGAACGACTGGCAGATGAAACGCTGGTGGCTCTATCCTACAGCCATGAACTTCAGAAGGTTAACGGCCGCCTGCAACTGCTACGTTGCTTTCTTGAGGATGCCGGCCGGAGAATTAATCGCAAACCCGCCATGCCCAGCCGGGGGTTCGCTGTGTTAGAAGAGAAGGTCAGATCCCTGGTTGAGAAGACGTCGGGAGTAGTTGAAGGAGCTGAACGTAGGATGGCTCGACGACTACATTCTTGGTTCTGCTGCCAACCTTTCTCCTTTTTCCTACGTTGCAGGATGGCTCGACGACTACATTCGCTCAACTCTGAGATTGAACAACTCTGGACTGAAATTGGAGCTTATCACTTGTTGACTCGTTTGGTGGCATTTCAGAAGGATGGGAACACCATTCAACTAAATTCTCAGCTGAGTTATTTCATTATAGGTTGTATAGTTTGCCTTTGCCTTTTGCTTTTCGTGGGTGTTTGTTATGTTGCTTGCCGTTGAATTCTGTACTTTTCTTTTTCTTTGTTGTTGTAAAGGTAGTGTAATTAAGGTAGCTAGACATATTACAGTTACAGAGAATGAGGGTTAAATAATAGGAAAATGAACCTTGTACAAAGAAGATAAAAAGAAAAGAATAATTTCTTAATTGTATATATGTTGAAAGAATCACGATGAAACGACTCTTGATCCTCACTGGTTTGTATGTTCCATGCACGCACTGTTTACCATTTCATCAAAACCAGGATTTGAATGGAAGCCATATATCCGATCAATTTCTATACAATATATACCATTCAAGCCCATGCATATCTGATTAACTTGGGAAGTTGTCAACGGATTAGTTGATAGGCAGCCCGAATCACGATGAAACGACTCTTGATCCTCACTGGTTTGTATGTTCCATGCACGCACTGTTTACCATTTCATCAAAACCAGGATTTGAATGGAAGCCATATATCCGATCAATTTCTATACAATATATACCATTCAAGCCCATGCATATCTGATTAACTTAGGAAGTTGTCAACGGATTAGTTGATAGGCAGTCCGGATCAGATAGGCACAATGTTATAAACACAATCAATGAGTACTTAGAAAATATTTTGACATCTAAAATACCCCTAGCCTACCCTTGAAAAAGATTAAAAACCATTTTTGGCAGTTGTCAAAATATTTAAGGATTATATCCGATAAGGGCAACTTTTGGGTCCTAATATCAATAAGAATAATTTTTTTAATATAATTATTAAAATAAGTTAACTGTTTTAAAACCATTAAACAAATCTCCCCCAATCCCGATTTCTAGGCTTTAATGGTGTTTAAAACTACTTCAAATACCACTATTGGAGCTTCTTCGAGGGAAGATCAGTTGGGTCGAGCAAATAGTCACCGTTCAAGCGTTGGGTCACCTGGTCAGTTATGAAAGAACATTCGAGGCTGTTGCGCAACACAAAGAAGAGATAGTCCAGCTAGCTGTTCAGTTGGCTTCCGCTTGCCTTGATGTGGTGTATGTTAAGTTTGTCGGAGTAAAGGATAGGAAGAAGAGATTGAAGTACCAGTGCGACTTGCTTACTAGAGGGGTGGAAAGATTGGAGATGGAGAATGAAAACCAGAGGAATGGGCTAGCCAACTTCAGTGCTGATCTCTCTATATCCTAAATTGCTTTGCCTGCAAAGAGAGATCTCTGCATCTCATCTACAAACATGAGTTCTTGAAGGATCTGAGCAAGATGTGGGGTGGTTGGTAAACCACAGCTCGCCTATAAGGGTCGGACTCATTAGAATCCTTTGTTACAGCAAGACCGGTAGAAAAAGAATTGCAGACTCAAGAGAAGTTATAGAAACTTTCTATAATCTCTCAAGATCTTCCAATGACTGGTTGTACATGGGTATCGACTACTTTCTGTTTCTTCTTAGGGACCCAAATATGAGGTACAAAGTAATGGAGAAGAAGAAGAAGAAGAAGAAGGGGGGTGGAGAGAGAGAGAGAGAGAGAGAGAGGTGGGGAGATTTGTTTGGTGGTCTGGAGGAAGAAGGAGATGAATAGTGTTTCTGTCCTTATTTGATATTTAAAAAAAGTTAACCTATTCTAGAAATTATATTAAAAAAATATTTTTATTGATATTAGGGCCCAAAAGTTGCCCTTATCAGCTAGAATCCCAAATATTTATCAAGTGCTCATTGAGCATGCTTGATCACTACATTGTTCCTACTAGATCTTGATAAGGCCTCTAGTTTTTAGGGATGCCTATGGGTCGGGGGCTGTTGATTAACCTCCACCTGAATTCGACCTGGACTAACTTAATTAATAAGATGTATTTCTGAACCCAATCTAATCTTATAGTGTTGAATCCAGTGGGAAGTCCATTAATGCCACTTTTTATAACATATTTCAAGAGCAATTAGTTTAAATTGAAATTTGGTTTTGTTCTATGGTAGTACTTCCTCTATAGTAAAAGAAGAAAAACTAAAGAGTAATGTTCAAAGCATCCGAAATGGAAATGCGAGGTGTATTAAAATAGGCAATTTTAAGAGACATATGGAAATACATCTTGATATAGATGAAAATTCAAAATACGCATGAACATGTTAGAATATGAAAAACTCCTAAGAAAAATATGTTAACAACAATAAAAACCATAATTTAATGGTTATATTAGGGGTGCAAGTCGGGCAGGTTGGCTTGAGTTTGTGGTCAACCTAGGCCCAACCCCAAAATTTGGGCTTAAGGCCCAAGGCCGGACCCAACCCAAGGTCAAGCTTGATCTTTCCAACCCGAGCCTAGCCTGCACTATAATTTGATGCACTCGAGTTGAGCTCAGGATGATCAATGAACCCACTCTAAAATTATACATATATATGTATTTATGCAAAATATGTATGTAAATAGGTAAATATGTATACAAATGGGTGTATATATATACACACAAATATGTGTGTATGTGTGTGTATATATATATATATGTGTGTGTGTGTGTGTGTGTGTGTGTGTAAATATGTATGCAAAATTAACATATATATACATATGTGTATAGTTGGGTTGGGTTTGGACTACTAAAGGGCTAGGCCTAAGTCTGGCTCGAAAAATAAAAAAGCCTGATTTCTTGGGCCAGCCCAAGTTGCACCCCTGGTCTATATAAAGTATTGTAGAGGTGTAAAGTGGGTTGTTTGAGGCCGGCATGACACGACCCGTGGGCGGCCCGCTCAAAAGGCGGGCTGTCCCATGCTAGCCCGCGGGTCGCGCCGCCCTCCCCGGTGGAAATTTTGGGGGTTGGTCCGGCACGGCCCATGGCCCATGCCCAGGCAAGCCCGTGCCGTGTCGTGGGATTGGGCCATACCGGACCGGGCCCTAGTGTGGGCCTTAGGCCTGGGCTGAACTAGGTTGTACTTTTTTTAATTTTGATTTCTTTTTTAAGTAAAATTGTAAAACTAAAATATTTAACTTTCCTTTGAACTTTGTGAATTGGGAACTATTTAAAAAATTAAGAAGTGAGAATCTAAGTGATCTAACACATAAATGAAAAAAGAATAGTTAACCAAATTGAAATAAGAACGATGGAATAACAAATTGGAAGAAAAATAGGAATTTTATTTCATTTGAATTTGAATGGTACAAATTACAAACACAATGATTGGATCATTGGATACTCGGATAAATGAAATATAAAAAATTGAAAACGGAATAAATTAATAAAATATAAAAAAAATACAATATGGTTACAAATTGAAAATATGAAATTACATTGTTAAAAAATTAAAAAATCACAATAATTTGAAAAAATAAAAAATTTTATACAAGTAGTCAAATTTATGAATCATCATTCATGACTTTCATCATCTACTTCGGGTGAAATATCCAGTATAGTTTCATGCTCTCCTTTGTCTTGTAATCTATCTTCTACATCTAGCCAATCTTTGAAGTAGATGCATATCTCTATGCTTTCATCATTCATGCAGCTTCTTTTGTCATTGAGCACCCTGGTACCTGCACTAAAACAAGACTCCGATGGAACTGTAGACACCGAAGGGGTTAGTAGATCATGTGCCATGGCGGTGAGAACTGGATAATTTTTCAAATGTTCACTCCACCAGGATAAAATATCAAAATTATTTGATCCTTCACCTAAATTAAAAAAATTTTACTTGTAAATAAAAATTATGTTCAGTAAATGAACTTGTTGTAGAACTAGTAGATTTCTGCCTTCTACTTATTAAATAAAAAAGTTTTTCTCTTCTACTTCTGGGCTCAAGGTCAGGAGTAGAAGAAGATGATGAATAAGTTATAGGAATATTTCCTACAACTTCAGATTCATACAAACTGTACATTTCAAATAATAAATTATTAATTTCTTCTTTTTTATTTCCTATATCAATATTCATATTTTCACAATATGATTCAAGTAAAATATCTAAACCATCTTTCCTAATCCTAGGGTCTAATATTGTAGATAAACAATAAAGGGGAGAAATGTTCTCCCAATATTTTTTAAATTTATTTTTCATTGTTTAAACAATACATTGAAATTGTGGATTATTTCTACATTTTGCAAAACAGTCACTAATTACCATTAATTGATGAGGTAAATTACAACTAGTTGGATAATAAATTCTAAATAATTTATTAGTTGCATAATAAAAACATTTTAAAAAATCTCTTATACAAACTGTCATTTCCCAATCTTCCTCAAATATCATATCATTACGCATTTTCTAACAGAACATAGGTATAATTCCACCTATGATCTACATCTAATATAAAATGTTTATATTTTAAACCATAATTTTGATATAAATATTTAAATTATTGTTTTCTTTCCCTTGAACTTTTTATATATATAATACAAATTCTAATTTTTGAAATATGAGTAGAAATAATATTTAAGGCATCTTGAATACATAAACTTAAGATGTGACATGCACATCTAATTTGAAATAATTTACCATCTAAGCATGGTCTTAATTGAGATTTTAAAATATTTATTGTAGAATCATTATTGTTGGCATTATCAAAACTAATAGAAAATAATTTATTTTCTATTCTATAAGCATGCAAAGTATTTAAAATACTTGCAGCAATATTTGGGCCACTATGTGGCCATTCAAGCCTAGTAAAACTTAAAATTCTTTTATTCAAAAGTCAATTTTCATCAATGAAATGACTGGTAACACAAATATTACTAATATTAAATTTGGATGTCCAAACATCTAAAGTATTTGCAACTTTAGAATTAAGATTTGCTAACAAAGAAATTAAATTTTGTTTATTTGAATAAAAATTTTTAAAGCATCAGTTTTTATAGTATTCCTAGAAACATTTTTACATTGTGGGTTTACAGAACTACACAACCATTTTTCTAGCTTTGGATCTTTAGGTAATATAAATGGTTGTTCTACATGTACAATATAGTTAGCAAGATCTTGTCTCATTTTTTCTTGTGAATATTTAAAAGTACCAAAACTACTCTCCCTCCCAATCTGTGTTTGGGTTGTTTCTCTCCCTTCATCTTCCTCTTTCTCATGTGTGAGTAGATGTCTGCTCAAATGACCTGTACCACCCTTGCTACAATAACTAAAGTCTTTTCTACATTTTTGACAAACGACCCTTTTCCCCTTCCCCTCAATATCCTCTACTTTGAAAATTTTCCAAACTGGGCTATTCAACTTAGAGGCCCTCCTTTTTACCCTAGTATCAGTACCAGGGGTGAAAGTTCCACTTCCATCAACGTCAATCACATTAGTACTAACACTATCATGATGTAATTGAATATTATCAATGGTGAACATGTTGGGGAATCAATTTTCAGAAGAGCTGACCATTTTTTTTTAATTCTAAAAAGATAAAAATTAATCTAATTCGACTTACCTGGGTTGCCGATTCAAAATCCTAACTTGATTTCAACAATTGAAGCTTTTCAATGTCCAACCCTCCCAAATTGAGATACTTGAGCTGGTTGAGAAAGCCTTCTTCTTGTTGAAAGTTGAAACTTCAATAAAGTTGAGACTTGAGAATTGGAGAATGCAGAATTAGATCAGCCAATCAGAATTACTCAGATTGTAGAGAATTGAGAATGTATGAGTATGAAAGAGAGAGATAAGAGATAAAGAGAATTGTTGAATTGATGTGATGAGAATGGTGGAGGATAGGGCTATTTATAGGAATTGGACATAATTCAATTGCCCAAAATACCCAAAAAGCTAGTTGTTATTTAGTTGTTAGGAGGGGTATTTTGGTCATTATAAAATTATTTATAACTTTACCCAAAAAGCCCCCTTAAACTAGTTATTATATAGATGTTAGGGGGCATTTATGTCATTTTTTCAACCCTCTATAAGCAAAATACACAAATACCCTCCTAATATGGTTGTTTATAGCTGTTGGGGGGTATTTCTATAAAAATCCCCCAAAAAGCTGAAACTAGCCACTGGGCCCCTTTGGGGGGGGGGGGGGCAACGGCTATATTTCGGGTGGGCTACACTTGGCTCGCTATGGCTCAGCACAGCACGAACCTTCATTCATGTTGGGCCTAGCACAACCTGTGGGGCTTCGTGCTGTGCCGGGCCGGGCCTAATCAAAATTGTGTAGGCGGCCTGGCCTGATTTACACCTCTAAAGTATTGAGATGTAATTGGTAACTATTGAAAAATTATGGAAGAACTAAAATGTTATGTACTAATATTTATTATATATAGATTTAGATAATATTTATTATATAAGTTAATATATATATAGCTTAATTTTTAATAAACAAATATAATTTGTCTTAATATTTATTAGTATATAAATTTTAATAATTAAATTTTATCATTTATTAAATAACATCCACTAAGAGAAGAAAGGTTAATTAAGAATTAAAACACATATTATTAAGAAAAGCAATTAAGGTTATGCTATAGTGTTAGACCAATGATCATTGTAAATGAGTGGTTAATATTCAAATGCTTAATTAAAAGTGAAATAAATGAAAGAGAGGAGAGGGAAATTAAATTTTAATTTTAATTTAAAAGTACAAAGAGAAGGAGATTAAAATTTGGATTGTATCAGCTAATACATATTGTGTATCTATCGTTGTTTTCATAATAACAAAATTTTAAACTTTGCAAAAAAACATAGAAAAGAAATCCTTAACTTTAAGGTTATGGATCTAAAAGTCATTCCAATTTGCAAAAACACCTTTATATATGTAAAGGCATCATAGCCCAACAGCTTAAGTCTACAAACCCAAACCTGACTCAGATTGTGATTTAAAACCCTAACTCAACCATTCACCCAAGTAAGCTTGACCTAAGGAACTAACCACTAGATGCTGGTGTGGATGAAATTCTCAGAAAAGGAACAAGGTAGAACAACTACAACAACTGAAGGAACAAGATTGTCTCCCTACTTTTAATCAAGTGAAAATTATAAGGCGCTATCAACAAGGGGTGGAAGTCATGCACCAGGTGGTGGGATCTCCAAGAGGGATGATCTAATTAAGCTTCTACTATTACGATTCGAAGCAGAGCTCTATGAGATAGATTCCATAAAAGCTTATCTGACGTTGCATCATCACGAACCAGCAATATACCCGGGAGTATTTGTTAGACAGTGTATGCCCTTAGCTCCAATCAGCATGATGTACATTATGACATTTATTGTAAATGAATAAGGTACATATTTGATTCATGTTATTGTAGTGTGTTTCTGTGTAATACCCTTAAATTAGATACACATGAGGCTCGTATTAGTTTAGAATCTTCATAGCCATTAGATAGATCTGGGGAGATTTATCCTGCCAAGGCTAACACTGATGTACCGCCAAGTTGGTTGGGATGGCTTGTCTCAACTGCCAGGGTGAGACCTGAGGTGCATGCAATGTTGGTTTTCTTGAAACCCTGAACTGGACCAAAATTCCATTATTGCCCTGGACCTTGGAGATAAATGGGGAAAACTGAAATGTTACACCTGACCCCTAGACTCGATTATGATACTGCACTAGTTGTCAGATTGGGCTATCTTTGATGTGCCAATCAATAAGATCCTTAGAAGGGGTTAAAACTTGGGTATGTTGGGACAGTTCGAGAATTCATCTGAGTGGGTGATCATAGTGACAGGATCAGCCCCTTTGTCAGACAAAGTGAATGATTGGGAAAATGCACTCTCTCTGATGGAAACCTAAATTGTCAGCAGTGGATTTCAAATGTGTTTGAAATTTGGTTTTGCAAATATATATATATATATATATATATATATATATATATATATATATATATTATGGTTTCACAAATTGTTTGCAAAAGGTTTTAATTCCCGGGATCTGTGTGAGTAAAGAATGCAACACTGTACCTTGTAGCTGAGGAAGAGGTCCTCTCTTGTTGGGTAGTGTTTGATCATTAAGGGCTGAGACGTTAAGTGTATGACCATTGAGGGCTATACCTAATGGACTAATCTTGCATCTACCTATAGTGTTTGGGTCTTCATAAGATGGTTGGACCTAGGGACCATTTAGTGTAAATGTTGGGCCCATTAAGAGCCCATAGTGTTGGACTTAGGGGTTCATTATATTCGGCAGTGAATTCGGCCGTGCCTTGTAATAGAGGCTAGGCTGAACGCATGTGGCTGATGTATAGATCAATGTTAGGGTCCCACACCATACAAAGAGAGGTAAGTTAGCCAACATTAAAAGGAAGTGAGCCTAAAAGTTTAATAGGCCTAAAGCCAATTTTGAACTGGGTTAATTGGATTAATTAAATAGGGGTGGATTTGGGTTTGTATCAACGCCAAATAAGGATAAGAGTCCAGATCCAAATAAAGATTTGGGTTAGGGAACTCCTAATTTGATTAGGAATAAGTTGATCTTTAACTACAGATAAGATAAGGGTTTATCCTTATCACCTAAAGAGTTCAGATCCAAATAAAGATTTGGATGAGGAAATTCCTAATCAGATTAGGAGGTTGCCTCTTTAAGGCTATAAATAGAGAGCAGAGCGGATCTGAAAAATACACTAGACACAGACAATACAAAAGACAACTCAGTTAGACTGATTTTGCCTTCAGTTCTTTTTCTCCCTGCTCTTGCCGCCCTACCCTGTTCAATCTCCAATTCTTGGAACTGATCAAGATTTGATCTTGATATTGTTTCTTGCCAAAAGAAACAATTCTAAAGATATGTTCACTACCCCATTCAATTATTGCTGAAGAATCAGAGGTTCTTAGTGAAGAACTACATGCTGATCCTGCGTCATCCTAAGCTATGTCATCTTCAACGGAGGGAGGATTTGGTATACTCTTTCGGCATGAACACATGTGTTGGGAGGAGCCTTTTGCGTGGATTCCGTATTAGGCATATCCCTCCCTAATCTTGGTTTCAGATTTGATCTAGTTTGGTTATAAGAACGAACCTTGAAAATGCAGTTTTCTAAATTGGGAATTGGATTCTCAGATGGGAGTAAAGAAATTTTTGAAATTTTGCCCAACCTTCCTACAGAGTTCGGCCATTCATATGATAGATCTCTCATCCCTTCAGTATTTATCATATTATATGTGTAGCACTATCTTGCTAAAGTTGTTATTTTGTTGATTGTTCATTTTCTTTTTGAGTATTATTGAACATGATGCATCCTGTTACATGTAAAGTGTTTCATTCTATATATCTATTAAGTTTATTTGCTATAAACAACATTATGTTCTAGTTACTTTCTAACTTAATAATTGACTACTTGCTATTAAACTTTTATATCAAACTAGAGTTCTTTCAGGCCTTGTCTATTGTCTGTTCTAGTCTTTTCTAAACACCTTATTGAGTTTTATGTCATTTAATTGATTATACATTTATCTATTTTTGACTAATGTTGCCATCTGGTGAAGAGGGATATCCTATTTGAATATGTGTCATCATATCAAGATTTGGTAAATCATTCTTCAAGCATTTGATCCTTCTCTTTCCCTCTCCATTATGTTTCTGATTATACTTGATCTTCTTGTTTTCCTCATCCTTTTCACCTTTCTTTCTACCCACCGCAATCGACCATGGATGAGTTAGATGCTCTCAATGAATCTTTTCAAAACATGCTACATGCTAATAGTCTTCCTGGCATAGATCTTGTTGATATTTGACCCCATCTACCTGAAAATCTTCAAGATATAGTTGGAGTTTTTCTTTCATATGCCATTTATTCCCTCGTCTTATAGACTAATTCTCTGAACTTGAAAATAGCCTTTACACTCTTTGGAATCTAGATCCGAATCGCCTCCTTATGGCACCCTTTCAACATGGTCATTTTAGATTAAGATTTTGGTTGAGGAAGACTTCATCCATATTAGAGACAATGGACCTTGGATGCTCAATGGTCAGTGGATAACTCAAAAACCTAGGTTCCTAGTAGACCACAATATGAATGGCAGCTAAACTAGATCAAAGTTTGGGTTCAACTGCATGATCTGTCTTATGAAATCCTTTCAGAAGACATAGGTTGACTCATCTTTGAACGTATAGGTCATACTCGTCAGATTTCTGTTATTCAAAATTATATTCGAGTTAAGGTCTACATTATTATTAACCTGCCTCTCAAAACTAAATGTTTCTATAGTATAATGAATTGGGTTACTTTTAGGTATGAAGATCGCCCCTCAACATGTTCCCTTTGTGGTCGTGTGGGTTATCTTTATCATCGTTGTTTGCAACCCCTCCCCCATATTGCAGGACAATCCTTTGAACAATATTATAATCAAAGAACCATGCATTTTCCTGGCCCCTGGATGAGAATAGAACTCCCTATGCGATGTAACTGGTGTTTACCCTTATTCTGTGATTTTGTCCATCTTCTGGGTCAGCCAAATAATGTGCAAACTCCCCCAATGGCTCAACAACCTACCAATCCCCCCTCTCAACCCCAACATGAAACTCCTAATTCTGATTCTACCCTTGTTGGGCTAGATCGGCAAACCCAAAACACCTTCAACAACCTATTGTTTTTAGATACTCTAGTCGCTTCATCTTCTAGGGGAAAGTGCCCCAGGGTTGACCTCCTAGAAAATCTCAAGATTGAAGATGCTTTTGATCTTCCACTCTATGATAGACAATAATCCTCGGATAGGAGTAACCAGACTAACAAAATTCTTACCATTGACCAATTTATCTGAGAAAATGACAATGTTACGATCAACCATAATAGAGAAGCAACAAATCGAGAAGATCCTTATACAAGCGCGTCTAATTTGGTTAGTTTCTTTCTCTAGGGTATTATTTCCTTTTTACTGCAATGGGTGGTGTTTACTGGCCCCAAATAGCCACACCACCCCCAATGTTAATTATGAGTTGGAACTTTCGTGGGGCAGAACGCCCTAAGGCAGTTCAAGGTTTAGGAATTTTGGTCAAAAAATATAATTTGGATTTTATTTTCCTTTGTGAAACCAAAATTCTATCGGATAAAATACAAAATCTAGCTAATCAATTTCACTACACTAACTCCTATTTAATTCCTCCTTAAGGACATGCTGGAGGGATAATTGCTTTTTGGAATATTGGTATCCCTGCTTCTCTCTTTTTGGTTCACTTGAGGTATGTCTTTCTTAAAATATCTTCTTTTCTTGTTATTGAGAATTGGTTATTAGGTTTTTTCTATGGACCTGCAATTAAAGTCCACCAAAATAAATTCTGGTTTAATCTTAATCAATGTTTATAGTCCCTGAATATACCATTTTTACTTATTGGTGATTTTAATGAGGCAACTACAGTTATGGTTCAAGATCCTAGTTCCTCAGAAAGCCCTTCTAGATTGACTTCCACCCAATACCAAAATTTAATACTAGATCAAAATCTTCTAGAAATCAATATTCAAGGGGGTAAACTTAGTAGGTCCAATAAACGCTCCATTGGTCATATTAGTAGAACGCTTGATAGAGTTCTAACTACTCCTAATTGGATTTCAGCTTTTCCAAACACGAGTCTTTCTTTATTTGCTTGGTGGGATTCTGCTCACCAACCTCTTCTTTTAGACATCACACCTAGACAAAATCAATATCCAAAACCTTTTTGGTTCTATGAAATGTGGCTGTCAAATAATACTTGTAAAGAGGTCATTCAAGACAGATGTAATCTTCAAATTAATGGATATGCTGCCTATAGATTATCTTTGAAGATGGATTGTATTGAAGCTTAGTTAAACAAATGGAGAAAATCAAAATTTATTGATCCTCAACAAAAATTAAGGGAGTTAAAACATCAAGTTATTCAAGTAGAGCAATTTACCCCTTGGGATCAAGCAAAAATCATTTCTTTATATAAAACTTATGATATCACACAATCTCAAGTTGAAAGTTTTTGGAGACAAAGATCTTGGCAACTTTGGCTAAATTTGGGAGACAGAAATATCAACTATTTTTACAAAAGTACATTATGTCGCTAAAAGAAAAATGAAATTCAAGGAGTCAAAAATTTACAAGGAACATGTGTTACCCATCAACCTTTTGTTGACCTAACCTTTATTCCAAATCTATTTAATCCTATCATTTCTTATGAAGATAATGTATACCTAACTGCCATCCCTTTTGAGGAAGAAATCAAATCAACTCTTTTTAGTATAGAAGTCTTAAATCTCTAGGTCCTGGTGGAATGCCGGGTTTAGTATATAAAGAGAATTGGGATTTCATGGGCATAGAAATCATATCTTTTCCCAAGGAATTTTTCTAGAATAAGAAACTGTTGAAATGTCTAAATCATACTTTATCTACCTTATACCAAAAAAATCAAATTGCGCTAGAGTTCAAGATTATCGTCCCATTAGTCTTTGTATTGTACCCTACAAAATCATTTAAAAAATATTGGCTAATAGGCTTCGTACTGATTTGGATAAATGCATAGCCCCTAACCAATCAGCTTTCAAACTTTTTAAAACATCATAAAAAAGGTAGAACCTATGTGGCTATTAAATTAGATATGGCCAAAGCCTACGACCGACTTTAATGGTCATTTCTTCTCTTAGTTTTACAAGCACTAGGTTTTTCTCAAGACTTCTGTTCACATCATCTTGGGATGCATCTCTTCTATGTTCTATTTTGTCCCCATTAATGGAATTGTAGAAGGGAAATTCACTAGAGGACATAAACAAGGAGATCCTCTATCCCTTTACCTTTTTATTCTTGCAATTGAATGTTTTTCTCGAATGATTGTTAAAACTGAAGATAATGGTCATTTCAAAGGCATTCAAATAACAAATAGGGCCCCCACTACCTCTCACTTACTTTTCTATGATGATATACTTCTTTTCCTAAGAGGTCATTGAGAACAGATAGACACCCTCAAAATCATCCTTCACCAATTTCAAGATTCATCAAGACAACTTATAAACCCAGATAAATCGGGCATTTATTTTAGCAAGAACTTCCATCCTAGACACCAAAGAATGATACGAAGACAACTTCAGATGAAAGTCTTCCCTAAAAATTCTAAATATCTAGGTATCCCTATAAGTTGGGGACCAAATGAGCATGCCTAATTTTCTTTCATTTTAGATAACCTTAAAGCAAAACTCAATAGGTGGTGGAAAGCTTTTGCTTTAAGTCAAGCTAGGAAAAGAATCCTCATCCAGTTTGTTCTTTAAGCCATTCCTACTCACACGATGTGTAGCCCAACTTCTTCAAAAAACTCTTAATGCTATGGATCAAATTATTAAGAATTTTTGGTGGGCTAAATCCGATCCTAATTCCTACCCTTATTGATGGTGCTCATGGAATAAATTTGCTATATCTCGATCATCTAGAGATTTAGGTTTTAGAGATATCAAACTGGTGAATCAAGTCTTGCTTAAAAAATTAGCTTGGAGATATCTTAATGAACAACATAAATTATGGGCCCGGCTTTGGAAATCGAAATATTTTCCAGCTAACACAATATTCTCTTATTCAATCCCCCGATCAAGTTATTTCTTTTGGAAATCTACTACACCAAAACTTTAATTTCTCCTTCATGAAGTTGGTTATTTGGTATCGGAATCTTCTACTTGCAAAATTGACCACCTTTCTTGGATAATAATGAAACTTTCTAAATAATAAATCAACCAACTCTACCTAACATAAGAAATCTTTCTTTTGCAGATCTCATTAGTAATGGAACTTGGAATATGTCTACTCTTAGACCTTACTTCGATAGGAGTCAGATCTCTCAGATCCTATAAACACCTATTCTTCTAGCAAACTCTCTTGTTTCTTGGATCCAGACCAAACACTCTTCAAGAAAATTTTTGTCTTCAGTAGCATATAAAGACCTAATTAAGCCATATATACACAGTTTGTCTGAACAATTAAATTTATGTTTGAAATGGATTTGGCATCTTTAGATACCTCCTCGTTACCAATTATTTCTCTAGTGAGTTATTCAAGAATTCATCCCTGTCAAAGGAAAAATTTTGCCTGTTGATCAAGATCAAAATGTGTCTTTTGTCATAATAGTATAGAAACCATAAATCATCTTTTTATGGAGTGCTCATTCACCCAATCTATCTTATTTGCATACCCTTGGAACATCAACATAAATAATATTTTACAATCCTCTTGGCTCAATTGTATTAATGAACTAGCAAATCTTTTTCCTAAAAAACCTATGCTAATGAAAGTACTTACTTGGTATGCTACAACTTTATACTATATCTGGTTTGCACGTAATGAGAAATGTTTTAAAGAAACAGTTGTATCAAATTTTTGGGTTCTCAGGAAAATCAATACTATTTTTGATCATATTCATGTTCCACAGATTCATTCAGGTATAGCACAGGAAGTTCCTCCACAATTGTGCATCAATTTAAACACAAATACTGATTATATTATATTTATAGATGCAGGCAAAGTTAACCATTCCCTTTTTAGTTATGGTATCATTATCTTATCCAATCATCTATATTATCTTCAAGTCACAAGTGGAAGAAAGCACCTAAAGTCTGTGGAGGAAGATGAGCTTTTTTCCATACATTAGGGAATTTGTTAGATCATTATCCGATGGTTATAAGTAGGAGGTTTAATGTTCCTGCTCATCAGGTTGCACAATGGAGCAAACATATTATGCAGGATCATTTTTTGTTAGATGATTATCCTTTAGATATTGCAGATGTAAAGAACTATGTATTTTGTTCTATTAGTTAATATATTATTTTTATCTTTCAAAAAAAAAAGTAAGGTTGAACCTAACCAAACCCTGTAGGGTCATATCAAACCAAATTTACCATTTAACGCGGTCCATTGACATCCCTACCTTTCGCTAGTTGTATCAGAGGTTTAGGATTGAATCCACCTTCACATGGGTTATGGTTGTTCTAGGTTTGGATGATGAGCTGGGGGGTCATTTTATAGCATACCTAAACTTCATTTTATGAAAAATTCTCACATGATACCAAAAAATTGGATTTTGTGCATATTGATTGGTTGATACTCTTTTTTCAATTTGTTAATGGGATTTTTGGATGTGACAAACTCTGAACTTTGAAAAAATGGCAATGTCAACCCTAAAGAATTTAAAGGGTCATTTTTGACCCTAGACTTAGGAAAAAGGTTAATTGTATGCAAAAATAGATAGTGCTTTAAACCACATTGACGATCCGTTAGACAACATTACATGACACTAGTAAAGTTTGAAAAAGGCCACTTTTGATCCTAAAGTGGCCTTAAAATAAATTAAATGACCCTAAAGTATTTAACTAAATTAAATAAATTTTACTATTTAGATAATTAAGTAAATTAATCAATTAATCAATAAATAAAATTAATTAGATAAAGGTAATCAAATAAAAAATGATCCCCAAACCATGATATTTAACAATTCAATTGTTTGGTTAGAATGCATCAATCCATGATGTTTTGAAAAATAAAAATGACTTGAAAAGCATTTATCAGATTGAACAGTTTACCGGTTCAACCATTTGGTCAATAGGTTGTTAACAAGTAAAAAATTCAAGGTGATCAAACTCTTCAACCTAAGAATTGGTTAATTGTCTAGTTCCATTTTATACCCAAGCGATCGAACCATTTTATACTTGGTTCAAAACTTTTCAAAAAAAATATTAGCCAATTATCTAAATCCATTTTATACTTGGTTCAGAACTTTTCAAAAAAAATATTGACTTGGTTAACAACCACTGTCTCAGACAATTGAACTGCTAAATTGTTCAATCTAGTAAATGGTTTGTAATTATTTTTTATTGTAATTATATATTTTTTTATTTTTTAAAATATCATTATTTTCTAATTTTTATATTTTATTTTAATTAAGTTTGTTTCCTTAATAAATTTAATTTACTTATTTAATTGTTTAATTTACTTAATTATCTTAATTAGTATAATTTATTTCATTTAATTAATTAAATTTAGTTTTAACAACCCCTATTTTTTTATTTTTTAAAATTCCATAGTTTTAAAATTATTTTTTAAATTTAAATTTAGTTATATTTATTTTAATTAAATATTTTCACTTAATTAATTTAATTTACTGATTTTATTGCTTAATTTACTTAATTATCTTAATTAGTATAACTCATTTAATTTAATTAATTAAGTTTAGATCTAATAACCCCTAAATTTTTTTATTTTCTAAGATGTCATGTTTTTCAAATTATTTTTATATTTTATTTTTAATTAACTTTGTTTCCTTAATTAATTTAATTTTTTGATTTAATTGCTTTATTTACTTAATTATCTTCATTAGTATAATTTATTTAATTAAATTTGGCTGTAAATAACCCCTAAATTTTTTATTTTTTAAGATGTCATGTTTTTTGAATTATTTTTTATATTTTATTTTTAATTAAATTTATTTCCTTAATTTATTTAATTTATTGATTCAATTGCTTAATTTACTTAATTATCTTAATTAGTAGAGTTTATTTAATTTTATCAATTAAGTGTGACTTTAACAACCCCTAATTTTTTTGTTTTTTTTTAAATGTCATGTTTTTGAATTATTTTTATATTTCTTTTTAATTATATTATAGTTAATTAACTTTGTTTCCTTAATTAATATAATTTACTGATTTAATTGCTTAATTTACTTAATTATCTTAATTAGTATAATTTGTTTACTTTAATTAATTAAATTTGGCTTCGACAACCCCTGATTTTTTTTGTTTCTCACAATGTCACGTTTTTTTAAATTATTTTTTATATTTTGTTTTCAAGAAACTTCATTACCTTTGTTTATTTAATTTACTAATTTAATTGATTAACTTACTTAGTATAATTTATTTAATTTAATTAATTAAATTTGGCTCTAACAACCCCTAAACTGTAATTAATTTATTTACTTTATTTGTTAATTAAGTAAATTAAAACTTAATTATACTTTAGGATCATTTATTTAGACCCTAAAGTAAATTATTTAACTAACTTTATTAAATTAACTCATTTTCAAGTTGGGCTTTGAAGCCGAATAAAGATGGTAACCCACCTAGTCTTGGCTGAACTCGAACACATCTCAAGTTGTGTTGGGTTAAGTTCAAGTTGGACCCTACTTGAGCAAGGCCCAAGCCCAAAATTTATTTCTTAGGCCCCGTTCGCTTTTCGGTAAGTTACTTACCCAGGTAAATGTACTTACCTGGGTAAGTGTTTGCCAAGAACGACTTATCCGGGTAAGTGCATTTACCCATGTTCTTTTATTTACCATGTAAATAAGGCAATGACCATTTTAGCCATAAAAATTTATTGTTAAAAGGGGTATTTTTGTCCCATTCAAGTGTTGGCAAATTTTCCCCCAGGTGGGAAAGTTATTTACCCACCTAGGAGATGGGTATCACTTGCCCGGATAAGTGATACCTAAGAAAATAAATTTTCCCTGGTCCCCACATAAATCTGAAAAAAGAAAATTTCATGGTCAATGGAAATCAAAATCCCATTGACCAACATTCCCCCCTCTCAAAATCCCGAAAAAGAATGCCCCCTTAAGATAAAGCCGGTTGATCTTCAAACCCAACCCAACCCAACCTGCCCAAATTGCACCCCTATACACAACCCACCTTGTATTGACATGCGTATCACCCGAATCCCACGAAATTAGTCACATGTTTCTCCCACAACTCACATGTTTCTCCCATACCAACTCACAGTGCCCATAGCGTCCCAATGGACCATTGCAGCCGTACATGGGGAACATCTTAAAAGGGAGATGTTCCCAATGTGAGGCTGCAGTGGGCTATTGGGACAGTGTTAATAGCGTTCTGTTGGTATCAGATCCCTACCCATAAAATATAACACCTATAAACACTTTAATACATAAACTTGACCAAGTCAACATTTCTTGGAACAAGCCGCAAGAAAACTGTTTTAGCTGCTGGTGCCTGGTTTCCGGTTCTGGTCTGGTCCGGTTTTAGTATAAAGCCTCAGGGCTGGCCCTAAATGAAAATGTTTTATATGATCATACCCTTTCTAGTAATTTCGCCGTTCCTTTAACGGCAGGTTCCAATTTAACGGCTTCTGCCAGAGAAGGTGATCACGGCCCTCGGATCATGAGGGTCCAATGGTCATTTCAGTTGTGAATTTCTCGTTCTTTCCATGCTGTCCACATGCTTCTGATATGAGGATTTACAGGTAAATTTCAAGAAATTAGTTTCAGTTTCTTGAGTTCTAATTTCTAAAACCTTCTTGTTCTTTTTCCTTATCCCTCATCCACTTTGCATGGTTTCTGAGAGTTGATCGACAGACATAATGCCTACCTTAAATCTGGTCACTAACGTTCCAGTAGATGCTGTGGTAGCTTCGGACATCCTCAAGGACGCAACCAAGACCGTTGCAAAGATCATTGGGAAGCCTGAATCTGTAACTTAAAAGAACCTCAAGTCTCTTTTGTTCTAGTGTGGTGAATTTGCTTTTCCATTGTTGTTTATGACCTGATGTTAAAGCTGTTGTCGTTCTTCTGGCTTTTGAGCGTTATGTGTTTGATGATTTTGCTCTGTGGGAAGTTGAGGTTTTGCTAAATCATTCTATTCACTCAATCCATTTGTTTTGGGAAATGTAGCTACAATTTGTTAAAATAGAATAAAAAGAGATGGTTTTTCTCTGTTCGTTTTTAGTTTCTTTGTCATTTCACTAATTGATTTCATGTCTGGTGGTAGATTTATACGTGGAATGGAAGTGACATTGGATTTGATATTTTCCTTTGTTATTGGTTAGCTACTCACATGTTCTATGTCCAAATTTTGTTTAGTCTTTTGTTTAAAAACAAAGAGAAAGCTGGATGCTTGTCTGCTTTTTATTTAGTTGGCTAAGAGTTATGCTGAGTGCTGACCATGGTTTGAAGAAAAATATCACTTCCACTAGTAAAAAAGAAAGTGTAAAGAACTATGTGAAGAAAATACAGTCTGAAAATGAATTTCTCAGTTTAATATATCTATCCCCACGATACAGTGTAGGAAATTATTGCTACAAGCATAACCCATTAGTTTAAATGGGGATTTATTAAGTTAAATGTATATTCTACCTCAATAAATCATTTAACAAAATAATTCTTTATGAATAAATAGATTAAAAATGATGAAGGGAATATTAGAACAACATTCGTTAGATGTCTATGGAACAACTTGCATATAGCCATTAAGGAATGGTGTCCTTGCTTTTCTTTTTTAGAGGATGATGGTTTATTTTTCTGGATATAGGTTTTGGGTCCTTTTAGTACTTCACAAATGCAGTCATGTATTTATTTATTTATCTGTTTTGACTGACATTTGTCCAGTATGTGATGATCTTGATAAACGGAGGAGTACCCATTGCATTTGCTGGCACTGAAGAGCCAGCAGCATATGGTGAATTAATATCCATTGGGGGACTTGGCCCAAGTGTTAATGGAAAACTGAGTTCAGCAGTTGCTGATATTCTTGAAACTAAACTCTCTATTGATAGCTCTCGGTTCTACATTAAGTTCTATGATGTTCAGGTAAGCAAGTGCACAATTCCTTTATATTTCTATGTTAACTATTTTTTTTGAGTGATTTATATTTTAAATATTTTCTTATGAGACATTACAAATAAAACATCCTTGTAACTCCTTGAAAGTTACTGCAATTACACATCCTTACCATGTTTCTGTATTAATAGTGACTTGGATGTCCATCAACTTCGTCAACTGCCCATTAGACATTCTTGCTATGCATCGATTTTGACAGGTTACATGGTTGTCCACCTATTTAGCAAGTACATTACACATTCTGGCTTTGCACCAATTATACAATCAACCTTCAAATCCATGGCCCCACACACTACTTTAGAGCCCACCCAATCACTTAAGAAAATTGCCTCCATAAAAAATTATACATTCTTACAACTTTAACTATAATTTGCAGTCTCACAACTGACTTTCCTTTTCTGGATAACTATATCCTTTTTTTAATGGATTAAAGACAATATGCAGAAGAAGGTTGGAGAATAGGAATCTTTGCTCATAGAGCATCAAATGTTACTAGAGACTTTTAGTACTCAGATTATCTGAGATTAGCAGTTGTAGAAGTACCCAACTTAGCTTTAGTAAACCACTGAAAGATACCTAACAAATAAATCATTAAGTATTAATCCATCCATTGCTTATGTTCTGCTACGGTGCTGCCATGTAATAAGCATTGGTACAGCATGTCCTTTTGAACCATGTGTCAAGACACAGTCAGAAAACAACACTTCTATGGTTGATTTGATTCACTTCTCCAACTTTAGAGGTTTGGTTTTTTAGTTAATAGAAACAGCATTGTAATGAAGAAAGTTTGGTATATCAGTTGAAGCAATGGCTTTTTTTTTTTCTAAAAAAAGAAAGGTAATGTAAAGTATTGTGTTAAGAATCACTATAAACCATTGTACAATGAAATTCTGTACATTAGATCACAAGATGATAATAAAAAAAGTCTATAGACAAAAAGGATCAGCTGAAATCCCTCAGACTAAAAGCAGAATTAATTACAGATTTCACTGGACTTTCTTGCTCTCAAAAATCCAAGCATTTCTTTCCATCCAAGTAGCCCACAAAATGGCTAGTGGAATCACTGCCCAAGCTGACCTGCCTTTCCTGCTCATATTTTGAATGTGCCACCTGCCCCGAAGTTCACCACAGAATTAGGATGTTAACCTTGCCACTGAATTGTACTTTGAAAATGAGTCCATAATCTGCTAGTGAATTTACATTGAATGAAAAAGTGTCTAGTAGGCTTGAGCTGCTCTTCACAAAGGACACAATCAATTTTCTCCAGTGTCAATTTCAATCCCCTTCTCAATAAGTAATCTTTAGTTTGCCATTTGTCCAGAACCACCAACCAAGTAAAAAACTCGACCTTTGAGGGTGCCATAGTGCCCCATATCTCCTTGTAAGGAAAAGAACCCGAGTCTCCCTGAGATAATTTCTTGTAGAAAGATTTTACTGAAAACTTACCATAGCTGTGCAATTTCCAAATTCTAAAGTCCCTCTGCAGTTCTGATTCTCAATCAAAACAGCAGGTCAGAGATTTTCTCCAATTCCCAATCATTGAAATTTCTCCTAAAACATGAGTCCACAGAAGAGTGTCTCCAACAAAAGTATACAAGTCTGCAACCATTGCATCCTTGTTGCAAGCTAGACTGAGTAGCTCAGGATATTACTCTTCCAATTGAGCGTCATCACACCAAGCATCCTTCCAAAAACAAACTCTTCTGCCATCCCCAACCTTATGCTTTATTCTTCTCCTGAGGAGAGGAAAAGCTTTGCAAATACCTCTCCATAAGCTACGGCCATAAGAAATCTCTCGAATATTTGCATACTAGCCATTGTTTTGGACACCATATTTATCCATAATAATCTTCTTCCAAAGAGAATCTTGATCATCAAAAAACCTCCATAACCATTTGCCAAGTAGGGAGATTTGGAAGTGTTTTACCTTCCTGATGCTTAAACCACCACATGGAAGCAATAGTTCTTACGGGGCTTGTCAAGACAGGGCAATTTTACTCTCCTGTTCTACTTATTTGGAAAGAAACATTCTTTTTTTTTTTGGGTAATCAATTGTGAAATAAACATTTTAGCATACTTCTTATACTGGTGTGCAACAAGTCAAGCTATTCCTATATTTGTCTCACAAGTTATATGCTAATATAGGGAACTATATTTATAATCCATAGTTATTGATTTTCACCTTTCCTTCTTTTAACAGCGTTCATTCTTTGGGTTCAATGGCTCCACATTTTGAGCTTCTATGGTGGATTGATCTGTTGAAGATGCTGGAACAATGTGCTCAAGTTAGTGAAGTCTTTATTTATGGCTTATATTCTCTCTCACAGACTAAACAAAGTATATTGCAAATAATGGAAATTGTAAAAGTACTCATGTATAACATTAGAGTGGTATATCGTAGTGTTTACCAGGGATATCACATTTTTCTGATCAAAGAATGCCTATATTAACACCAGGGTTTCATTTTCCCTGAATGGATGAATGCATGGAAGTTCTATCTCTGTATCTTTTCGATATCATCATGGATCAAATGATTGATCCGATCTGTTGCCTTCTTACTTCTGATATGCTAACCACTTATGGATCAAGCGATTGTCAACGCTGGCAACCTCCCTTATTTATCTTTTCTCTCCTTTTTTTCATTTTTTTTTGAAATTTTCCTACATTGTTTTTTGATTTTTGATTTCTAAAATGTTTGAAAAACGTAGATGTCAAGAGTTATAAGATGATACTCAACCTAACAGTAGCAGGTCTTTCCTAGTTGCCTGTTATTGAAGATAATGCAAATTATAAAGGAGTGAATCACCACATCAATAACATTTTTCTCCAATACTGAAAACTTATTTAATATGAAAGTCGAGGATTATGATGTTGTTCCTAGTATGATCTTCGATTCAGTTTCAAAGTGTCGGAATTTTTCTCAGCTTCACGTATCTCAACAATGAAGGAAACAAAAGATTTGTAGCTGCTTGATGAAATTCAAGTCAAAATAGAGATTGTTGAGAATTAGGGGGTGCAATTTAGATTAGGTTGGGGATTTGTTAAATTTCGGATGGGACATAACCCTAACCCATGTTCAGTATAGTTGAAATTATTCAAATTGGACAACCCAACTTGGTGCCCTATTGGGAACATTGCTTCAAGTTCAAAGCCTGATCTTATAATCTCTTAACTTGGTTTCCTATTTGGAATCTATCTATCTATCTATGTATCTAAAACAAGGAAGTGTTTATTTTTCTTTCCTTGTTTTGAATCTTTTGTTGCATGCCATTTTTACAAGCCAATAAATACTTCAATTCCCCTCTATATTCTCCAATTGTATCTCCAAGAAAACAGGCTCATTATTCTCTGTAAGGGGGTGTTTTGTAGTGTGGATGAGAAATTGGTGGGTGCGGATTAGTCCACACCACACCTTGTGGCAAGGACTAATCCACACCACACCACAACCAACAACTATCCTGAATTGTGGACAAATTGTGTCGATTGGACTAGTCCACACCCATAGTGGCATTTTGTAACGTGGTATTGACTCCACACCACACTTTTTTTGATTCCATGCATCTCATATGCATTTTATGATATACATAGTTAATCATAAATATCTAATTTTTGCATTTTATATGATAAATGTTTTAGAAAATGCATTAATGAATTAATATTAACCAATAAATCATGGTTTTCAAAATTGGACCGGATTGGACGGTTGGATTGGAAAAATTGGGAACCGGTCAGGTGACTGGTTCCATTTTTCTCCAAAATCAGAAATTTGCAAAAAAAACATCGATTTGGTTAGCAAACTGCTGACCCAGGTGGTTGAATCATTCAAACTATTCAACGGTTTTGATAGCTTTTTATTTTTTTATTTTTTTATTAGAATGGGATGACCATTTGGTTTGAACAGTCGAACCGTTTGACCTAGGAACTTGACCCCTAACCAGTTTGTTCTTCGGGTTGGTTTTAAAAACCTCGCAATAAATATTGATTTTTTATAAAACAATAGTAAAATAATTAAAAAATTAAAAATATATATTTTAAATATTTAAAAATATTATTTTATCGATAAAAAATAAAAAATTTGTAAAAATTAAAAAATTAAGTAAAATAATTAATATTTTAGACCATATAGTCAAAATACAACTACATGAATTTTAGAGGTAAAACTGAAGGTATATCTTTGTGTATCAGCAGTCTGTCTTAAATCACATAACCTCTGACCTCTGTTCCTTAAAGCATGTGATAAAAAAAAATCCGTGGAGGAGACATATCCATGAGTTTTTTCCATTACGATATATTGGGGTGTGGATGGAACAGGACCGAAATACGAGATGAACGTGATACAGAACACTGCCTAAATTATCTCTAATTCCTTTTTGTCCTCTCCCTTCACTAGAATTCCACCTATTTACACTCTCAATTTATAGGAACTTCTAAATTGTCTCCAACTCCCCTTTATTCTCTCTAATCTCCCATAAAAATATGGCCTTATTAAATAAGATTTGGTTTGGAAAATAACACGAGGGTCAATCCAACTAATTAATACAAATATCTATAGCTGTATTTTAATATTTATCTATTTAAAAACAAATGAGAGTCAACCCAATTATCACCCGTAGAAGTGACCTTTTTCAGCTTTGTATATATATTTATATATATATATATATATATATTGTATTATTTATATATTATATATAAATTTATATGTAAATATATATTATATTTTTTAATTATCTATTTTTAATAATCTATTTATATTACAGTAAATCAAGTATATTATATATATTTATAGTATTTATAATATTATATATTATTTATATATTTTTATAATATTTATTGAAAATGTAAAAACCAAGAAATCGAAGAACTGAACTGATCAATTTGCTGACCGATTGGTTTTGATTCTGTTTCAATTCACAACTTTTCAAAAACTAGTGTTTGGCTAGTATAACCAAACCATGAGCATTCCTAATCTTTTTTTACTACTTTTAAAGTATTAAACTACTTAGTTAATTAACGATAACATAATTAAGTCATTAATTACATAATTATTCAATTAATTAACTTAAAAAGTAAATAAGTTTTAAGTTGATTTATTTCTTTGACTTAAATCTCATAACATTTAGGCTGTGTTTGTTTTCGGTGTAAATGAGAACCAATGTGAGTTTTACATTGAGAATTAATGGAAAGTTTCAACTGATAAAATCGATATAACACTCCATCTTCTTCAGTGTAGAAGTCCTTATTTGCACCTATTCTCAGTTGTTGCAATGGTCAAATAGCCACTACTTCATCGTTATCTTTTCTGGGCAACCATTTCTCTAGAGAATAGTGTTATTTCTTCTGGGCAACCATTTCTTTAATTTCAAGTCTCGGTGAAAAACTCTATGGGAGTAGAAATATCCGATGGTAGATATCATTTGTTGGAAGTAACCATGACTGGTTGGTCCCATCTTACATGCCATGTACTTGAAATCAATTATTGAGTGTCTCCCTTTTTATTATCATTTTATTGTTGAGTTTGTGGGTTTTCCTAGTGGTCTTTGGATATTATGGGATTTAGGCCCTGTTTGATGATTAAGTACTTGTTAAAAGAAGTACTTGCGGAAAAAAATACTTATTAGAAGTACTTGTTTATTAGAAGTACTTGTTTTAACAACCCTTTAGGCTGTTTTGTAACCCACTTTTTCAAATCACTTATTATGTTTTTAAGTACTTATTGTGGTGGAAATGTTTGGTAAGCTACTTTCCCCATAAGTGCTTATATGTATAAAATTATAATTTTAGCCCTCACTTCTCTCATAGATATATACAATAATTATAAATAATAATAACTAAAATTAATAGTAATAATAATAATAATAATGATAATGATAATAATAATAATAATAATAATAATAATAATAATAATAATAATAATAATAATAATAATAATAATAATAATAATGATGATGATGATGATGATGATAAAAATAATAATTATAAATAATAATAACTAAAATTAATAGTAATAGTAATAATAATAATAATAATAATAATAATAATAATAATAATAATAATAATAATAATAATAATAATAATAATAATGATGATGATGATGATGATGATGATGATGATAAAAATAATAATTATAAATAATAATAACTAAAATTAATAGTAATAGTAATAATAATAATAATAATAATAATAATAATAATAATAATAATAATAATAATAATATTATTATTATTATTATTATTATTATTATTATTATTATTATTATTATCTCCCCTATTCTCCCTTTGAGCGACAGAGAGAGTCGACAACCTTTCCTTAGTCTTTCTCTCCCCCCTCTCTCTCTCCCCTTTTCTTTTTCTTCTCCTTTGTTTTTGTTCTTCTATAACCACTGAACCACGAACAAGACACTATTCAACTTCCTCCCCAAAAGAGAACCAGTGACGGTTGAACGTCTCTCTTTCGGTTCTTCAATAGCCGAACGACGGTGGTGACTAGATCGAGCTACGAACTCTGTTTCAGAGATCTAAGATTGAGCTACGAGCTATGTTTCAAAGATCTAACTTCAAAACATAGAGGAAAGAAGCCAAACAACAGATCCATCGGCCATGGTTCCTCATCCCCGATTGTCGCCGATGGACTTGCAATTGGTGCGCCACTGCTGCTAGGGTTTGAGGATCGAATGAGTGGAGAAGGGGGAGGTATAACCTCGCAGGAGTATTTTGGAGAAGTACTTCTTCAAGAAGTACTTAAAAAAAGCCAACTTGAAGTCACTTTTTAAAAAAAAATACTTTTTCCCACTTTTTTACTAAACACCCATAAGTACTTAAAAACCACTTAATGTGTGGTCCCATGTCTTAAAAAAGTACTTATTAAAAGTGTTCTCAAATAGGGCCTTAAGCCAATATATTATCAATGCCATTTTATTTAATGGTAGGCTTGTTCATGCTTTTATTTACAATCACTCTTCAAATTTGAATTGGTTTAATACTTTTGTCTATGCCCCTCCCATCAAGCGAGAACATATGCTTGTTTGGAATTGGATTAAAGGAATTGTGGATACTATAGACAGAGCATGTTGCCTCATTGGTGATTTAAGGCCCCGTTCATTTTTCAGTAAGTTACTTATCCGAGTAAATGCACTTACCTAGGTAAGTGTTTCCCAGGAAAGACTTACCTGAGTAAGTACATATACCCATGTTATTTTATTTCCCATGTAAATAAGGCAATGACCCTTTTAGTCATAAAAGCCCATTATTACAAGGGGCATTTTTGTCCCATTCAAGTGTTGGCAACTTCCCCCCAAGGTGGGGAAGTTATTTACCCCCCAAGGTGAGTAAGTGATACCCAAGAAAATAAACTTTCCTTGGTCCCCACATAAATTTGACAAAAGAACATGGGATTTTTGGTCAATGGGAAGCAAAATCCCATTGACCAACTTTCTCCCCTCTCAAATCTTGAGAAAGAACGCCCCCTAAGTTCATTTAAAAATAGATCTAATAAAAGTGAGGGGATGAATGTGATGCATAGTCAATCACGTGAATTTTAATAGTTTAATAAATGATAATTGGAGATAGGAATTTCCTAATGGTTACCTCATTAATATTCCCTTTCTTGCATCTGATCACACGCCTCTTCTTGATACTTATGATCATTGAATGATGGGGCCTAAGCCTTTTAGATTTGATGCCATGTGGTGTGAGGATCCTAATCCTGATGACATTGCAAAATCTGCTTGGGACAGGCAAGTCGATCTATGGTTTCAAAGCTATTCAATTTATAAGAAAAAATAAATTTTCTTGTACAAAAGTTGAAGGAATGGAACTCAAACCACTTTGGGAATATTTATTCAAAAAAAATAATGTCCTTAGCAAGCTTGATGAAGTTCAGAAGTTTTTATTGGATGATCCTTCCAAGTGTTCTCTAATTAATCAAGATATTTTGGCTTATGAGGAACTTTTTTGGGCACAAAGATGTAGAATTAATTGGTTAAAATTGGGTGATAAGAAGATTTTTTTTCCCATATTGTTGCCACCCTTAGAAGAAACCGAAACAGGATATTTAGAATTAAAAATGATGATGGTGATTGAATTTGTGCAGATAATGATATTCAAAGTCATTTTTGCTACATTTTTGAGAAAAATTTAACGTTGAGGGAACTCTTGGTATTGATGAATCTCTATATGTATATATCTATAACATGTCATATATTATCTGTATATTATATATAAATAAACAGAAAATATTTTTTATTTACTACATTTATACTATTAATATGATGAATACATAAAAGTGATTTTTATTTCTAGTTTTATACAATATACTATGTTTCTATCTAATTTTTTAATATTTATTATTTAATTATGACATCATAGTATAATCATTTGACCTAGATGGTTGGACCATTGTCCCACCACTTTCATGGATAGAAAAATTGGTTTACTTGTACATGTGGGCTTGAGTAGGCTGTGCTTGCCTGGCCTAGAACCTCTAAAAGGTTAGGCCTGGCCTAGCCCATGGTACAAGCCTAGGAGGGCCCATGCCAACCTGTGTCATGATGCTTGGGCTGGGCCAGGTCTTTTTTTGTCTAAAAATGATACAAATTTTGGGAAAATAAAAATTTTACATAAAACACTAAATGAAATACAAAATAGATAACAAATTGAAATGAAAATTTCAGAAATTTTATTTCAATTGAATTTAATGAATGCAAAGTAAAAACTAATAAATTGAAAAAATACAATGGAATATTGAAATTGGATTAAAATATAAAAATAATATAATAAAATTGAAAAAATTGTAGTGGCATTGAAAAATCACAAATAAGTAATAACTTTTAAATAAAGTTGAAAAACAAAATTTACAAAATTTTTTGAAATGCTATGCAATTATTGAGTAAACAAAAAAAAAAAAAAAATTGAATTCATCAAGATCTACCTCCAAATCCTCAATATCATTGACCTTGATCTTGATTTACATTATCTTCTTCTAATGAAACGTCACGTGAAGTGTCATGCCCTCTTTTATCTTATAGTCTATCCTTAAAAGATCCATCTATGCCTTTAAGCAAATACCCTAGTACTTACAATAAAACAAGACTGATAGAAGTGGCAAGAGCTAGATAATTTTTTCCATGTTCACTCCACCAAGCTAAAATATCAAAATTATTTAATTACTCCAAATTGAGGGAATTTGTTCATGAACTTTTAAATAACATTTAGTAAATGAACTTTATGATGAAGAACTAATAGTTGACTTTTGCCTTTTATTTATTAAAGGCCAAAAATTGTATCTTTGTCTCTTTCAATACTAGAACTATATGTTTTAGTAGTTGAGGCTATACAAGTTCTCTTATGTCCTATTCATTGAGATTCATATAATTTGTACATTTCAAACAATAAATTATTAATTTCATATTTTTATATTCTAATTTCAGTTTTCAAATTTTCACAATAAGATTCAATTAAAACATCTAAACAATCTTTTTTAATCATAGGATCTAATATTATAGCTAAGCAATATATAGGAGAAAGATTTTCTCAATATTTTTTAAATTCAGCTTCCATTGTGTCAATAATATATAGAAACTTTAAATTACTTCTATATTTTGAAAAACATCCAAAAATGAAAAATAATGATTAAATAAAATACAAGCAGTTGGATAATAAACAACAAAAAATTTATTATATTTGTTATATAATAAAAATTTTGTAAAAAATACTTTATACGAACTGCAATTTCCTAATCATCATTAGCTATAGAATCGTGGGGCATTTTCTCATTATAAAAATTAGTCAGAATAGGTGTAATTCCACCTATGTTGAACATCTAATATAAAATATCTATATTTTATCCCATATTTTGACATAAATATTTAAATCTTGTTTTCTTGTAACAAAATTTTTAATATACATAACACAAATTCTAATTTTAGAAATATGTAAAGCATTTAATATACTTGTAGCAATTGTCAGACCATTATATAACCATTTAAGTATTGTAAATCTTAATATTCATTTTGTAAAAGCTATTGTTCATTAATAAAATGCCCTGTAACTCAAATATAAATTATATTATATTTAGAAGCCAAAATATTAGATGTAAGTGAAATTTTAGAATTAATAGATGACAATGTAGAAATTAAATTTTGCTTATATGAATAAAAATTTTTTAAAGCATCTGTTGTAATTGTATTTTTATTTTTTTTTAAATTAGGGATTTGCTAATTGTTGTAAAAAACTTTCTAGCTTAGGGTCTTCAACTATAATCCAATGATGAAACCTAAAAGAATTTATCAAACTAGCCTATGCAGAATAGATGTTAGTTAAAAGACTTGTTGAAAATCCAAAATTGTGCAACCTCTGATATAATAGATAAAACTCCAGCAGATATAATAGATAAAGTGTGCAACCTCTGATGCATGGTAAGCCAAAAACGTAATATTGTTTCAAACCGCAGTGGGAGTTGAAGTTGAAGGATTTGGAGAGTTTATTTACATTAGGAGATGGCCAAGTTCTATACCATTTGTTTTCTCTTTCTCATCAGGTTTGTCTTAAAACAATTTCAAGTTAATTTGATTCCTCTTTTTCTCTATTTGCAATTATGGGTTCATCTTATTTCCTCCTGAAGTACTTATATAAGACATGCAGAAGAGTTTTTAGCATTTGTTGCATTAATCTTTCTTAGGGAATTTAAAAACTCCCTTACCAAACCTTTATTATTGGCATTGATATTTTCTTTACTTGTTTCAATGTCGCAGTTGATGCCATTAGGTTGCAAGCCAATGAAGGGTGCATTAATGTGCAAACATTCATTGATCCATGTGATAATTGCACTAAGACATGCACTTCAAATAAACCTAGCAATGGCTACGTCAAGGATGCATTTTGTTTCTATCCACCTGATGCAGCCTTCACAGAATGCATGTGCAAGTACTCTACATGTTGAGAGGCTAATTCATCATTTCTCTTCTCTTCTCTTGGTCTCTTCCCTATGTTATGTAATCTCTTGCTTCCTTTTTCAATAAATATCAGAGCTAGGCATCATTGATAATAAAAGTTGAGTTTTTGGACTTTTCTTATTCAAAGTATTAATTTTCATTCTTTTTCTCTCTCTCATTAGAAATTATATATTGAAGATATTTTTGATTCTTTCTGATAAACTCTACTAATTAATTTTACACCTCATAACTTTAATAGTATAAAATCAATGTTTTTAAAACCAACCCAGAAATAAAACTATTTGTCCATTTGGGTGGCAGGTCAGTGGCCCAATTGTTCTGGTGAAATAGGTCATATAGATAAATAAAAAGAATCTAAAAATAGGTACAAGCACAAAGGTAAGTTTGAGATATTTTACTAAGGATGGAAATGGCAAACACAAATCAGAGAAAGGGAGAATTAATTTCTATCAAATAACCCCACTGATTGAGGTTGTACTTGGTACCATTGCCACTTCTACTTTGAACATTTTATTTTGGTTAATACAAATTTTATGAGAATATTTATTTTTTATGCCAAAAAGACTTTGAGTTATCAATACAACATTGGGTATCATTACAGCTTCTCTAGGAAATTTAACATCAGTTTTGATGTTTCTACTATATATAAATGGCAACACCTAATCCCATGACTGCATTTTTCTAGTGGAAGTGGTTACCTAATGTGATGTGGCAAGACAATTTCTCATAAAATTTATATTAACCAACACAAAATGATGCAAGTAGAAGTGTCAATGGTACTAAACACAACTAGATGATTGGGTCATTTACCAAGTTGTAATTTATGTTTTTTACCTTTTTTTGCAAGCAAGCAATTTAGAGGTGAAATGAACATGAAATTTTTGTTGCTAAATGGGTCAATTGATCTGAGTAGTTAATTCAACCATGTGTTGAAGACATTGACCAAAAAAATGTAGAAAATTGGGAATTCTTGTAATATTATATATTCATTGAATTAAGTAAAATATCTTTGAATATGAAAACTATTAGCCTATAGATAGGGGTGCTCATAAAAAATATAAAAGCTGAATCGAGTTGAGAAAACTGATAAAAAATTTAGTTAATTGAACCAAGCCGTCAATATTTTTGAAAACCCAAATTAAAGGACCCTCTTGGTTTTTAATTAACCTAGAAAAAATGATAGTTAACCAAATTGACCGGTATATATCTCTATCTCTGTCTATAAGTATATATCAATAACTAGCGGGACCCGTGTGATGCAGGAGATTTATTAAGGAAAAATAAAACAATGGAAATTAAGAATTTTATTAATAATTTTAGTAACCTTTATTTTAGTAATTTGTTATAACAATAATTTAATAATTTAGATGAATTATATTAATAATTTTTAACAAAAATAATAAATTATTGCTAATTACTCAATAAATAATCTTTTCACTTTATTTGTTAGTGTTTAAATTTATTTATTTTACTTTGTTAATCATTAAATGTTATAATTAAATTAATCTATAGATTAACTTTTTTAGTCATAATTAAATTAATCAAAGTCAAATCTCTAGGTTTAAGACTGTGAAACAAATCCTTGTCCCCATCTTCGTCCCCATTCTCGGTTGGGTATCATTATCAATCCCCATCCCTACCAAGGCAATATCCATCCCCAACCCCATTAGGTCAGAGAAGCTGAGTACCCGATGGGATGGGGAACATTGCCATCCCTATTCATATTCAAATCCTATTAATTGGTTAATTGTCATAAAACTACCTCGAAACCTAATAAATAAAATTAAATTTTAGCAAATTTTTATCTAACAACTATTGAAAGTTAGGAAATTAATAAAAATTAGTAATTCATAAAATAATAATAAGAAGTAAAAATTTATTGAAAATAATAAAATATACCACTTGAATTCCGTATAAAAAATATAAAATTTAATTAAAATATTAAAACTAATAATGACCTAATTATAAATGTCTTAAGACTCCTACTTAGAGATTATCATTTTTAACTTAGCCTAAACCTGGCTAAACCAACAAATTTTTGGGCTTAAGCAACTATTTTCTTCTGAGATAGGTATAGCTTAGATCTACACCAACCCCATAGAATGTAGACAGTAGGATTGTAAATGGTTTGGATTCAGATTTGGACCAATTGCTCTTCTCCATGATTTTTACTGACCCCTTGTTGGGAGCCCGAAGGCCTATGCTCTGCAATAGAGGTGTTAGAGAGAGAAACTGAACTAACATAAGGACTGAGTTCCTTCCCAATTTTTAGATAAATTTGTTTAGTTTTCACTAGAACCAAAGGTTTTGGTTGATCAAGTTGGGTAGGTCGAATGTCTGTGGCCGTAGATTTGGAATCGTCCTTATGACTCTGCTTATTTTTCTTTCCCTACAAACTACTTTATGACCATGTTTAAAGTGAAAAGTATAATATTATGGCAAATTTTCATATTCAATCTTCTACCATAAACTAGACTTACCCATTCCGACCCAAACCGTAGAAGATTTTTCTTTCATTAAATCTAGTTCCACACAAACCTTAGCAATTGTGTTTTGCATGTGTCATGAATTTGCTATTCTGACTTTAAGAACCCTTCTAGCATCTTGAGCAATCGATTTGATGTAAGCATAATTATATAGGTTCACTAGAAGGAAAGGATAGTTGATCAAGATAGGGACGATTAAAGGGTCTCACCAAGTTCCATTCCTGGCATCCATTTCAAAACCCATAAGGGAAATTATTTTATAAAGAAAATCACTCTTAACCAAACTCGAAGGTATTCGACTTCTTTGAATCTAAACAAGACATGATGTTGATATTGGTTAGGTTAGAAACAAGATTTAACATGGTCAAACCAAATCAGATGGCTGGCCAAATTTTAAGAAAAAAATTTCTAATCCAACTCAAGAACCAGTTTCTCGGTATTTTGAAATATATTCCTAGATAAATCTTACACTGAATAGGACCAGATTTGAAACCCAAATTAGATTTTTATTATACCTGATACAAAGTCCACAAAAGAAGTTCCCAAAGTGGTAATTCATGCCCAATATCAAACTCGAACCAGCCTCCAACTAATGATGGTGTAGTTATAAGAGTAAAGCCGATTTAGCCAACACCTTTTCTATAAAACTGATCTCCAAATTGACTTGGATTTGTTGCATTAGTGTGAACCTAAGTGTGTGATATTTTTCTCAAAAACACAGTAGAGGGTTGATGAATTTCAACCCCCACCACAGCTGAATCGAACTAGTATTTATTGGGTTCAAGGGAAGAAGAGAAGAGAGGAAGATGATGAAGAGAATAGGGTGAATCATCCCTCCACACTAGTCCCTGATATAGAATACTCTCCTAATTCTACTAGGAGTTGATCCAAATTATATTTGGATCAAGACTTATCTTTAATTAGATAAGTATTATCTTATTAAGAGAATGGGTGCTCCATACCTAGATCCATACCCATTTTTGACCCATCATGCGATCACTTAACTAATCACATTAATAATGGGCCAAAGGCCCGTTTTCTTTAATGGCTCACTAACTTAGGAATTGCAAAGCCATATAGGCTTGAACATTGTATGGCGTGGAACCCACAAAGGTCTCGCACAAATCTACTAAAGTTTGGCCCACCCTTGGAAATAGGGAATCCAAATTCACTACCTATAGGTAGTAAACCCCTGACCCATAGTTTGGGCCCAACATTTAAACATAAATGATCATTGGATTTAGACAACCTATGAAGACCCAAGGATAATGTACTTATGCAAGATGAAGCCTATCAAGTAACCACCCTTGTAATGGTCTCTTTCGCTTAACCTCTCAACCCATAAGCATCAAAACATCGTTTATAGGGAAGAACCTCTTCCCTGATTGCAAAATGTTGTGTCACACTCTTAGCTCAGATGGATCTTGGGATTAAAATCTTTTGTAAATATTTTTTCATAAAATAATTATATAATATATTAATACATTTTACAAATCAAATTTTAAATAAAATTGAAATCCACTGTTGGTAATTTAAGTTTCCATCAAAGAGAGTATAAACCTTGATATGACTTTGTCTGACAAGGGCAGATCATATCACTACGACCACCCATACCTTGGTCATAGTGAATGTATGTCAGTTCTAATAAATAATTCAAGCCTAAAAATAAAAAAAAATCCTTGGAATGTTAATGAAGTAGAGGCTGGTTTAGCTAGGTGAGTGTCGGGTTCCTTACACTTTCCCACACCATACCTTGGTCCCCGAACCCAAAGAATCTCAATCCCATTGCTTTACGAGTCACCAAGAAAACAAAAATATTTTTCTTGAAAAAATCCCAGGTTTTCCTAAATTCCCATTTCCCAAAAAAATTAGGTGGCAACTCCATACTCCACTTCGTCCCCCTCTGGGTTGGCTAGCCACACACCCGACTTAAATATTTATAAAATTCTTTGGTATAACTAGAAACACTTTGATCACTATTTTGGTGGAGATGATGAAACTTTTGATATATAATTTGAGAATAATTAAAAGGGAGGAGCTTTTCATTTAATTTGATTTTCATTTTGGCCTAAGTATTAACTTGCCACATTCCTCTTTGCTCACAACTTAGTATTGTTACCACCAAACTAAGGCATGACCTTTGAGTTTTGTAGCAAAAAATTCAACTTTCCTCTCTTCTGATAATTATTTCCACTTAAAGAAGTTTCTAAAAATACAATCCATTTACAATAAATATCAAGATTGAGCTTACCATCAAAGACAAAAACATCAATAGGAATGCTCCTGTTGGTTCCTAATTATAATGCACATGCAAGTCGATCCATATCCCAAGCTTGTTGTGAAGGTGCTGATCTTTGTAATGCTACTTTAGAAGAACTTGATGTGTTGGACTAGTGGGATTACTTGTAGAGGCTTGCCCGAGAGTTTACATAGAATCTCTTCCATCATGAATTGAATGGTATTGTAAGATTGATTTAATTCATTAGCTTCTTCCCATAAGTAGGCATCCTTTATTGGAGCCTTGCGCTGTTACTAGGCTAACCTCTTAGTGGTATGGTTTCACTTCTTTGAAAGGTTCGTATATCTGGTCTGCTCTGTTTACCAAATTTGCTTTACTTATACCTTTTGGTACAAAGTTCTTATCAACAAACCATTTATTGCATTGGAAAGTAGACTCAAAGAGCTTTCCAAAGATATATAACATGACCCAATTTGATGAATATTTCATTGCCAAAATTAGGACATCACTTGACTTATTTTTTGGAGCTACATATAACACTATATTTGGACTTAAAAAATGACTATAGCAATGATGTTCCAAGCTCTAACTCGACACGCTTTGATACCAATTGATGCAACTCAAATATGAGGAAAAGAAATAAAAGAAATTTTCTCAAAAAATGGAAAAAAAGAAGAATATGCATCTTAATGAAAATCAAGTTTTTAAAGAATGCATCTTTTTTTTGAAGGGGGAGTAAAGAAAGAATAGGTACCATGGGTAGACCTTAGAACCAATCCCAAAACCACCAAGGCCAAAACCAGCCCTAGAACTGGCCTTCACAAGGTAGGTTATGGTTCCAAAATCCTGAAACCAACATACCCTTATAGGGTAGGTTCCAAGTTCTCCCATGGAACGGAACCGAACCAACCCATTGATGGTTAACCAACATACCCCTAATGGGGACCAGCCCCTCTCTTCTCAGTGACTGGTTATAAATATTATATATCCTTTGTGGATGCATTTAGTAAATTTATTTCGATCTATCCATTAATGGTTAACTCATATGCTTTGGAAGGCTTTTGTTTCTTTCAAAACTATGGTTGATAAATTGTTGGATTTAAGGGATTCTTGGAACATCATGGTATTGTTCATCGTACTTTCTGCCCACACACTTCTGAACGAAATCGTATTGTAGAGCAACATCACCATTCAATTGTAGGCATGGGATTGGCCCTACTTGATATAGTTTCCATGCCTAAGTAATACTAGTGGGATGCCTTTGAAATAGCGATTTACAATCCACTCCTATTTTGGGCTATAAATCTCTGTGGCAAGTTTTATTTAGAACAAATCCAGAGCTTTTGTCACTAAGGACTTTTGGGTGTGCATGTTATCCCTGCATCAGGCATTACAATACACACAAGTTCGTCACTAAATGGACTAAAAGGAACAATATGAAAAATAAGTTTCATTGATAAGTCTTATAGTAATTCAGATCCAAATATCAAATAATAGAATGATTCTATTAGGTAGAAAAATACTATCAATAAACTAACTAGAAAATAACCTATTGAATGGTCATAAAACTAAAGAATTGTTAATAAGGAACTGAAAAAAGAATGATGATTTTAACTAGAAACATGCAACAACAAATCTTAAATGGTAAGCCTAACGAATCGACTTTAAAATTAGAAGACTACCCAGATGAAAAAGATTACGAAAAGTCTGAATGATGCTAATCTAGTGCCCAACAATCCATACAAATAATGAGGATGCATTGACAATGTGAAATAAAACATAGAGGGAATAAATACTCAAATTATATTAACATAGAGGGAATAATTACTCAAACGATCCCAAAGATGATTGGGGATAAATGAGAATTAAACTAAAAACATGATAAGATTGCCATGCTACCGATATTAGATTGGTGCCTCAAAGACTGCGTTCCATGTTAGCACCCAATTTTTGCTTGGTCCCTTCACCCTACCTCTTAGACCCCAAAAACTTAGAAAAGCAACCAGATCAACTTGAGACTTTTTAAAACCCGAAATGCCCTCACTTGACACAACCCACAAGACAAATTACAACCTTGAGATCAACATCAATGTCCTATCAGACAGCATCCCCAGACTTAGAAAACTACAACTTAATTACACATTAATTTTCATGACTAAACTCTAAAGATTCACCGTTCATCACATCAACTTCCTTTCTAAGGGCCCCAATCCATGCGATATTCAAACTCCAACATATCCATCACCTCGAGATCATTAGGAAACAATCAACTAGCGAATTCCACCACGAATCTTCAACAACCAACCATAAAAACATCAAGATCTCATTCGGAGGGCCCTGAATGATTACTAAGATTGACCATATATTTCTCAGATCAGAACCATCCACTTGACTCATCACCCTAATCCATGCCTACCTACCAAATTGTAGCTCAAAATTCCCTTGTTTAACCCCCTACCAAGCCTAGATCCTATTCCAATAAATCTCATTAATTAGAGCCTACCATCCATCATCTCAACGTCACATGACAAATCAGACCTTACCACTGCGTTCGGAGACCCAAAAAACCCTAGCATGTCAAATATCATGACCAAACACCTCCATTTGACCGTTGAAAAAGTAAGATTCCATTTTCGGACCTTCTCGTTGATTAGAAAACCATAAGCTAAGACCACGATCTGAACTAAACTAGTAAATCTACACCTCTGATCAAAGATCCATCACTTCCATTAGATTTAGGACTTTCAAAAGTACCAACCCACCAAATTTCATCCCAAAATTCCCCTACTTAATCTTTCATCAAACAAAGATTCTACTTCAGCAAATCTCATTGATCTGAACTTATCAGCCATAAAACTCAATCATCCTGACCCCATTCGTCCGATCAGACCTCACCACTGTGTTTAGAGACCCAAAAAAAACCCGGGACGCCAAATTTCATGACCAGACTCATTCATTTGACCGTTAAACTAGAAAGATACTATTTCGACACACCAAATTAAATTACCACATCATCTGGCTCAACCTGAAGCCTTAAAAGGGTGGTGACTGATGTCAAACCCATTCTTGACCCATTAGAACACCTAGACCAATCAAACAAAGCCTAATAGACCCAAAGAAAAGACAAAATAGCTTTAAAAATTTCATCAAATTTACATTTTCTACCACTGTCAGCCCCAAATAGGGGCTACAACATTTGACACGCCTGAAGCTCCCATTGGATGCATAAAGCTCATGAAAACCACCCCCAAATCGAAGAAAGAGTTGCACTAAACAGGAAAGCTTGATTGAACATCATTTTCTTTGAATAATCTTTACTTATTTGTGTGTAAAACCTTAGTTAAATCCCAAGCACTGTAACTAAACAAATTAAGGCCTGACTCTCCTCTATAAATACTGATCTAATCCGAGCTCTAAACATCATATTCTAAACTCGTCTCCTCGACCTTTAAGCGAAGGTTGCTGCAACCAGAAACATTCCCTAGCTTAAGAACCCATCTAAACTTCGTTCTATTGCATCCCTAGCTATTGGAAAACTCTCACCAAGGAACACATGAAAGGTAGGTCTCCTTTAGTTTTTCTGGGTTGCTTGAAAAATCAGTACCGAAGACCCAATAACATTACCTCAGAATTAGTCATAGGAGGAGTTGAAAGCATGTTCCTCCATATTTAAGAAATTCGTGTAACCATTTCTATTTTTCTCTGGAAGAAACTGAGCCTGAATAACTCCCGTATCGGGCTACTAAAGCAGCTTGGAGAGAGGGGTGCCTAACACTTTCCCTCTCCCAATCCTTGGGACCTGAAATCTCTTGGTTGTGTGCCTTTTCCATGGAAAATAGAGTCACTATTAAAGACTTAAATCGAGTTTTTCAAACCCGAAAATGAAAAAAAATGGGTGGTGACTCCATCTCTTTGAGCCGGCCATGAGCTTCCCGGAGCTCACAGCTAGCAACTCTACTAGGGACTTCTTTAAGGACCTTTGTGGGGAGACATTTTGGCTCAAATTCACGCTCTGTTGTTGTGTGCTATAAGGCTTAGACTATTTTTGTTGGTTGGCGATTAAAAATAGCACCTCAAGAAGATTAGGCGTGATAAACCTTCCCAGCGCAATTCAAAACCACATTTTAGCATTCTTTGGTGCGGGTGATCTCCTCTGTGTATGCCCAAAACCATCACTGGACCAAAATCGCGCCTAAAGCTCCACCCAGGATTATACCTTTGTCGAAATCGCAATTAGAGTTCTACCCAAAACACCTCTTCTTCAAAATCATGCCTCATTTTATCTCTGTCTTAGCCTAAAAGCCAAAAACCACACCTTTCTGCAATTTCATCGCACCTAAAATCCGAATAGCACCTTCTCAGAATTTCGTCGCTACCTATAACTTCATCGCAACCCATAACTTCATCGTTGTGGCTAACCGACCCGAAGGGGGGGACAGATTGGGATATGGAGTTTGGAGTTGCCACCTAAATTTTTGGAATTGGGAATTTAGGAAAACCCAGGATTTTTCAAGAAAAACATTTTATTTTGTTTGTGACTCGTTGTCCAATAGGTATGAGATTCTTAGGGTACGGGGACCAAGGTATGGTGTGGGAAGGTGTTAGGCACCCCACACATGCCCGGTTGAACCAGCCTCTACTTCACCAATGTTCCAAGGATTGTTCATAATTTTGGACTTGAAATTTTAATTAATACCCATACATATAAATTTATCAAGACGTGAGAGAAATGGAATTTACCAAAGAGAATCTAGAAATGAAACAAATTAAATCATGGAAGAAGAAATGAATAAATTACGCAAACAACTAGCTAATTTGAAGGGGTTGTGATTGAAACAAACCATTTCATTGAAATTAGATTGAAGAATGACACTAAGTGATTAAGGAAACTAGGCAGAACTAGCAAACTAAACGATTGATGGTGAAACTAGCTAATAACAAATGCAAAAGAAGAATTTGCTAGTGGGGATGCAATCTACTAATGCAATTATTTAGAAGTTAGATGTCTTGGATGGCTGAAATGTGAATATAAAAGCCTGCAAAATTTCAAAAAAAAAAAGAAAAGAAAAAAAATAAATGTCAAAGGAAACATGTATGGATTCTAGAATTAGAAGACTCGTATAAATGGGTGGCCGATTGACCAAAGAGAAGAAAAAAAAAGATAGGGCTGGCTTTCAAAATGCTAAAAAGATGAAATTAGATTATTAAGTGCCAAATGATTGCTAAACTAAAATGAGAGGGGATGACATATTTAATGATGCTAAAAACATGCTGATTTCAATAAGAAATTGATCCTATCCTACACTACTACTACTTCTAAGTGGCAAACGACTGAATCCGAACATCGGGTGAGATAAATTGCTAGTAAATCAACACCAAAGAAAGAGAACAGTATGAGCTATTAACCTACTTTAAGAAAATCAAGAAAGGAAAAGAAAAAGAAAACTGTAATTATAATGACCGAACTAGCAAATATTGATAATTAGACATGTAATAAAAGTAAAAAAAAATATGAAGACTAAACAAATGATATCATATTAGAGATTATGAGAGAAATGAATATTCAGAAACATATGAAATGAAGATAAAAACAGACCTAAGATATGCCGCTTATGGGTGTTGATCGTGATTGAATTCTTCATGGTCCATTTTAGCAAGCTTTGGACCCCATATTCACTCTAGTTCCTTTCTTCACTTTAATGCACAAAAGGAATTAACTCTTTGGTTCAATCCTCGAAAGATCTGGAGTCATTTTAGTGTGACGGAATGTGGCCCAAGTGGTGGAGAACGTGCTGGATGAAAGGAACTTTTCTGCTGCATGGTCGTCACTTTAGGAATGCTTCATGCTTCAAATTAAACATAACCTAGGGATTCTATGATTGTAATACTGGTATGGGGAAGCTCGGGGGATGTTGTAGAGTGAATGGGGAAGGCCTTGGACGTGAGTAGATGAAGGCTAGAGCTGTTTGGGACGTAAAGGGAGTATTCTCTATACTAGAGAGTGTGGGATCTCTAGGTTTTCTTGTGTATTTTGGATATGAGACAGGGGTGGTATTTATAGATTTTTTGAGAGGGGAATGGAGGGTTTAGATGGGAGATAAGGGAGATCAATGGCTGATGTTTAAATAGTTTTTAGAGGGAGATTGATTGAGAGAATGGGCTGTCAAGACAGCTTTGTGAGAGATTCTCTCAATCAATCAAGACAAAGATTGAAAGATTTCACCAATTTACCTTAATTGGACATTCCAAATTTAGGTGATTGGCTTGTTTGATTGGAAGCTATAGCTGGTCAAATCTTAGATCTTTAAGATGTTTCTAGAGGCTGAAGGGAAGTTTTGATCGTAGAATGTCCTAGGTTCAAAGTTATTGTGAAGAGGATTCTAAACGGAGGGCCTGGATCAAGTCTAGTTTTGGGTCTCAAGATGGAGGGGCTAACGGTACTGTTGGAATTTGACGATCTTGGTACCGTTGGACTCGAAATTTTGAGCTCTATCCATCTACAGGGTTGGATTTCATATTTTCTGGGGTTTAGGATTTAGGATTAGAGATGATCCCGATCGGACGATCAAAATCGGTTTTAGCTTTGGGTCTTGAGATGAAGGGGTAAGCGGTGTCGGATTTGGGTGATCTTGGTGTTGCTAGGATTTGGATTTTTGGGCTCTACATACCTATGGTCTCAGATTTTGGATTCGATGTTAAATGAGGATTAGGATCAAAATGACTCTGATGGGACGATTAGAATCGGTTCCGACTTCAGCTCTTAGGATGACGAGGTAAACGGTGTTGGACTTGGGTGATCTTGGTGTTGCTGAATTTGGATTTTTTGGCTCTACATACCTATGGTCTCAGATTTTGGATTTGATGTTAAATGAGGATTAGGATCAAAATGACTCCGATCGGACAATCGGAATCGGTTCCAGCTTTGGGTCTTAGGATGATGGGGTAAACAGTGTCGGACTCGGGTGATCTTGGTGTCATTAGATTCGGACTTTTGGGCTCTACGTACCTATGGTCTCGGATTTTGGATTTGATGTGAAATGAGGATTATGATTAAAATGACTCCGATCGGACGATCAAAATCAGTTTCGGCTTCGGGTATCAGGATGAAGGGGTAAACGGTGTTGGACTTGGGCGATCTTGGTATTGTTGGATTTGGATTTTTGGGCTCTATGTACTTATGGTCTCAAATTTTGGATTTCATGTGAAATGAGGATTAGGATTAAAATGACTCCGATCGAATCGGTTTCGGCTTTGGGTCTAAAGATGAAAGGGTAAACAATGTTGAATTTGGTGACATTGGTGTCATTGGGTTTGGTTTTTTGGTCTCTATGTATCTATGGTTTTGGATCCTTGAGGCCCCAACTTTTGTAAAATTCCAAAAATACCCCAGGTCGACCGTAAGGTTAGCTTAAGCATGCTTGAACCTCAAAGTGCTGCAGAAAGACTAAGGAACATAAAAATGTGGTGTCTACAATCTTATCCTGTAACTTCATTCCAGCTTGTAACTTCATCGCAACTCAAATCAACCTCATTGCAACCCGTAAGCCCAAAATCGCAACTTAGTCTAACCTTATCGTAACTCAGATCAACCTCATCGCAACTCAGTCCAACCTCACCACAACTCAGATCAACTTCATCGCAACTCAGCCTAACCTTATCGCAACTCAAATCAACCTTATCGTAACTAGAAGCCCAAAATCGCAACTCAGTTCAACCTCATCGCAACTCAGATCAACTTTATCGCAACCCAAAAGCCCAAAATCGCAACTCAGTCCAACCTCATCACAACCCAGATCACCCTCATCGCAACCCAGAAGCCCAAAATCGCAACTCAGTCCAACCTCATCGCAACTTAGATCAACCTTATCACAACTCAGAAGCCCAAAATCGCAACTCAATCTAACCTTCACAACTCAGTTCAATTTCCTCGCAACTTATAAGCTACTTATCGCACCTTCTTCTTGCTCATCGCACCTTGGAACCTACCATCGCACTGTATTTTAGTCTTATCACACCTAATCGCACCCGTCTACCCTCCCCGCGCCCAGTTATTGCATCACAACCCCTGTCGTAGCGCACTGAATGTCTATCGCGATTAGCCTTCAGTATAGCAAAAAAATCATACAATTCCCGTCTACTAGGCCTCAAATTTCCTTTTTTTGTTTTTTTTTGGATTTTTTCCCTTTTTTTTCTTTGTTTTCTTTTGGGTTTTTTCCCTCCCTTCTTTTTCTTTGGTAATCTCTCAAAATTTGTAGTTTTTGCTTTCTATGTAACTGAATGTGATTAGCTTAGTTTTGGATAGCAGTAAATTGCGTTCCTTTTTCTTTCCTTCTCTTTGTTTTAGTTAAAAAGCATTGAGAGGACCTAGCTTCTACTAGATCCCTAAATGTGGCCACTTGAAAACTTGTAGGATTGCTTGAAAATTTAAACATGTGGCTACATTCTCCCATTTTTCTTTTGTTCTATTGCTTTTCTATCCAATTCTCTTGCATGCTTGAACGCTCACAATTACGCACACTCTCATGTAAATGAAATTAGAATCCCATTTCACCTATTAGAGGGAGGGTAGTAGGTGTGTGCCCCTGGATTTTGGTCCTTAAAGGCTCCACCAAAACCTTCAAACTAGCCACCAACCAAATAAGCCCTTTTGTCCATGGGTGGAGGTTTGAAGGCTAGCAACCTTGTTGGAACCTTAGAGTCTAGAACTCCTCCAACAACTTCATGCATTTCACTTAGAGTGCCCATAGCCTTAGATGGAAGTAGGATAGAATGACCTTAGCATAATTAGGACTAGGATACTATGAGTGTTGCACTATGTGGTTGTCATCCTTTGAAGTAAGATCAAAATAAACCTTAAATCCCTTAAAGTAAAAAAAAACTTAATCTAAAAAAACACATCAAAGTACCCTTTAAGCTATCAATGTTACGCCCAAAAACTCAATCAAATCTGAAATCAATATCAAAATCCATTAAGTTCTCAAAATCTAAAGTTCCCATTTGAAATACTTAGAGAATCCTATCTTGTCACTCAAGGCTGTTGTTCTCAAGATTAAGTAGATGCATGACTCTGTGAGTTCAACTCTTGAGAAATAGCAAAAGGCCATTTTGATCACTTCTACTATTCTTCATCCTATGTCCATCTCTTGGCTATGTAAATGCATGATTCCATGAGCTCAACTCTTGAGAAGTAGCATCAAGATGCCATTTTTTACCTCTTTCATCATTTGTCCAGTATCCACCTCTTATCTAAGTGAGATGCATTGAGTTCAACTCTTGGAAAGGTCATCAAAACACCACCTTAACCCACTCCCGGAGTTTCAAGTAGATATATATGGAAAGGGTCAAGCCCTCCCTTGACTAGTACCAAAGGATGCTCCATTCCCTCAACTGAACATTAGGCTAGGTAGATGTTTGGCCCTATGAGTAGCTCTTGAGAAATAACATCAAAATGCCACTTCGACCTTCATTCCTTCAAAACTCTGGGATGTCAAGTAGGTGCACATATGGTGTAGGGATGTATATTCCCTTACCTAGTATCTAAAAAACATTTTCATGATCCTTCAAATATCTTTATTACTCTTCTCCAAACTAAGTAAAGGTTTGACCCAATGAGTTTGCTCTTAAGGAACAACATAAAAATGTTGTTTTTCAAAAACATGGTATAAAAACTAATTAGTCTCGGCATTCTTCAAGTATTTTTAATTACACCACTAGTTGCCCAAGTCCCAAAATTAATAATAAAATGAGGGAAAAGAACAAATGTACCAAATAGCATCAAATCCCAATATCTAACTTATAATAAAAATATATTTCTAGAATCATCCAATGTATAGATCTATCAAGAACACAATAAAGCAAATGTTCATAAATTGAGGTGAAATAAAATTGTCTAACCATTATCCAATGAATTCCTCACACCCCAAAAGATTTTTCAAAGTTTATTTAAACATTGTTTGTTTTGCAACTTCAAATTCAATCTTAGTTTTTACTTTCTAAATGCTTTATTTTTTTAATATTCGATAGAGGTCCACTAATTTACGACATCCTATCTAATCACCTACACACCTAACCTTCTTAGGACTCCTTCAATCAATAGCCATCGTAGAATTGACAACCATAGTTCACCCATAGCACCCTACACTCTCGCAAATCAGGTTTAACCTTGACCCATTCTTGCTTAGGATCTAATATCTAGTTAGCCAAATCATAGTAGCCTCAATAGCTCTAGGTGCATATTAGGGGTAGGTCAACTTTATCATGGTTTTCTGTTGTTTTGCCTGCACTTCATCATTTGCATGAGCATATCGAATGTCATCACATGTTGCATCCCTAGAACTAGTCCTTAGCCCACACCAGTTTATTTCCACCGTTAGATGCCTACAACCTAGATTGGTACCTTTATAAAACCAACAACATTGGCCCTTTAGACAACCAACTTTAAAATGTCTACCTAGCTTAACTCCAATAGAGTAAAACAAAAATACACAATGCAAATCAAACAAAAGTTCAAACCCCTCTTAAACCATAAAGAACCCTTTTAGGATCGTCATGGAGCAAGCCTCTCATCAACCTCTCGCTGAACAAGACTTGTCAATCGTGCTCTACCAAGAAGAATTGGCCAAGATGAAGGAAGACTTGAAGGACTTACAAACATCCCAACCAGAAGAAATAATTGAGTTTAATTATTTATCCTCTCACTCCAACCTTGACATGGATCTAGAGCTCACAACTTCCTTTATTGTATGGACATGTTTGAGCTTGAATTTAAGATCCTATAAGGAGCCGCTTTGGACTGGTATACCCAACTCAACCTAGACACTCGGAGGACATGGAGCAAATTGGTGAACATTTTATTAAGAGTTTTATTGATCTAGAACACCTTAGGACAACATGGGACAAGTTTTCCAAGACTTTCATCAATTGAAAGAAGTTGGTGTGTGCATCGAATGGGGAGTTTAGCATAAGAAAATCCAATTGGCATCTACAAATCCACTAGTTGAGATCAAGGAACCTACTTTAGTTGCCACCATGCATTAACCTTCCTATTTAACACAGAAACAACAAACTTTAACTATAAAGAGATGATTCGCTTCTCTCCCTCCGCAGTCTCAATTGCTTCCTCAGTCAATCAAGAGTGGTTATCTAACACCTTTGTAACCAATTTTCCAATCCCCTACCAAAGAGCTTCAAGGACTGAGGCACTCAATGAACAATTGCACTTTTCCCAAAGTCAGTATATGATATCTAATCAATATCAAAGAATATCTCTTAAAACATAACTAAAGTATGTAATCAAATTCAAGAACTATGACTGGTATGATACCTCACAAGGGGGATGTAGGTAGCCTAGGCATTGGCGCTTGGGTGAGACTCAGATAATCAAATAAAAATAATAAAACCTTAGGACTCTTAAATACACCTAAAAGCCTAGGTTATCCTCCCAGACACTCTCTAGGTACCAACCCAAATAAGTTAGGCATTGCTTGCATCATCTTTGCATTCATTCCATACATGTTTGCATTCCATCTAAAATCTAATGCTCTTAGTAGGAAAGATGACCACACTTACTAGAGATCAATTCAAGATCCAACAAGAAATTGAGGAACTTCAAAAAGCAGTAAACCTGTTAACCTTCAAAGTTGATTGGCTAATTTCCTGCACAGGAGCAACACCACCAGTTTTTGTTTCGAATCCTACGCCACCGCCTCAACCATCCAAGAAAGAAGTGAAGAAGTTTAGCCCGTTACCTTGCCAACCTTCCCAACTTTTGCCCATCCTAGTTAAGAAAGGATACCTTCATTTATTGCCTTGGAAGCCGCCTGTGGATCCAAAGAATTTCAACTAGAAGGCTTACTGTGCCGACCATCAAGGACTAGGACATGAGACCAATGAAAGCCAGCAATTGAAGTATGCTACCCAATGCCTCATCGATGATGACCAATACAACCCCGAACTCAAGCTTATGGGCATACTGCCACCTAAAGCACATTTGTATTAAACTTTATTTTTCTTTATGCCTTAAAGCCCAATGTACTCAGTTTTTACTTAATGAAATCTTGTTTTGTATCTTTTATCACTTTATGTTTGTGTCCCAATGCTTACTCCCAATGAAATAACGAATTCAACTAGGTCCAATTTATCCTTCCATTGTATCCAGATTTGATGATCAAAAGCTTGCAACAAGACTCATCGATATGTTGTTGAGCAAAGTTAGTTGCTGAATGAAAATTCAAAAAAATAAATTTTCGGAGAAGGTGACAACCCTAGGTAGCACAAGCACTAAAGGAAAAAGGGCAATGGAGTCAACTCACAATGGCTACTCCTAAGTCAGCATCAAGGCATCAAAACCACTATCAATTGTTCATCGATCAAACAAAGGACTGGAGGCCATTTTCGGTTAATCATTTCCCTCGGTCCCTTATCATTCATTTTAGATGATAGTCAGTCCATTTGAGCCTTTCATCTAAACCTTTGTTTGACAAAACCCATAACTTTCCAATTATGCTTGAATCAAAAGAAAAATCAAGGGGCAAAAAAAAAAAAAACAACAAAAAGAAAAAAAAAGCATGAAGAAAAGGCAAAAAGAACTCGGGGCAAGTTCACTAAAGGGCCCCATATTGTCAAAGAGTTATAGTTCTCCCTTGAAGGATCAATTGGGGATGAGCTTAACATGTATTTCATTTAATAAGTCATATATACAATCAAGAGATGAAGGGAGGCCATCTATCAATCATTTCACTTTGTCTTTGCTCCACTAATCAATCATTTGAACCACTTCTTTGATTAAACCCCATGTTTCAAGAGACAGATGTCAGATGTTCGAATGCCCTTACAATAAGTCAAAAAGAGAATAAAGTCAGAAATCAGCAAAGTGAAATTTTGAAGGAAAAAGGAAAGAAAGAAAAAAATGGGGCAGCTAAGCTAAATCTTCACCAACGAAAATTCCTCCTAGATCAAAAAAGATGTATGGCTCATGGCATCGAAAGACATGAAAAGCATTTCTCATCCAAAGGGAATAAAAAAAAGAGAGAAAAAAAAGGAAAAGAAGAAGAATCAAAAAAGAAAGTGCTAAAGGCCCCATTTGTCAATTCAAGCATCTGAAACCTATGTCAAAAGAATATTAGAGCCTCCTATCTTTCGATTCTGAATCATGTGCTAAGCCACGTTTTGTTCCATCTAATAAGACCTCTTCGATCTTTGAGAGATTAGCAAACTGACCTCGGGCACACCTTTTTTCGCTAACAATGACAGGATCAAGTATAGGCCCCTTAAGTAAAAAAATAGAAGAAGAAGAAGAAAAAAGAAGTTAGACTTGAAAATACTAACCTAGGGGCAAAAAGGGTAGAACAAAAAAAAAATACATTCCAAACTCAGGGCAAGCATATTAAAGTACAAGAAGTTTGATTCAGCAAAGTTGTGAAGATTCAATCTCTGTATGAAGGGGCAACTATCTCTGGCTCGAACATTTTCCTAAAGTGAATTTCCAATTGGCATCTGACATTTCTAAGACACATATCTTTGAAACCAACAGTGTTGCTGTCATCAAATCTCACACTGCATTAAGGGTAAACAGGCTCTTTTGAGTGTCACTATTTTGTCAAAAGTAAGCTATCACCTTTCACGTAGTCCTTTTTAACTGCTTGTCATCATCTTCCCAGCCGGAGTCATATGCATTATCCTTTTCTCCAGCCCAAATGTTTCAAAATGGCCAATCATCATAGGAAAAGAAGAAAAGGGTCTTCACCCATTTACTTTGCTTTTTAAAATCATCAAGCTTCCAGATGGGCATATCATTTCCTGCATTATGGCTTAAAAATCATTGTTTGATCATTGAATCTGATTTAAAGTCCCTCATAGCAATAAAGTCCCTCATGGCATCAAAGTCCCTCATGGCACAAAATTCCCTCGTGGCATCAAAGTCCCTTGTGGCAAAAAAAAAAAAAATCTTGAATCATTGCATAGCGAAAAGCTCAATAGCATCATTTTTCTTGCATTTAAAGCATCCAAAAATTTGTTTTCAAATTATCCAAATGTTTTTCAAAAAGTTTAAGAATATTTCATCCCAATCATCCAAAAAATTTCATACAAATCTCCATCATCGAAAAATCTTTCATCATCTTCATAATCCTTCTGTGTAAGTTGCTTTTATCTAAATCCAAAAGTCATTAATCATTTAACTTTCTTTCATTTAAATTATCCAAAAAAAAATCTTTCATCACCTTCATAATCCTTTTGTGCAAGTTGCTTTTATCTAAATCCAAAAGTCATTAATCATTCAACTTTCTTTCATTTAAATTATCCAAATCCATCTACCATTGGGTATTATCGAATACCCATCAAATATCATCGAAATCTCCTACTTTGTGCGATCTGCCTTTGGGCATAATTGAATACCCATCGAATATCACCGAAATCTTTCGCTTTGTGCAATCTGCCTTTGGGCATAATCGAATACCCATCGAATATCATCAAAATTTCTCACTTTATGCGATCCGCCTTCGGGCATAATCGAATACCCATCAAATATCATTGAAATTTCTCGCTTTGTACAATCCGCCTTCGGGCATAATCAAATACCCATCTAAAATCATCAAAATTTCTCGCTTTGTGCGATCTTCCTTCGGGCATAGTCGAATACCATCAAATATCATTGAAATCTCTCTCTTTGTGCAACCCGCCTTCGGGCATAATCGAATACCCATCAAATATCATCGAAATCTCTCGCTTTGTGTGATCCGCCTTCAGGCATAATCAAATACCATTAAATATCATCAAAATCTCTCGCTTTGTACGATCCACCTTCGGGCATAATCGAATACCATCAAATATCATCGAAATCTCTCGCTTTATGCGATCTGCCTTTGGGCATAATTGAGTACCCATCAAATATCATCGAAACCTCTTGCTTTGTGCGATCCGCCTTCGGGCATAATCGAATACCCATCGGAATCTCTCACTTTATGTGATCTGCCTTCGTGCATAATCAAGTACCAATAAAAAATCATTGAAATCTCTCATTTTTTTGTGGTTTGCCTATGGGTATAATCGAATACCCATCCAAATTCATCAAAATATCTCTGGCATAATCTCTTACACATCGAAAACCATTGAAACCTATCACCTTGCGTGGCTTGCCTTCGTGCAAAATCTTGGAATCAATCAAAAGCATTCACTTGGCATAATCCAAAAAAAAAATCTCGTGTGACATACCTTCGAGTAAATCACCCGTAGGAAAGAAAAGAAAAAACTTTCAGTTCGATCATTCCTAAAATCACTTGTAGAGTTCAAAAATATTTTTCCCCCGATGTGTGGCAGTATGTCTAGAAGCATAGAAAGCCTGATGAGTTGTGACCAGACCACCTTATCTTCAAACCATCCTTATGAAATCTCAACTGTTATTGGGGGCATTAGGCTTGAATTATTGAAGTTTTATTGCGTAAGTAACTACTATCTGAAGGGATCTTATTACCTATTAGAATGACAACATTCGTCAAGTTTTCAAAATGGTTTCCTAAAATGACTTCAACATTAAACATAAAAAATCAAAACCCATAAAAACCAAATCAAAATCAATAAAAATCTTCCATCAAATATTTTCAAAAATCAAAACCTGTAAAAACTCAAACAAAAAAATCAAAATTCTTGTTAAATTAGTAAACTTCCATCAAATATTTTAAATAACTTCACCTGTAAAAAATTAGATAAAAAAATCAAAATACATAAATCAAACAACTAATCAAAGCCCATAAAAATTCAAATCGAGAGTCAAAATCCATCAAATATTCAAGTCAAATAGCCAATTTCAAAAATCAAACCCATAAAATTTTAAATCAAAAGCCAAAGTCCATCAAATATTTAAATCCAATAAAACCCATAAAAAATCAAATATTTGCAAAAATCAAAACCCATAAAAATTCAAATCAAAAGTAAAAAACCATCAAATATTCAAATCAAATAACCAATTTCAAAATTCAAACCCATAAAAATTTAAATCAAAAGCCAAAGTCCAAACTAAAACCCGCAAAAATTCAATTTTCAAAAATTAAAACCTATAGAAACTCAAATAAAAAAGAGAGAATCAAAATCCATATTAAATTAGTAAACTTCCATTAAATAATTTAAATAACTGGTTTGAAATGTCAAAACCCGTAAAAAACCAAAAACAAAAAATCCATAAAAAAATTTCAAAAATTAAAACCCGTAAAAATTCTAACAAAAAATCAAAATCCATAAATCACATAACTAATCAAAGTTCATAAAAACTCACATCTAAAATCAAAATCCATCAACCAATTTCAAAAATCAAAACCCACAAAAATTCAAATCAAAATTCAAAATCAATCAAATATTCAAATAACCAATTTGAAATAACTAATCAAAACTTACAAAAGTTCAAATCAAAAGGAAAAATCCATCAAATATTCAAATCAAATAACCACATTCAAGAGTCAAATCCATAAAAATTTAAATCAAAAGACAAAGTCCATTTAAATCACAAATTCTAATATTTAAATCAAATTTCTAAAATCAAAACCCATGAAAATTCAAATCAAAATTCTAAATCCATCAAATATTTAAATCAAGACATGCAAGAAACTCAAATCAAAAACTAAAATCCATATTAACTTAGTGAAACTCCATCAAACATTTGAATCAAATAGCAAATTCAAGCTTCAACAAACTAAATCCATAAAAAATCAAATCAAATTTATAGGCTTTCATGAAATCATCAAAAGGTCAAACCCATACAAACTTAACCTAAAAGATTTTGTCAAATAACAATTTTGAACTTTATAACATCAATTATCCAAAAAACCTAAATCTATAAAAAACAACAATCTTTGAATTCAAAATTTATAAGCATTCATCAAATCACAAAATCGAACTTCAAAAATCATCCCAACCTACAAGCACCCATCAAATCAACTATCAAAACTGAAATCCATAAAATAAAAAAAAAACTTAACAAGCTTCATCCCATACTAAAAAAATATCAAATCCTTCAAAACGTTAATCACCAATGCATGTATTAATCAAAATTCCAATGTCAACTACTTTTTGCTATTATTGGGATGGCACCACTATGTTTTTCTTATGTTTGTTAGATAGTTGCAATTACCTTCCAAGGCTTACGATGTTACAACACCTTCCAAGTAAAGGTTTTGCACGACATCAACTTCAACCTTAACTAAAATTCTAGTAGCAAAATCCCCCCCTCCAAACTCTTGGCCCCCACAAAAATCTTTGTGTGCTTCTTTTTCTTTGTTGTTCGGAAGCCTACTACCTCCATCAAAGAGGGGCAGCTGTTAGCACCCAATTTTTGCTCGGCCCCTTCACCCTACCTCTTAGACCCTAAAATCTTAGAAACACAACTAGATCAACTTGAGACTTTCTAAAACCTGAAATGCCTTCCTTTGACACAATCCACAAGACAAATAACAACCTTGAGATCAACATCAACGTCTGATCAGACATTATCCCCAGACTTGGAAAACTACAACTTAGTTACATGTTAATTTTCATGACTAAACTCTAAAGATCCACCATTCGCCACGCCAATTTCCTTTCTAAGGGCTCCGATCCATGCGATATTCAAACTTCAACTACCCAAAATCAAATCCAACATATCCAGCCCCTTGAGATCATTAGGAAACAATTAACTAGCGAATACCACCATGAATCTTTAACAACTAATTGCATAAACATCAAGATCCCATTTGGATGGCCCTGAATGATTACCAAGACCGACCATATATTTCTCAGGTCAGAACCATCCACTTGACTCCTCACCCTAATCCATGCCTACCTATCAACTTTTAGCTCAAAATTCCCTCGTTTAACCCCCCATCAAGCCTAGATCCTATTCCAACAAATCTTATTAATTAGAGCCTACAATCCATCATCCCAACTTCACATGACAAATCAGACCTTACCACTGTGTTCGAAGACCCAAAAAACCCTAGCATGTCAAATCTCATGACCAAACACCTCCATTTGACCATTGAAAAAGTAAGATTCCATTTCAGACCCTCTTGTTGATTGGAAAACCATAAGCTAAGACCATGATCTGAACTAAACCAGTAAATCTATACCTATTATCAAAGATCCATCACTTCCATTAGATTCAGGACGTTCAAAAGTGCCAACCCACCAAATTTCATCCCAAAATCCCCCCGCTTGACCATTCATCAAACAAAGATTTTGTTTTAGCAAATCTCGTTGATCCAAACTTGTCAGCCATAGATCTTAATCATCCCGACCCCATTTGTTCGACTAGACCTCACCTTCAGAGACCCAAAAAAACCCCAGGATGCCAAATTTCATGACCAAACTCTTTATAGTTCATTTTCACGATTTCATATTTAGTTTTGCAAATATGTTAGTACAACTTTATGGTTCATAGTTGTCCTAGAGAATCACATAAGAATACAAGATAGGTAATTGGAAAATAGAAATTGGAATAACAAATATGTAGTTAGAGGTAGAAGTCTAAAACCATTCATTTAATCCAACCAAATTGAAAAAATAAAACAAAAAATTTAGAGGAGGATAAGAAGCTGCCACAAATCTACGTGTAAAAGAATTAAAGAAAACAACACAATAACACCTTTAAGTCTTTGACCCCTACAATTCTGCTACCCATCCACCTGATAGTTTGAGACCAAAAAAAAAAAAAAAATAGTAAGAAAAAAATGAAAACTGAAAAGGAGGAGGAGGAGGAGGAGGAGGGGAACTCAAACGAACCTGTACGCACGATTACCCCACTTACATAGTTTGAGACAAAAAAAAAGAAGAGAAAGGTGAAAACTAAAAAGGAAGAGAAGAATAAGAAGAAGAAGAAGAAGAGGAAGAAGAAGAAGAAGAAGAGAAAGGAAGAAAGAAAGAAAGAAAGAAAGAACAGTACTCACGTCACAACTCGCAAGGGTAAATCTCCAATCTTCAGTTCGGTTGAAAGTTAAAACTTGAGTTTGGTTGAAATCTCCAATCTCCACTCTTTAGTTTAGTTGAAAAGGGGAAATCTCCAAACTTCTGTTTGAACCCTACCTTTTTTGATGTTTTTTATTTTTTCCAAAATTATCCATGCCAAAATGCATTTTCCCACTAAAAACCCATTTAAACCTAAGGCTACCACCTCACGTATTTTCAGGTGAAAAGCCAAAGGCCTATGCCTCACACAAACTGAGGCTTACGCCCCTTGGCCTAAGACTGAGGCTGCCGAGGCCAGGAGAAAATTGGCCACCTTGCCTTGAGGCGTATGCCTCTCGCCTCACCTTGGCTGCCTTTTAAAACCATGGTCTTAAAATGGAGGGGTAAACAATGTCGAGAAATCTTGGTATCAATGGATTTAGAATTTCAGACTCTAAGATCTGTTAAGCCAGATTTGGGATGCTAGCCCAATGATCAAAAAGCTTCCAAACTGAGGGTCAAGATCAAATTTGGCTCTAAGTCTTAAAATGGATGGGTGAATAATGTCTAGTTTAGGAAATCTTGGTATCATTGAATTTAGAATATCATGCTTTATATATTTGTTAAGTCGAATTTATGATGTTAGACTTTGGATCAAAATGATTTCAAATTGAGCGTCAGGTTTGGGCAATCTTGGTATCATTGGATCCAAAATTTTGGGCTCTACATATCTACTAAGTCAGATTTGTGATGTTAGGATTGGGATTGAAAAGATTTCAAACTAAAGGTTAGGATCAGTTTTGGCTTTAGGTCTTAAAATAGAGGGGTAAATAATTTCAGGTTTGGGAAATCTTGCTATCAATGGGTTAAAAATTTAGGCTCTTCATATTATTTAAGTTAGATTTCAGATTTTATATAAGTTTAGGCTTGGTATCAAAAAGATTCCAAATTGAGGATCGAAATTGGTCCTAGCACTGGGTCTTAAAATGGAAGGGTAAATAGTGTCTGGTTCAGGTAATCTTGACATCATTGGATTTGGAATTTTGAGCTATATGTATTAGTTGATTTAATTGGGCTAATTTGGTGGTCTAATGTAATCAAAATTCCAAAAATACCCCCAAAGATAGGAAAAGATTAAAGGGCTAAAAAATGGAGTGTTTATTGTGTTGTTGTATTGCGATTGTACATCCTCGAAGTCAAACATGTAGGGAAAGGGATTTTGAGAGGAATTGGTTATTTTTAAAAATGAAAATTAATTGCAATTTACCTAGTCTGTTGTTCCATAATCCTAACTTGATTTCAGCTGATGAAGGTTCTAAGCTCCCCAATTGCTAACTTAGGATATTTTAACATGCCTTCTTGTTTAAACTTGAATAAAGTGGAGAATTAGAAACTAGGGAGTAAGAAGTTAAGAGAGTATAAGAGTTTGTATAAGAGAGAATATGAGAATATGTGAGAGTATGAGAATTTGTGTGATAAGAATGAGGGAAGGTAAGGGTACTTATAAGAGTTGGAATTAATTCGGTTAACCAAAATACCCTTAAAACTAGTCATTTTATAGCTTTTGGGCAGGTTATTTTGGCCTTTTAAATATTAATTATCACTTTACTAAAATGACCCCCCAAACTAATAACCATTATATAGGTACTGTGGGCCATTATTGTCATTTTTCCTCATCCAAAGCCAAAATACAAAAGTAGCCCCTAACTAGCTATTTATAGTTATTGGGGGGGGGGGGGGGGGGGGGGGGGTAAAGAGTGGTATGTAGCATGCCGTGCCATGCAGGGCCACAGACCCATGCCAACATGACCCACTTTTTGTGTCATGTTGTGTTGGCCCACAAGCCTCAAAACCTAGGTCTAACATGGCCCGAAAGTTTAGGCCAGGCCACTTTATAGCTCTACTCTTGGGTTAATTTTATTGTTTTCCATTTTCATTATTAGTCAAACAAATCTTGTTTTGCATACTTATTTTTGCTTAGTATGATGAATATATAATATTGGAAATGTACTCATATGTTTTCTATAGAGTTTCTACACTTCCTTTTTGTATTTTTTGTGTTTCTATCTTTTTAAATATTTATTATTTAATTATGACATCATTGGTAGACTTAGCTACTTGGTGCAAAAGGTTGGACCATTGATGAATTTTTTGGGTCCCAAACCTTTCAAATTTGAAACTATGCGGTGTACAAACCCAAATATCTCTGAGGTCTTTGGTAGAGGTTGGAACATTGATGTTATTGGGTCTAAAGTGATCAAATTTATAAAAAAGAGAAACAACCTTGGAAAAGAGCTAAGAAAGTGGAGTAAAGTCCATTTTGGCAACACCTTGGAAAAGAAGAAAAATCTAGTTGGTAGATTAAATCAAGTTAAAAGACATTTCTGAAAATCCAAATAACATCTCCTTTCTAAATCTTGAAAATGCTATTCAAAAACAACTTGATAAACTTTTAGAAAGGGATGAGGCTTATTGGGCTCAAAGAGCAAGAATAGACTGGATCAATTTGGGAGACAGGAACAATAAGTTCTTTCATACAATGGCTACTATTAGAAAACATCATAATGGAATTATTAAAATAAAAAATGATGACGGCATTTGGATTAATGACAAACCTGGAATTACACCTCACTTCATAGAAAAGTTTAGGCAAATATTCGAATAAGAGGGTATTGATGGAATAGATAATTTCATAAATGAAATTGAGCAATGTGTTATTGAAGAGCAAAATGCTCATATCTCTAGGGATGTTACGAATGCTAAGATTCGCGAGGCTCTTGGTTCTATGAAGGACCTCAAGGCTCCAAGACTGGATGGTTTAAATGTATTGTTTTTCAAAAAATTCTGGAATATTATAGGAGATTCAGTATGTGACATAGTAAAAGCTTTCTTCCATAGTGGAAGACTGACTATTTGGGATTTTAAACCAGACTTTTATCACTCTCATCTCAAAAAAGAAGAACCCTGAGACTGTGAATGATTACAGACCTATCAGTCTATGCAATGTCATTTATAAAGTCATTACTAAAATCCTTGTCTATAGGATCAAGCATCTCCTAGACAAAATAATATCCCCATATCAGAGTGCCTTTGTGCCGAATAGACAAATTAATGATAATATCCAAATTTCACATGAGATGATTCATTTGATGAAAGAAAAGAAATGAAGCTCAGGGATTATGGCTTGTAAAATTGATATGGAAAAGGCCTATGATAAATTAGAATGGGAATTTATTGAAAAAGTTTTAAAGAAATTTTTGCTTTCATGAGAAATGGATTGCATGGGTTATGGAGTGTATCAGAACAGCCTTCTATAAGATTTTAATCAATGGGAGTCCAACAGATGAATTTAAACCCAGTAGAGGTATTGGGCAAGGTGACCCTCTTTCTCCTTACATTTTCATTCTATGTGTTGAAGCACTTGCAAAGAAGTTAGAAAAAGAAGCAAGGGAACACGAAAAGCAGATTGGTTGCAAAATTTCGAGAGGGGGTTCAAAAATTCCCATCCTGCAATTTGCAGATGATTGTTTTATCTTTTCAAATACTACCATTCTTGCGTGCTTGAAAGTGAAGGAAATCATTACAAATTATGCAAAGGTCTCAAGCCAATGCCCAAATTTTAATAAATCTGTTGTGTTTTTCTCCAAGAATGCACCGCATAGATTCCAAATGATGCTCTCTAAAATGCTCATAATCCCTTTGGAGACTAAATCTAATTCTTACTTAGGGGCACCCATTATCACCGGAAGAGTTACAAAGAATACATTTACTCAAATTAAAGAGAAAATGATGAATAAATTAGCAAATTAGAAAAAACATTCCCTATCAACTACGTGTAGAATAACTCTCATCAATTCAGCAACAAACATGATGCCTCAATTTATAATGAATTCATTCAAAATCCATAAAAATGCCATTGATGAGTTGGATAAAATTCAAAGAGATTTTCTTTGGGACAATAGTAATGATAAGAAATCCCTCCACTTGATGAATTGGAAAAAAATCTTCATTCTTAAAAGGTGGGGAGATTTGGGAATAAGAAGACTCTACTGGGTTAATGAGGCCAACTTGGCTAAGTTAGGGTGGAGGGCTCTGAACAAAGAAGATAACTTGTGGGTAAAAGTTGTTAAGAGCAAATATTTAAGAAAATAAAGCTTTTCGAACACTAAAATTAAAAATGGGATCTCTTGGGCTTGGAGAGGCATCCTCCTTGCTAGAAATCTCATTAAATTGGGAGCTCATTGGCAAGTGGGAGATGGAAGCTCAATAAATTTCTGGTTGGATAATTGGGTATATGACAAACCTCTAATTAAAACTTTGAACCATGAAAATATCACAAATATTAATATCAAAGTAGCAGAAATGATTGATATTGAGAGGGATTGTTGGAAGGAAGCCAAAATTAAGAATGAGGTCTCTGAAAATGTTTGGAAAAACATTAAGACTATTCATATTGCCCCTAATAACATGGAGGATAGAAGGATCTCGGGGTGCAATCCTAAGGGGACCTTCTCTATCAAATCAGCTTATTTACTCAAATGTTCATCTTTATCAAATTCTCCTTGCAACTTTAATTAGTTGAATAGCATCTAGAATTTGAAATGCCCTCCAAAGATCAAAGTATTTCTATTTTTTCTATTTAATAATAGACTGCCTACTAAAAGCCACTTGAGGAAAAGAGGTCTTAATATTGATGGCTCTTGTAGTTTTTGTGGGCTTGAGGAAGATACTGCACACATTTTTAAAGATTGTGATCACACAAAGCAAGTTTGGCTAACCTTAAACGCTCCCTTGGAAGGGCCAAAGGAAAATGAAAGTCTAAGTGACTGGTGGATAAGAATGTTCACTAAAGAAGAAAGCAAAACTCTTTTTCTTCAGGAAAAACTAGCTTTTGTTTAATGGGTGGTCTGGAAAAATAGGAACTCCAAAACTTTTAATGATGGTACTACTCCCATTCCAATAATACTAGATAAAGCTCTAAATATGTTCACAGAAATTTTTGATGGAATAAATTCAGTACCTGTACCACATTTCACAAATGGTGGAAACAAATTACTTGGAAAACTCCAAAATATGGTTCTATCAAGATAAACTTTGATGTATCTTGCAATAGTGATGGAAATTGTTTGGTGGCCTGTATAATCCGGGACCATTTTGGTAAGGTGTTAGCGGTCAAAGCATATAAACTTGGTACTTGTTCCATTAACCAGGCTGAAGCTTGGGCTGCATGGGAAGCCCATGTCCAAGCTACAAAATACAGGGGGTTTCCTATCATCATAGAAGGAGATTCGTCTCTTGCCATCTCCTACCTCAAAAGAAAGATAGATGTTCCTTGGAAGCTAGAAGGTACTATCTCAAACTACTTGCGAAAGAGGGAGCTGTTCGATGGAGATCTCCACTATCAACATGTCTACAGAGAAGCAAATCAGGCGGCTGACTAGCTGGCTTGGGAGGCTCTTTCTTTTTCTTCATCTTCTCTAGATTTTAGCATCTTATCTCTTCCTTCTTCTCTTCTTCTTCTTCTTTGTTCTGCTGACTTTTGGGAACATACTACCCCCCGTTGTGTATAGTATATTTATGATCACTATAAAAAAAGAATAAAATAAGGTTTAATTTAAATGTTGCTTTGAAAATATAATTTTATATTTATTATTTATGGATTTAATTAATAGAATTTAATAATTTGAAAGAAAGTTAATTTAAACATAGAATTCAATGAAAAAGAATATAAATAAATAATATTAATATAAGTTTAATGTGGGGGAGTAAAAAACAAATTTAATAGGTGTATTCACAGTTTCTAATTTCGAAAAGATCTCCGCCCATCCCGTACCCATGCATAAACCCCACAATCCTGTCACTCGGAATTTGATTCCAAGTCTCCGTTACAGGCAGCCAGCTTATTAAAACAAATTTTAATAAGCTCCCATAATCAATGTGTCAGACTCGGCTTTGAGTTGTGTGCAAAGATATATATATATATCATGGGTTTCATTTATAAGAAAAAGTAACGGAAGAAACATGCAGAACCATTTTAAATTAAGAGCCTGCATTGATGGATAAGGATTTTCTACCGTTACATTTGTATAATAAATAAGACTCCAGCAGATAGGGCCCGTTTGTTGGAAAAATCTTTTGGTAGTTTTGGCATGTAAAAGATACATTGGAACTTTTGTATGAAGATCTGAATAATCCGAAGTATGTTTGGCAGATGCGTATTTTTTCACGCGTGATTAAAACGCAAAAGACACGAGAAGTTTCATTTGGAGTTTCTTGAAATTAACCTAAAATGGGTTTTTTGCATCTTTTCGGTGTTCTGTCTTTTGATGACTAAATCCATGCACCAAACGAAAATAGACCGAAAATCAGTCTTCACGACTTATAAACAGCCGAAAAACCACACAGAAAGACATACCAAATGGGCCGTAAATAAAATGTGCAACATCTGATGCTACCTAACATAATCTCATAAATGTAGGTTCTGCTTGTACACACTACATATATCTTTCACTGCATTATAAAACCCATGCATGATAATCAAAAAACATAATATTCTTTCAAACAGCAGTGAGAGTTGAAGTTGAAGGATTTGGAGAGTTTATTCACATTTGGAGATGGCCAAGTTCTATACCATTTGCTGTATCTTTCTCCTACTTCTTTTCTCAGGTTAGTCTTAAAGCAATTTCTAGTTTGACTCCTCTTTTTCTCCATTTGCAAGCATGGGTTCATCTTGTTTTCTCCTGAAGTACTTATATGAGACATGCTGAAGAGTTTTTAACATATATATGTTGCATTAATCTTTCTTGGGGGATTTAAAAACTCCTCCTGAAGTACTTATTTCTCCATTTGCAATTATAGGTTCATCTTTTTTCCTCTTGATCTAACCTTTATTATTGGCATTGGTATGGTATTTTCTTTACTGTGTCATTGTTGCAGTTGATGCCATTAGGTTGCAAGCCGATAAAGGGTGCACGGAAACATTCGGTGGTTCATGCAATAATTGCGCTATGATATGCGCTACAAATAAACCAAACATTGGCTACCTCAAGGATGTATATTGTTTCGTTCCACCTGATAAAGCCTACACAGAATGCATGTGCACCTACTCTGAATGTTGGAGAGCCTAATTCATCATTTATGTTCTCTTAGCCTCTTCCCTATGATATGTAACCTCTTGCTTCCTTTCTCAAGAAATATCAGGGGCATCATTGATGATAAATATTTCCAATTATCTTAATGGATCATGAGTTTTAGGACTTTTTCTTTAAGTCTTATATTCAAGGTATTAACTTTCATTCTCTCTCTCACTATAAGATATATTTAAGATATTTTTATTTCTCTCTGATAAGTTTTACAACTTAATTTTATACCCTATAATTTTAATGACATAAAATCAATGTTTTTAAAACCAACCCAGAAATAAAACCATTTTTACATTTGGGTGGTAGGTCAGTGGTCCAACTGTTCAAACACAATAATAAGAACATAGATATAGATACAAACACAAAAGTAAGTTTGATATATTTTACTAGGGATGGAAATGAAATACGCAAATCAGAGAAAAAAAGGAGAATTAATTTCTGTCAAATAACCCCAAGGTTGTGTTTGGTACCATTGCCACTTCTACCTGCAACATTTTATATTGGTTAATACAAATTTTATGGGATTATATATTTTTGTGCCAAAAAGGCTTTGAATTATCAATACAACATTGGATATCATTGCAGTTTCTCTAGGAAACATCAAATTTGGTGTTTCTACTATAAATGGCCAGACCTAATCCCATGCCTATATTTTTTTAGTGAAAGTGGTTATTGATGTGGTGTGACAGGACAATTACTCATAAAATTTATATTGACCAACACAAAACGTTGCAATTAGAAGTGGCAATAGTACCAAAACAACCTGAGCATAAGGTTCAACAGTTCAAGCAAGCAATTTGAATGTAAAATGAACATGAAATCTTGGTTGCTAAATGGGTCAATTCGTCCAGTTAGTTAATTCAACCATGGGTTGAAGACATTGACAAAACAAAATGAAGAAAATTATTGGCCTATTTGAATTAACGTTTCATAATCATTGTTCTTTCTATCTGCAAGAGACTTCTTATAGCTTATCCTTTTATTTGGTGTGGCTATGTTGTGTTTGGTGCACTCTTGATTTTGTTTGTTTTCCATCTTTGTTTACACAAAATAGAGGTTTGGGTAGGAGGTGAGTGAGATGAGTGGAAGAAAATATGTAAGGGGAAAATCATTGGCTTTCATCTTTGTTTTCCAATTAGCTTTATGGTCTTTTATACGTTGATGGGCTTACACTGGGTAACTTGTTGTATAATAATTATACAACTCTGGATGATTGATCCGGTCTATTGCCTTCTTATTTCTGAAATATGCTAACCACATATGGATCAAATCAAATGATTGTCGTCGTTGGCAGCATTTCCCTATTTTATCTTTTTTTTTTATTATTTTTTTGAAATTTCCATATATAATTGTTTTCTGAATATTTTTATTTCTAAAGTGTTTGAAAAAAAAAAAATTGTTGTTAAGAGTTATAAGATGATACTCAACGTAATAGGTCTTTCCTAGTTGCCTGTTATTGAAGATAATGCAAATCATAAAGGAGTGAATCACAACACCAACAACATTTTTGTTCCAATACTAAATATTTATTTAATATGAAAGTCGTGGACTATGATATTGTTGTTCCAAGTATGGTCATCGAAAGGGTTTCCTAAAGTCTTGGGAAAATTTTCCAGCTTCACGTGTCTCAACAATGAAGGAGAATGAAAGATTTTTTAGCTACTTGATGAAATTCAAGTCAAAATAGAGACTGTTGGGAATTAAGGGTGCAATTTGGGTTGGGTTGGGTTGGAAATTTAACAAATTTCCAATGAGACATAACACTAACACATGTTCAATATAGTTGAAATTATTCAAATTGGGCAACCGGGCTTGGTGCCTTAATGGGTACATTGCTTCAAATTCTAAGGCAGATGATATATTTTCTTTCCTTGGTTTTCTATTGGAATATATATATAGCAAGATGGCCCACTTCACTTGTTTCTCCTTGTTCCATTATCCCAACCTTGTATTCTCCTTGACTCTCTCTTCTCTCCCCCTTCCCACTACTCCCAATTATCCATCTCAGCACCCTCTCTATTCATTCCTCTCCCTTCCCATTGGGTTCTCTCTCTCTCTCTCCCCCCCCCCCCCCCCCACAACTCATGTCTCTCACTTTCTATAACAACCAAACCTCTCTCCTTAATTAGCTCAATAAATGTTTTATCCTCTTTGTCACTTCTATCTCTAATTCCCCTCTATTCTCTCCACATTCAATAGGGCCATAATCTATTAAGATTTGGTTTTCCAAATCAAACAATATTTATATCTATAGATGTGATTTCAAGAAAATTAAAGAGAAGGGAATAAGGGGAATTCGATGTTTCCTATGTATTCTTGGTATCTTCTATTATTGTTAAACAATCTGTTCTCAAATAATAATCTATTGTTAAATAATCCATTACTTGAAAATTATAAAAAAGTTTTGGAAAATATTCTACTAAAAATTATAAAATAATTATTTTAAAAAATAATCCATTATTTAACAAATATTAAATATTTAATAATCCACCAAAAATTAATAAACAATCATTATTTAATATTTTTGGTTATTAATAAATGTCCAATTTTTCAACGCTTAGCATAACTTACATTAGTAATTGTAATTTAATAAATTTTCATTAAATATTTACAATAATAATTTATTGATAAAAGATATTACTAATTAGTGTAATTTAGTAATTATAGTTAACAATTATCAAATAATTTAGGAAAACACTTTAACTAATAATCCACAATTATTTTTTAAATAACTAATTAAAAAAAATAAGAAATTAATCTATGAAAAAAATACACTCCAAAAATATTTAAATAATAAACCATTGTTATTGTTCAACTAAATAACTATTAAAAAAAATAGGAAAATTAAATTAGGAAATTAATCTCTCAAAAATTGTTTCATAATTACTTAAATAATAATCCATTATTATTATTTTAATAAATAATTGTTAAATAATTAATGAAAATTATTAAGTCTATCCACACCAATCTAGACCACTTGGTTGACTTCGATCATACCTAGTTTTACATTAATTAACAACAAATGGTTTTCTTTTAATTACAAATAATGTAATTTACCATAATTACATTAATTTACTATAATTACATTTACTTTGATTAATAGTAAATAATTTAGGCTTAAAATATAAATAATTTACACTAATTTAGTATTCTTGTAAATAATTAATTTACTATATATTACTACTAATCAATAGCAAGTTCAATAATTTTTTTGGAAACTATTGTAAAATATTGTAACTTGTTATTTAATTTACTATTAGTTAATTTGTTATATAAAATTATTATAATTTTAGGGATGGCAATTTCCCTATAAAACTAGGGCCCTACCCTGCCCCGTCTCAAACGGGGCAAGTTTTCCCAAATCTTAAATAGGGACGAGTAGGAACAGGGTGGACATAGGGAAAATATTTTTGCCCTAAATTAGGGATGGGATTTGTATATAATTCCCTAAACCCAATGGAAAATTAGTAGAATATCCATATATTTATTATTGATTTTTAAAATTTCTCTAAGTTTTCCTCATATTCTTATAATCATATGATCCCATAATTTCTAATGGTGTGCGATCTTGTAGCTCCCTACTTGAGGATAGCTCGGACGTTGGGCTAGTGAGGTTAATAGGCCAAGGTGTAAGAAAACAATGTCAAAGTACCAAGGTGGGCACTCCGATGCTTAAGTCAGCGAAGAGAGTAGAATGAGAGAACGAGAGCATAGAATGTGAGAGCAAATTGAGTGCATAATCACGAGTACCTTTTGTTGTTGAAGGAAGTCCCTTTATATAGGCATGGGTCTCATGTTGTGCATTAGAGAATTCCAAGGCAATGTGGCTTATTAGCTCGCTAAGCTCGAAGGTGGTTTCAACGGATAGTGATAAGGCTTATTCCATTATCTCCGAAGCAGGCGGCACGGAAGTCAGTTCTGTTGATCATGCGACCCAGAGGAATCAGAAACAATAAGTGTTACATAGTGGAACACGGTTGCCACCTTAGACATCGGTCAGGTTGGTGAGTGCTCGATGGGAGTTCAGCCCTCTTATTGATATCCCTAGTCTACTTCTATCGGGGTGCATACTCCACGTAAGGCTATTCCCTCCTTGGCCCTAGTCAAGGTGATGCTAGGTGCCTCTATCTCTTGAAGCGTCCGAGGTGGTTCCGACTAACTTGGTAAGGATGCCTCACTACCTACGTGGCGTCAAGGTGTTATGCAACAGTTTGGAAGTCCCACATGGCACAACGTCACTAGAGGGCTAAATTACCCCTCATTAATTGCCCCTACTCTCGAGTCGATGCTAGTTCAGCAAAGGGAGTAGCTCGTTGTAGGTCTTTGGCCCAAAGTGACTTTGTTCAACAGGTTTGTCGGCACTAGCCCGATTTGCTCGCTCGAACTGGTATGATAGGTCATGCTAAGGGGGTGCGCAGACTTTGTGCGACAAATTTGAATTACAATTAGGACATGAAAATTTTAAACTCAAACCATTCTTGGAACTTGAAGTGATGCACCCCTACGAACCATCAGATCAAACCCATCATAGTCGTCGGTTTCCCAAGTCCCCTATCTATATATAGGGCCCCCCTGGGGGTCTCATTTGCATAGTTTCCTAGAGCTTCATGGAGCAATAGAGTAAGAGGTTGGAGAGCTTGGCAAGCACAAGGGAGGTTGACAAGGATGGTCTAGCGAGGTTGGTCTTGTTTTCTCTCAGCCCTATAGGTGAGTCCTTTTTCTCTTTTCCTTCTAGTAATTATGTCTTCTGGTGAGTTAGAGGGGAAGTACTACTAGGTTGCTTGAACAGAGGCCAAGAGTGGCGAAGGTCCCAAAAAAGGGCCTTAATTTCTCATTGTCAACCAAGTACTAGGTCAAAGTTTGGACCTACCAAGCTGAGTGGTGAGGAGATAGTAGACTTAGTCATTACCTACCACTTATTGAACACTTGCAACTGTATCCAACCTAGTGAGAACCAGTTCCCTTGGATCCACGAATGAACTGAGGTCTGTGTCTTCGAGAAGACCTTGGTGGCCAAATTCTATTTTCCTTTCCATCCTTTTATCTACAAGGTGCTTAGATTTTTCAGCATCACCTTAGGTCAGCTCCATCCCAATTCCATTAGGACTATCATCAGGACCATCTCTTTTTGCCATCACTTTGAATTTCCTTTGGACATTGCCATCACTTTGGCTTTTCTATTTCTTTTACTTGAGCTATTGAGCTAGCTTCCTGGGTGGCTTCTATTAGACAGTTATGTCCCTAGCTCCAATTAGATTGATGTATCTTTTGACATTTATTGTAAATTAACAAAGTATATAATTGATTCATGTCATTGTGGTATGTTTCTGTGTAATACCCTTAAACTGGACACTTATGAGACTTGTGTTAGTTTAGAAACTTCATAGCTGTTGGATAAATATGGGGAGATTTATCTTGCCAAGGCTGACACTGATATGTCGCCAAGTTGGTTGGGGTAGCTTGTCTCAGCTACTAAGGTGAGACCTTTGGTACATGCAGCGTGGGTTTTCTTGAAACCCTAAACCGCACCAAATTTCAGTATTGCCCTACACCTTAGAGATAGATGGGAAAAACTGGAATGTTACACCTAATCCCTAGACTCGATTATGATATTGTGCTAAGTGTTGAATTGGGTTGTCTTTGATGTATCAATCAGTGAGATCCTTAGAGGGGGTCAAAACCTAGATATGTTGGGACAGTCCGAGAATTCACCTGAGTGGGTGATCATAGTGACAGGATTAGCCCCTTTGTTAGAGAAAGTGAATGATCGGGTAATGCATTCTCTCTGATGGAAACCTAAACTGTCGGTAGTTGATTTCAATCCTTGAGATTTATTTTTGCAAAATATATTTATATAGAGATATACATATATATATATATTATGGTTTCAAAATGTTTGCAAAAAGGTTTTAATTCTCGGGATCCATGTGAGTAGAGAGTGCAACATTGTACCTTGCAGCTGAGGGAGAAGTCCTCTCTTGTCGGACAATGTTTGATCATTATGGGCTGAGAGAATAAGTGTAAGACTATTGAGAGTAATACCTGATGGGATAATCTTGTATCTATCCATAACCCATGGTGATGAACTCAGGGGTTCACTATCTCCTATAGTGAATTTGGCCAGTCCTTGTAAAAAAGGTTAGGCTGAACCAATGTGGTTGATGTGTAAATCGATGTAAGGGTCCCACGCCATACAAAGAGAGCCAACTAGGCAGCAGGTTAAGGAGTAAGTGAGCACATAAGCTTAATGGGCCTAAAGCCCAATTCGAATTGGGCTTAATTTAGTTAATTAAAAGGGGCAAGATCTGATTGATAATCTGATTAGGATTAGCTGAAGGATAAGATAAGTATTATCCAATTAAGAGTCCAGATCCAATTATCAGATTTGGATCAAAATTAGATTAGGAGGTTGATCCAAAGAAGACTATAAATAGGGCGCGAATTCCTCAGTTTTACACACAACAATCTGTAGAATTATCTCTTGTTCTTGCCATCCCTACTCAGTTCGATCTCCTCTTGTGGAATTGATCAAGAAAGGTTATTGATATTGTTTCTTGGTTGAAGAAACAATCTGAAGTCGTGCTCACCAGCCCCTATTTGATTCTTGCTGAAGAATCCTGGTTCTTATTGAAAGGCCATCCTACTGATCCTACTTCATTACACACTGTGTCGTCTTCAGTTGAAACGGGTTTTGGTTTTCTCCTTGGGCATGAACACCTTCATTGGGAGTTACTGCTACTTTGTATCAGGTATATCCCTCTCCTCACTTTTAGTTTCAGATATGGTTCAATTTTGGATTCAAGAACGAACCTTGAAAATGCGGTTTTCTAAATTAGGGAATGTGATTCCTAGATGAGAGAAAAGAAATTTTTGAAATTTCACCCAACCTTCGTGTTGGGTTCAGCCATCCATATGATGGATCTCCCATCCCTTCAGTGGTAGCAGAGCCAGGTCCAAGTCTTGAACCGAATTAGATCAGATCTGGATCTATGCAAATGGGCAGAAGGCATTCTACCCAATTTGCATTGTTGGCATTTTTTTCTAGGAAATCAGTTCCCCGTTTTGGGCGAATGATCTAAAAATAAATCATTATTATTCTATTATATATTTAGAATTTTTCTATTTATATTTCTTGAATTTTGGGTTGTTCATATGGAGGAGATCGAAATCTTTCTATGGCGCAAGAAATCTGTGCATTTGTGTTTTCTATTCATTCTTGGTCTGTAATTAATTTTCTTTTAATTTTAGACAGAATGTATAGGAATTTGATTATGATGTAATAGAAAAATTAGGATTTCTATTTTATTTCATTAAAGATGAAGCTGGAAGCGCGAAGGAGAAAATTTTGTAGATTTGAGTTTGGCAATCTGTGACTTGCAGTTTTGGAAACTACAAACTGCGAATTAACTTTCGCTTTATAGGGAAGCAGCCTTATGAACAACTCTCTTGCTATTGTTTACTGATTCTTGATTGTCATGTTTCAGTTTTTTTAATTTCATATCATGTTTCTTGAATTGGATCTTGAATTAAACATCAAACCCTAGACCCATTCGAACCAGATTGGTCCAAACTGGTTGGACCAAATCTGTGATTTGATGGGGGTTGTTCTTAGCCCTAGAATTTCCTTCATGGGCCGAGGGATTGATGGTTACTTGCAAGATGCAATTTGGCCCACATCTATAAAATCCAGTTTTGATTTGTTAAAACTGTTTTAGCCCAATTCAGCATAAATGCTATATGGGTTGAACTGCTCTTTGCATTTCAGCTCATATACATAGATAATATTATTTGATAATATTATGGGCTTTAAATGGGCTGAAAAGTTTTTTTTTTAATTTTAATCATGGGTTTTACAGTTATTTAATTGATTGGATCAATTATGGATTTCATGCATGTGATGAACGTGATGTGATGTGCTGCGTACATGGGCCATAAGTGCTTGGCCCATGTTAATTCGATAGTGGCTCTTTCAAACACCATGGCTGAATGCACATCACTGCCATGGTGCCCTTAAGATCATTAGATGATCTCCATTTTCAGTGGAACCCACTTCAGTTTTTCCCCAAGAGGAACACCAAGGAACCCTAGCCGTTTCGGGCCTACTTTGAATCTTGCTTTATTGGTTTGACCTAAATCAGATCTAGGGGGGTTTTTGTTCCCTCCATTAAATATAAGTGCATGTGATAGGGAATTTCATATGATGAATTCTCTAAAGGCCTTCCATCCTTAGTATGAAGGTTCGCTGTATTGGTGGGTGGAGATGCAACATAAAATTGGGCTATTCATCTGCTAATGCAGTTGGTTGGATTGCTTCATGCGATGATAGGGGTGTCATAGACCGATGTGGGAGGGGCCTATCCTAAAATGGAAGACTCTCTTGTAGTACCTTGGCATTCACGAACATGATGGGTGAGTACTTATTGGGTAGAAAGGTTTAACCTAAAATGGCTATGAACCTTGTCTGACAGAGGCCAAAGGGAAAGCTCATAAGATGAGTGGATAAGATCCTTCATAGAAGGTGGTGGGGTTTTGTAGCTGAAATAGTTGGCTCCATGCACCCCATGTGGTTTTCCACATTTCCAGAGATACAACTGTCTCCGTCAAATTGATTGGAGGGAATCTCAGAGATGCCCAAATTGAAAATGAAACATAGATTAAAAGCCCCTTCTATCTGATGACATGAATCAATTAAGTTGTGGACTTATAAATCTGCTTTGCCTTTACCAAAAATGGCAAACGAAAACTTCACCAAGTTGTTGGATGATAACAAACTCAAGGGCCCTAATTATGTTGACTGGTTCCAAAACCTTATGTTGGTTCGATGTCCGAGAAATTGAACAAAATTGCTAAGAACCCTGCTTCGAATCGTCCGAGTGATAGAGCTTTTGAGGCCCGAAGGAGAGAGTACCAAGAATGGGAAGAGAAAAATTCTCTTATCCGGTATTATATTATAGCCTCTTTAGACAATCCAATACAATGACAATTCAATAAGATAGAAGTGTTCAAAGTTATATTGGATATTCTGAAAACTATGTACGAAGAGCAGAATCATTCTACTCACAAAAGGTCTTAAAATTGTTTGTAACAACACATATGACCGAGAACCAACAGGTTCATGACCATTGTCTATAGATGATGGGTTATATCAATGAACTGGAGACTTTCGGGTCAGGGCAAGATCATAACACCAAAATTGATGCTATTCTCAATTCCTTGCCTTCGTCCTTCAATTAGTTTATCATGAATTACAACATGAATAAGCTAAACGTTAGCCTTCAAGAACTTAGCAATATGTTGCATAGGGCTGAAGAACTGATTAAGAAGGATAATCCGATAACCATACTTGTTGAAGGTGGCAAATCAGGCAAGAAAAAGCGAAAGACTAAAAGGAAGGCTCAGAAGAAGGGTAGCAAAACTAAAAAGCAAAAGAAAGATAAGGCATCAGATGCGTGTCACTTCTGCAAACAAACCGACCACTTGAAGAGGAATTGTCCTCAATACCTGGAGACTAAGAAACAAGGTATGTTCAATTCTTTCATCATAGAGACCAATTTGTTAGTCACTTCTGCTTCCTGGTGTGTTGACTCTGGGGCTTCGACTCATGTGTGTAACTCAATGTAGGGATTCAAGATAAGCAGAAGACTAAGTGATAAAGACTTTAGAATTAGTTTTCACAGAAGGGATTATTATAATGAAAGATTATATTTTTGTACTTAATTTAAGAAGAAATTTGATTTCTATTTCAAAATTGTGCATGGATGTATATTTATTTTGTTTAGTTATGTGATTACTATTAAATGGAATAACAAATTCCTATCATATGGGGAACTTGATAATGGTCTCTATGTTCTCCATCTCTCTCTGGAAACCAACATTACTGAAACTACATCAGAAATAATCCCCAAGCAAAGAATCCGTGATACAGTTAGTCCCACGTGCCTGTGACACTATCGACTTGGTCACGTTAACATAAATCGTATCACAATTTTGGCAAAGGATGGTCCTTTGGATTTTCTAACTGTAGAAGATCTTCCATCCTGTGAACCTTGCCTTCAGGTTAAGATGACGAAACAGCCATTTACCGGTAAGCCTGAAAGATCTACAAGCACACTTGACCAGATACATACTAACGTATGTGGTCCCCTGAATGTTAGGACACGTAATCAGTACGTTTATTTCATAACCTTTATCGACAATTATTCTTGGTATGGTTATGTGTCCCTAATGAGACATAAGTCTCAATCCTTTGAAAAGTTCAAGGAGTTCAGACAAGAAGTCAATAAACATTTAGGGAGAGAAATTAAAGCCATTCGATCAGATTGAGGTGGTGAGTATCTCTCTAATGAATTTAGGGACTACTTAAAGGACAATGGGATAGTATCACAATTAGCCCCTTCCGCTACACCACAGATAAATGGTGCGTCAGAAAGGAGGAACTGGACCCTATTGGATATGGTCTAATCACTTCTCATCCACTCAGAATTACCTACATTCTTTTGGGGATACGCATTGGAGACTGTGATTTACGTGCTGAACTGGGTTCTAACCAAATCCGTTCCAAAGACTCCTTATGAGCTTTGGACCGGGAAGAAACCAAGTGTAAGACACTTGAAAATTTGGTGTTGTCCGACACATGTTAAAAGAACTAGTGCTGACAAATTGGAATCTAAGACCAGCCATTGCCTATTTGTAGGTTACCCTAAAGGCTCTATAGGTTACTTATTCTATGATCCGAAAGAACAAAAGGTGTTTTGCAATTGAAATGCCTGTTTCTTAGAAGAAGATTACATCCTGTAGAATCTTCAGCAAGAAGTTGTTCTTGATGATCCGAGCCCTGGAGTAGTGGAAGATGTCCCATAAGCTCCAGATACTCAACCTAGAAGGTCTACCCGGGTATCCAGGCCTCCAATTCGTTACGACTATGACCAAGAAAGTTACTTGGTGGAAGCCACGACGAATGAGGAGGATCCCACGACTTATGCGAAAGCTATGTTGGACATAGATTCCCTGAAGTGGGTAGATGCCATGAAAGCCGAGATGGACTCGATGGAGACCAACAAGGTCTGGACTCTTGTGGACCCACCCTCTGGGGTGAAAGTAATTGGTTACAAGTGGATTTACAAGAGGAATAAGGGCCTAGATGGTAACATTGAGACCTATAAAGCTCGTCTTGTGGTGAAAGGGTACACTCAGAAAGAGGGAATCGACTATGAGGAGGCCTTTTTACCGGTGGCTATGCTGAAGTCTATTAGGATATTGCTAGCTGCAAGTTAGGAACACATGGTATGCAGACTTAACCGAATCATATATAGACTGAAGCATGCTTCTAGGAGTTAAAACATCCGATTTGACTCTACTTTCAAACAGTTTGACTTTGAGCAAAATTCAGATGAACCCTATGTTTATAGGAAAACCAGTGGGGATAAGGTTACGTTCTTGGTTCTGTATGTAGATGACATTCTACTCATTAGGAATAATGTAGGAATGTTAACTATGGTAAAAGTGTGGCTTTCACTACAATTCTCTACGAAAGATCTTGGAGAAGCCACCTATATCTTGGGACTTCGACTCTATAGAAATAGATCGAAGAGGATAATAGGATTATCCCAATCTACTTACATTAACAAAATAGTCAAGAGATATAGTGTGGAGAACTCCAAGAAAGGAAATGTTTCTTTCAGACACGAAGTCACTCTCTCCAAGGGTATGTCTCATAAGACTCCCGAGGAGGTTGAGGGCATGAAGGAGATTCCCTATGCCTCAGCCGTTGGGAGCATCATGTATGCCATGTTGTGCACTCGTCCTGACATTGCTCAGGTAGTGAGTGTGGTAAGTAGATACCAGTCTAACCCAGGACAGGAACACTGGACAGTTGTGAAAAACATACTGAAATACCTTCAAAGGACAAAAGAGTTTTGTTTGGTATTCGATGGTAGTTCACTAAAGATCCAAGGGTATACTAATGTCGATTTTTAGTCGGATCCAGATGATAGAAAATATACATCTAGGTACACCTTTACGATGGGGGCCTATGCAGTTAGCTGGAAAGCAGCAAACAAGGTTCCACCGCAGATTCTACAACCGAAGTTGAATACATTATCGCAAGTAAAGCTGCTAAAGAAGCCGTCTAGATGAAGAAGTTCATTCAGGAATTGGGAGTAGTTCTGTCTAGCACATCACCCATTCCACTGTTGTGTGACAACAATGGAGCTATAGCTCAGCCTAAGGAGCCACGAGCCAACTCAAAGTTGAAGCATATCAAAAGGAAGTACCATGTATTGTGGGAGATAGTTGGTGGAGAGGATGTCCTGATTCAGAAAGTAGTGTCAACAGAGAATGTAGCAGACCCATTGACTAAGCCACTTACACAGAAAGTATTTGAGAAACACGTGTAAAGTATAGGACTCCGACTTGTACCCAATTGGACCTAAGTCAAGTGGGAGCTGTTAGACAGTTATGCCCTTAGCTCCAAAAAGATCGATGTATCTTTTGACATTTATTGTAAATAAATAAAGTACATAATTGATTCAAGTCATTGTGGTATGTTTCTGTGTAATACCCTTAAACTGGACACTTATGAGACTCGTTTTAGTTTAGAATCTTCACAATCGTTGGATAGATCTGGGGAGATTTATCCTGCCAAGGATGACACTGATGTGCTGCCAAGTTGGTTGGGATGGCTTGTCTTAGCTACCAGGGTGAGACCTGAGATACATGCAGTGTGGGTTTTCTTGAAACCCTGAACTATACCAAATTCCAATATTGCCCTAGACCTTGGAGATAGATGGGCAAAACTGTATTGTTTCACCTGACCCCTAGACTCGATTATGATACTGCGCTAAGTGTCAAATTGGATTGTCTTTGATGTACCAATCAGTGAGATCCTTAAATGGGGTCAAAACCTATGTATGTTGGGATAGTCCGAGAATTCACTTGAGTGGGTGATCATAGTGACGGGATCAGCCCCTTTGTCGGACAAAGTGAATGATCAAGTAATAAATTCTCTCTGATGGAAACCTAAACTACCGGTAGTTAATTTCAATCCTTGAGATTTATTTTTGCAAAACATATTTATATAGAGATATACATACATATATATATATATATATATATTATGGTTTCAAAATGTTTGCAAAAAGGTTTTAATTCTCGAGATCAATGTGAGTAGAGAGTGCAGCACTGTACCTTGCAACTGAGGGAGAGGTCCTCTCTTATCGGGAAGTGTTTAATCATTATGAGCTAATCTTGCATTTACCCATAGTCCTTAGGTTTTCGTAAGGTAGCTAGACCCAATGACCATTTAGTGTAAATGTTAGGCCCATTAAGAGCCCATGGTGATGGACCCTGGGGTTTATTGTCTCCTATAGTAAATTCAGCCAAGCCTTGTAATAAAGACTAGGCTGAACCCATGTGGTTGATGTGTAGATTGATGTAAGGGTCCCACGCCATACAAAGAGAGCCAACTGGGCAGCAGGTTAAGGAATAAGTGAGCAAATAAGCTTAATGGGCCTAGAGCCCAATTCGAATTGGGCTTAATTTAGTTAATTAAAAGGGGCAAGATCTGATTGATAATCTGATTAAGATTAGATGAAAAATAAGATAAGTGTTATCCATTTAAGAGTCCAGATCCAAATATCATATTTGGATTAAGAAACTCTCTCCTAATTAGGTTAGGAGGCTGATCCAAAGAAGACTATAAATAGGGGGCGAATTCCTTAGTTTTACACACAACAATCTGTAGAATTCTCTCCTATTCTTGCCATCCCTTTCCAGTTCGATCTCCTCTTGTGGGATTGATCAAGAAATGTTCTTGATATTGTTTCTTGGTTGAAGAAACAATCTGAAGTCATGCTCACCAACCGTTGTTCGATTCTTGCTGAAGGGTCATCCTACTTATCCTACTTCATCACACACTGTGTCATCTTCAATGGAAGCGGGTTTTGGTGTTCTCCTTGGGTGTGAACACCTTCATTGGGAGTTACTACTACTTCGTATTAGGATATCCCTCTCCTCCCTTTTGGTTTCGGATTTGGTCTGGTTTTGGATTCAAGAATGAACCTTGAAAATGCAGTTTTCTAAATTAGGTAATGCGATTCCTGGATAGAAAAAAAGAAATATTTGAAATTTTTCCCAACTTTCCTACAGGGTTCAGCCATCCATATGATGGATTTCCCATCCCTTCAGCTTCCCTGTTAAGGTGGCACACTAGAAGAGGAGACACTTCTTCTTGTCCCAATGGCTAGCCTATGGTCATGACCTGGAGGGTTGACCTAGATAGGTCCTAGAAGTTGATTTGACAAAGCACTACTGAATGAGGTTCAATTCCTCATTGGATGGCAATCAATCCTCTGCCTGGAAACCTACGAGAAGGGAGCAAGTATATCAATCCCCCACTATGCGAACAGCCACGAGCTACTCAAATACTGCAGGTCGATAGCTTGCTACGGAGGCATATTGACCTACCACTAACTCCTATCACATTTCTACACGAGCTATATGGCGGCTGCCTTCGTTGTCGACTACTAATAGCCTTATTGTAGGGCCTTTTAGGCTAGTGCCCTTTATGGATCTCTCATAGCACTTGGTTTGCCTCGGTAAGCCGCAAACAGCAGATGTAGGGGGGTGTAAACGATCTCCTATATAGTAGCTTGCCTATGAGTATATAGGAAGTTGACTATCGCTCAACCCTCCATGCCACATTGTAGTCTATTGGGAGAGTTCCATGATGTAAGTAATTGACGAGAAGATCTATCCACTTTGATTTTATTATTAGGATGGGAACGACCAACTCTTCCGCTTTTTCAATGCTTGGACGCAGTAGGTATTTGATGTATACAGTCCTCTGAGTGTTTACCGTCATGCCATCTAGCTTAGAAAATGCATCAGCTTCTGCATTCTCGGGTCTCAGGATTTGTTAGATGTGCCACAAATGAATGTTTGGGAGCAACTCCCTCACCTTGGCTATGTAGGCCAACATCGCAAGCTCCCGGGCTTTGTATTGCCCATTCACTTGATTTATAACCAATTGGGAATCACTACAGATGATGGCATGCTTTGCACCAACCTCTTTGGCCAAGGACAGGCCAGTAATGAGTGCTTTTTACTCTACCTCATTATTTAATGCACAGAACCTGAATCAAAGAGCATACTCCAACTTGACCTCACTAGGTTCAAGGAGGACAAATCCAACCGTGTTTCCTCTCTGATTGGATGAACTATCCACATGTAGAATCTAGGGCTATTCATCATAAGTCAGGATAGGTGCCACGTTGGTTAAAGCATCTAAAGTGTTCACAGGCCCTCTAATTTATGGGGTTGGTGTCTGAACATACACTCGATGATGAAGTCAGCTATGACCTGATCATTAGATGAGGCTCAAATCAAATATCATATTCACTAATCTCGACTTACCACTTCATCAATCTTCCTGAAAACTTAGGATTCTATAGGACTTGTCGTAGAGGCCTGTCGGTGAGGACGACAATGGTATAGGCTTGGAAGTACGGGTATAACTTATGAGCTGCTATGATTAATGTGAATGCTAACTTCTCTATGTTGGGGTACCTAGTTTCAGTGGCATGCAACACTTTACTTGAACAATAGACAGGTTGCTGCGCCTTATCTATTTTTTGGACTAGGACCGAGCTAACCACCTTGTCACTCATGGAGAGGTAGAGGTTTAGTTCATTCCCATATTCTAGTCTAGTTAGTAAGGGTGGGGAACTAAGGTATTTTTTAAACTTGTTAAAGGTGAGCTTACATTCTTCAATCCAATTGAAGTCTTGGAGTTTCATAATGGCCTTAAAGAAAGGGAGACACCGCCTAGCTGACTTGGAGATAAATCAACTCAGAGTGGCTATCTGACTTGTTAGCCTCTAGATTTCTTTAATGGACCTAGGGGGTCACATATCTAATGAGACTTGGATTTTCTCAAGGTAATAATGGTTTTGTGCATGTTTTACTTTGTAAAAACTATATAATATGAGTCTTGGACTCTTGATTGATGCAAAAGCATCAAATCGAGGTCCTTCCTCATCACTAGAACCATATAAACACTCCAACTCCTCCGGCTGCTCATAATCAGATAGTATGTCTTATTGAACAACTGCTTCAACATTGTCAACAGGATCACCAAGGTTCCTGGTGACATCACCATCCTCAGCCTCATCCTCAAAACAATCATCAACATCATACTCAACTTCCAACTCTTCTTCCACCTGACATTGCAATTCAAAATCAGGATCACCCTCTCTATCAGACCCATCAAACCCAAAGACAACATCAGCATCAAAATCAACTTCATTCACATTAACAACTAAACTGGATGGTGGTGGTGGTGGCTCAGCACCAAATGAACCAACTTGCGAAAGACATACATATCTGTGATATTGCTGCCTATGACAATCCTACATCATCTCTCTTACACCCTGTCACATATATTTGAATGCGTCTACAATCCTCATGGACCCTACACATCTCTAGTATATCCCTGTCATGTTTCAGCCTTACCAACCCATCATCTATATCTGCATTTGACCACCTGCAATATACCTCATCAATCAAGTTGTAACCAAGACCTTTCACCAATATATGTATCTCAATGAATGATAACAAGTTAGCATCAACATTATGTTTAACAAAGACATCACCACAAGTATATATCATTGGCGGTAGGTTCGGAAAATTACCATCATGGTGTAAACTCATGTTGTGTATATTACTTAGCATTTGTGCGAAAACCATGCACAAGCATTAGTGCTAAAATCATAAACAATATAATGTTGATTTACACTCCAAGGAGATAAGAAATAATTTGGCAAATATAAGCAAATTTCTCCATCATTCATCAAACAATCTAAATTTGGACTTTGTAGCACATTAAGGGCTGAAACACATCCCCCCTCCCCCCTCTATGTTTTAGTTTCCCCTTTCTTTGGTTCAGCACAAGAAGGATTGAAGCACATCAAGTGATGAAACACACAAGTTATATATAATTTGTCCAAATTTGTCATGAGAAGAAAAAATCAATATAATAATCATCATAATTGTAAATGAGCCAAAATTCATTATAATTGTGGCAAAGATTTGAACTAATTATTAATGGCCATAACATCTCCTCTCAACAAGTCCTCATTTTCATTTTTTTTGCAATTAATTCTTTTAATTATTTTATGTATTTTACCAAGTTTTTACAAGGCAAGAGGCAAATAAGAATAAGTAGGGCTTGGTGTTCCCCATTTTCTCCCACAAAGAACTTCATATGCAAAAACATTTTGAATTTATGATTGCATAAATTTTGAATCTTGACATTTGAATTTCAGAAATTTAACTACTTAGAAAGCATGAACTGTTATAATTCATGGCCCCATTTTCCCCCACTTAAATGTTGTGAATATGTCTCATTGTAGGGGGTTCTACAAGCTATTTTTCTAAACCCCACCAAGAAGATTTTGTGTAGGTTAAGGGAAGCAACCCCAGTCCCCACTCAAGAAGGCCATCCTTCTGACATTTGAATTTTAAAAGTTTTCCTCCACTCTTGGCCCCATTTTCCCACACTTAAATGTTGTGAATATGTCTCCATATAAGGGGTTCTACAAGGTATTTTTCTAAACCCCACCAAGAATATTTTGTGAAGGTTAAAGGGAAGCAAAATAGTAATACAAGGTCAAACAAATTATTTGTTGGGACCAAACATAGTAATACAAGGTCAAACACATAATTGTTCATTATTATACTCATATAAAACAATGTTAATGACAACCAAATATAGACAATAAACAACTGTTACAGAGAGAAAATCGAATAAGACAATAAACAATTGTTACATAACTATTACAGACAATAAACACCCGCTTTAGACAAAATCGAATCACACAAATTGAAGAATCCAAGTAAATAATAGGCACAAACAACTATAGCAGAGGAAAATCAAAGAATCTAATGTTTGGTTCAAAATGAAACCCTATATTCAAACAAAACAATATTTTTATATTTTGTTTTATACTAGTATGCAATAGGTTACCTTCACTTGACTAGAGACAGCAAAAAAAAATAAGATTTCTCCCCCTGGGATAGTGAAAAGAGGCCTTCTTCTCTGGCAACGACAAAAATAGATCTTCTCCGGCGATGGCAAAAATAGATCTTCTTCTTTGGCGACAACGACAAGATCTTCTTCTCTGGCAACAATGACACTCACTTTCCTTTACATTCGGTGTGGTATTGGTGCGATCTCCGATAGAGTATGAATATGGATGATCTGGGATGGACTACACGAGGGTTTTCAGTTGGGTTTCAAGCAATGTTTAGGTCAAATGTGAAATCTATTCAAAAATAGCGAATAATGGGTGGGTGTCTATTTTTCATATTCACTAAATTAACAAAATCACTAATTATTACTCAAAAATTGTAGTAAATTAATTTACTTATGTTTTCTGGTTTTAGATGGTTTATATTTTACAATATAGATTAAGAGGTGTTTTAGGAGGAATTTTAGATGGGAGAGATTATTTAAGTTTAGGAGGGGGTTGAGCCGGTTGGTGACATGAGATAGAGAGAGAGAGAGAGAGAGAGTTGGAGTGGAACTCTAGTGAAGAAGAGAGGGCTGCCATGTGGCAATATAGATTGAGAGGTGTTTTAGGAAGAATTTTATGTGGGAGAGATAGCTTAGGACAAATTTAAGAGGGGGTTGGCTATGTGATTGAGAACATGAGAGGAAGATTTGGAGTGGCACTCTAGTGTAGAAGAGAGGGCTGCCACGTGGCAACATGGAAGGGCTAGGAAGGGGTAAGGGATAAAGGAGAGAGGTTTAAGGAGAGAAGAGAGAAGGGAGAATGGGAGGAGAGGGCTGCTGACGAGAAGCCTAATCGCTTTATAATATAGTATACTAGCGGGGACCCATGCAAATGCATGGGAAAATCTAAAAGATTGATAATTTTATTTACTATTAATTGATTGATAAATTAATAATTAAAATAGGTTGTTAGTTAACTAGAAGTATTCAAAGTTATTGTTGATATTTAAAATTTTAATAATTGTATTTTTCATTTAATGTAGATTTATAGAAAATAATTATTGTTAATTTAATATGAACAATTAAATTTTAATAAATTTAATTATAATAATAATTTTAATAGTTGTTATTATTTTCATTATTTTTAAATGAAATTTTGATTGACTTTAAATAAATAAAAATAATTACAAAAGCTAACATTTTTATTAATTTCACTAATAATCAACAATTATATAGGAATGACAATGGGGTGAGTTTAGGGTGGGGCACCCCATCCCTATCCCCACCCCGTACTTAAGACAATCTACCCCATCCCCACCCCATCCCAAGTGTTAGGCGGGTTCAAGGCAAGGTACCCACTCCTCATCAAGGATGGGGAATCCTCGATTTTTCCCCACTCAGTTCCTAGTGTCGTGTAGGTTCAAGACAAGGCACCCACTCCCCGTCAACCCAATACTCAATTTGATGACAAAAATGATCAAAATGATATATTGAGTATCAATCACATGGTAAATTTCTAAAAGTACACTAAATTGTCTTTAATTTTCAAAAATGTAATTTTATAAAAATTTTCAAAAATTTATTACATTTGTATAATTTTGAAAATTTATTCAAATTTATTTATAATTTGTTATTAAATAATTTATTTTCTTTGTAAATGGTTTACTTAAAAAATTACACTAATTTATCTTAAATTTTCTAATATAAACTAATAAATAATTTCCTTTTTTCCAATATCATACTAATTTATCTTAATAATTTGTGTAATTATGGAGATTTATTGAAAATTATTTTAAACTGTTATTAAATACTTATTTTTATTAGGTAGTTTACTAACAAAATTACACTAATTTATCTTTTAAATTCCAATATAAATTAATTAATAATTTCATTTTCCAGCATTATAATATTTTATTCTCCCATTTGCATTCGTTTATTAACTATAATAATAACAATAACTAAACTTATATACTTTTTGATAATTGTTAAATATAATTCTCAATTTTATAGAAATTAGTTAAAGAGTTTTCAATTTCTATAAAATGTTGTTAATTAACATGAATATAACACTATTTACCCAAAATACTTTAAAAAGTCATGATGAGTTAATTAATAACAATATTTATTAATTTTTGGTAATTTATTAACTTTTTATAATAACACTATTTAATAATAATTGAATATGGGTTGGGTTAAATATTAACCATATTTAACTATTTATTAATTAATATGAATATTTTAAGTGAGCGAAAGTGGATATAGATTGGGGGAGTGATTTTAAGAATTGATTGGGGGAATGGGTTGGGTTAAAAAATGTAATTTGAATTGATACTTTTTGGCTTATCATACTCTACCTTAACTCCTATATTTAAGGTATTAACACCCATCTCACTAATATTTTATACCCACAATTTTAAATTTTACATAAACCAAAGATTTTAAAACCAATATCTATATATATATATATATATATAAAGCAAAGTGGTCCACATTAGAGGAACTCTCCTTGTTCCAAACCTCCCATGCTGCCCTCTCCTTAACTCTCTCACCATTCTCGCTTTCCACCACTCCTAAACTGCCAAATCATCAACTTTACACTCCACCTCACACATATTGATATAGAAGTAATGTGATTTTTATGGGAAGTGGGAAATCATCGTCGTTAAAGCCCAAATCACGTAATTAATAGAAGTCCAATTAAGTTTAGGCATTTAGAAAGAATGTTAGGATTCCAAGCGATTTTTCTCTATCGGCTTTTATTTTTCCTTCTTCCATTCCAGCAGGTTTCATCTTTGTTATTTCATTCCAGTGGTGTTATTTTAGTTTATCATTTCTCTGAACCATTTTGCTTATCTCTGTGTGTGGTTAAAAGACTTAAACCTCCCTTGAGATTTCACCTAAATACTGAAACATCCCATAATTTTTTAAATTGGACTTAAACCTCCCCTTTTAGATAACATAAGTGGACAAAACGCTCCCATCCATCCACTCTTGTTAGCACGTGGATTTAAGTTTTTTTGAAAATCTCAAATTTGCCCTTAATATCTCTTTTGGTGAGATGGATAAAAAGACTTTTACATCCATCGCTGTTCTTCAAATTAAAGCTGATTTAAGGAGCCATTAAGGTTTCTCAATTCTTAATTTAGCTATTATTTATCGTTGAAATCTCAGGTTCTATGTGATTTTTCATTTGCTTATTGATCTGAATAAATTGAATCAATCCCTCTGCCTTGGTTTGGACAAGACACTCGTTAATCACATGAACTACTTTGAAATGGGCACCTAATAGGGGAGAGCGTTGCGATCGTTTTTTTCTAACCGTGTCTATTTTGTGAATCAGAAAGTGGTTGGTTGGAACATCGCAAGTTTAGCGCTTGGTCGTTTTGGGGGTAATCAGTCTCTACGTCATTTTCTGGGTCATTAGTCTGACATCTTTTGTATGGTTTTCAAAACCGGACCGGATGGTTGGACCAAAAAAACCAGGAATCGGTTAGGTGACCGATTTCAGTTTTCTCCAAAATTGGATTTTTGACAAAAAAAAAAAAAAAATGTTGATTTGGTCAGCAAACCGTTGACCCAAGTGGTTGAACAGTTCAGCGGTTTTGACCGCTTTTATTTTTATTTATTTTTTGTCAAAATAGGCCATCCATTTGATTGAAACTATTTAACTGTTCGACCCAAAAACCAGATCTCTGACCGATTCTTTGTCTGAATCGGTTTTAAAAACCTTGATCTTTTGGGTTGAACAGAGATGAAAAACTCATCCCTCAACTCAATAAGTTTGATGGCCACATACAATTTCAGCTATGTTAACAATAGTGATTCCGACTGAAATAATGGTGACTGAGAGTTTTGAGCTTTGTTAATAACAAGAATGACTCCGACTGAAATTAATAGATTTGTTAACAGTGAAGGAAGAAATTAATCATCCCTCAATTGGTTTTACGGCCGCTGTGTCGAATGACACTATGCATACATTCGGGTAGGAAGAAAAGACATTAGAGTCGGATTTTGGATATCCCGCTCGAATCCGATCCATTATTAAGTCCATTCCTTAGTATTCCCTCAATTAAACATTTTATAATACAAAAATTATCTTTTTAGTATATTTTTGGACTGTTTTGCCCCTTTAATGTATAAACCCCAATTTATAAACCATTTCTCCCTTTTGTTCATTTTTAGTTTTGAGATCATTCTCATGAAAGTGAAACATATTCTCAGATTTCATTCATTCTCACGCCATTAGTATTCTTAGATTTCAGATTTCTTACTGTGTGACTATATTTCTTAGATTTCTTAGAAGAAGCATCCAGGAAATCAATCCTCTCGTCTAATGCACTTTTTTTTCATGAGCAACATTTTATAGCAAATTAGTTCTTTGGAGATATTTTGATTCCTCTCGTCTAATGCATTTTTTTTCATGCGCAACATTTCATAGTAAATCAGTTCTCTGGAGATGTTTTGATTTTCAACTTTCAGACCGAGTACTTCCTTAGGATTTTTTGCACGTAGCTGCTCTTGTCCTTTTCCTGATTTCAATTTCTTTCCATTTTGGACTCATGCCCACATAAAATAACATTAAAAGACATTGAAGGCTCCCACCCCAAAACGTCCAAATTGATTAAAAGTTGTTTTTTCCTGTATTACTCATGGTTTTTAAAACCGAATCGGTAACTAGATCGGTCAGGGGTTCAGTTACTGGTCGCCTGTTCTGACAAAAAAAATTTAAAAATTGAAAAACGGTCAAAATTATTCGAACAGTTTGAACGGTTAACTGGCTGGTTTAACGATTTGCTGACCAAAATCAACGGTTTTGAGAAAAAACAAAACTAATCAGATGACCGATTCCCAATTTTTCCGATCCGATCATCCGGTCCGATTCAATTTTGAAAACCATAATATTACTTATTCCATTTGTTCTGCAAATAGTTTATTGAGATTTTTTTATCCAGAAAAAACAAAGGTAAAAAAGATGAGAGAGGGAAAATATGAAAGTAGAGAAGTTGGTTAATGGGGGTGGGGGGTACAATCAGTAATCACTTTAGAGAATGGAACCCGAGCATCAAAACACAAGAATCAAACAATGTTGCCTAGGGTTTGCGGTTTGCGGTCAACAGTGATGTGGTTTTCTTCTTCCTAGGCAACATGAAAAAGGGAAACACAAAGTGGGGAGGGGCGGCACTAGTGGGTAATCTTCTTGTCAGACGGCGGCAGTGGATTCTTCTTCCCACGGTAGCAATAGTATCTTCTCAGGTGCCGGCAACGGTTACTTCTTGACCAGAGAGAGCAGTTTCTTCTTAGCGGTGGCAACGAATTCTTATCAGGCGGCTTGGCTTCTCTCCTCTTACGCAACATTGGTGCCCAAATCGAATAGAACCTTATTTTTACTCAGGGTTATTTTTGTCTTTTTCAAATTTTGTGATTTAAATAATTTAAAATAATAAGGGCATTTCGTTAGCTTTACAAAAATCTGTAACGTGAGTTAATATGGTAATTGAACTAAGTGTCTATTTCTAAAAGTTCGGCATAACTAAGTGTTGCATTCAAAATATCAAGTACCTAAGTGTTACTATCCCCAAAGTACAGGGTACTTATCTCTAATTTATCTTTAAAGATATTCAAACCCAGTCTAGACCGGGTTTAACTACTAAAACGGTCATGTTTCACCTTTAGAAACCGGTCCAGAAAAAAATAATTATTAATTTTTAATTATTAACTAATAATAACCAATTACTACTATTACTTTCTCAAAATAATTAATGATAACTGCTCTAGAAATAATTATTGAAATTTTATTTTTACTTGCCAAAGAGACTAAGAAAGGCTAGTTAAATTAAATTAACTTGATTACCTTAACTAATTTATTTCATTAAGTTTATTAAATTAAGTCAAATAATTAAGACTAATTAATTAGTAATTAGTTAACTTTGTGTACGCCATAACATGGGTTATTTACTCATTTACTTTTATTGATTAAAGTAGGAAATTATTAATTAAGTTTCTTCCATATAAAAATTATGTATAAAAATGATAAAAAATAATAAAAATATTTTAATAAGTTTTATTAATACAAGATTTTTCTTTATAAGTAAAGTAAGTACAAATCAATACATGTTTATTAATAAAATAAAAAATTAAGAAACTTTAAGTTTCAAAATTAGATCTTATAATTTGATAATGAATTATAAAATCAATACATGTTTACACTTAGTTATTATTAACTTAAAATCCTTTAGTCCATTTAAAAAGAACAAAAATTAATAATAAATAAAAATTTAGAAAAATTTAAACAATTTAATAAAAATTAAAAACTAATACAATTAAGAATGTTACAATCCCCCTTCTTGGGGTGCAATTTGGGTGGCTTTGGTTGCGTTAAAGGGTCAACTAAAGTCTCAAACCTCAAGCTTAGGCTTGACCCAGCTCAAGGTTAAGACTGAGTTTACCAACCTAGGAGTTGAGCTTATCTGAGCATCTCGGGCTTAGGAATGTCAATTTCTACCTTACCTGATGGGTACCCGCCCCTACCCACCCCAAAGGGGTGGGTGTTTTTGCTTGAAGGGCAGGTTTTGGGGCAGGTCAGGCCAGGGAGGGTTTTCCATTTTCATGTACGGTGAAGGTTTGGATTCTCAAAATCCAACCCACTATGGGTTTGGGAGCTGGTACAGATTGAAAGTTTAGGAAAGTGGTAGAGTCTAGAATTGACAAAACCCTTTCCGAATCCACTCCGTTTCCATCCCTTGGATTAGTACCTGAGGCCTCAACCTAATTGAGTCCAATATGAATTTAGTTAGCCCTGAGTTTTTTGCCCAAGCCCAACATGAATTTGAAAAACCCAAGCCCAACCTGTGCAAAAGCTTTTGTTGAGTCATATCGGGCTTGGATTGGGTCCACCCAACTTGTACCCCTAACTCCTTTTGCCTCAATTATTTTAGCAAAGCCCTTGTGTTGCATGGGTCCCTGCTAGTATTAATATATATAATGAAAATAATTAAAAAAAATACTTATTTTTTTATTTTCTTTATATAAATTGTTATATTTTTCTTTTAATAATTTATTAAAATTTTCAGAATTTGAATCAAATCGGATTATATTCAAATATCGAACATCCTCAGATTTGAATTACCATTTGTGAGATCCAATGGTATCAGACTGCCGACTATTGGTTTTAATATATAGTATAAATTTTTACTATATATTGGCGAGACTACCGGTTGCCATAACATTGTTGAAGTAGAATAGGTTGTTAGAGAGAGACAATCTATATAGACTGTAAAATAAACCCATTATGTAGACCCATTTTGGCAATGTAGTGTGAAGGATATAAATATGGGCACTATGGATTTTGTATATATATTTAATGTTCATTGTAGATTAGGTTTTCGTTATTTAATTAATGATTTATTTTATCAAATAATGCTTTCTTCTTCTAGCTGTAAAGCAGAATTGCCCAGTTATGACAATTTTTGTATCAAAGAAGTATGAGGAAACGACTTCCATCAACAAGTTCTACTTAGACTTTGAACTTCTGATTTCTTTGCAATATGGGCCATGTGTTGACATTACCTATACTATTGTATGTTAAACCCAATTAATAATAGTAGTTTGCAAAATTAATTATTTAGTTAATTAATGTCAGTAATTCATAAAATTATTCATTTAATCTCCATTTAAAAATGATTAACATATTATAAAAATCAAAATAAATTACTGATTTTCAATTTTCAAAATAATAACTGTAAAATTAATTACAACAATATTACACATAATTTATACTAACAAGTTCTAACAATCTTAAAAATTTTAAATAGTAGTAAACTTAGCATAATATCACAACTTAAATTATACATCAATAATAACTTACAAAATAAATTAAAATTGATTTAAATTTAATTTTAAAATAATGAAAAATAAACACTTCAAGCTAGGTTCAGTATGGGTTTGTCTTCACACTTAATTTATAATAACAAATTCTAACATTATTAAAATTTTTAAACAATAGTAAACCTAACATAATATCATAACTTGAATTACACATCAATAACAAATTACTAAATAAATTAAAACTTAATAAAAGTAAAACTTACTAATTTAAAATTGATTCAAATTCAATTTTAAAATAATAAAAAAATAAATACAAGTCGGGTTCAATATGGATTTTCCGTCACCCTAACCTAACCCTCTAATGCTTTTACTTGAACCTGACACAATGACATATAGGCTGTGTTCGTTTGTTTGCGATACAAACACCGAACCGAGAAATTTATGTGCCCCAGTTAGGATTTGTGAGCGTTTGTTTGACATGCAAGAATACAAAGCTTAAGAAGTCAAAAATGTGTTTTGTAACATTTTTGTATTTTAAGAAGAGAGCATTAGAGCTCGAGCTCGAACTCGGCTCGTCTCGAGCTTGATTTTGAGAAAAAATATTTTATAAAAAATAAAAAAATTATATATATATATATATATATATATAAATATTTTTTATTTGACATTTAAGAAATTAAGAATTATAATAATTAATAATTATAATATTTTTATTATATATATATATATATATATATATATTATCTTCTATAATTTCATTATATTATATATATATATGTATTCGAGTTAGCTCGCAAGCCTCACGAGTCGAACTCTAGTATGCTCGAGCTCGGCTCATTTAATAATTGAGCCAATGAATTGGGTTCAAGCTCGGTTGAAACCGAGCCGAGATGACCTTTTCACGAGCTGAGCTCGAGCAACTCGTGAAAAGCTTGGCTTGTTGCCACCCCTAACTGTACCCATATTTTGGATACAAATTTGTGCTCTTTTGATAAATGGTGTATTTGACCAAAAAATTAAGGCATTTAATGATGGGGCCCATGCTATGCATCGATTTCAACCAAACAGGAAGAATGCAAAGAATGGATTACATCTTGAACCAGAAAGAGGGTATTTATGCAAAGTACATATTTGTGTTTGCATCACAACCAAACACAGCCATAGTTTTTGAACCCGACCCAACCCTTTAGGGGTTTGAAAAAGCCAAGTAAAAATGGCAATCTAACCTTCCCCTACTTGGGCTCTAACTTGCCCTGCCTCGATCAGGGCAATTGTTTTAACTATTGGGCGGGTTTAGGGTGTATTTCAAGAAAGCCCAAACTTTAGTGACCGAGGATAGGGTGGGGTGGTATTTGTTCCAATGTTTTCAAATCTGACCTAGACCAAAACCTTTTGGCCACCAGTTTATGGGTCAACGATTCAACTGTCTACTCTAAAAGAACGACCCATTGCAATTTACAAAAACAACTAAAAACCATTGTCTGGGTTGACAGTTTGATTTCCTAGGTCAATGGGTTGCTAATCAAGTCAATGATTTTGGAAAATGAACAGTTTAAGGGAGAAATGAAACCAGTTGCCTAGGTAGTTTTCGAGCTGAACAGTCCAACTGTCCAAGCCAACAACAATTCAAAAACCATGATTTGTCCAACCCACCCTGAGTCAACAACAATTCAAAAACCATTTGCCAAAAACTTTTGACTTGGTCAATGACCCACTGACCTAGGCATTCGAACCATCAACCCGTTTGACCCAAACAATAACTTTGGCCATTTTTATTTTTATTTTAATTATATTTTAACTATTTTATTTTTTTTAAGTTGCAACAGGCTATTCGTTTGGACTGGACAGTTGAACCACTACCCTGGAAACCAGTGGTCAAAAGGTTCCAGTCTTAGGCCGATTTTTAAAACATTGATATAATCAACCTCAATAAATATTATTAAAAATAAAAAATTAATGAAATTTAGTACATGTTTATCAAATAATGCATACCAGAAAAATAATGCTTGCAATGGACTTAGTCTGACTTAACCCAATAAGGAATGGCATAAGACTCCTTCTAACTCAATTTTTTACAACAAAGTCTGTACATCACACGGGTCCTGATTAATTTGTTCTTAATTTACGCTCATGTAGACGAAAATCTTCAAAGAGAGAGAGAGGATGCATAAACGCATTCCATGAAGTGCATCAGAGTTTCTTTTGCTCGTGTTTGTAAATGTTATCTATACTTGAACAGGCCCAACTTGAGTCTGACCCGACCCAAAGCAAGCTTGTGCAGTGTCTGGGCTTTGATTTTAGGCCCTAAGCTTTGGGCCTGGCTTGAAAACTCAGGTTTGACCTTAATTCATGTTGGGCATGGGTTCATTCCGAAAGGTAGCCCAGCTCCGGTATGCCATGTATATATTGTTTATTAATATTATGGATTTTCCTACATATATCACCAAGGGAATGGTAGAACTGCCAAACACGAGTAAACCCATTTAAGACTGTACAAGCCCAAATTATATTATGTTTAGTTCAGGTTAAGCGCTCGAATTGGCAAATGTTGGTTTTAACCTCAGGTTGTTTCCTGGCCCAAACCCGAGGTTCTGACTGGATTGATCACATGACTCAACCTACCCAATGAAACAGGAACACAGCAGCAATTGAAATAGCTTCACAATGAGGGAGGTCAACGGATTTGGTTCTGCATGGGTTTTGATTAAACCCAAACCCGACCCAAATAATGTAACATTTCAAAAGTACAATGTCAGTGGGTTGGGTTTACAACGGGTCCATCTGAACTCAAAACTTGCCCAAAATCCAATCAAGTTCGAACCGACCCTAATCCGATAGCGGCAGATCAGTGCAGGCTTACCGCCTGACCCACTAACATCCCTATTCGGAATATAACATAGACATACCGGTGTATATGCTGTTTAATAGGGGTGTTCACGGGTTGGGTTGACATGGGTTGGGTTGAGTTGGTTTGAGTCATTTTCTTTAATTAATCTGATCTAGTTGGTTTATTTATTGATTAAATCAAAAGCGATTGACCCTAAAGCAAAACGGACTCAAACATGAAGGGCTGGTTTTGGTTAGTTTATCGGTTTAATCGGTTTTTATATATATTTTAAACAAAAATATCTATTTCTATATATCTATTTATATTTAAGTTAATTTTTTTTTAGTTTTTTATGTAAAATTGATTTTTTTTTGTCAATATATATTTAAATTTGTACAAAACTGAATTAAATATTGTACCATTTATTATATTTGTATTGGTTTTACGTTTTTAGTTTTTATCATAAATAATCATTTTTTTCAAAGTTCAAACAAAACACAATAAAATATATCAACATTTAAAATATAGGGTAGGGACTAATTAATAATTATTTAAACATATAGGATCGGCTCGATTCAATTTGACACATGAAAAATGAAACCGGACTGAATTGTCAGTTTATTTTCTCATACAAACCAAAACCGACTAATTCAGATTGGATCGAGCCGATTTAATCGGTTTGATTGATTTGACATTTAATGTGAACACCCCTACTCTTTAACCAACGAGTAGGAATGTAGGATACAACAAAAAATGCACTTTCCATTCTCTTACCCACCTAAGCACCCTTGATCTTAAAAATAAAGTTTTAAAAACTGAATCGGACACGGAATTATTCTAGGGACCAGTTCTCAAGTTGAACGGTCCAACCATTCGGTTTGAACGAACGGTTCATTGTATCTGGACGCCACTGTAGCTACAATCTGATATGGTCATATGGCTTAGTTCTTATTTTGCTACGTCATCTCCACGTAGCCAAAACAAGCTGATTTATCAATTTATCCATTTAGAGATCCTAGCTAGGAGCCTAGGAACGACCCATATATAGAGGATAGGGTAGGGTACTACTACTCTGTATTCGCCACGTCTTCACTTCTGCAACCTGTTAAAAGAAATTCCTGAACGATATGCTAGCTGGTGTATTGGTATTGGGTTGAAAAAGTACTACTTGCCACGTCAAATGAAGGGTAAATTTGGGATTTAAAGCTTACACGTCATATTCATCCATATCAAACTTGGATTAATACGGACCAAATAAACTCTGACACATCAGCAGGTCAACCAAACCTATCCTTTGACTGAAATAATAAAATAATAGAAGAGAATTTTAATTCGTTGCCTTAGAGTGTAACGTAACTGCATGTACTTCCATTCATTCTAATCTTCAGAAATCAGAACTACCTCTTCTCTACAGCTATTATGTACAAGGAGCTAGAGCTCGCAACTGAGAGACTAACTGCCGTTCAAATACCATTTAACTGTCGTTCAAACTGCCATAATCCTCTGACCAGTCAATATCCTTATCCAATCTATGACCAACTTAGTACGTGTAATAGATTTTAACAACATGTGATGCAATTGACCAAGGTCTGCTTGAAGCTTGAAATTGTTACGACAACTAATATCTGTCCTTAGTTACCGCTTTTCCACGTCAAAACGATCATTCAGTGGTTCGATCGATTAATTCTACAAATTGGAAATTTGCAGGTCGGATCATTGGTTGTAGTATATTGATCTCCAATCCACCTTTGACTGATTAAATTAACAGACATAATTACCGGGGACCCGTGCGATGTAAATATATAATTGTTTTTTTATTTTTAAAATTATAAATAATTATTAATTATTTATGTTTTATATACTATTTTTAATCATTTTATAATATAAAAACAATAATAATTAATTTTAGATATGGTTGTTCATAAAACTAATGAAACCGATTAACCTGGTTCAATTTGAGTTGGTCAGTTTTCCACTATTTTCATTCGGCTTTGGTTCAACAATTTCCTAACTCGATCAGGTTGGATCAGTTTCACTTTGGCCATTTGTAAATCGACCAAAATCCAATGACCTAACCATAGATATATATATATTAGTGTTTGTATATTTTTAATATAATTTTTTAATACAGGAAAATGGTAAATTTTTCATATTTGTTAGTGTAAAATATTTTATATCATAAATTTATTTTTTACATTTATTTTTAATAATGGCACTATATTTTTTAATTAAAATTTAAGTTTTAAGTTTAAATCTTTTTAATGATCGACCAATTAAACCGAAAATTAACCCAAACTGATACAACCCAATTTGGTTAGTTTTCACTAATGGTTAGTTGGTTTCAAGTGACCAACTCCCCAACGTGACTAGGTCAATTTGGTTGGCCAAACATCCTACAACCAAGCCGAAACAACTCGTGAGCACTCCTAATTTCAGCTAAATTAATAATCTAATCTCTAATAAATAACAATTATTTAATTTTAAATAGCTATTGAAAATTTATAGCAAAAATACACAATTATTGAAAATATATTGATAATGAAAATACAATAAATAACCAATAAAAATACAATAAAAACAATAATTACAAAAATACAATAAATACTAAAAAATATATTAAATTAGTCAATAAATAGTAGGGGTGCAACTTGGGCGGACCCAACCCGAAACTTTACACGGGCTGGGCCCAACAAGTTGGTCTTTTTTTTATTATTCGGGTCGGGCCCAGGCCTAGCCCTTAGGTAATCCAAACCCGGCCTGAGCCCGACCCAACTATGCAAATTCATATATACATATGTATATATATGTAAATTTTGCATACATATTTACATACATATACATATATATATATATATATATATATATATATATATATATATTTACATATATGTATGTATGTATGGATAATTTTAGAGTGGGTTCATTGACCAACCTGGGCCCGAGCCCAACCCGATTGCATCAAATTATAGTGTGGGCTGGGCTCGGGTTGGGAAGATCGGGCTTGACCTCGGGCTCAATTCGGGCTCAAGCCTTAAGCCCAAATTTTAGGGTCAAGCCCAAGTTGACCATAAACCCGACACAACCTACCTAACTTGCACCCCTAATAAATATTTTAATCTCAAATAATAGTTTAATCTCTAATAAATATTAATCAATAAATTATAACAAAAATACAATAAGTACAACAAATTAAATTTAAAAAAGTCAAATAACATTAGTTTAATCTACAATAGTTATTGAAAATTTTATATTAAATAACAAAACAAAAATAAATTTATACCTAAATATTGCAAATATATTTATCACAAAAAATTATAAATATTAATTTTAGTATAGATAAATATATAATAAATAAAGATTAAGATTTTAAAATTATTATTAATAAATATTAATTTTTTTGAAAGTTATTTTCTAGAATTATGAATTGATATAAGTGAAAATAGTTATTTATAGTAATTTTAGTTATTTAAATAATATCATTACTTAAATTTTAAAATATTAATTATTTATTGAATTTAGTAATCCATAAAATTATAACTTATACTATTATTATGTAATTTTGTTGTTAATTTTGTAAATTATAATATCATTATTAATTTGTATATTATGTTATAATTATTTCTTTTGTTAAGAAATTTTTAAATTCATTACATAATTTCGTTATTTTAACTATTTAAAATCTAGTTATGTTAAATATTTTGTTATTCAAAATATTTACTTTTTCAAATATTTAAATAATACAAAAATATTATTTTTTTTATTTTTGTTAAAGTTATTAAATAATACTAAATATTTTGTTATATAATTATTTATCTAATTTTAATATTTTGTTATTTAAATTGAATAGTCTGGAAAATCATAAATTGTTAGTACATAATTTTGTGATGAATTATGTAAAAACATAAAATTATTAATAATATGAATATTATTAAATCTACTATAATTATTATTTTGTGTTTTTAATAAACATTTTAATGTTATTATATAATTCTACTAGAATTTTTAGATAATTTTTAAATTTTTTAATTTGATCTTTCTTTAGATGGATATAGATAAAAAGTAGGGGAAATGGTAAATAGGAATTAGAGATAAACTTCTCTACTAAATTAGAGATAATTTAAGAGATAAATAGGGGTTAGAGATAATTTAGAGAAAATGAGGGATAGTGGGGGAGGTAGTTTAGGAGAAATTTTAGGTGGGAAAGGAAAGCATCTCATTGATTGTTTAAAAAATAACATGAAAATAAAAAATAAAAATGAAAAAAAAGGAAAAAATTTCTGGACTGCTGTGTTTTAGTATATAGATAGACTAAACAGATAAACAGTAATAGTCAGATCATAACAGAAGCTGTAGATTCAATGCTATGGTTTGATCATAATAAGATTCTAGTTGTTTATTGCAACAGGTGAGATGATTTTTGAGAAAACGTGTGTGGATTTTTCTGGGGTTTTGAAACTGATCACACAAATTCAAGATATGTATGGAAAACGTTGTTTTGAATGGTCAGAGGAACGGATTGAGAAGTTAACAGACGTGCATGCATGGAGATTGTTTGAGTTCTGTTGCGTGTGATGAAGTTTCTCTGTAACTTGTATATACCAATACGCACGGAAGCTGAAATTTTCCAAATCCTTTCTTCTATATAAACCCCAGAAACTTATCAGGGAAAGCATCGAACAGAGACGATAGACTACAACCTCACACCTATCTGTTACCAGAAAACATTAAACATGAAGACAGTCTTGGCATTTGTTTTGTTTCTTCATCTGTTAAGATTCATCAGCTGTGTTTTGGATCGTAGCCAGTTTCCTCAATCGTTCCTTTTTGGAACTGCTACATCTTCTTATCAGGTAATGCCATTCTCTTGGCTCTAAGGCTTTCTAGAGCCAAACTAGCCCACCATTATTCTCAAGCATTTTCAGGAAAGCTGTCTCCAGGAATTAATGATTCATGGCATTCTCTGCCAGATCCAGCCACTGGGTGTTTATTTCTTCAGTTTGGCTAGATTTAGCCATGTTTGGATGTGGGTTGGCTTATTCGGGCTAAGAATGTAGGAATCTCCGTACTCAACCAGACCCATTGTCTCCCTAAATCAAGGCCGAAATACTTGACCTTTTTCATGTTAATTCAACCTTTCCCTTTCTTTTCCTACTTTTTCTTTCAAACCAAACATGACTCAACTAAATCTTTCCAAGATGAAGACTTTTGTATCCCGAGATACTTTTTCTTTTTCTTTCTATTCTTTACTTTTTACACAAGGAAAAGATTTTCACGCCCTTTTTATGCTTTTTGTTTCCCAGATTGAAGGTGCCTACCTAGAAGGAAACAAAAGCCTCAGCAATTGGGATGTGTTCACTCACATACCAGGTGAAATTCCTTATAGTTTTTTTCATTTTTCCATTATATATTCTTCATTGGGTAGTCATAATTATAGAGATGGAAATTAAAAAAAAATGAAACTGGTTCAAAATCATCTCATTTTCATTTCTTATATTCAGGAAAAATAAAGGATGGAAGTAATGGAGATGTGGCAGATGATCATTACCATCGTTACATGGTAAAAATAAAACAATTGAGTGTTAGATTGCATTAATCTCTTACATCAGTTTATTAGTAGCACTTGTGTTAGCAATGGAAACTATTTTCTTTCTTTTCCATAAAATAAGAGGACTTCTCATTTAATCTCCTTATATGTTTTCATATCAAACAGCAAGATATAGAATTAATGCATCAACTTGGAGTGAATTCCTACAGATTCTCTATTTCATGGTCAAGAGTCCTGCCAAGTAAGTTCCAGTTGAATTCTTCTCTTCGTTAATTATCAGTAGAGATCATAGCAACATGGAACTGACAGTTAAATCTGTGTTAACACCAGGAGGCAGATTTGGGGAGGTTAATTCTGAAGGAATTGAATTTTATGACAAACTTATAAATGCTCTCTTGCTCAAGGGTAATTCCTTCTGTTTTTTTTTTTTTTTTCTATTGAAATCCCTCTCCTACGCAAACAAACATTCATAATACGGTTTTCTTGGTCAGGTATATCATCTCTATTCATGCATAATACTGATTAGAATAGTTACTATCTTGTTATTGAACCAGGGATACAACCATTTGTTACATTAAATCACTATGACATCCCTCAAGAACTTGAAGACCGATATGGAGCATGGCTGAATGCACAAATACAGTAAATTTCTCTCTTCCATTAATTTTATACTTTTCTTCTATTTTGTGGGCTTTGTTGTGCTGTTGTTATAAACGCTGAATTCAAGAAGAAACTAGCAATAATATGCAACATTTCACTTAGGGGGCATTTGTTTTTTGGATTTTGGGAGGGAGGAAAGTTGGTCAATGGATTTTGGTTTCCATCAACCAAAACTCCCATGTCTTTTTTCAGATTTATGTGGGGACCAGGGAAAATTTATTTTTCTCAGTATCACTTGCCGGGATAAGATGTACCCATCACCCAAGTGGCTGGGTAAATAACTTTTCCGGGGGAAAGTTGCCAACACTTGGATATAAGACAAAAATGTTTATTTTAATAACGGACTTTATGACTAAAACAGTCATTATCTTATTTACACGAGAAATAAAAAGAACATGATTAAATAAACCAAAAGACAAACGGACCTTAAAACATTTATGCTGACTGGTAAAATTGTTTGATTTATTGTCATTCTCTTTTTTGCCTGCACAACAAATTGATGCTTCTACTTGGGTAAAAAAAATTGTTCAGGCAAGACTTTGGATATTTTGCGGAGGTATGCTTCAAAGCTTTTGGTGATAGAGTGAAGTATTGGAGCACATTCAATGAGCCAAACATCATGGTGACATATGGTTACTTATTTGGAAAATACCCACCTTCCCATTGTTCCAATCCCTTTGGTGATTGTCGGTCTGGGGACTCTGCATTGGAGCCATTCATTGCTACACACAATGTAATATTATCCCATGCCACTGCCGCTGAAATCTACAGGAAAAAATATCAGGTATATTAATAAAACAAACATTACCCAATCATAGAAACATTTATGACCAATGCTTTTAATCCATATGTACTTGATCCAGCCGGTCCAATTGGTGACCCAATAGCCCAGTCACAGTTATAGTTTGGGTTAATATCTAAGAGTCCGTTTGGTTTGCAGCCAGAATTGGAATGGGAGTCGGAATGATCTATTACCATAATCTGATTGGTTCAGCTAAACAGGAATGAAAATGGGAATTCAATCAGAAGGAATGGATTTCATTGCCAAGAGAGGGGCAGGGAATAACCATTCCCTTAAATGGGATTCTGATTACCTCAACCAAATAAATGAAATCAGAATAGCCCAGTCCGATTTCGATTCCAAACCCCTATAAACTATTATATATATTACAGAGATAAAACAGTTGACTTGGGGAAAGACCCATTGGCCTAGATGGTTGAACCATGAAATCATTTAATATACTTATTACTATTTATGAAATTCTCTTGGAATCTTATGTGATGAATGAATTGTAATTTTTATAAACCAGGTTAAACAAGGAGGAAAGATTGGGATAGTGATGTGCTCCTCCTGGTACGAGCCACTTAGAGATACCCCAACAGATAATTTCGCAGTTCAACGAGCTCTAGCCTTTGACACCGCCTGGTAACTAATTCAAAATCGTTTTCAATATAAATATTGAAAACTAATGCTTGCTTTTCATGCTCATTGATTTTTTCTTCTTATATGGAATCACAGGTTCTTGGATCCTATAATTTATGGTGAGTATCCTCCTGAAATGCGCCAAATTTTGGGTTCTAGATTACCAACATTTTCATTGGAGGATAAGAAGAAGTTAGGGAACAAGCTGGATTTCATTGGAGTTAACCATTATACTACACTCTATGTAAAAGACTGCATGTTTTCTCAATGTGAATCTAGTACCTCTTTAGGGGAAGCTTCCGTTTACATTACTGGAGAAAAAGATGGCCACCCTATTGGACACCCGGTAAGAAATAATTTCTGAAAATATATTTTCAGCATTTTTTGGTACGCTTATTTTGGATCCAAGAGTTGGAATTCATCTAGAGATAACATAGTTTTCGAACCGTCATTAACTCAGATGGTCATTGGACCGTTAGGCTCAGAAACTATCCAGGCAACTGGTTCCCTTTCACCCATAACCCGTATCTTGGCTAAAAATTGTTGTAATCGAATCGGCTACCCATTTGATTTAAACAATGATTTTTTACCGTTCTTTTTATTTTAATTATTTTTTATTATTTTAAATTAAAACAGTTCTTTTGTTCGAACCAGACAATCAAACTACTAACAAAAATCGGTGGCCAAGGTTCCGAATTGATTTTTAAAACATTGATTAATATAGATTCTTCTTTCTTTTCTCCTTTGACCTTGAAATGATTTCAAGGGTGATATTATAATCTGGCTGACTGGCTACTACGTACTGATGTATTTATTTTTCTTTCTCCAGACAGCAATGCCATCATTATATGTTGTTCCATATGGTATGGAGAAAATTATCATGTACTTCAAAGAAAGATATAACAATATACCAATGTTCATCACAGAAAATGGTAATGATATATCCCAACTAATGATCATTTATTTATATACATCAAAACATCTATTAAGTAAATACTTTGAACTAAAACTGGTAACCAATTAAGTCAGATCATCTCATCAACCGCTCCAACACTTCATTTGCAGGGTATGCACAAGCAAGTAATCCCAATACTTCTAAGAGAGACATACTTAATGACAATGGGAGAGTAGAATACCTCAAAAGTTACTTGGCTTCCGTAAATTTGGCAATGAAGTAAGTATTCTATGTCCTTTTATTTTATGTATTTATTATTATCATATCAAGATTCAAAATATCGTTATGTATCGACTGATACACATCATATCGGGGCCTTCCCGATATGCCCCTACAAGAAGTATATTGGGTCAAGCCATGGTTCAGAGGGTAACCAGGACTTAAACCAATCCCTCTGAACAAGCTTTGAAAAAATAAATAAATAAAATATAAAAAAAAACCGATCAATATTTAAAACCTTGCATCATATATATGTCTTTATATTTACATTCATATATTTACTGCCGGTATCTACCGACGTATCGGCCTGTATCGATATTTAGAATCTTACATCATATATATGCCTTTATATATTTTCTGCAGGCATGGAGCCGATGTGAGGGGTTACTTCATATGGTCTCTTATTGACAACTTCGAGTGGCTATATGGATACACACTGAGATTTGGGATTTATTATGTTGATTACAACACATTAGAGAGAACACCCAAACTTTCTGCTATGTGGTACAAGCAATTCTTGGCCGGCCGAGAGAAGATATTAACACAGAAAGGCAGTGGCTTTGAATTCCGACGGCACCTACCCTTTTAGCTTATCTTCTTTACATCCAGTTATCATACATGTTGTTGAATAAATGGTGTATTGTACCCAAAATGATATACATGTTGTCATCAATGTTTTATAAGTATTATTTTATTATGTAATAAAAATTCGTATTGATAACTAATGCATTAATTTATTTGTTTTTAATCAAACTAGATGAACAAATAAACAATATTTGATAGCGAATGGTATGTGTGCTATTTATATGGGCCGATAAATATCGGATAGCCACCGGCCAAGAACTAATGGTTCTAGAACCAGCAAAATGGGTGTCTTACACACCAATACAGCTCTAATGGTGGGTAGACGTGGGTAGGAGATCCTAATTGTAATATCAGTAGGATAAAAAAAAAAAAATAGTAAATGTGTGTTTACACGCAAGTTGTAACACAATTAATACTAATCGAATCAGTTGATTCGGTTTTGGTTCAATGTTTTAAAAAAACTGAAGGTACTAGTTCGGTTTTGGTTAATCAATATAGAAAACCGGCAGTTAATCAAACCGGCCAATACACATATTTTTATATATTTTATATATATTTTATATTTTTATATATTATAAATTAATAAATATACATTATATATAACTATGTATATATATATATTTATAATATATCATATATTATTTATTATTTAAAATATAATATTTTATATATATTTGTAATTTTTTATTATATATATTGTAAAAATTAAAAAAACTCAAAAACTGACGAACCGAACCGATCAACCAGTTAACCAATTGACTTCGGTTCAGTTTTAGTTACCGGTTTTCCAAAAATCAGTAGTACCGGTTCAGTTACAAAAAAATACCCTCGGTTTGGTTAACCAAACCATGAGAACCCCTAGATCATGTTTCAAAAAAAATTGAAGGTTTTAAACTGTCGTTGACCAGATGGTCAGACGCTCATGAACTGGCCAAAGTGCCGGTTCTATTTCAACCTCTACCTACTCTTTTAAGAAAAACTGTTGAAACAGTTAGATAACCATTGACCTAGGCAGTCAAACTGTTGATCCATTCAACCCAAGCAGTGGTTAGCGGGTTGTGAATAAAAATAATTTACATTGAAAAGAATTAAGAATTAATGTTTTCGTTCTAACTCTAAGATTTGTTTCAACAAAGACAAATGACTTTACTCTTTAGTGTAGAGTTTCTTCTTCATTTCTCTCTGAGATCAGGTCAAGAACTCAAAGACACCGACTGTGATCCTAATTTGTAACGGTGAGCCAGCAACCACCAATCAAATGTGGTCAAACCAATTGAGTGTGGTGAGCAAATAGCTAGTTTTCTTTTCTTTTCTTTTTTTTTTAATTTTTAAAGTAATAGACCAGGGTTCAAAAGTCCTAATTCACATTTTATTTAGCATACATGTGTACTGATGTTAGGGCTGTCAATCCAATCCAATATAAATTTATTACGGATGGACCAGGTCCAATCCAATATGTCTTGTTGGTCCATTCAATTCATCCAAATTGATTTTAAACTAGATGGAGTCCAACCCAAAACTGGTCCATTGACACTTTTACTGATGTAGTATGTACATTAAAGATTCATTAGTGAGCATAAATAATTAAGTTGATTAATGATATAAAAAAAAAAGACAATATGTATATTAAATATTTGCCATTTGCATTTTGAAAATTCGACATATATATATGAGACCCAAGTGGCTCACAGAAACCAGGACTGGTTCACCAATTAAACCAGCTATTCAACTGCTTTTTGGTGATTTTTATACCTATTCTGGTTTCTAAAGTATGATCAAACCGAATATAGGCCCAAGTCATGTCTCTAATGGTCCTACTGACCAATCTAGTCCAATTTCCTAAACACCCGAAAAACAATATGATTTTGATGATGTTATCGTGTTTTTTATTTTCAAAAATAAAACCAACCATATTATCGAACACCCCTTAAATATTTATTATCAAAATACAAATTCAATGGCTTGTTAGTTTTCCAAATTGCCTACTCATTTCCGATTCCCCTAACCCAGACCAGACACAATCCATCGCAGGTCTAGATTTCAGCAATAATTATATCCATGAATTTACCCCAAGAGAGCCATTTTGTGTCTGTACTTGTCATAGAACAAGTACGAGACCATGGTCAATTGGAGATCGATCATAGCACCAGCCAAAATTGAGATTTCTGTGGTTTCGACAAATGTAGAGCCAGAAATGCAAAGCTCTACGAATCGGTAAGATAAATGAAGTTCATTCTTAATATAGAGGATTGGATTAAAAACTATTCCAACAAGTTTTGGATGCTGAAAATTTTACTATTGTTTTTTTATGCATGGTAAAGCTTAAAAGTATAATAATAATAATAATAATAATAATAATAATAATAATAAAGAAAAATTCTCAATTAGTACCTTGTATTTTGGGCCTGGTGCAACTTTAGTCTCTAAATTTTAAAATATGATAATTTAATATTCGAACTTTCAAAACATAACAATCCAGTACCTAATAATAATAATAATAAAGATAAATTACAAACCCCCCCAAGACCCTTGTACTTTGTTTTGCGACAAAGACCTCCTTCAATTAACCTTTCATCTAAAAAAACTGTTACAATATATTTTAATCCCCATATTATCCTTATAAAAGAAAATTACTATTCATCTTCTCCAACATCTTGATACACAAACAGGAACAGCAAGTAGCTATTACGTTACAGTGGAGGCGGACTTCCGAAATCCTCGACTCCTCCCTCTCTCTCTCTCCCCCGATCTCTCTTCTTCCTCTTCCCTTTTCTTCCCCTTCCTCTCCTGTTTTCCGTTCCAAAGTCCCAACACCAGCAGCTACAAGTCGTCTGTTTATTGTAATCCGTTTTGTTTTTCTGATGAAATCGGCAATCAATTTTGATTTGGATGACTCGTTCTTCGAAAAAAAATTGTTGACGTTAGGTGGCTTCTCTTGTTCGAGCATGATGAGCAGCGAATCCATAACTCTCCAAGTCCAAACCAAACTTGTAATCGTTGTTTTACACGCAAAATAGAGGCAGCAGCTGTTGGGCTTGGAATTGTCACATCAAACATAAGGAGTTCACATGGGATGTTTCCCTTTCATTCATTTATTCATTTGTTTTTGAAGAAATCGAAATAAAAAAAAGTAGGAGAAAATTTCTTCCGGGACAAAAAGTCGCATTGATGAACTCTGCACAGACCAAGTTACAGTGAACACGGAAGTATTTGGTACTATAATTGTTTGAAGTATTACAAACCATAATAAAATGTAAAGCCGTAACCTAAAATCGAGAGATATCTGGACGATTCGGTGATATTAACGTTGTGTACAGTCAGAAATTCCGTCCCATCCATGTTTACTCAAAAACCCGTCGTCAGTCGTCCGTCGTCCCTCCTCCTCGTGTTGAGGGAAACGCGTCCCATCAATACCCACACTCCACACCAACGGCTACAGCCGTTAGTACAACCAGTTGATGTAGCTTCACCGGGCCCGATGGAAAGAAATTGCCTTATTGAGGAGGGAGGGAGGTGGAGAGCTCAGATGATTTAAAAGTTAACGGGGTGTATTGAACGGTTAAAACCCCTTCTTTCTTTCTCTCGTTGTGTCTCCCGGCCTCTTTTCTCCCCTGTCACGAGCTACCACCGTCCACCGGTGACGGTTGCATCGTCGGTACTCTCTCTAATTCGTCAAACCCTAGCTCATCATGGTCGGACAAGAAAAGCCATCGAAACGTTAACTTTTTTTTCGAAGAACGAGTCATCCAAATCGAAACTGACAGTCGATCTCATCAGAAAAACAAAACGGGATTACATTTACATAGTGTTGGGACTTCGGAACGGAAAGCAGAGGGAGAGGAAGGGGAGGAAAGGGAAAGGGGAAGATGAACAGTGTTTTTCTTTTATATAGGGATTAAAAATATTATAACGGTCTTTTTAGACGAAAGGTTAATGAAAGGGAGTCTTTGCCTCACGGTCATTGCACATGGGAATGTGTTTTTTGGAAGATTTTTTGGTAACTTTATAGTTAAAAGATGTATTGAACTTTTGAATGAAGATGTGAGCAGTTTGAAGCTAGCTTGGTAGATGTATGTCTTTTCGTGTATGATGAAGTGCGATTTGACTGTTCTCTGTTAGAGGTGATCTGGCTTCTAATAAATGGCGGATTAGATTGATTTGCAAATGATGAATCAGAGAACCCGGGGTTGCTTACCCGGCAAAGTTGCTCCGATGCTTAAGTTAGTATACTTGGTTGCGAGCTGAAAAGCTTTAGAATGTAGAGAGCTAGAGAGCAATGAAATCACGCGTACCTTGGGCATCCGGGGGTAGAGCCTTTATATAGTGGAGTCATCGCGGGTTTTGCGGAGCGGTTCCGAGATCCTCGTCACGCGGAGCGGTTCCGTTTCCACGTTAATGGGGGATAACTGATAGGACTTATCAATTCCACCCGATCCGGGTGGGGAGGAGATAAGGCTTACCGTTACAAGGCGTGATCCCGTGAGGCTCAAAATCTGATGGCGAGATCTTCGAGGTTTCCATGTAGTGGTGTGTCAGTATTACCCGAGCTAGTGCTCTTTAGACCCGACTTGGGATGAACGCCGAAGTGCCTTGGGACCGAGGTGGTCTTGATGTAATCTCACAACGAGGTGAACTCGTCCCGAGGTGGTTTGATTATCCGAGCTCGATCTGTTGCTGACTTGGCATGTCGAGCTGAGCTGTCATCTTACTAGTTAGGTCGTGTCCACGTGTCTCCCTATTACTAGGTTGGGCCAAATCACCATTCATCAATTGCCCCCCACTCCCCGAGCCAGGGGTCCCGATCTGGTGCGGGGAGTTCATGACGAGTCCAGGTGGATTTGGCACGAGGTCTAGGTGGTATAACGAGCGGATCAGCTGGTCGGACCTGTTCGAACTTCCGGTTCAACCAGAAATAGCCTAGGTCACGTCAGGTGTATGCACGGACGTCACGCTATTTATGGACTCCGTGGACGTCAAAAACGCGCTCAACCGATATCGTCCTCGGGCGTCGTGCAACTGGTTTTCATGAGAACCGTTCGATCAAGTAGATCTCAGCCGTTGATCGCCTCACGGTGAACTATAAATAGGGGGCCGAGGGACCTCTTTTCTTCGCCAAAAATTCTGTGATTTGAGTTCTCCTGAGGTCGCATCGGAGTCTTTTAGCTTGCTCTTTCTTTGTATTCCGAGGTCGTTCTTCTTTTGGTGAGTTCGTCTTTTCTTTAGTTTGTTCTCCTTTGTTTTTTAATCACGTCTCCCTCTAACATAGATAGGCTCTTAGGTGACTCTAGTGAGGGTGCCGAGGTGTTGTCCACGACCCCTGCGGGGGAGGTTAGATCGTCGCTGGGCAACTCCCCTCCTCGGTCTTTAGAGGAAACTTCTGTGCTTGCTCTTTCTTTGCTCCGATGCTTAAGTTAGTATACTTGGTTGCGAGCTGAAAAGCTTTAGAATGTAGAGAGCTAGAGAGCAATGAAATCACGCGTACCTTGGGCATCCGGGGGTAGAGCCTTTATATAGTGGAGTCATCGCGGGTTTTGCGGAGCGGTTCCGAGATCCTCGTCACGCGGAGCGGTTCCGTTTCCACGTTAATGGGGGATAACTGATAGGACTTATCAATTCCACCCGATCCGGGTGGGGAGGAGATAAGGCTTACCGTTACAAGGCGTGATCCCGTGAGGCTCAAAATCTGATGGCGAGATCTTCGAGGTTTCCATGTAGTGGTGTGTCAGTATTACCCGAGCTAGTGCTCTTTAGACCCGACTTGGGATGAACGCCGAAGTGCCTTGGGACCGAGGTGGTCTTGATGTAATCTCACAACGAGGTGAACTCGTCCCGAGGTGGTTTGATTATCCGAGCTCGATCTGTTGCTGACTTGGCATGTCGAGCTGAGCTGTCATCTTACTAGTTAGGTCGTGTCCACGTGTCTCCCTATTACTAGGTTGGGCCAAATCACCATTCATCAATTGCCCCCCACTCCCCGAGCCAGGGGTCCCGATCTGGTGCGGGGAGTTCATGACGAGTCCAGGTGGATTTGGCACGAGGTCTAGGTGGTATAACGAGCGGATCAGCTGGTCGGACCTGTTCGAACTTCCGGTTCAACCAGAAATAGCCTAGGTCACGTCAGGTGTATGCACGGACGTCACGCTATTTATGGACTCCGTGGACGTCAAAAACGCGCTCAACCGATATCGTCCTCGGGCGTCGTGCAACTGGTTTTCATGAGAACCGTTCGATCAAGTAGATCTCAGCCGTTGATCGCCTCACGGTGAACTATAAATAGGGGGCCGAGGGACCTCTTTTCTTCGCCAAAAATTCTGTGATTTGAGTTCTCCTGAGGTCGCATCGGAGTCTTTTAGCTTGCTCTTTCTTTGTATTCCGAGGTCGTTCTTCTTTTGGTGAGTTCGTCTTTTCTTTAGTTTGTTCTCCTTTGTTTTTTAATCACGTCTCCCTCTAACATAGATAGGCTCTTAGGTGACTCTAGTGAGGGTGCCGAGGTGTTGTCCACGACCCCTGCGGGGGAGGTTAGATCGTCGCTGGGCAACTCCCCTCCTCGGTCTTTAGAGGAAACTTCTGTGCTTGAAGTTGGGCCATCTCGGCCCGAGGAGCACAAGGCTTGAGAAGAGGGACCGACCTCCAGAACGGAGGTCCCATCTTCTAGGTCAACTTAGTATTTAGTAGCTCGCTATCGTTTTCCCGGCAGCTTAGTATTTAGTGTTCCTCTAGGTCAGTATCCTCGGGCTCACGATCACCATGAGCTCGTGGTTTTTGAGGAGCAGCTCGCTGCCAGGCTGCGCTTCCCGCTCCACCCCTTCATCATAGAGATAGTCAAGTTTTTAACATCACCATTGACCAACTACACCCGAACTCTATCCGGAACATAGTAGGTACCATCTCCCTATTCCACACATACAACCGACCTCTGTCCTTAGACGTCTTCAGCTCGATCTGTTCGATCAAAAAGAATTCCGCTTGTCTGTGCGGGGATGTCAGACAAAGCTACTACATCTCTCCTCAGTCGGGTTTAAAATCCTGTTTGGCAGCCCGAACAAGGTTCTGGCCTGGAAGAGGAGGTACTTCCTTGTCCGAAATCCTGAGGGATGGTCTTTTACAACTCACTGGAGGGTGGCTATCAAGGACCCCGGAGTGAGCTTAGATGCAGAGACTAGGGCAATCATCAACTCTTGGAGGGACCTCGGCCTGGAGATGAAAGATTTCTTGGCCGAGGAGAAGCTTGTGCGAGCTGGACTGAGCCCTCCTAGTAGGTCTCCACCTCGGTTTTTACTTTAAGGTTTTCTTTAGTTCTCGGCAAACCTTTTCTTTTACTCTTACAGTTACCATACCGGAGGTCGATGCCAAGAACCTTCTCAAGAGTTTTCAAAGAGGGAAGAAGAGGAAGGCTTCGAAGAAGTCTTGCCGAGAGGCTGGTCCTTCTACCCCCACCCCATCCGAAGTCCTTGCTGCGGAGCCGATCTCAGCCGAGCTCCCTGAGGAGGAGTTCCGCCTTCAACCCCCTGTAGTGGACCTGGATGAAGACCAGGAGGAAGGTGTGCAGCCTCGTGAGCCGGAGAGCACTTCCATACCCGAGCAAGAAGGCGTTCAGCCTCATGAGCCAGAGAGTGCTTCCGCACCCAAGCCCGAGTCCCCCAAAGAATGCATAATGACCCCTCGGCTCGGACTGCTCAAGAACAAGGATGTCATTTTTCTTGCCGAGGTCGTAGAATGGGCTGACATGCCTACAAACCAGCTCAGAGGTTGGGCTGCCAGCTACTACATGGTGGTAAGTATTTTACTTTACATTTTATTTCCTTGTCAACCTTTCAAACGTACTTACCTCGATTTTCTTTACTAGGTAAACTCCGCCATTGGTCTACCAGTCCGAGGTCCGCCTGAAGAAAGCTCAGGAAGTTGAGGAGAAGGCATGAAAACATTACTGCGAGCTAGACATAGCTCGTGGCGAGGTTCTTTGGGCCAAGAAGGGAGCTCGGAGCCAACAGGAGTTGATCTTGGCCATGACCGAGGAGAAGGCGAAGCAACAGGAGCTGATCACAACAATGATCGAGGAGAAGGCGAAGCTTCAACGAGAGATCCAGAATCTAGAAGCCGTGATCTGAGAGCGAACTGAGATCTTCGAAACTGCCATCCAAGAGGTGCGGGCTGAAGAAAGAAGTCACGCCATCGACCGTTTCAAGGAATCCTCAGAGTTCCATGATCTCCGGGTCGAATATGGATCGAGCTCCTATTGCTCCGGCTTCAAGCTGTGCAAGTACCTAATGCAGCAGAAGTTCCCCGATCTTGACCTTGGAGTCGTCTCTATGTCTGGCCTTACTCCCGAGGTGGCGGAGGCGGCGAACGAAGAGACCGGCTCATCTAAAGAAGAAAGCGACGACAACATCCAAGAGGTGGGCCCATCGGGTCAAGAGGACGCGGAGGAGCATATGGAGACCGACCTGCCTGGCAGTCCGCATGCATGATTCCTACTTTCTCTTCTTTTTACTATTTGGATGTACACTCCGAGGCCACCGAGCTCGGGTTATAATGAGATCTTTGTACTTAAAATTTTTTCATCAATGAAATACAAACTTTTTTTGACTAATCTTTGTGCAAAAATATTCTAAGTGTAAATGACCCCCGATCTACCAAACTGAACCAGATAAAGGTAGGAGTAGGTGTATAGGTTACCCCGAATTGTTGAGCTACTGACCTGGACAACAAGGATAACCAACAATAAAAGTTTCCTAAGTGGAGGTTACCCCGAACTGTCTACCCGGACTACTAGAAGGGGTAACTTCACGTAATGTACGCCAAAGTGAGCGACATTGCAGGGTATATACTCATTTAGATGTCGGTTGTCCCTAACGGGCCCAACCTATTGTTATATGCCGAAGTGGGCTAGACATCGTAGGGCTTATACCCGAGCTGTCTATGCCTTAGGCATTAGAGGTATTTTGCCTATGACGAAGAGGCGACTAGGACTTATCTGCCCATGTCGAGGAGGCGACTAGGATTTGTTCGCCCATGCCGAAGAGGCGACTAGGACTTGTTCGCCCATGCCGAAGAGGCGACTGGGACTTGTTCGCCCATGCCGAAGAGGCAACTGGGTCTTATGCGGTGCCGAGGTCTTTTATTAGCTCGACGCTTTAGTCCTTAGACTTCTGGGAGTGACTCGCAGTCTGCTCTCCAGTTCGGCAATCACAGGTAGTATCGCCTTAAGTTGCTGATGTTCCACGCTCGAGGTACCTGTTTTCCTTCTAGTGTTTTGAGCTCGTACGTACCTTCCCCGAGTACCCACCTTACTCGATACGGACCTTCCCAGTTCGGTCTGAGCTTACTGACACCGGGCTCAGGTACCATAACTTTCCGAAGAACCAGGTCACCGACACGAAAATGTCGTTTCTTGACCCGGGCATTATAGTACCTAGCCACTTTCTGTTGGTAGGCTGCATTCCGAATGTATGCTAGGTCCCGTACATCTTCCACCAGGTCGAGGTTGGTACAGAGCTCGTCATCGTTTGCTTCTTAGTTGTATGCCTCCAAGCATAGTGTAGGCACCTCGATCTCGGCTGGTATCACCGCTTCCGTGCCATAGGTGAGGTTGAAGGGGGTTTCACCCATGGCGGTCTTAATGGTAGTTCGGTAGGCCCAACACTGGGCAACTCATCTACCCACAGTCCCTTAGCTCGGGCTAAGCGGGCCTTTAGTCCACGAAGTATGGCTCTGTTCGTGACTTCTGCTTGCCCATTCGCCTGAGGGTGTGCTACCGAAGTGAAGTTCTGCTCTATCCCCATCTCGGCGCACCAATTTTGGAACTTGATGTCCTCGAACTGCTTTTCATTGTCGGAGATAAGTACCCGAGGTTGCCCAAAGCGACATACTATATTCTCCCAAAAGAAATTTTGTATGTTGCAGGCTGTGATCGTTGTTAGAGGTTCCACCTCCACCCACTTTGTGAAGTAATCTACTACTACCACCAGGAATCTCCTCTGTCTTGTCACTGGCGGGAATGGGCCAAGAATGTCGATTCCCTACTACGCGAAGGGCCACGGGCTGGTGAGATATTTGAAGTCGACAGCAGGTCGGTGGTGGATGTTGGTGTGCCTTTGACACTTGTCGTACTTCTTGATGAGTTCGAGTGCATCTACCTTCATCGTGGGCCAATAGTACCCTTGTCATAGCGCTTTCTGGGCAAGAGCCCTGCCCCCCAAGTGACATCCACACAAGGGTCGCAAGCAGCGCAAGTAAGGGAGCGTAAAAGATCTCTAGTACAGCTATCCGTCTATGATGACGTACTTCGCTGACTGGCGCTCTACCCTTCAGGCCGAATTACGATTTGTACGGAGGGTCCCGTGAAGCAGATAGCTCGCAAGTGGGTCAATCCAACTCGGCTCTGCTTGTACTATAGGAGCGACCTCTTCTGCCCCCGTGAGAATGCTAGGCCGAGGCAGGTCCTCTATGTACACGGTCCTCATTGTGTTACTACTTGTGCTGGTTAACCGGGACAGAGCGTCGGCCTCAGTGTTCTCGGACCTTGGGATCTGCCTAATGAAGTAGGATAAAAAGCCTTGCAGAACTTCTCTAACCTTAGCTAAATAGGAAGCCATGGTGGGGTCATGAGGTTCAAACTCGTCGTTGATCTGGTTGACCACGAGCTGGGAATCACTGTAGATGATTTGGTGTTTGGCTTTTACTTCTTTGGCTAAGGTGAGCCCGACTATCAACGCCTCATACTCTGCTTCGTTATTGGATGCTGCAAATCCGAACCGGAGCGCGTATTCCAGTTTCACCCCGCTTGGTCCGTACAAAATTATGCCTGCTCCGCTTCCTTGTTGATTAGACGAGCCATTGATGTGGTGGATCCAGGGCTCCTTGTCCCAGGTTGGCCTTGCTCTAACCGGGACTGGTGCCACACTGGTTGAAGCTTCCTCCGCATGCCCGAGCTCGGCTAGTTCGAGGGTTGCGGTGCTGAATGTGCATTCTGCCACGAAGTCGACTAAGGCTTGAGCCTTAATCGTCATCCGAGGTTCGTACTGGATGTCGTACTCACTGAGTTCGATGGCCCACTTCGTCAGCCTACCAGATACCCAGGCTTAAGTAGGATTTGCCTCTGAGGCTTATTGGTGAGGACGATGACGGTGTGGGCTTGGAAGTAGGGATGAAGCTTCTGAGTTACTGTGACTAGTGTGTACGCCAGCTTTTCGATCTCTGGATACCTTCTTTCAGCATCCTGCAAAACTTTACTAACATAGTAGATGGGTCGTTGGGCCCGATCTACCTCTTTTATTAGTACCGAGTTGACTACCTTGTCGCTCCCGGAGAGGTACAACTTTAAAACATCTCCCTCCTCGGGTCGGGTCAGAACTGGGATGCTAACTAGGTATTTTTTCAGCTCATTGAAGGCGAGCTGACATTCTGTGGTCCATCAAAATCTTTGCTTTTCTTTATTGCCTTCAAGAAAGGCAGGCAGTGATCTACCGACTTGGACATGAAACGACTAAGAGCGGCTATCCTGTCGTTTAGTCTCTGAACCTCTTTTAGCTTACGAGGTGGTCTCATGTCTAAGATGACCCTTATTTTTTTTGGATTGGCTTCGATGCCACGTCGGTTGACTATGTAGCCTAGGAATTTACCCGTGACACCAAAGACGCATTTGTTGGGATTTAGTTTCATGTTATATTTAAGCAAGATTTCGAAAACACTTTGCAAGTCAAACAACAAAGATTTTGAAAATTGGGTTTTTATAACCATATCGTCTACATAACATTCAATCTTATTGTCGATCAACGACTCAAAAATCCTATTTACAAGTCTTTGGAATGTCGCCCCAGCATTTTTTAGTCCGAAGGGCATGACCTTATAACAATACAAGATGAGCTCATTAATGAAGGCCATTTTTTCTTCATCGATAGGGTCCATCTTAATCTGGTTGTATCCTGAGTATGCATCTAGAAAGCTCAGCAATTCGTGCCCTGAGGTCGCGTTCACTAGACGGTCGATCTTGGGCAGTGGGAAATAGTCCTTCGGGAAAACTCGATTCAGGTTGGTATAATCAACGCACATGCGCCATTTACCGTTGGTCTTTTTTACTAGAACTGGGTTAGCTACCCAGCTCGGGTAATGGACCTCCCGGATGAAATCGGCTGCAAGGAGCTTCTTGACCTCCTCGTCGATTATCCTCTAGTGCTCTGAGGCGAGGTTGCATTTTTTCTGTCTAACGGGACTGACTAAAGGATCAGTGTTTAACTTGTGAGTTATAATTTTTGAATCTATGCTAGGCATCTCTTCCGCAGACCATGCAAATACATCTAAATTTTTAATTAAAAAACTTACCAGCTGAGAACGGAGTGGCTCCTTGATTGATGCACCGATCTAGAGAGTTTTGGCTGGATCTTCTGCTGAGAACAGAATGTGGACCGTCTCTTCTATTGGCGTGGCTCGCTCCTCGACGTACTACGTAGGTCGCTCGACTTCAATGTTAGCCGCTAGATTGGGTTTCCCTTTGAGGGCGGTGACATAGCATTTTTGAGACTCGAGCTAGTCGCCTCGCACTACCCCTACTCCGTAGTTCGTAGGGAACTTCATGGCCAAGTAGTAGGTGGATACCACTGCGCGAATTGTGTGGGTAATGGGCCGACCTACTATGGCGTTGTACGGGGAGGGAGTCGCAACCACTAAGAAAGTGTGTTTGAACCACACAATGTTAGGCCACGTGCCGACCTCTACAGGTACTGTGACTCTACCTAGGGGTCTGACTTCTTCTCCACTGAAACCTATCAGAGGAGTATTTGTAGGCTTAAGAGTGCCTTCCTGGAGCCGGAGCTTGTCGAAGGCGTCCTTGAACAAAATGTCAGCTAAACTGCATGAATCTACCAGGACGCGCTTTACTTCAAAGTCATTTACTCTCAACTTTATGACCAGCACGTCATCGTGGGGGTATTGAATCCCGCGTGCATCATCTTCTATAAAATGTATGGGGTCTTCGAGCTTAGGTCGCTTCGGTGGATTCTGCTCTTCATTTTGCAGTTCGCGAACCGAGACTTCCCCCGCTACTAAGGTGCAGCCCGCAATGATGGACCCGCCAGTAATCATGTTGATTACTCTACGGATCGGTCTCTCTTCCGGTAACTGTCTCTGCGACTGTTCACTTTGCCTGCTGCTGAACTCGGGAGCATTTCTTCTTTGCTCCTGCTGATCTGCTTGGCTTTTGTTTTCTTTTTGTACAAATTTTTTTAAATATCCGCGACGAATGAGCTCTTCGATCTCGTCGCGGAGATTTCTATAGTTTTCGGTACTATGGCTGTGGTTTTTATGAAAATGACAGTATACATTTTTATTTCTAGTGGTAGGGTCTCCCCTCAACTGAGGTGGCCACTTCACATAAGAGGCATCTTTGATCGCCATAAGAATCTCTCCCCGCTTCGCATTGAGGGGCGTGTACCTCGTTCTTTCGACTGGCGGAGTTCGGGAATGCCGACCTGACTTATGTGAGGGAGATTGGCTCCTGAACTTGTTTCCTCCCCTGGTCGGGGACTTGCTTTTTCTTCGTTTACTACCACCGTTATTCGAGTTGTCACCTTCTCTTTCACTTCTCCGCTAGATTCTCGCTCTTCTGGTTCATCTCTTCTTCTGTCCCGATGAATTGGTCGACGAGCTTGAGGAATTCAGTGATGTCCTTGGGCTTGTTGGCCACCACGTGCCACTTGAATTCCCTATGAGTAATTCATCTTCTTGCTGCCGTGAGTCTTACAATGGGATCCAGGTCGGGGATCTGTAAACAGGTGTCGTTGAAGCGTTTTATGTAGCTTCAGATCGACTCCCCTTCTCTTTGAACTATGCTAAGGAGGCTTTCTTGAGACCTCAGGCACTTCTTGCTGGTGATGAAGTGCGAGGTGAACATTTGCACGAACTGCGCCCAGCTTTTGATCGTCCCTGGCACGAGGTTCCTGTACCATGTGTGAACTACCCCTTTGAATGTCGTGGAGAAGGCAACGCACATTCTGGACTCATCAGCCCCAGCTAGATGCATCTGGGACTGGAATGAGTCCACGTGGTCGTTTGGATCGAATGATCTGTCGTACTTGTCCAGCGGAGGCACTTTGAAGTCCTTCGGCATGGGGTCGCCAGGAGCTCGGAGGAGAAAGGGGATGACCTAGAGAGGAGGGGAGTGGTCTTCGTGGCTTCTGACCTTGCCTCCTCTTTACCTTTTATCTACTCAGGTTGACTAGGACCGGCGAGCTGGCTAGAACTGCAGTTCAGAATGCCTTACGATGCCTTCTTTGTTGCTTCTTGACCGGCTCCGCATTGGTGTTGCTGACCTCTGTGTGGTTGGGTATCGTCCTGGCATGAAGTGGCTCGGACTACTGATGCTGGCTACTGTGAACGGAAGGGCCTCGCCAGGAGTCCGCGGCCAGGACCCCGAACCGGTTCCCTGCAAGCGAACCTTCATGATGCGAGGGCCGGGGTGAAATGGCTCTAGCGGGCTGAGTGTCTCCCGATCTGTTTACGTTCTGCAAAGCGGGAGGAGTGACTTGTCTATCCCTCTTGCCACGGGACGAGACCTGGCTCCCAAGAGGAGGAGGAACCTAGGAAGTCTTTCCCCGACGAGGAGGGCGTGTGTTCTAACGACGGGGATGATTCTATTGCATTGCCGGGTGCTAAGGTGGAACCGACTGCTGATTCTGTTGCAGTGGAGGGGACTACTATTGGTACTATTGCTGATAGAAATGGTGCAAGACCTGTTGTTGGTAGTGCTGAAACTATTGAACTTGCTGTATTTGGGCTTGAATAGCCCACACAAAGTGTACCAGGTCGTCGAGCTGATACTGTCTGACTCTAGGGGATACCACAGATGGTTTAGCAAACGTCGCACCCACTACAGGAGGGAGGGGGGCGTTCATTGGTGTGGTTGCTTGGGGCACGGTCAGCATTGGAACCCCAGTCGCAGTGAGCGGGACAGTGAACTGACCGATGCAGATAGAAGGGAACTGAGGCTGCCCCCCGAAGACATTCATCTCGATGTTTTGTCCAGCGTTGCTGGAGGATGCCATGGATCTAAGTTTGTGATTGTTAGTGGAAAGAGGCTTTTTGTAGTGAGTTCCCACAGACGACGCCTAATGATGAAGCACGATCTGACTGCTCCCTACTGGAGGTGATTTGACTTCCAGTAAATAGCAGACTAGATCGATCTACAAAGGAAGAACCAGAGAACCCGGTGTTGTTTACCCGACGAGGTCGCTCCGATGCTTAAGTCAGTATACTTGGTTGCAAGTTGAAAAGCTTTAGAATGTAGAGAGCTAGAAAGCAATGAAATCACACGTACCTTGGGCCTCCAGGGGTAGAGCCTTTATATAGTGGAGTCCCCGTGGGTTTCGCGGAGCGGTTCCGAGATCCTCATCACGATGAGATTCGTTTCTGCGTTAATGGGGGATAACTGATAGGGCTTATCAATTATGCCCGATCCGGGCGGGCAGGAGATAAGGCTTACCATTACGAGGCGTGATCCCGTGAGGCTCAAAATCTGATGGTGAGATCTTCGGGGTTGCCATGTAGTAGTCTGTCAGTATTACCCGAGCTAGTGCTCTTTAGATCCGACCTGGGATGAACGCCGAAGTGCGTTGGGACCGAGGTGGTCCTGATGTAACCTCACACCGAGGTGAACTCGTCCCGATGTGGTTTGATTATCTGAGCTCGATCTATTGCGGACTTGGCATGTCGAGTTGAGTTGTCATCTTACTAGTTAGGTCGTGTCCACGTGTCTCCCTATTACTAGGTTGGGCCAAATCACCATTCATCAGTGTCTTTTTGCACAAGAATAAAATGTGAAAGATGCAAAAAGTTTCATTTGAAGCTTCCCGAAATCAGCCCACAATGTGTTTCTTGTGTCTTTTCGGTGCTTTGACTTTTGGTGGCTAGATCTTCTACGAACCAAATGGAAATGGACAAAAAATCGGTCTATCCGACTTATATATAGCCAAAAGATCACGCAAAAAGACACACCAAACGAGCCCATATAGCTAACCAAAAAGTCACTTTAAAACCTAATTTATTTGTTTGTATCTGTAATTATTTGATTATATACTTACTATTATATAAAGATCTCTTAGTTTTTCCGTATTTTTTGTTACATTTTATGTATAAATTTTATAAACAGTATATAAGATAATTATGATTAAAAATATATTTTATCAACACAAAAGTGACTGTTAGTTTTATTGACGTTATAGTGTCAACCTGAAGTTCTAAGTTGTTATTATCGTTGGTAATTATTTGCCAAATATTATTTGGGGTGAGACCCAATTGTCCCGATTAGTAATTTTTTAATTTTTGAGTCTTATAATTTTATAGTTTTGGAACAGAAATGATAATACACTCTCTACTATTAATGTAGCGGAGGCACGGGCTGCATGGGACAACAAATACCAGATTGTTATTGAAGTGGATTCAAATCCTGTGGTTAGATATTGGAATCTTAGAAGCGAATGAAGCAACGGATTGGATTGCAAATAGGGCATACTCTGTTTATGATGGTGTCCTAGGGACTTAGATTTTATTTATTGTAGTAACTTTGTGGGGGCGTGCTACCCCGTGTTGTGTAGCACCTTTTGCTTTCTATCAAAAAAAAACCTGAGCCATTGACAGCTTTATACAACGGCTGTAATCAAACCCACCTTGGTGACAGAGGGATTTGATTCAAGTCTCCAATGCAGACAATGAGACATCTTATTAACTGAAGTTTGATTTTGCAAAGAAATCTCTTCATAATCTCCTATAATCAATGTTGTCAGATTCGGATATGAGTTGTGTGCAAAGATGCATGTATATCATCCACTCATGGCGGGTGTCATTTATAAGGAAATCTGCCGTTACATTTTAGAGCCTGCGTGGGTGAACAAGGATTTTCATCCGTTACATTTAGGGTCTCTTCGGTTTGCAATCAGAATTAGAATCGGACTGATCTATTTTTATAATGTATTTGGCTCAGACAAAAATGGGAATGAGAATTGTAATAAGCAGGAATTGGATTTCATTCCCGAGGCAGAGAATGACCATTTCCTTAAATGGGAAAATATCAATCTAATCAGAATGAAAATGAGATTCTGATTCTCCCTAACCAAACAATTGAAATTGAAATAACCCATTCCGATTTCGATTTAAAACCCCTATTCTCCCGATCCAAACAGGGCCTTATATAATAAATAAGAATCCAGCATAAATAGTAGATAAAGTGTGTAACTTCTGATGCTACCCAGAGTAATCTCATAAATATAGGTTCTGCTTATGCACTGTACTTATATCCTTCACTGCATTATAAAACCCATGCATGGAAAGCAAAAGGCGTAATATTCTTCCAAACAGCAGTGGGAGTTGAAGTTCAAGGGTTTGGAGAGTTTATTCACTTTTCGAGATGGGCAAGTTCTATACAATTTGCGGTCTCCTTCTCCTAGTTCTCTTCTCAGGTCTGTCTTAGAACAATTTCAAGCGATTCCTCTTTTTCTTCATTATTTCATATGCAATTTCAAGCGATTCCTCTATACAATTTACCATTTGTTGCATATAACTTTCTTAGGGAGCTTTTTTTCGGATTTTGAGAGGGGGGAAAGATGGTCAGTGGAATTTTGGTTCCCATTGACCAAGAACCTCATATTCTTTTTTCAGATTTATGTGGGGATCAAGGAAAGTTAATTTTCTTGGGTACACTTACTTGGATAAGTGATACCCATCTCCTAATGGGTAAATAACTTTCCCACCTAGGGGAAAAGTTGCCAACACTTGAATGGGACAAAATGCCCCTTTTAATAATGGATTTTTATAGTTAAAATAGTCATTGCCTTATTTACATGAGAAATAAAAGAACATGGGTAAATGCAATTACCTGGGTAAGCATTTCCTAGGAAAAACTTACCCAAGTAACTACATTTACCCAAATAAATAACTTACCAAAAAACGAACAGAAACTTTTAGAATTTAAAAACTCCCTATCTGCCTCATTATTGCTTTTTATACTTTATTTTGAGAGATGATATACTTGATCTAACATTGATTGGCATTGATACATTATTTACTTAATTGTGTGCATGTTCTTGCAGTTGATGCCATTAGGTTGCAAATCGACCAAGGGTGCACACGGACATTCGGCAATTCCTATCATAACTGTGCTACGACATGCGCTATGAATAACCCTAGCACTGGATTCGTTAAGGAAGCATTTTGTTTGTACCCACCTGCGGATGCAAATGCCTGCACAGAATGCATGTGCAAGTACTCTATATGCTGAAAAGCTAATCCATCATTTCAAAATCTCTTACTCTCATTCTTGTCATATGTAACCTTTTGTTCCTTTTCATCCATAATAAGAGTTTCCAATTATTGTGATTATCACCAGAAATTATGAGGGGATGGGGATTCAATTTTCAACTTTACAAATAAAAGGTGATATTATCTATACATAGAAACAATCTATAACCAAGAGAGAGCTTTCTTGAAATTATTGTGATTATCTATACCTATACTACTAAAAAAGTGGAAATATGCCTCCAATTTCGGGACTTTTCTTGACTAAAATACCCTAGTTTGTTTCTGAATTTGGCCCGTCCCTCTATTGTGTCGCTCACAAACGTAATTTGAATTGATACTTTTCACTAACTACTTACTATATTCAAGGTATTAACACCCATTCTGGCGTTGTACGGAAACGAAACACGTTGAAAAAAGCTTCAAATAAAAGTTCTGAAATAGAACTACCAAAAAGAAGAATTCTTCACTGAATAATTAAAAAAAAATCCAATATCAAAAATCGTCTTAACCTTCCCCTAACTACTCTTTATATAAGTATATACCCTTATGACTCCTACAAGAAAGTTTTCTAATTTATGAAAACACTTTATAATATAATCCTATTAAAACTCTTCAAAAAGAAAATCTTAATTGAGTAATCATAATCTAAGAAAACACTATATAATAGAATCCTACTAAAACTCTTCAAAAAGAAAGTCGTAATTGAATATAAATATGAAACATCGCTATAATGCTAACTTGGTAATTACAAAATAAGATAGAAACTCTGTGATGGCTGATAGCTATAAATATATAACTCTAGCAAGTGCACTAGTTATCAAGTAGTATAATAATATCGTTCTCACGGGGATTTAACAAAATAAGTATTAGAATCACAGTCTTCCCTAATTATTTGGACAATCAAAATTTAGATTTAAGGAAATAAGAACTACTGAAAATAAAAATTGGAACAAAGAAAATAAAAACAAAGGTGATCATTAATCGAATATGCAAATGATGGAATCGCTAGGACTTTTGGTCCACCTAACCAATGCAATGAATATTGATGGATCCAATTATCCAAGACTAATTGTTATTCCCATAAACTGAGATTTTCACAAATTTATCTAATATTCTCTCTCGAGATATACTAAACCTACGCCCATCAAGTAACCCTTCGATCTCTCGAGTAGAGCTCTCAAGATGGAAGTGCATTAAGTCAAAAAAAACCATTAAATTCAGATGAATCATGTATATATATCTCTATATACCATTCAATTCACACTATGAATTATTCTGTCAATTATGTGAATTCATCTCTCAATTCATTCACATAACCCAAATCAATTAAGAGGTGACCAAGCTCTTAATTGCATTAAGCACAATAATTCATAGACTATATAGAAATCACAATCTTGGATGAATCAAGAAGATAAAGATATATTCATTAACATGGTTAGGCTTTCCATAGCCCTAGCAAAATACAAGTCAGTTCATGATGGAAGAATTAAAACAAACAAAGGGAAAGAAAGAACTCTTGAATTCGCCCATGGTGCTGAGATCTCCTCTTCTTGAAGTTTCTTGAATTCTTGAACCTTTCTTGAACCCTTCTTGACTGATTGCTCATTGCTTCTTGATTCAAATCAGAAGTTGAATGATTGAATGATTCAGTGATCCAATGATACCTAAAGCTGATCCGCCCCCTCCTTTATATAGATTAAAGGGGAGGGGTGGTCTCCTACTTTCTCTTGAAGTTGATTTTTATAGGAAATAGAAAGTCCTATCATAATTCTAATCCTATCTCTTTATCTCTTGAACTCAATCCTTTTATCACTCTAACATTACATCAAGAATTTAAATCTAGAAGGATTCTTCTTAGTTTCTTGTTCTTGGATTCGTAATAGACCTCCTCTGCGAATTGGGCTTCAACCAGGCTTTTTTGCGAGTTGGGCTTCAACTGCGGATTGGGCCTTCCTATGAATTTTCCGCGACTTCGGGCCCAGAATTGACTTCGATGCAGGCTGAATCTGCGAAAGCCCAAAACATGAAAGTTGTGGATTTTTCTCTTATCTTTCTAGTGGATCTTGAATCAGTCCATTCGGAGTTCGGAGACACAAATTAGGCCCAAATCACTAAACAATGTCGAAACTGTGAAAAATCATCTGATTTGTCTTTCTTTGCTCTTGATGCCTTGTTTCATACCCTGTACCAAAGTACAGGAAATATGAATCCAATTAGATGCTAATTTAGTATAAAAGACAGAATAATCGGGGATAAAAATATGATAAATTCTACTCTCATCAAATCCCCCACACTTAAACTCTTGCCCGTCCTCGGGCAAGACAAAACTCAAAACAAACTTAAAACAAGAACAAGTTAACTAAAAATTTGTTTTGGATTTCTCTCAACAGGGTATTTGTTCTCCCGCATGCCTTGATCCAGTATTAATGGTCCTCCCATTCGTCCACTTCTTTTCCTTTTTAACTTGTCAAGGAATAATCTTAAATCGCCAATCCTCATGTCCCCAAGTGAGATCAACAATCAAGGGAAACAGGCATCTCTTCACATGAATAATTTAGGGCTAGAGTAAGCCCTCTTTGTTTTCATAATCACATGTGGCAAAATTCAAAAAATACCCTCTCATGATTTTTCAGAATGAAACAATGAATGTTATTACCATAAGCTTGCTTATGTATCACATCTCCACCACTTATCATGAGTCCAATGCATCAAAAGGTGAATGAGGGTTTAGGATCTAGGGATGAGTGCATTTTATGCTCCATCTCACCCTTTTCTTATTCTTTGTGTGAGTGCATTTTATGCTCCATCTCACCCTTTTCTTATTCTTTGTGTGAGTGCATTTTATGCTCCATCTCACACTAGCTCTTTTTTTTTCTCTCGGTGTGAGTGCATTTTATGCTCCATCTCACACGAGTGCTTTTTTTTTTTTTGAATAACACGTTCCAATACAAGAACTCATTATTGTGGTCTCAACATGCCTAACAAAACAAGTTCTAGAATAATCAAACCCTGTTTGTCCATTAGAAACCAAATGCTCACAAGGGTCAAATCTGTATTGCATCTTGCCCGTTGATCATTTAAACTACTGAGATACCTTCCATAGCCAAAAATTTCAGCTAGATTTGCTTGCATCATTTCTTGTCTATCCTACCTAAGCACATGATTCAATGTGGTTTGCAATCATTCAAAAACAAGTCTCTAAGGAGCAGAAATTTCAAAAGAAAAGGTTAAAAAGTGATGATCAAAGCATGCTAGAGTTCGAAAAAAATTTAACAACCCCTTAATCCTCCCCCACACTTAAGATATACATTGTCCTCAATGTGCATAACCAGAACAAGGAGAGAAAGATTTAAGAGGACTTCCCTGAATGCCTCGTTGAAATCCTGCAGATGTGAGATACGAAAAAAACACACTCATAAGAAGAAAAAAAACTGAACAAACTTAATGGGTTGCCTCCCACAAGCGCTCGTTTTAAGTCATGAGCTTGACTTTCACCTTTCCTTCATGGCGGTTTCAAGGAGAGAACGGACCCATGGTGGATGGGTTGCTCTCCTTCAATATAATGCTTCAACCGCTGCCCATTTACCTTGAATGTTTTCCCATCATCATTATGTAGTTCAATTGCTTCATGAGGGAATACCCTAGCCACTTCAAAGGGTCTGCTCCACTTGGTTTTCAACTTCCTATGTTTCCCCCTTTCATCCTTCATAGGTGGGTTTAAACCTAGAAAAGGGGCCTGCACAATAGATGGGAGGGGTTTTGTGTGAGATGGAGGTAAATTGATAAAAGATGCATTATGAGTTGCAATTTCAAAAGAGTCTAGCTCAGAAGTTAAATTTCGCAGTTCTGCTTTCAGTACAAACTTCTGCTCTGCTTGTTGCAATTGATTGGGACTATTATTAAGTGCAACTTTCAGCGTGTCTTCTGATTTAGATGTATCTACTCCATCAATGCAATCAATTGCATATATTTCATGTCCAACTGTGTTGGGACATTTCATGGTTTAAAATACATTAAACACCACTTATTCACCATTGATTCTAAGAGTAAGTAGACCTTCTTTCACATCAATTAAAGCATTACTCGTGGCAAGAAAGGGTCTCCCTAGAATCAACAACATTGTATTATCTTCCTCCATATCCAACACAATGAAATCAGCAAGAATGATGAAATTACCCACTTTGACTAAAACATCTTCTACTATTCCCCTAGGATATTTAATGCTTCGATCAGCTAATTGCAGGATAATAGTTGTAGATGTTAGTTCATGTAGTCCAAGTTTTTCAAAAATAGAATAAGGCATTAAATTTATACTAGCACCTAAATCACATAAAGCTTTTTCAAATTCAGTATTCCCCATGGTGCAAGGTATAGAAAAACTCTCTGGATCCTTAAGCTTTGAGGGCAATTTCTTTTGAAGAATGGCTAAACATTCTTCGTTTAGTTTTACCATCTCACCATCCTCCCACTTTCTTTTATTAAACATCACCTCCTTCAGGAATTTGGCATACTTCGGCATCTGTGACAATACATCAAGAAGAGGAAGATTAATATGGATCTTTTTAAACACTTCCAAAAATTTTTCAAATTGCTTATCTAATTTAGCCTTCAGGACTCTTCTTGGGTAGGGAATAGGAAGTTTAATTTCATGTAAATTCAGTTTAGTACTTCCCTCATTCTCCTTTTGCAGATCGACCACTTCAGCTCCCTTGTCTTCTCTTTGAATTTCGCCAATTGTTTTCCCACTTCTTAAAGTTATGGCATTTGCTTGCTCTCTGGGATTCTTCTCCGTATTGCTGGGTAGCCATTCCTCTTTTCTTTCCGATAGCATACTTACAATCTGCCCCACTTGAACTTCTAAATTCTTTATCGATGCTTCATGGCTTAAAATCCTCTTATCTTGCTCTTGGAACCTTGCTTCAGTAGCATTAATGAACTTAGAAATCATTTCTTCTAGATTACTCTTTTTTTCTTGTGGAGGCAGCTGTGGTTGGAAACCCATGGGTGCTTTTTGTTGATTGTTACTCTATGAAAAGTTTGGATGATTCCTCCACCATGGGTTGTATGTATTTGAGTATGGGTTGAAGTTTGACCTACTAGCATGAGAGATAAAATTAGCATTCTCATGGGAAATAAAAGGACTATTTAATTGACAATCAGAATTAGTATGTCCCATTTGCCCACATAAATCGCATGAGATGCTAGATGGTGTATTAATGGCTGCAATACTAAAATTATCCAGTTTCTTGTTCAGATTAGCTATTTGCGCAGATAGGGCTGCAAAGCAATCGATGTGGTGTACTCCCCTCTAATTGGTTCAGTCATTGCTCCACTGGTAGCTGTTTGATACCATCTCCTCCACTAGGTCATATGCTTCCTCTGTAGTTTTCCTCATGATCGTACCACCTGCGGTGGCATCAATAATGGATCGGTTAGAGGGAGTAATACCATTATAAAAGGTCTGAATTTGATGACAAGTTGGTATCCCATGGTGAGGACACTTCCTAAGCATCTCCTTAAATCGTTCCCATGCTTCATACAAGGATTCCCTCTCAAATTGAGCAAAAGTAGTAATATCATTAATTAGCTTTGCTGTTTTAGAGGGTGGGAAATATTTAGCCAAAATTTTTTGGGTTAGATCATTCCAAGTGGTGATACTTCCTGCAAGGAGTGAGTTAAGCCAATCTTTAGATCTATCACGCAATGAAAAAGGAAATAATCTAAGCCTAATTGCATCATCACTAACTCCATTATGTTTAAAAGTATCACATATTTCTAAGAAGTTAACAATGTGTGCATTAGGGTCATCACTTGGTAACCCACTAAACTGAATACTTGTTTGGATCATTTGAATTATTGCATGCTTGATTTTGAAGTTGTTTGCATGAATGGTGGGCTTGCAAATGCTGGATGTAACCCCATCAATGTTTGGACATGCATAGTCCAATAGGGTGCGATTTCCTTCTGCCATCTCTCCTTCTAACTCTATTGCTGGTTCGCCAATAACAACCTCCTCTATTGTCTTACCTTTTTTGGCCCATTGCAACAAGCGAAGGGTTCTTTCAATTTCTGGATCGAATTCAGTAGTCCTTCCTGTCTAGTGCGTGTCATGCACTAGTAAATCGGAACCAACAAGAAATCGAACAAGTAGAATAAAAATAAAATAAAAACAACAAGAATTCGAACGAAATAAAATAAAAATAAAAACAAAAACAAAATATAATAATAATTAAAAACAGAAATAAAAATCCAAATTAATCAAGGTTAACAACTTCTAATATTATTTTAGGATTAAATCCCCGGCAACGGCGCCAAAAACTTGATAGCTATAAATATATAACTCTAGCAAGTGCACTAGTTATCAAGTAGTATAATAATATCGTTCCCACGGGGATTTAACAAAATAAGTATTAGAATCACAGTCTTCCCTTATTATTTGGACAGTCAAAATTTAGATTTAAGGAAACAAGAATTACTGAAAATAAAAATTGGAACAAAGAAAATAAAAACAATGGTGATCACTAATTGAATATACAAATGATGGAATCGCTAGGACTTTTGGTCCACCTAACCAATGCAATGAATATTGATGGGTCCAATTATCCAAGACTAATTGTTATTCCCATAAGCTGAGATTTTCACAAATTTATCTAATATTCTCTCTCGAGATATACTAAACCTATGCCCATCAGGTAACCCTTCGATCTCTCGAGTAGAGCTCTCAAGATGGAAGTGCATTAAGTCCAAAAAAACCATTAAATTCAGATGAATCATGTATATATATCTCTATATACCATTCAATTCACACAATGAATTATTCTGTCAATTATGTGAATTCATCTCTCAATTCATTCACATAACCCAAATCAATTAAGAGCTGGCCAAGCTCTTAATTGCATTAAACACAATAATTCATAGACTATATAGAAATCACAATCTTGGATGAATCAAGAAGATAAAGATATATTCATTAACATGGTTAGTGATGAAGGGAAATTTGGCCCGACCTCGCAATCGCCCGACACGTGGCAAAGGCGAACAACTCGGGACAGTAGAGCGCCCGAAGCGAACATCGGAAGCAAGTCCAAGCTCACTACCGAGCCCGAACTCCAGACCGCTCTACTAGGAGTCCGAGCCTCCTACCAAGAGTCCGAGCTCCCTATTAAGAGCGAACTCCCTATTAAGGGTTCGAGCTCCCTAATAAGAACCCGAGCTCCCTACTGGGAGCCCGAGCTCCCTATTAAGAGCGAGCTCCCTACTGAGAGTCCGAGCTCCCTATTAAGAGCGAGCTCCCTACTGAGAACCCGAGCTCCCTGCAAGGAGCTCGAACTATACTGACCCCAAGCCTCACAAAGCTGTGACCCGAGCTGGCCCATGGCAGCTCGGAACACTCCCCAAACTGAACTCAAGACACCTCGCTCGCCACTCCAACACTTAGCTTCCGAAACACCAGGCTGACCAAACGTACCTGACACCAAGGACGTCCGTATCCAAGGGCGACGCACCTGACTGATTTGGGATCTGACGCCTGACAGCCGCACTTCAAACGGCCTCCTGCTACCGCCACCTGCAACCGTCGTTACTAGCCGTAGAGACGGCTCCGACAAAAGGAGCAATGGCGGTTCTGTCCGGCCAGAGGAAATGACATCCGAACTAGCAGGGGTTCAGAAGTAATCATGCCCGATCTGACGGAAGCCTGGAAATGAGTGCGCGAGGTGGTTATAAAAGGCTCCTACCCCCCAAGAACGAGGTATGCTAACTTTTGCGCTATCTAGTCTATCTTGCCTTTGAAAGACTCTAACTTGAGCTTTGGAGCCCTTACGTCGGGTTCTCCCCGGAGCTTCTCTTCTCCTTCCGTTTCAGGTCCCTGCCACTCAGTTCAGAGGCAAGATCATTGACAGCTAAGATCGGCCGGATTGTGCATCATCAATTGGCGCCGTCTATGGGAACGCTTCAAAAGGCCTCCCTCCAAAACTTTCATACCCCTTTCTTCTTCTTTGAAAAACTCAATACTCATGGCCTCCTCCAGCAACGCCGGACGCGGCACAGAGACAAACACCACCGGGGAACAGCCTCAAGTTCCCGTGGTGTGTGTTGGGCAGTTCACCATCCCCCTCTCGGTGGACAGAATTCCCAATCTGAATACGCCACAAGCAGTGGCGCCTGCAAACCTACCTGCCACAAACATCCCCTTTCCTCTCCCCATTGAAACTACCCTCACTGAACCAACCGCCGTCCCCCTGGCAGCTAGCCAAAATCAGTTGGATGACCTAATGCAGTGCATGCGGGCAATGCAAGCCCAGATGCAACAATTCCAGCAACACCAGCTTCACCAGCACCAAGTGTTGCACAACCTCTCCCAGTATCACTATCAACAGCAGTTCCCCCAACTGCCACCGAACCAATCATTACTTCCACCTCGCCACCCTGCTCCGAAGCCAGTCAAGGCCTCTCCGTAGGATGGACGCTTCCACCAAGGAAAGGCCTCCAGGCCCCAGATCCCCCCAAACAGCCAGGCCTCGTCCCCAGGCCAGAGAGACAGAAAAGTCATCCTCGCCTCGCAGCTCGCAAGCGGGTCGGGAACCTCGCCCGCGAGATCGGCACCTCGGGACTCCAAACTGGAGTTCCCACTCATGGAAAACCGATTCGGCGCACTGGCAGCAGCGGACTACCAGCACTTCGGACCCATCGAGCTTGGCAACACGGAGGCCAGCAGCGCCAGTACAAGGCCCACTCAGCAGCGAAGGCGCCGTCGAGGTCGACGAACCACCACCCGCGTCCTGTCAGAGCTCAGAGGCAAAGGCGAGACGAGCTTGGACGAGGTAGGAGTTGCCCCGATTCTCTCAGTTCCTTCCCCCCTCGCGTCAGAACTCCTAGCAGTCCTCCTGCCCAGAGATTTCAAGCTCCCGCCTCTAGACAAGTATGACGGGTCCTTCGACCCCAACGACCACGTTGACGCTTTCTAGTCCCAAATGCACCTCGCCAGAGCCAGCGAATCATGCATGTGCGTGGCTTTCACCACCACCCTCAAGGGGGTAGCCCGCACTTGGTACAGGAACCTGGCCCCCGGGTCGATAAAGTGTTGGACTCAGTTCGTGTAGGTCTTCACTGCACACTTCGTCACCAGCAAACGGTGCCCCAGAGCAGCGGAAAGCATCTTCGGGGTAGTCCAAAGGGAAGGAGAACCCATACGGGGCTACATCAAACGATTCAATGAAGCATGCTTACAGATACCACGGTTAGACCCCGCGGTGCAGCTCGCCGCAGCAAAAAGAGGGGTGACGCACAAGGAGTTCAAATGGCACATGGTAGTCAACCAGCCCGCGACCGTGGCCGAGTTCCTCAAGCTCGCGGACAAGTTCATGAGGACGGAGGAGGAAATCAACCAGCGAACTGAGGGCGGAAACGAGAAAAGAAAGAGGGATGGCGAGCCCTCCAACTCAGCCGACCGAAAAAACCCGGCTCGGGACCCAAAACCGAACCAGTCGTTCCGAGCTCCCCTGCCAGTTCAGACGGATTACACGCCACTGAACACGAGGCGGACCGAGATCTTAATGACGATTAAGGATGCCCCGTACGTGAAATGGCCACCTCGCCTAAAGGGAAATCCGAACGAAAGAAACAAGAATTTGTATTGTAGTTTCCATAGGGACCATGGTTAGTACCGAGCAGTGCAATAACCTCCGAGATGAAATAGAGGGGCTCATCCATCGCGGATACTTAAGGAACTTTGTACAGCACAACAATAATAGCAATAAAGCGGATCGGTCAGGCGAGCACGAAAAGGACGCCCCCGAGACTAGCAGCAGGCCTGCCGAACCGATGCAGCGACAGCCTCCGGCAGAGAGGCCAATTCGGGGAACCATCCATGTAATTGTGGGAGGTTCGGTGGTAGCGGGGAGCACATCGGCGGCAGCCCGGACTTCAGTTCGCGAAGCGGTCCTCGAGGAGCGGAACCCTCCGAAAAGGCCAAAGACCGAAGAGCCAATCCTCTTCACAGAAGACGACGCACGAGGAGTTCACTACCCTCACGATGACGCGCTTGTCATTAAACTAAGGATCAGTGACTTCGAGGTTAGGTGCGTACTCGTAGATTCGGGCAGCTCGGCAAACATCCTCTTCAAATCGGCGTTTGATCGGCTACAGCTGCCAAAGCCCGCAAGCACTCCCTTGGTGGGCTTCAGCAGAGAGGAAGTCAGACCCCTTGGAAAAATAACGGTGCCGGTGGAAGTCGGCACGTGGCCTTGTGCGGTCAGACTCAACCACGACTTCCTGGTGGTCGCGACCCCCTCCCCATACAATGCCATAATAGGGCGGCCAATCACGCATATCCTGCGGGCGGTGGTCTCCACCTACTATTTGGCCATGAAGTTCCCTACGGACTTCGGTGTGGGGGTAGCGCGGGGCGACCAACTCGAGTCCCGCAAGTGCTATGTTGCCGCCCTAAAGGGAAAGACCAAGGCGGCCGGCGATCTCGATCTGGAGCAGCCCGCGGAACAAGGCGAAGAACGAGCCTCGCCGACAGAAGAAACAGTCGCGATCCCGACCTCGCCTACGGACCCAGCTCGCGCACTCCAGATTGGTGCTTCTGTCAAAGAACCCCTATGGACCAAACTGGTAAGTTTTTCTCCAAAATTTAGATATTTTTGCATGGTCCGTGGCTGATATGCCCGGTATTGACCCTGGTCTTATAACTCACAAACTTAACACTGACCCTTTAGTCAGACCCGTTAGACAAAAGAAACGGAACTTAGCGCCAGAGCGCTGGAAAGCGGTCGACGAGGAAGTCGAGAAGCTCCTCGCGGCAGACTTCATAAGGGAAGTCCATTACCCGAGCTGGGTGGCCAACCCTGTGCTGGTGAAAAAGGCGAACGGCAAGTGGCACATGTGCGTCGACTACACCGACCTGAACCGAGCTTGCCCGAAAGACTGCTTCCCCCTTCCTAGGATCGACCGTCTAGTGGACGCGACCTCGGGACATGAATTGCTAAGCTTCCTGGATGCCTACTCAGGCTACAACCAAATCCGGATGGACCAATCCGACGAGGAAAAAACCAGCTTCATAACCGAGTTCGGTCTATTCTGTTACAAGGTCATGCCCTTCGGGTTAAAAAACGCAGGGGCGACCTTCCAAAGACTTGTAAATAGGCTGTTTCGGCCCCTGATCGGCACAAAGAGTGCTATGTAGACGACATGGTCGTCAAGACAGTTTTCGCAAGAATTAATACGAGACTTGGATTCTGTCTTCCAAATCCTGCGTCAGTATAGCATGAAATTGAACCCCAACAAATGTGTCTTTGGCGTCACCTCGGGCAAATTCCTAGGCTACGTTGTCAATCGACGCGGTATCGAGGCCAACCCGGACAAGATAAAAGCCATCCTAGATATGAGACCACCTCGGAAAATAAAAGAAGTCCAGTGGCTAAACGGCCGCATAGCCGCTCTAAGCCGCTTCATGTCCAAGTCGGCAGATCGCTGCCTACCCTTCTTCAAAGCAATCAAAGGCAAAGGGTTCGAATGGACCTGAGACTATCAGCTCGCGTTTGACGAGCTAAAAGGCTACCTCGCCAGTGTGCCAACCTTAGCTCAGCCCGAGGAAGGCGAAGTCAGAACTGTACCTCTCGGCTAGCGACGAGGTGGTCAGTTCGGTACTAGTAAAGGAAGCAGACCGGGTCCAACGACCCATATATTATGTTAGTAAAATCTTGCAGGGAGCAGAGACAAGGTACCCGCAGATAGAAAAGCTAAAGTATGCACTGGGGGTAGCAGCACGGAAACTCCGCCCGTACTTCCAGGCTCACACTGTCATCGTCCTGACCGACAAACCTCTGAGACAAGTTTTACTCAAACCCGAGGATTTCGGCCGGCTGACGAAGTGGGCCATCGAACTCAGCGAGTACGATCTCCAGTACAAGCCAAGAACTGCCATTAAGGCCCAAGCCTTGGCAGATTTTATCACATAATGCACGTTTAGCCTCGAAGCCCCTGAGCTGGTCGAGCCCGAGATCCCCAGTTCGGGCGAACTCGGAGCTCCCAAGCCAAACGAGTCCGAAACCTGTGAAGTAGCAGCCAGTGTGGCATCCCTCCTGGTTAGACCAAGCGCGAACTAGGATGAGGAGCCCTGGATCCTTCACGTAGATGGCTCCTCGAACCAACAAGGCAGCGGGACTGGAATAGTGCTACGCGGCCCGAGCGGAACAAAACTGGAATACGCACTACGCTTTGAGTTCGCGGCATCCAACAATGAGGCGGAGTAGGAGGCACTGATAGCCAGACTAAACCTAGCGCACAAGGTTGGAGCAAAGCACAGGGTTATCTGCAGTGATTCCCAGCTCGTGGTCAACCAAGTTACAGGCAAATACGAAGCGCGCAAGCTCACAATGATTGCATATTTGGCAAAAGTAAAGGAGGCTTTGCTCAACTTCCAATCACACTTCATCAAGCAAATCCCGAGGTCAGAGAACGCTGAGGCCGATGCCCTGTCCCGACTGGCTAGCATGAGCCACAACGCCAAGAGAACCGTGTACGTAGAGGACTTACCTCGGCCCAACATTCTCGGTGGGGCAGAAGAGGTCGCTCCCGTCACCGAAGCAGAGCCGAGCTGGATCGACCCACTCGCGAGCTTCCTGTTAGACGGAACCCTCCCCGCGGACCGCAACGCAGCCAAGAGGGTGTAGCGCCAGGCAGCCAAATACGTCATGATAGACGAACGGTTGTACCGACGATCCTACACGCTCCCCTACCTGCGATGCTTGCGCCCAGCCGAAGCCGAGCTGGTACTCCGCGACACCCATGAAGGCTTGTGCGGCGGACACCTGGGGGGCAGAGCCCTCGCCCAAAAGGCACTTCGACAAGGATACTGAAGGGATGAGAGATCCATCCTATGGACGCCCAAAAGATTGCGGAATAAGGGGCGAATTTCAAAAATTTTTCTCTCCCTTCAACTGGGAATCGTATTCCCATTTAGAAAATCATATTTTCAAGGATCAATTCTGAACCATAAACTGAACCAGATCTGAACCAAAAAGGAGTGGGAAGGATTATACCTGATACGGAGAAGTAATATCTCCCAACGAAGGTGTTCACGCCCAAGGAAGGATCCAAAGACTGCTCCCACTGAAGATGGCGCAGTGCAGGTGGAGCAGAATCAGCAGTGTTCTTCTCCAAGAACTCTGTCCTTCTCAAGAATCAGCAAGATGGTACGTGAGCACAGCTTCCTTTCAATCCTTTCTCAAAGGACTGATGTCAAGATCCAATCTTGACTTCTCCCACAAGTGGAGATCGAACTGGCAAACAGGGCGGCAAGAACAGGGAGGCGGCAAGAGAGTATTTGCAGGGAGCAGAATTCTCTCTTCTTGATTTCAGCACTAAAGAAAACCTAATTATCTATGAGTGTTTTAGGCTGCCGCCCCCTTCTTCTTTTATAATCTTAAAGGGATCAGCTCCTAATTGGATTAGGAGTTGCTAATCCAAATCACATTTGGGTTAGAAGTCCCTTTAAGTGATAAGGGATAATCCTTATCTTATCTGGAGATCAGATCAGCCATCTCCTAATCTGATTAGGAGGTTTCCAGATCTAAATCTTATTTAGATCTTGGACTCTCTAAGTGGATAGGTTCTAAGCCCAATCCTATTAGTTGATCCACTTCAGATTTCGCCCCTTTATTAACTAAATAAACAGCCCAGTTCGAAATGGGCTTTAGGCCCATTAAGCTTATGTGCTCACTTAACCCTCTTAACTGCTACCCAGTTGGGCTTCCTTGTATGGCGTGGGACCCAAGCATTGATCTACACATCAGCCACATGGGTTCGGCCCAGCCTTTGTTACAAGGCCTGGCCGAATACACTATTAAAGACAGTGCACCCCCTGAAACCCAACAAATGGGCTCTACGGGCCCAACACTTACCCTAAGAGGTCCCTGGGCCAAGCCACCTTGTAACACCCAGGGACTGTGGGTAGATGCAAGATTAGCCCATCAGGTATTATCCTCAATGGTCTTACACTTAACCTCTCAGCCCATAATGATCATACACTGCCCAACAAGAGAGGACCTCTCCCTCGGCTGCAAGAAACAGTGTTGCACTCTCCACTCATATGGATCCCGGGAATTAAAACCTTCTTGCAAACATTTTAGAAACCATATATATACTTTTATATCTTATATAAAATATATTTTGCAAAACAAATCTCAACGGTTGAAATCGGCTGCCGGCAGTCTCGGTTTCCATTAGTGAGAGTGCATCCCCGATCATTACCTTTGTCCGACAAAGGGGCTGATTCTGTCACTATGATCACCCACTCAGATGAATTCTCGGACTGTCCCAACATACCCAAGTTTTGACCCCCGCTAAGGATCTCACTGATTGGTACATCAAAGATAGCCCAATCCGACACCTAGTGCAGTATCATAATCGAGTCTAGGGGTCGGGTGTAACTTTCCAGTTTTGCCCATCAATCTCCAAGGTGCAGGGCAATACTGGAAATCTGGTCTAGTTCAAAGATTCAATTAATCCTACACTGTATGTGCCTAGGGTTTCACCCTGGCAGCTGAGACAGGCCACCCCAACCGACTTGGTGGCACTACAGTGTCAGGATAGGTCTCCCCAGACCGGCCCACTGGCTATGAACATTCTAAACTAACACGAGTCTCATTAAGTGTCTAGTTTAAGGGTATTACACAGAAACATACCAAGGGAACATGAATCAAATATGTGTCTTTATTCATTTACAATAAACTCATAAAGTACATCATTCTGATTGAAGCTAAGGGCATACAAAACTGTCTAACAGATACTACTGGCCAACAATGAAGATAGAGGCAATCGAGCTCGTCAGAAAATGCGACAAGTGTTAGAAGCATGCAAGCATCCACCATCAGCCCGCTGCTGACCTCAAATACCTCACCAGCCCATGGCCCTTCGCCCAATAGGGCATTGACCTCCTGGGGCTATTCCCACCAGCGACAGGCGGGAGAAAATTCCTAGTGGTGGCAGTAGATTACTTCACAAAGTTGATAGAAGCTGAACCCCTGGCAATAGTTACAGCCCGAAACATATAGAACTTCTTTTGGAAGAACATTGTATGTCGCTTCGGGCTACCTCGGGTATTGATCTCCGACAACGGCAAGCAGTTCGAAGATATCAAGTTTCAAGAATGGCCAAACAGAAGTAATGAACAGAGCCATCCTCCGCGGACTGAAAGAACGATTAGACCGAGCCAAAGGTTTGTGGACAGACAAACTACCAAGTGTTCTATGGGCTCACCGAACCACGGAAAAAACCGCCACAGGAGTGACCCCCTTTAACCTCACTTACGGCACCGAGGCGGTGATCCCGGCGGAAATCGAAGTGCCTACGTTGTGACTAGAAGCATACGACGAACAGAAACGAGGGCGAGTTACGCACCAACCTCGACCTACTGGACGAAGTGAGAGACCTCGCGCACATCCAAACTCCGCATCGGTGACCTGGTTCTCCGTAAGGTCATGGTGCCCGAACCCGGTGTAGGGAAACTTGGACCAAACTGGGAAGGACCCTACAGAGTAATGAAAGCACTCGGTGGGGGAGCATACGAGCTCGGAACCCTAGAAGGAAAACAAGTACCCCGAGCAGGGAACGTCGTCAACTTAAGAAGATACTACCTATAAACCACCAAGGCAAGCACCCCGAAGCCTAGGTAGAAAACGAACTGATCGAAATGGTCTGTTCGGCAAAAAACGCAGCTCGAAGACATAACCAGCACTTGAACAAAAAGCCATTTCATTTCAGATAGATGTGTACATTCAAAAAAAAAAAAAGCCATTACAAGCCAGGGGCTACTTCATCATTATCAGAAGCCACTTCGACAACACCCGAAGGACCTGCCTCCCCCTCAGAGTCCGGTTCGACATCCACAACATTAGCCATCTCTTGAGTAATGCGCGAAGTGGATATGGCGCTGGTATCGAGGTCGGGGTACGTATTCCGGATCATCCACTGGCTTAGCTTGAAACCCCTCTTGTAGGAGTCCACCATCAGATCATCGAAATCCGGCGAAGCAATATAATCATTGACAGCTTTCTTCTTCGCGTCTTTGATACCTTGAGAGAAGATCTGAGTCCTCTCCCTGATATCCTCCAGAGGATACACGACCTGGTGCTCCAGGTCCAGCTTTAATTCCGCCATATGCTTCACCACCACTCCCATGGCCTCGGCATCTCTCTGAGACCTTGCCTGCCTAGACCGCGTGAGGCGAGCAGTAGCCTCAGCAGCACGAGCATTCTCCTCGGCAGCTTGCGCCTGCCTCGAGCATCTCTCCACCTGGTTCGCCAAGGCGTGAATGGAAGAGTTCACCTATCAAAGGAAAATGGGATCAAAGGAACGAATAGAAGAATAAAAGCCGAACTCTAAAGAAGGGAGCACTTACCACCATGGCATGAGTAACAGCACGGCAGGCCACTTGGTGCAGAGGGAGCTCGGTCCACGCCGCAACTTCCTCGGGAAACATCGCCTCCTTACTCCGTTGAAGAGCATGAACAGGCGACAGCACGCTCCTGAAGTTCCCCGGGGCCTCCGAGCCCGACGGCCCAGCTCGCGTATGGGCAGACTCGGAGTAAGCGGGAGCCCCTGTGTGTGTGGTTTCGGCATAAGGAGCCCCCGCCGGCTCCTGCATAGGAGGAACGATCTCGGGCTCCTCCGTCGGATAGTCCGGCACCTCGGGCTCCGCACCCTGGGATGGTTCGGCGTGAGCTCGGTTAGCCACCCGTTTTCTCCTCTTCATGCCCTGGAACAAGTGCCCACCTCGGGTCCCTCGAGAGTCCATCGTACCTGCGAAAAAGAGTTCGACATCAGTAAGACACGTAAAAGGAGCAAGACAGGATCACTAGGGAAAGAACCTACCCGAACTCAGGCCCGCAGCAATAAGTTTGGCCTCCGTCAGATACCGTTGACAATCCAGCCCAAGCCGCGCCCATTGCCAGAGGCCCTTCGCCGTCTCCTTATCAAGTGTGACGCCGGAATCGGGAGCGGCCATTCCCCAGCCGGTCTGAAACGGCCACCCCAGCGCACTTCGCACCCCGAAATAGTCCCGCTTCCACGCCGGGACCTTATTAGGGAGTCCGTGTAAGAGCTTGAAGCCCGAGCGAGGAGACAGGTAGTATGCCCGCCTACGCCCAGGAAGGGGACCCGCTTGTTTTTTCAGCATTAAAATAGAGGAGAAAATCTCCAGATCCAAAGGAAAGTTCTCGTCACAAAATAAGGAGATCGTCCCCACTAAATTTCTAATGAAGTTCGGGTGAAGCTGGCCGACCGTCACACCGAAGTGGTTTAGAACCTCGACGAGAAGAGGATGAAAGGGCAGTCGCAGCCCCGCAGCAAGCTGTTCCCAGAAAATCACGATCTCATTAGGACCGTGTTCCCAAGGGAAGCTACCCGTAGGGGTGAAGTATCCATGCTCCCCGGGCAAGTCGTAGTAGTCTATGAGGGATTGAAGTCCCTCAGGTGTCATAGTCGAAGGGCCAAACTGATCTACAATCCGGCCACGACAGGAGGTGGACGCCGACCTACCCGAAGCACCTCGGGCTGTAGGCTCGACCCCTTCCTCAGGACCTACATCGGGCTCACTTGAACTACCGGGGGATGCAAACTGGTTCATAGAACCTACATCAGACCCGCTTGAACAGTCTGAACCCTCCGAACTAGACATCGGGAAATGGAACGGGATTCCAAAAGCACTCACTCGGGAAGAAGACTGAAGTAGACCACGAAAGCTCGAACAAGCAAGGAATCTGGGGCGCGAGCTGAAAAGCCTGGACGCGAACTGAAACTTAGGCGCGAGCTCAAGAGGTACAACAGTAGCAAGGACGCCCCCCCCCCCGTGCGCTATTTATATCCACAGCGGCCGGAAAGCGACGGCCCTGATCGGAGCCAATCCAACGACCCACAGCCGCGCTAAACCGCACGTCTTCTGAGGCCAATCAGCGCACGTCTTTCCAAAACTAACGGAGCGTCGCGCACGTCCTGTCAGAGGACGGGTGTCAGCACGCACCTTCTCGAAACTGACGGGGTATCGGCGCACATCTCCTCGCAATAAAAGCGTCTGCAGCCCAGCTCTCGAACGACTGCCGTCACGTCTCCCAAACGCGCGCCCTTTTTTGAAAATCAAATTAAATCGAGCGCCCTCAGCACGGACCAAAACCCTCCTGCTACCTTACGAACTCCCGGCGCCAAGACAGGACCCTTGTCGCAGGGAGTGAGGGGCAATTGATGAAGGGAAATTTGGTCCGACCTCGCAATCGCCCGACACGTGGCAAAGGCAAACAACTCGGGACAGTAGAGCGCCCGAAGCAAACATCAGAAGCAAGTCCAAGCTCACTACCGAGCCCGAACTCCAGACCGCTCTACTAGGAGTCCGAGCTCCCTACCAAGAGTTCGAGCTCCCTACTGGGAGTCCGAGCTCCCTATTAAGAGCGAGCTCCCTAATAAGAACCCGAGCTCCCTACTGGGAGCCCGAGCTCCCTATTAAGAGCGAGCTCCCTACTGAGAGTCCGAGCTCCCTATTAAGAGCGAGCTCCCTACTGAGAACCCGAGCTCCCTGCAAGGAGCATGAACTATACTGGGCCCCAAGCCTCACAAAGCTGTGACCCGAGCTGGCCCATGGCAGCTCGGAACACTCCCCAAACCGAACTCAAGACACCTCGCTCGCCACTCCAACACTTAGCTTCCGAAACACCAGGCTGACCAAACGTACCTGACACCAAGGACGTCCGTATCCAAGGGCGACGCACCTGACTGATTTGGGATCTGACGCCTGATAGCCGCACTTCAAACGGCCTCCTGCTACCGCCACCTGCAACCATCGTTACTAGCCGCAGAGACGGCTCCGACAAAAGGAGCAGTGGCGGTTCTGTCCGGCCAGAGGAAATGACATCCGAACTGGCAGGGGTTCAGAAGTAATAATGCCCGATCTGACGGAAGCCTGGAAGTGAGTGCGCGAGGTGGTTATAAAAGGCTCCTACCCCCTAGGAATGAGGTATGCTAACTTTTGCGCTATCTGGTCTATCTTGCCTTTGAAAGACTCTAACTTGAGCTTCGGAGCCCTTACGCCGGGTTCTCCCCGGAGCTTCTCTTCTCCTTCCGTTTCAGGTCCCTGCCACTTAGTTCAGAGGCAAGATCGTTGACAGCTAAGATCGGTCGGATTGTGCATCATCAGTTAGGCTTTCCATAGCCCTAGCAAAAAATAAGTCAGTTCATGATGGAAGAATTAAAACAAACAAAGGGAAAGAAAGAACTCTTGAATTCGCCCATGGTGCTGAGATCTCCTCTTCTTGAAGTTTCTTGAATTCTTGAACCTTTCTTGAACCCTTCTTGACTGATTGCTCCTTGCTTCTTGATTCAAATCAGAAGTTGAATGATTGAATGATTCAGTGATCCAGTGATACCTAAAGCTAGTCCGCCCCCTCCTTTATATAGATTAAAGGGGAGGGGGTGGTTTCCTACTTTCTCTTGAAGTTGATTTTTATAGGAAATAGAAAGTCCTATCCTAATTCTAATCCTATCTCTTTATCTCTTGAACTCAATCATTTTATCACTCTAAGATTACATCAAGAATTTAAATCTAGAAGGATTCTTCTTAGTTTCTTGTTCTTGGATTCGTAATAGACCTCCTCTGCGAATTGGGCTTCAGCTAGGCTTTTCTGCGAGTTGGGCTTTAGCTGCGGATTGGGTTTTCCTATGAATTTGCCACGACTTCGGGCCCAGAATTGACTTTGATGCAAGCCGAATCTGCGAAATCCCAAAACATAAAAGTTGTGGCTTTTTCTCTCATCTTTCCAGTGGATCTTGATTCAGCCCATTCAGAGTTCGGAGACGTGAGTTAGGCCCAAATCACTGAACGATGTCAAAACTGTGAAAAATCATCCGATTTGTCTTTCTTTGCTCTTGATGCCTTGTTTCATACCCTGAACCAAAATACAAGAAATATGAGTCTAATTAGCTGCTAATTTAGTATAAAAGACAGAATAATCGGGGATAAAAATATGATGAATTCTACTCTCATCAATGGCACCAATTTGGTAAAAACGAACTAAGATAGAAATTTTGTGATGATGCTATATCGATAAATATTTACTAAGTTGGGTTGGTGGTGTCACCTCTGATTCTTATGTGTCTTGAAATGGTCCCAACTTGCGTAGAACTTATTAGTTTCATTCTGTGTTGCATCATCCTCTCCCTATACGTACTAAGATTGGTCTTCAAAAACCAACTTTGTAAATGTTTACCCAATTGGTCTGAATCTCATACTGCAATATTCTCTCTCACTAATACCTGTTTTTAAGGTATTTTTGTTTCTTTCCACAAAATTCCACAAATTAAATCTATACCCATAATTTTAAATGTAAAAAACAATGGAGAAACAAAATTATTTTTCCACTCAGGTGACAAATTAGTGGTTTAACTATTCTGGTCAAATAGGTTAACCCACGACATAATCAAAAAATAAAAATTTAAAATTGGACATCTCCAATAATATATATATATATATAGATAGATAGATAGATAAATTTACACGCATATCTAATAATATTACATATTAATCGTATTAAACAAAAATAGCCATGATATATTTTACTAACAATGAAAATGGAATGCACAACATTAAAAAATCCAATAACCCCACTGTTTGACCTAGTACTAGGTCACCACGTCATTGACCAAGTTAGTGTTGTTGTTGTGTAGGAAAACAATTTGGAGGTGAAATGAACCAAAAATATCGGTAGGGTGATAAACCAATTGATCCAAGCGGTCAATTCAACCTCAGCTTGAATACTAACATAAAATCAATGAAAAAAAACATTGGAACTGCATTTCCCTCTCCAAGTGACAAGTCAGCAGTTAAACCATCTGGGAAATATATATATAGACAGAGAGAGACTTACAAAGGTAAAGAAATAAAACTTTGTTAATATGTATTATTATTTACGGAAGATGTTTCCAATGCACGGTGGGATGTGATTGTGAGATCATTATGAGGCACCTAGTGTGGAGAGCAGATCCCAGTTCCAATTAAGGTATTTTCCCAAATATTAACTAGAAAGTACTACCAAGTTGCAAATAAGGAGGTTGCTTGTAAGAAATCACGTCGTGAAAGTGAAAATATGGAAATAGTGGAATGCAGGTTGGGATCTATTAAATGTTTGCTAAGTAGATTCTAAAATGATAAATATCACTATTCAATCAAAATTGAGCATTGATTTAATATCTGATATTTAGATTTTCATAGCATGTACCTTATTTTGGAAATAGAACATTTTTCAAGGTATTTAATGTAGACCAAAGATATGAGGGATATGGCTATTAAATACTTATATCTTGTACTGGCATGCATATATTCATCTTAGAAAGCAGAAATTCTACATCGTGTTTATCTATTTATTAGTTTATTTAAACCTCTAAATTGCCTTAGGTGGTGGATGGGGCAACTTGAGAGTTGTTTTAATTGATAAAAGAAAAAGAACTAAAACTAAGAGGGGGATTAGACCTTAAACCTAAACACCTATTTATAATAGTAGGGTTGGATTTGAGCCGAGCTGAGTTGAATATTTGGCTATTCGAGCTTAGCTTGTTGAAACTGCATTAGGTCCGAGTTTGAACTCGAGCTCGATTTGAGTTAGAATTATAAAAATATTTTTTATTTTACATATAAAAAATTAAGAATTATAAAAATTATTTACTATTATATATAAAAAATAAAAATACTATATATAAAATATTATTATATAAAATAAAAATATTTATTATATATATTTATATGCATATGTATGTATGTATGTATGTATGAACATATGTATGTATATAATAAAAAAATATTTATTTATTATAATAGACTCGAGCTCGGCTCAATTAGCAAACGAGCCTATATATCAGACTCGAACTCGCTCAATTAGCAAATGATATATATATATAGATATATATCAGGCTTGAAGCTCGGTTTAAACCGAGTCAAACCGAACTTTTCACGAACCGAGTTCAAATAGTTCGTGAGAAGCTAGGCTCGTGGCCACCCCTATACAAGAGTATAGCACATAACTCCCTCCAAAGTCTCACATGCATGAACCTATATAGAATTGATTCATGCAACTCAATCTGTCATTTCTTCATGTTAGCCATCCATGTAGCTAAAGCCTTAATGAGTTAAAGACTTTATAATGGGGGATTTTATAGCAATAAATTAATCTCTCTTGGAATGTAAAACTAAATAAATAAAATGAAAACAAATGAAAAGATAAAGAAAAAAGAACAACGAAACTGCCCAAACCAGCACAGTTATTAGTCCACTAAAGTTCAAAATTGCCAACCAGGAGAAATATATTTCAATACTTTGAACATTAAAGTTTTAAGATTTTTAGCATCTTCAATTAGTATGGCTTATAAATGCAAAGTAAAAGAAACCAATGAGTCTGTAAATAAATCTGTGGAGTGATGCCTTTTAGATACCAACCCTTTTAACGCCCATATCTTCCCTAACATTGTTCTCACTTTGAGTTCATTCCATTCCAATTCTCTTTAGTCTTGTCTACTTGTTTTGGTTATGTATTCCAATTCTCTATATTAGTCTTGTCTACTTGTTTTGGTTATGTATTCCAATTCTCTATATTAGTCTTGTCTACTAGTTTTGGTTATGTTGAAGAAGACTGCCAAGGGTCGTCAGAAGATCGAAATCAAGAGGATCGATCGCGAAGACTGCCGAAATGTGACATTCTCAAAGCGCAAAAGTGGGATTTTTAAGAAAGCAAGTGATCTTGTAACCCTCTGTGGTGCTGAGACTGCTATTATTATGTTCTCTCCAGGAGGCAATGCGTTCTCCTTTGGCCACCCTAAGGTCGAACATGTAATAGATCGGTTTCTCACCCAAGAAACCATACCAGAGGATGGTACTGGTACCCTCCCACCTGTTGATGAATCCTACCATGAGGTTGCAATGAGTGAACTCAATCGACAATACAATGAGCTCAGAAACCAATTGGAAGCTGAGGAGAAGAGAAGGAAGATGCTAGAGAAAAAGATCAAAGCAAACCAGGCTCAATCTTGGTGGGAATCAGATATTGAAAAGGTTAGCTTACATGAGCTTGAGAGATTAAAGGTGGCAATGGAGAATCTTAAATATAGCTTAGTTAACAAAACTGACGAGTTGCTTATGGAGTCATCATCTTCACTATCACCATTCTTGGCTATCAACTCATTGGTTAATCCTTTCATCCACCAATCAACTAGGAACAATACTTGTATTATTTCTCATGGTCATGGTTTACTTTGTGGTCATAATACATCAACTAGTCCCTATGTTTTTGGTTTGTGATAAAGTTATTCCCCTATTTTATGTTATTTCTATTGATATCGTATTTTAATCTAGACTTCTTTTCCCGTATTAATTGGGATTTTGAAATGGTTTTTGATGCCAAGGGGATTGCATCCTTTATGGCCTGGATATTTGGACTTCGCAGTACTGATAGTATATCGCTGTTTATGTAAAGAATAGACTAAAATTCAATAGAATGAAAACCAGGTATTGGTAGTCCTCTACACAATATGGAAGCTAGACTTTTATCAATTCTGAGAAATATTCTTCACCCAATTAACCATACTACAATCTCAAACAAGTTACATTCTTCCAAATATGTTGTGATCTCATTCCCTAAATATCTATACTCCGCTTCAAACACATGGTGATTCAAATTGACAGAAGAAGCTGACATTGATGAAATTGAAACTAGCGATAAGAACAAATTAAAGCAAGAGAAATCATAGATCTAGTGGGTAGAAAACTTGAGTTTCAGCTGCCATTTCAGTTCGAGCCTCCACTATTTGAGTTTCAGCTCTCATAATATATTCCAAGTTATATAAAAGTTAAAGATTCCATGTATCCAGATTTCAATCATCTAGGGTAGGTTTTCACTTCTACATAAAATGTAACTTATGTTTCTACCCTAAAACAAAATGTTACATTATACGTACCAAATAGGGCTGTCAATGAACTCAGTCCAAAAACCAATCTGATTATTTTTTTATTTCGATCTTAATTGAAATATATATATAGAGAGAGAGAGAATGTATTATAATGTATAATTAATAAATTCAATATATATGTATTAATTTATTATATACGAAGTAAGTTCAAGTCTGATATGTAAGCTTTTGGATTAAATTCGGATTTGAAGTACAATAATTGTATAGGATTTAGATGTGGCTGAACCTGATGTGAATCCAATCCAATTACATCCCTCTTACTAACACCATGCAAAGTCTTGCTTTGCTTGCCAAGGCTACAAGGATAAGCGCTGAAGTGTGTGATAGAGTATAATATCTTTGTACTAGAAATCATCTAAGCCTTATCCCAATTATATGGGTCAGCTACACGAATCCTGTTTTGCCAATCTGCTCTACTCATATCCAATGTCAAATTATTAGTGCTTAAATCATTTCTTGCTATTTCTACCCATTTTCTCATTAGTCTCTCCCTAGCTCTTCTAGCCCCTTTCACGTGGTCTTTCGTGCATGTGACGAACCATCTTATCCTACTCTCTCTCTCTCTCTCATTTTATCACTTATTAGAGCCACTCTTGTGTTTTTATAAGTTGTTTTTCCACTCGTCCATCTTAGCATTAGCATTTCTACACTCATTATTTGAACATGTTGTTTCTTGAGCCCAACACTCTACTCCATACAACATATAACTGGCCTTACAACTATTTTATAAATGGTATTCTCCTACCACACAAAAGTCTATGTGCACCCTTTCATTTTTCCGAACCTACTTTAATTCTTTGAGTGACATCCTCCTTAATCTCTTTCTTGTTATGAATCATTGAACCAAAGTACTAGAAATGGCCACATTAAATCTCTTGGTTATCCATCCTAAGTGTATCTTGATTTATACTCCTATTACTACTAAATTTACATTCCATATACTCTGTTTTAGTCCTACTTATTTTAAAACTTTTTGTTTCTAGGGCATTTGTCTATAAGTTTAATTTTGCATTTAATCATTCATATTTTCATCAATTAAAATAATGTCATCCACAAACAACATGTACCATAGAACTTCTTCCTGAATGTGTTTAGTCAATACATTTATGACCAATGCAAATAGATAAGGGGTAAATGTTGAACTTTGATGAAAACCCATTATAACGTTAAAATCTAAAGTTTCTCCCATTAGTGTTCTAACATTAGTTGTTGCCCCTCATACATATTCTTAATTAGGTCTATATGCCTATTTTGAACTCCTTTTTTTTCCAAGACCCACCATATTATCTCTCTAGGAACTTTATCTTAAGCCTTTTGTAGATTAATGAATACCATATGAAGATCTTTCTTTGCCTCTTTAAACTTTTCTATCAATTGTCTCAAAAGAAATATACCTTCCATATTTGATTTCCCTAGCATAAAGTCAAACTAATTCTCTAGTACACTTCTTTCAAGTCCTAATCTTTGTTTAATTATTCTCTCCCAAAGTTTAATAATGTGACTCATGAGTTTAACTCTTCAATAGTTATTATTATATCTCTAATCATCAAGCATCCTCTTTTCCTTTACCATCTTATCAAGCATCCTCTTTTCCTCTTTTCTTTTAGAATACCATTATATCGTAACGCATTTCCCTTCTTCATCTTCTTTAGTACCCTTTTTTTTACTTCAATAGGTCTAACTTTACGAAGGTATCTATTATTTTTAATACTATTAGTATTGCTAATTTCCCCTCCATTAACACCCTCTCCCTATTATTCATTTAATTATATTTCAAAATAGTTTTTTCCATTTTTGTTTGATTTTATCATCTTTTACTAAGATTCTTTGACCTTCATAATCACCTAACATAGTTTAAATCCTTGCCTTTCCTTTTACTAAGATTTTCTAGTTTATACATTCCATTTTTTTCTTTTTATTTTCGAATTTATGGTAAAGTTAAGCCCTACATTTAACTTCATTCACTTTCTTTTTAACTTCATTTCTTATGACTTTGTATTTTTCCCAATTTTCTAAATTTTTATCTTTTTTTCATTCTTTGTAACATGCTTGTTTTAATTTAATTATATTTTGAATCTCCTCATTCCACTACCAAATTTCCTTAGTACTTTTTCATTTTTCTTTATATTCCTGCAAGACCTCCTTTGCTACTTTCTTTATGTTGTTTACCATTTCAAGCCAAATATTATTAATATTTTCATCTAAATTCCAATTCCCTTATATTCTTCTATTATCAATTTATTTCTAAATTGAGCTAGCTTTTCTCCTTTTAAGTTTTCCTACCTAATTCTTGGTTACTTATTTTCTTCCCCATTTATCTTCTATTTTCTAATGCACACATCTATCACCACTAGTTTATGTTGTGTTGTTAAACTTTCTCCTATAATAACTTTGCAATCTTTACACATTATTCGTTTTTTATTCTCCTAGTAAAAAAAAAAAATCTTTTTGGCTTATGTTCGATTCACTTTTAAATGTTATGTTAGAAAAAGGTGTTTAAAATTGTCATATCAAAAGCTACTATAAAATCTAATATTCTACCTCCTAATTCATTCCTCTCCCCAAAACCAAATCCTCTATATATCATATCATATCCTACACTTTTGTTTCCTATATGCCCATTTAAGTCTCCTATAAAAATCTTTTCTTCATTTGGAATTTTTTAATATTTTCTTCTAAACCTACTTAAGGTGCATAAGCACTAATTATGTAAATAATTTTTTCACCTAAAACAAGTCTAATTAAAATTATTCTATCTTCAATCCATTTAACATTTAAAATTTCATTTTTTTAAATCAATATCTACTATTATCCCTACACCATTTCTATTATTCACCTCTCCCATATATCCTAATTTGTAACCATCAATTTCTTTAGTTTTTTTCCCTTTCCATTTAGCTTCTTATAGTAATTACATATTAACTCTTCTCCTCTTCATAGTGTATACTAATTTCATAGTTTTTCTATTAATGTTCCTACATACATTTCAAGTGGCTAAATGAAGTTGTGTTTCTTGGATTAACTTCCCCTGCCCCATCTAAAATAATGCAAAAGCTTGTACCTACTTGACACCATAGTCGAATGTTTCTATAATAGGTCACTTAGGGGACCATCCTAGCAGACCTTTGCCTACTTAACACTACACTCATGCTAATATGCAACACATCATTTCAGAAGAACGTCCTAACATAAGCACAAAAAGATAAATCATGATCCATATTAATGAGGGTTTGGCAAAACTTTTAATATTGGTCATCAACCTGACGCAATCCTCCTCCCTTATCTAGACTTGGAACAAATATTATAAGACACTCTCACACTAGCAGAGTAGACATTATGAAGACACGCTTTTTTTTTTCTTCATGGGGATAGACAACAAGGGGTAGACCATCCCCTATCCCTTTAAACCCCCCAACCCTAGTGGTAGCGGGCTTTGATCCCAGGTCTATGCTACAATGAGTATTGTTTGTACCAATCATTATTGTGCCCATATGATTGTTTGTATTAATCAATATTGGTTGACGCATTGGTCCATTAATGACCAATACAAGCCATGTTTTTTTTTTTTTTTTTAATTCAAATTTTAGTGTTCATTAATTGCATTATCCAACCCATTAAATCCCATTTTGCATTAATTGTTTCCATACCCACTTTTTATGTCTCATTTACTGTGATCCTTGTAGATTTTTTTCTTTTTTTATATTTCAAATTTGAAATTAAGCCTTTTATAAGTTACCACTATTAATTAACACCATTAATTTTAGATTTTCAAATCTTTCCATTAATTTCTTCTCTATTTATTAAACACAAATTAAAAGCAATTCACCTTACAAGCCATTAGCAAGATTTAAACCTACATCTTACAAATTAGAGGTATGTTAGGAAGCCGTGCTATGGGAGGTCAGATTGGTCCCACTTAATATTTCAAACTGATGGGGTTCAGAATTAACGGCAGTCGGACTCCTGCGTTGTATCCCACTTCTCTCTTGTTCAACCAAACATGCTACAACCACCGACATTCAGCTCTAGTCGTTGAAATCACAAAGATGCAACCGGAGGCAGTTCTAATTCTAAATCTAATAGATCCCAAGGAAAACAATTGGTTTCAGATATTACGATCCATCTATCACATGGTGAATGGTGAAGGAAGTAAATGATATAACCAAACCAAAGAATGAAATAAGTAAAAGCAACTGAGTACCATTTCTCTCTTACTCTGTTTCTAGATTTCCAAATTCCAATTTGCAGGTGCTCTCTATTGCTATTATCGGATTCCAGCATATATGCTCTATTAATGTTTCTCCTTGTGAGGAAACGATTTCTCACTTTTCTTTCTTACTAGCGAAGAAGTGATATATATGCAGCCTACAAACAGATTAAAAAGAAAAGATGGCAAATCATATAGATTTTGTTCCTTTATTTTTAAATGAAAAGAGGAACATGTATCTGAGTTCTGGGTTTTGGGAGTCGATGAGGATGAGAAGGATCCCCTATTTCATACATACAGTAGTAGATTAATGAACTTGGAGAGTTGAGAACTTAGGGAAGCTTGTAAGACAAATTCCAATATTTCTATCACCTGAAAAAGATTCACGCCTAATCCATGGGTAATGGAGATTTTGCTTCCCATTTCAATTTTTTTTTTGTTTTTTTATTAAAAGAAAATCGATACTTGGAATTTATGAAATTAATTTTGCTGTGTGGAGGAATCCCATTATCATTTCAACCATCCAGACATTGCATATCAACCATGTCTTCGTTCTTCTCGAGCTGAAGATTATTCACTGGTGGAAGAATCTACTGTCATTTCAGATGAGAAGATTATTCGCAATGAAAATGAAGATTAGTAGAGATGAAAAAGCAGAACTGAACATCGGTGGTTGTAGCATGTTCAGTTGGACGAGAGAGGAGAAGGGAGATAGAGCGGAGGAGAGATGAAAATAAAATGACTGAGGTAGGTTGGGCGCCCAAGGCTAAACTCCGTCAATTTGAAATGGTAAATGGGACCAATGACGTGTTCAATTACTATTGGTGGGGACAGAAAATTTTCTGTCCCTTAGGGACAGACGATGTGAGTTCGTGCTATAGATGGTCTTTGTTAAGTAAAATTGAAATATAAGGAGTTTTATGACATTTCTAATGAGGTTAAAGCGAATCAATCCATCCAAAGCTATGTATTATATGATAAAAATTATATTAATTTTTTATTATTTTACATTAAATTTAAATGGATTTTAATTTTTATTAATTATTGTTTGCAATTCAAAGGCTTTGTTAAACAAAATTAAAAGTAGAAGTTGCCTCAAGACATTTCCATTTGGGGAGAACCGATCCAAGTCCAACCTAGAGCTGTTAGTCTACCTAATAAAACCAAGCCAACCCAACCAATTATAATGGCTCTTTTTCTATGCTGTGTCATGATTATTAATTGGTTTGATTATGGATCTGTTTTGTAGGGCTGATTAATAATCGGTTCAGGATCAATCCACCCTGTCTCGAACGTAACCCAACCCATTAACAGCTCTATTCCAACCCAAGTATTATTTTTTCATTATATATTATAAAATAAATTTGTATTACTTTTAGATATATTTTATTAATGATCATTTATTAATAATTTTATTTTATGCAAATTTTAATTAATTCTTATTATTTTTAGGGAAAATTTCCAATAGGTATTAGTGTACTCCAGGTCGAGTGTCAATTTAATACCTGAATTTTAAATTGCGACAATCAAATACACAAACTTTCAGTTTGCGACAATTTAATACCCGGTATTAAATTATCATCAGTTAGAAGATAAAATATCCTAAATACCCCCAACTATTTTGAATAATGTATGAATTACCGAATAAAATTACTAAAGTATCCTCATCATCTATTTCGACCAATGCAAGTGAGAACCACTATTCACGCTTGTAGTTACTGAGATTCCGAAAACCAGCTCCCTCACGCCGGTGGTGTCAAGCGAATGCGCCGCTGGAAAAGTTGATTTCCTCGATCGAACACGACGCTGGAAAAGTTGAAGTCGATCCAGTACCGTTGCCGAAGAAGACGACTCCTATTGCCCGTCACTGGAACATTATTGTGCCCACTTTTTTCCTTAATCGTTGCCGGAGAAGACGACTTGTTGTCGGCGCCGGAGTTGTCTATCATTTTCTATGCATTTTTTAACACCGACTTCTTGATTTATCTGCAAGTGGGTTACTAAGATTTTAATATAATATTTTTTAGGGTTTTGATTTTTTTAGTGTTTTTCATTGCTTTAACTATGGACACGAGCCGATCGTTCGTCAGGCCATTGATCTCGTTGATAACCTCTGCGGTTCTGATGATCCCTCTGTTTCTAGCGATTTCATTGCTCGGATTACTGAACGTCTTTCTTCTTCTGCTTTGTCTTGAAGCCGTCGACATGTCTACTCGGTAAGGTTCTTTATTTCTTTTAGTAATTTCTGTTTTCATTCTGGTTAGATATCGAGTTCTTTACTTCTTCATCCAGATTCGAACTTGAAGTTCAAACTCTCCTAGTTTCGATTTTCTTTATTCTTCTTATTCAAGCTTTTTTGGACAAATTCAAAGTATTTTGCTTTATCTCAATTGGATTTTTCTATTAAATTGGAGAAAATTTTGGCAGGCGCATAGATCTGTGTTTTCAATCTCCATCCAGCCATTCTTTCTGGCCAAGTTTGTGTTTGAATCCCAGGACTCGGTGAATAACCACCCTGAACCAGAAACCTACCTGGATTTCTCATTCACCATCCAACCTTTCTGGGAAACCAAAGGTAACAAACACTAAAACTGAGCCAAAAGTCAAGTGGGTTGTTAGACTAAGCTCAGCAGAACCAAGCCTCCCACCAAATTCAATGATTGAAGGGAATCCGCTACTGGATTTCGTGAAGGAGGATTTCATGCGTATCTTTGATGATTAAGAGCTTGCTCGAACGATGTACGACGAGTTCATCATATACCGAGATCTGGTCACCAAGCACAACACCCTGGGTGGTTTTCTTTTCAATCTGGCACTCTTGAAGACGCTTCTCCGGTCAGAGTTTCAGTTGCACAACGTCAAACAAGTACTCCCCTCTCTTGTTACTGATTTAATTTCTGTACAAGACGATGCCAAATTTTTAATGTTTTTTAAGCTTACTAACTTGGCATTGAATTGTTGAGTCGTTATACAGGGTCACTTCAACCCGAATTTCTTAAGAACAAAATGAAGAAAGAATTTCCACCTCCGATCTTCTAAAATTTCGTAATCTGTCATTTTGGTGAAAAAAAACCCATCTGTAAAGGTTAGTTTTGATATTTCAAAATTTTTAACCCACACCTGATATCACGTGAGTCTTCTAATTGACAGTAATTACAATCCCAAGGAAATAAGGTGTACAACAAACACATTCTTATGATTTCATTCAAACCATTCCGATTTATAATTGCCGTGTTTGTTGCAAAAGAGACACGAGTGTTATATTGATATCCAAATAGATATGGACTTTAGTGAGAGCGACACAGATTACTATCCTTTGGTTATTGCCAAATCGATTGATAATCAATGTTGGGTATTAAATTGTCCCAAACTGAAAGTTTGGGTATTTGATTGTCGCGATTTAAAGTTTGGGTACTAAATTGGCACTCGGCCTAAAGTACAGGATACTTATCGGGAATTTTCCCTTATTTTTAAATGGACATAAGGGTAATAAATGTAATGTTTATTATTTTAAAATGGAACTTAAATTAATGTTGATTTAATTTATTTATTACTAATTAAAATATTATTTAATAAATAAGTTACAAATTTTATATTATTGAGTAAATTAAAAAAGTAATCATGTTTAGATCATTGAGGTGCCAAACGACCACCACATTATCAAAAAAGTGACCGCATTGTCTAACCCCATGAAGCCAAGAAAATACCGAGTTACATAAAAGAAAAAATAAAAGTTATAAAATCAATAAAGGAAGGCATGTATGAACCCCACAGCCCAATCGTATTTGGGTCACAAAGGCCCCTTTTTCTTTACTTGATCAACCAAATAGGTTTTACAAACCCTGTTTGAACTTTGAAGTAAGGTTCAAAATATTGATTAAGAGCTTCCCGGTATGCCCCTACAGAGGGTGTATCGGGGTTATGATCGGTACTCGCATATCCTTACTTTGAAGTACTCTCCAAGCCAAATGTTACTGAGTTTGGGACGCTCTGGCCTAAGACCCAACATCAATTGAATGCTTGATAGAGATTCTACAGGCCTTCTTCTAAACTGTTCCTGAAGGGAATCCAAACTTGAGTTTTCAAAGATTTTGCCAAGAAAGGTAGTCAATACGTTATGTTTTATTTACTAGTGATGAGTTCTATTCTTCAGTGATTGTGAGATTCTAGAAACAAAATTATTTTTGAAGGGGTTGAACGTTTTTCCACAAAAGCCTGTTAGATGGTGTATTAATACAACTTGTATAAAGAATGTTTACGATCTTGTCGGAACGTGACACCTGTATTAGAGTTTGGGACGGCTAGCTTGGTAAATTCTCCTGCTAGTTCTGGTGGAGGTCAATATTCGAATTTTGGCTTCACGAGGGATTGGGGATAGGACTGAAAATAGTATCCACTTGTATAAATTCAATTCACTTAAGGATGATATGAAATCAATCTGATGGTGCGCAATCCGGTCGGTCCTAGCTGCCGGTTACCTCGCCTCTGTTGAAATTGGAGGTGCCTGAAACAAGGGAGAAAATGGAGACTTACGGGAAGGAACCCGGTTGGAACATTCCGAAGCTCAAGTTAGTGCTCTTAAGAAGGCAAGGGAAATGAGGAACTTCAAGACCAAAAAACGCAGAAATCACACATACCTCCTTCTTTGGGAGATGGGGGCCTTATATAATCACCCTGTACACTCACTCCCATACCTCTGCCAAATTGGGTATCATCACCTCCGCTAGATCGGATGTCATCATCTCTGCCAGACGCCAGTTCGGGTGTCATAACTGCCACTGTCTATCCTTGTCAGGGCCGTCTCTGCCACGTCTGAGATGGCGGTGGCAGGTGGCCGTTTGGAGGGCGGTTGTCATGTGTCGGACCCCTAATCAGTCAGGCGTGCCGCCTCCATGTACGGGCTTCCTTAGCGTCAGGTACAGTTGTTCAGTTAGGCGACTTGGAGTCGAAGTGGTGTGCGAGGTGAAGTCTTGAGTTCGAATAGAAGTGTGGCCCAAACTGCCCCGGGGTGGGTTAGCTCAAGTTTTTGCCCTTTGTGCTCCTTGTAAGGCTCAGGACCTCAAAGGGAGAGCTCGGATTCTTCCTTGGGGAGCTCGGGTCATGGGCCCGCTGCCGTGCCGAGCTGGCGCTTCTGCCAGGTCACTCTCGGTTGCTTCCACGTGTCGCGTGGCCAAGGGGTCGAGCCAAATCTCCCTCCATCAATTGCCCCCACTCCCCGCGCCTGGGGTCCTGACCCGGCGTGGGGATTTCACGAAATGACGGGTGGATTTGCCTCGTGACGCCTTGGCCTTGGTTTGGAACTTCTCCAGTCTGACCTGTTTGTATTCTTGGTCCAATTAGGGTCAGCTTGGTTCGACCAGGGGTCAATCCCGGGTTGCATGTACCTCACGCGTGGATGCCAAACGATTTTAAATTTTTGAACGTCAAAAACGCGCGCTAAACTAACTTCTCCTCAGGGGGCAGGCAGCCGATTTTGCGGGGAGACGTTGGATGGTTTTGATCTTGGCCATTGAAGCGCGAGTACAGTGGCTATAAATAGTGGGGGGGGCCCGGTCACTTTCCTTCACCATTCATAAGCATTCGTTCCTTGAGCTCGCGTCCAAGGCTGTCAGCTCGTCATTTTTTGTAGTCTAGTAGCTTTTCCCGGGTGAGTCCTCAGCCTTCCTTTTGAACGTCAAAAACGTGTGCTAAACTAACTTCTCCTCAGGGGGCAGGCAGCCGATTTTGCGGGGAGACGTTGGATGGTTTTGATCTTGGCCGTTGAAGCGCGAGTACAGTGGCTATAAATAGTGGGGGGGCCCTGGTCACTTTCCTTCACCATTCATCAGCATTCGTTCCTTGAGCTCACGTCCAAGGCTATCAGCTCGTCATTTTTTGTAGTCTAGTAGCTTTTCCCGGGTGAGTCCTCAACCATCCTTCTGATTCAATGTCTAGCTCGGGTAGTTTACATAGTCTGTTGGGGGGAGGGGGGTCTGATGCTGGTTCTACGAACCGAGCTGCTGCCCCCAACAGCCTTAGTGAGTCCGAGGCGGGGCCCGAGGTAGAGCTCGAGGAAGAGTTCGAGTTTGAGCCCGTAGGCTGAGTCACCTCGGGTAGCTTAGTGAAGGGATGAGAGATCCATCCCATGGACGACCAAAGATTGCAGAATAAGGGGCGAATTTCAAAAATTATTCTCTCCCTTCAACTGGGAATCACATTCCCTATTTAGAAAACCATATTTTCAAGGATCATTCTTGAACCTTAAACTGAACCAGATCTGAACCAAAAGGAGTACGAAAGAATTATACCTGATACGGAGAAGTAATATCTCCCAACGAAGGTGTTCACGCCCAAGGAATGATCCAAAGACTGCTCCCACTGAAAATGGCGCAGTGCAGGATGGAGCAGAATCAGCAGTGTTCTTCCCCAAGAACTCTGTCCTTCGCAATAATCAGTAGAATGGTACGTGAGCACAGCTTCCTTTCAATCCTTTCTCAAAGAACTGATGTCAAGATCCAATCTTGACTTCTCCCACAACTAGAGATCGAACCGGCAAACAGGGCGGCAAGAACAGGGAAGCAGCAAAAGAGTATTCGCAGGGTGCAGAATTCTCTCTTCTTGATTTCAGCACTAAAGAAAATCTGATGTCTTGTCACTTAGGCTGCCGCCCCCTTCTTTTGTTAACCTAAAAGATCAGTTCCTAATCCAATTAGGAGCAACTTATCCAAATCATATTTGGATAAGACTTATCTTTAGGTGATAGGGATAAACCATTATCTTATCTGCAGCTTAGATTAGCTTTCTCCTAATCTCATTAGGAAGTTTCTAAATCTGAATCACATTCAGATCTGGACTCTCTGAGTGGATAGGGTGAAGACCATATCCTATCTGCTAATCCATCTCAGAATTCGCCCCTTTAACTAAATGAATAGCCCAATTCGAAATGGGCTTTAAGCCCATTAAGCTTATGTGCTCACTTAACCTTCCTAACTACTGTCCAGTTGGGCTTCCTTGTATGACGTGGGACCCAAGCATTGATCTACACATCAGCCACATGGGTTCGGCCCAGCCTTTGTTACAAGGCCTGGCCGAATACACTGTTAAAGACAGTGCACCCCCTGAAACCTTAAGTGGTCAATGGGCTCTATGGGCCCAACACTTACCTTAAGTGGTCAATGGGCCAAGCCACCTTGTAACACCCAGAGACTGTGGGCAGATGCAAGATTATCCCATCAGGTATTATCCTCAATGGTCTTACACTCAACCTCTCAGCCCATAATAATCACACACTGCCCGACAAGAGAGGACCTCTCCCTCGGCTGCAAGGAACAGTGTTGCACTCTCCACTTATATGGATCCCGGGAATTAAAACCTTTTTGCAAACATTTGAGAAACCATAATATATATATATATATATATATATACTTTTATATCTCATATAAAATATACTTTGCAAAACAAATCTCAACGGTTGAAATCGGCTGCCGATAGTCTTGGTTTCCATCAGTGAGAGTGCATCCCTGATCATTACCTTTGTCCGACAAAGGGGCTGATCCTGTCACTATGATCACCCACTCAAATGAATTCTCGGACTGTCCCAACATACCCAGTTTTTTACCCCCGCTAAGGATCTCACTGATTGGTACATCAAAGACAGCCCAATCCGACACCTAGTGCAGTATCATAATCGAGACTAGGGGTCGGGTGTAACTTTCTAGTTTTGCCCATCAATCTCCAAGGTCCAGGGCAATATTGAAAATCTGGTCCAGTTCAAAGATTCATTTAATCCTACACTGTATGTGCCTAGGGTCTCACCCTAGCAGCTGAGACAGGCCACCCCAACCGACTTGGTGGCACTATAGTGTCAGCCTTGTCAGGATAGGTCTCCCCAGACCGACCCACTGGCTGTGAACATTCTAAACTAACACGAGTCTCATTAAGTGTCCAGTTTAAGGGTAATACACAGAAACATACCAAGGGAACATGAATCAAATATGCACTTTTATTCATTTACAATAAACTCATAAAGTACATCATTCTGATTGAAGCTAAGGGCATACAAAACTGTCTAACAGCTCCCATTTGCACTTAGGTCCAATCAAGTACTAGCCGGAGTCTCATGCTTTCCACGTGTTTCTCAAACACTTTCTGTGAAAGTGGCTTTGTCAATGGGTCTGCTACATTTTCCGCTGACGCTACCTTCTGAATCAGGATGTCCCCTCTACCAACAATCTCCCGCAGTACGTGGTACTTCCTCAGGCTTACCGTTAAATGGCCGTTTCGTCATCTTGCCTTGTAGGCATGGCTCACAAGTGGGAAGATCTTCTACAGTTAGAAAATCCAAAGGACCATCATTTACCAACCTTGTGATTCGGTCAACATCGATGTGGCCAAGTCGGTAATGCCACAGACACGTGGGATTAACAGTATCACGGGCTCTCTTCTTGGGGATTTCAGCCGACGTAGTTTCGGTTATGTTAGTTTCTAGAGAAGGATGTAGAACATAGAGACCGTTCTCCAGTTCTCCGTATGCGATGAATCTGTTGTTTCTTTTAATAGTAATCGTATTACTAAAGAAGACTGAATAACCATCTGCACACAGTTTTGAGACAGAAATCAAATTTCTCCTTAAATTTTGTATATAAAGACAATCTTTCAGTACAATTATTCCTTCTCTAAAAGGTAATTCCACGGTTCCTATGGCCGCGGCTGCAACAGTTGCAGTAGTCCCCAAGTAGAGTGTGACTTCTCCTTCACTCAGCCTTCTGCTTACCTTGAACCCCTACAGTGAGTTACACGCATGAGTTGAAGCCCCGGAGTCAATGCACCAGGACGCAGAAGCTACCAACAAATTGGTTTCTATAACACAAGTTTCAAAGTTACCTTTCTTGGATTCCAGGTAGGCAGGACAATTCCTTTTCCAATGGCCGGTCTTCTTGCAGAAGTGACAGACATCCAATGCTTTGTCTTTCTTCTACTTCTTGCTCTTAGTGGCTTTCTTCTGAGGCTTCTTTGCCTTCCTCTTTCTCTTGCTTGTCTTGCCAGTTTCAACAAGCATGGCTACAGGCCCATCCTTTCTAATCAGTTCTTCAGCTCTTTGCAACATATTGCTGAGCTCTTGCAAGCTGACATTCAGCTTGTTCATGTTATAGTTCATGATGAACGGATTAAAGGAATGAGGCAAAGAGTTAAGGATAGCATCTATCTAGGTTGCAAGGTCTAGCCCGGATCCAAGAGCCTCCAGTTCGTTGATGTATCCCATCATCCGAAGACAATGGTCGTGAACTTGTTGACCCTTGGACATTTGTGCGGTCATGAACTGTTTCAAGACCTTTTGTCGAATAGAACAATTCTACTCTTCATACATTGTCCTGAGACTGTCCAATATGTCTTTGGCAAGTTCGATCTGATCGAACTGCCTCTGTATCAGGTTGTCTAAGGAGGAAATGATGTAACACCGGGCAAGGCAGTTTTTCTCCTTCGGGCCTCAGAAGCCCTATCACCCGGATGCTCCGGGGCAGGATTCTTTGCCACTTTGTCCTGCTTTTCAGAAGCTAAGACCAGCATAAGGTTCTTGTACCAGTCAGCATAGTTTGGGCCCTTCAAATTGTTGTTATCAAGCAGTTTTGCAAAATATCCATTTGTCATTTTTTGATAAAAGAGCAAACATCAGTCCATAACCTGATTTGATTCATGTTCATTTCATAGATATGGATTTTAATCTACAATCCATTTCCATTTATTCGTCTCTGAGACTTCCCTCCTTTCTTAGTGACGGAGACTACGGGTTGTCTCTGGAAATGTGGGAAATCACATAGGATGCATGGAGCCAACTGTTTCAGCTACATAACCCCACCACCTTTCTGTGAAGGATCATATCCACTCATCATATGAGTTTTCCCTTTGGCCTCTATCAAACAAGGTTCAGAGTCGTTTTCAAGTAAACCTTTCTATCCAGTGAATGCTTACCCATCATATTCGTGAACGCCAAGGTACCGTGAGAGAGTTTCCATTTTCTGGTGAAGCATCTTCCACATCGGTCTATGACGCCCCTATCATCTTATGAAACACTCAGACAAGCCCAACAGCAAATGGATAGCCCATTTTCTGGTACGTTTCCTCATTACTGAATGACCCATCCTTATGCTAATGATGGAAGGCCTTTAGAAAGTTCATCATATGAATCTCCCTATCACATGCACTCATATTAGCTGGAGGGAACAGTTAATCACGGCCTAGTTCTTATTTTAGGTCAAACCAAAGTGGCTCCCACTGACTTTCATAAAGCCAGATTTCGGTGGGCCTAAATCGGCTAGGGTTTTGAACGTAACCTCTTGATGAGGTGTGGGGCCCACCACTGAGGGAGGTCATCCAATGACCAAAAGGGACACCATGGCAATGATGTGCATTCAGCCATGGTGTGCGCAAGAGCCACTGTCGATTGAGCATGGGCCATGTACTTATAGCCCATGTACGTAGCACATCACATATAGGGATAAATTGATTCAATCAATTAATCATCTGTAAGGCTCATTTGAAGCCCATTTTAAATCCATAATATTAACCATTAATATTATCTAGGTATATGGGCCAAATGGTTCAGCCCATATAGCTTTAAATGTTAAGTGGGCTTTTAGTAGTTTTAACCTCTTAAAACTGGGCCTTTACAGTTGGGCCGAATTAACCATTTAATTAAACACCAATCCAGAGGCCCATTAGTGGGAAAATTAGGGCTGACTTTCAGCCTTGATTAAACCCTAGGTTCGGTTCAAACTATTTGAACCAATCTTGGTTCGAATGGGTCTTGGGTTTGATCTTTAATTAAATCTTTAATTCAAGAAAATAATCTGAAATTAAATACTGAAAAAAGAAAAACAAGAATTAGTCAATCAGGGCTGTTCGCACAATCCATCCTGCAAACCAAAAGTTAGATCACAGAATGCAGTTTCACAAACTGCAAATCGCAGATAGCGATTCTCCCATTTGTGAAATCTCTTTCTCTGCGAAATCTCCTTTTCTACGCCGCCATCTTCGATCCAAAATAAAATAAATAGAAATCCTATTTCTATTAATAATTACATCAGATCGAATACCTATACATTGAGTCTAGAAAATAAAAAAATTATTTACAGACCAAAAATAATTCAAGAACTGCAAAATCGCAGGTTCCCTACGCAAACCAAGAATCCGATCTCCTCTTGTACGAACAGCCCATAAATCAAGAAAATCATAAAAACAATTCTAAATAATAATCAGATTTATGTAAAATTAATTTCATATTATTCGCCTATTAAATTTGGGAACAAATTTCCCAAAACCCATATCTGCGCAAATCGGGTAGAACACCTTCTGCCCATTTGCGCAGGTTCAGATCTGAAACAAACGGGTTCAAGATTTGAACCATGGCTCTGATACCACTGAAGGGATGAGAGATCCATCTCATGGACAACCAAAGATTGCGGAATAAGGGGCGAATTTCAAAAATTATTCTCTCCCTTCAACTGGGAATCACATTCCCTATTTAGAAAATCATATTTTCAATGATCATTCTTGAACCTTAAACTGAACCAGATCTGAAAGGAGTAGGAGAAAATTATACCTGATACGGAGAAGTAATATCTCCCAACGAAGGTGTTCACGCCCAAGGAATGATCCAAAGACTGCTCCCACTGAAAATGGCGCAGTGCAGGATGGAGTAGAATCAGCAGTGTTCTTCCCCAAGAACTCTGTCCTTTGCAATAATCAGTAGAAAGGTACGTGAGCACAGCTTCCTTTCAATCCTTTTTCAAAGAACTAATGTCAAGATCCAATCTTGACTTCTCCCACAACTGGAGATCAAACTGACAAACAGGGCGGCAAGAACAGGGAAGCAGCAAAAGAGTATTCGCAAGGTGCAGAATTCTCTCTTCTTGATTTCAGCACTAAAGAAAATCTGATGTCTTGTCTCTTAGGCTGCCGCCCCCTCCTTTTGTTAACCTAAAAGATCAACACCTAATCCAATTAGGAGCAACTTATCCAAATCATATTTGGATAAGACTTATCTTTAGGTGATTGGGATAAACCATTATCTTATCTGCAGCTTAGATTAGCTTTCTCCTAATCTCATTAGGAGGTTTCTAAATCTGAATCACATTCAGATCTGGACTCTCTGACGGGATAGGGTGAAGACCCTATCCTATCTGCTAATCCATCTCAGAATTCGCCCCTTTAACTAAATGAATAGCCCAGTTCGAAATGGGCTTTAAGCCCATTAAGCTTATGTGCTCACTTAACCTTCCTAACTGCTGCCCAGTTGGGCTTCCTTGTATGGCGTGGGACCCAAGCATTGATCTACACATCAGCCACATGGGTTTGGCCCAGCCTTTGTTACAAAGCCTGGCCGAATACACTGTTAAAGACAATGCACCCCCTGAAACCCATCGAATGGGCTCTATGGGCCCAACACTTACCCTAAGTGGTCCCTAGGCCAAGCCACCTTGTAACACCCAGGGACTGTGGGCAGATGCAAGATTATCCCATCAGGTATTATCCTCAATGGTCTTACACTCAACCTCTCAGCCCATAATGATCACACACTACCCGACAAGAGAGGACCTCTCCCTCGGCTGCAAGGAACAGTGTTGCACTCTCCACTTATATGGATCCCGGGAATTAAAACCTTTTTGCAAACATTTGAGAAACCATAATATATATATATACTTTTATATCTCATATAAAATATACTTTGCAAAACAAATCTCAACGGTTGAAATCGGCTGCCGATAGTCTTGGTTTCCATCAGTGAGAGTGCATCCCCGATCATTACCTTTGTCCGACAAAGGGGCTGATCCTGTCACTATGATCACCCACTCAAATGAATTCTCGGACTGTCCCAACATACCCAGTTTTTGACCCCCGCTAAGGATCTCACTGATTGGTACATCAAAGACAACCCAATCCAACACCTAGTGCAGTATCATAATCGAGTCTAGGGGTTGAGTGTAACTTTCCAGTTTTTCCCATCAATCTCCAAGGTCCAGGGCAATACTGAAAATCTGGTCCAGTTCAAAGATTCAATTAATCCTACATTGTATGTGCCTAGGGTCTCACCCTGGCAGCTGAGACAGGCCACCCCAACCGACTTGGTGGCACCATAGTGTCAGCCTTGTCAGGATAGGTCTCCCCAGACCGACCCACTGGCTGTGAACATTCTAAACTAACACGAGTCTCATTTAGTGTCCAGTTTAAGGGTAATACAGAGAGACATACCAAGGGAACATGAATCAAATATGCACTTTTATTCATTTACAATAAACTCATAAAGTACATCATTCTGATTGAAGCTAAGGGCATACAAAACTATCTAACACTTGGCATCCACCTCCCATCAATGTCGGCTGCCAGATAAGTTCGGGCCTTCCACTATGACGCCCGAGAGGCTTTGGTCCCTTATCGCTCAGTACAACCTGCCCGGGGAGTATGCTTATATTTTACCCTCGGGTGACTTTCCTAGGGAGCACGGTCCGGACGAGATCGTGATATTCCGGGAGCAGCTTGTTGTCGGGCTGCACCTTCCCTTCCATCCCCTTATCGTCGAGGTCATGAACCACTTCGGCGTCACTGTAGGTCAGCTTCAACTGAACTCCATCCGCATCCTTGTCGGGACCATCTCCCTTTGATGCGAACATTGCCTTCCCTTGGACCTGGAAATCTTTTCCGCCATTCTCATGCTTAAGAAACAAGCGGGTCCCCTGCCCGGGCGTAGGAGGGCCTACTACTTGTCACCTCGTCTGAGGTTCAAGCTCTTACACGATCTTCCAAATAAGGTCCCGGCATGGAAGCGGGACTACTTCGTGGTTCGAAGTGCTACGGGACTGAGTGGGGGTTGGCCGTTCTTGATCCCGGTGCCACGTTAGATGAAGAAACGGTGAAGGGCCTCCAGGACTGGGCCCGGCTTGGACTCAAATGCCAAGTCTACCTATCGGAGGCCAAGCTTATCTAGGCCGGTCTGAGTTCGGGTAGGTTTCTTGCTCAATGGCTTTCTTTTGTTGTTTTTTATTCTCGTCTTTTGGCGCCGAGCTCTTTTTGCAGGTGTTATGGAGGCAGAGAAAACTCGAGGCGTGAACTTGTTTGATGGTATGAGGAGGAGGAAGCGAGCCGCTAAGCGGGTCCGTGCCGATCCTTCCCGGGTTGCGGAGTCCAAGGCACCGAGAATGGAGCCTCTTGGGGAGCCCGAAGTGGCCCCTCCAATTCAGGAAGCGGCAGGGTTCCCCTATGCCGATACTGCTTACACCCGGGTTGTGCCTTCAGGCTCGGGAAATCACGATGAGGTTGGGAGCGTGCTGACGCTGAGCTACGCTCTCCGAAAAAGTAAGAAGGTTACTTGCCCTGAGGAGGTCGCGGCATGGGCTGATCTTCCTACGAATCTTATAGGCGCGCATGTTGCGTCTCACGCCATGGTGGTAAGTCGAAGTAGCTTTTTTATTTTTTCGCCGGGCTGATTTGATCTCGTTCTGGCAGGTGAACTCCTCTATCCACACTCTGGCAATCCAGGCGGAGAGGGGCTTGAGGCAAGCGCAAGCTGTCGAAGAGGCTTCCCGCGCTGCGCGAGTCGAGTTAACGAGGTCTCGGAGGGACAACGAGGCCTTAGGATTGGTGGTGAAACACATGGCGGACCTGAAGCTGGACCTGGAGCATCAGGTCGGGTATCTTCAGGATGATATCAAGGAGAAGACTGAGATCTTCTCTCAGGCTGTCGAGGAGGCGAAGGTGAAGGCCGTTAACGATTACATCGCTTTGCCGCGCTTTGACGACATGATGGTGGGCTCGTACAGAAGGGGTTTCAAGTTGAGCCGATGGATGATAAGAAATACGTACCCCGAGCTCGACATTAGCGCCATAACTACTTCGCGCATCACTCCGGAAATGGCTGCCACAGCTGATGATGATGCGAATTCTAAAGACGACGCTGGACCTTCGGGTATTGTCGAAGTCCCTTCCGTAGGCGAGGAAGATGTACCTCTGGGCCTGTGAGCTCGTCGCTGTTTCTTTTTTTTTTTGAATGAAATGTAAGCAAGGTTATTTTGCAATGAATAGTCCCCCTTTTTTGGGAAAGTGTTGGGCAGTTATTTTCTCTTTTCGCCGAGCTGACTATGTTGCCGAACTGTTAGACTTAGGCCCTGAGGCGAGTTAACATAGTAAGGCTATACGCTCGACCTGTTCTTCGCCCGGGTTAACATAAGCTGAATTGGGCCTTGGGCTATGCACCTCAGGATCCATACTCGTGCAGCTTGCTTCGTTGATGAGGTGCCAAGGTCATCTTTAGCTCGGTATTCTGGCCCTTACGGTGCCGAGGTCCTTGTTAGCTTGGCATTTTGGGCCTCAGGGTGCCGAGGTCTTTGTTAGCTCGGCATTTTGGCCCTTAGGCTCTGGTAGTGGCTCATGGCCTGCTTAGTTTGATAATTTATATGTAAAATCGTCTTAAGTTGACGATGTTCCATGCCCGGGGTATCTGTTTACCTTCCATGGTCTCGAGCTCGTATGCTCCCCCGAGTGCTCTCTTTACTTGGTAGGGTCCTTCCTAATTCGGCCCGAGTTTGCCAACGCCAGTCTCAAGTACCATGACCTTGCGGAGAACCAGGTCGCCAACGCGGAAGTTTCGTCTCTTAACTCAGGTGTTGTAGTACCGAGCTACCCTTTGCTGGTAACGCTGCGGTCCTGATGTATGTGAGGTCCCTCACCTCGTCAAGTAGGTCGAGGTTGGTACGTAGCTCGTCGTTATTAATATTGCCGTTGTATGCTTCCAACCGAAGTGAGGGGATTTCGATTTTGGCTGGGATGACTGCCTCCGTGCCATAGGTGAGGTTGAAGGGAGTTTCTCCGGTGGCCTTCCTCTCTGTAGTTCGGTATGCCCATAGGACGTTGGGCAGCTCGTTTGCCCATAACCCTTTAGCTCGGTCTAGCCTGGCTTTTAGTCCGCGGAGGATAGCTCTATTCATGACTTCTGCCTGACCGTTTGCTTGTGGGTGCGCAACCGACGTGAAGTTTTGCCAGATCCCCATCTCTTGGCACCACTCTTGGAATTTGATGTCCTCGAACTGCTTGCCATTGTCGGAGATCAGCACCCGAGGTAGCCCGAAGCGGCACACTATGTTCTTCCATAAGAAGTTCTGGACGTTTCGAGCTGTAATGGTTACGAGAGTTTCAGCTTCAACCCACTTGGTGAAGTAGTCTACTGCCACTTCTAGGAACTTCCTTCCTTCTATTGCTGGCGGGAATGGCCCGAGTAGGTCGATACCCCATTGTGCGAAGGGCCATGGGCTGGTGAGGTACTTGAGGTCAGCGGCGGGCTAGTGGTGAATATTGGCGTGCTTTTGGCACTTCTTGCACTTCCTGATTAGCCCGACGGCGTCTGCTTTCATTGTTGGCCAATAGTACCTCTGTCGTAGTGCCTTCTGAGCGATGGCCCTGCCCCCCAGGTGTCCGCCACATAGGCCTTCATGAATGTCACAGAGTACGAGCTTGGCTTCAGGAGGTCGCAAGCAGCGCAGGTAGGGGAGCGTGTAGGATCTTCGGTACAGTCGTCCGTCTATCATGACGTACTTGGCTGTTTGGCGCTCTACCCTCCTGGCGGCATTGCGTTCTGCAGGGAGGGTTCCATGTACCAGGAAGCTCGCGAGTGGATCAATCCAGCTCGGTTCTGCTTGGGTGATAGGAGCGACCTCCTCTACCCCCCGGAGAATGCTAGGCTGAGGCAAGTCCTCTATGTACACAGTTCTCATGGTCTTGTCACTAGTGTTGGCTAGCTGGGACAGGGCGTCGGCCTTAGCGTTCTCTGACCTCAGGATTTGCTTGATGAAGTGTGACTGGAAGCTGAGCAGAGCCTCTTTTACCTTTGCCAAGTAGGCGATCATAGTTGGCTCGCGGGCTTCGTATTCCCCTGTAACTTGGTTGACCACGAGCTGAGAATCGTTGCAGATAACTATGTGTTTTGCCTTTACCTCTTGCGCCAGAGCTAGCCCGGCTATCAACGCCTCGTATTCTGCCTCGTTGTTGGATGCCGCGAACTCGAAGCGTAGCGTGTACTCCAGTTTCGTGCCACTCGGACCATGGAGAACTACACTGGCTCCGCTGCCCTGCTGATTTGAGGAGCCATCTACGTGAAGGATCCAGGGCTCTTCATCCCAGTTCGCGCTCGGCCAAACCAGGAGGGATACCGAACTGGGTGCGACTTCACGGGGCTCGAACTCAACCGGCCTGGGAACACCGAGCTCACCCGAACTGGGGGTCTCGTGCTCAACCGGGCGGAGGATCTCGGAGTTGAACGTGCATTCAGCAACAAAATCCGCCAAGGCTTGAGCTTTGATAGCGGTTCGTGGCTTGTACTGGAGGTCGTACTCACTGAGTTCGATGGCCCACTTCGTCAATCGACCGGAGACCTTGGGCCTGAGTAATACTTGCCTCAAGGGTTTGTCGGTGAGGACGATGATGGTATGGGCTTGGAAATACGGACGGAGTTTGCGGGCCGCAATGACTAGCGCATAGGCTAGCTTTTCTATCTCCGGATACCTCATTTCTGCTCCCTACAATATTTTACTAACATAGTAGATGGATCGTTGGACCCGATCTGCTTCCTTTACCAGTACCGAACTGACCACTTCGTCGCTTGCCGAGAGGTACAATTCTAAGACATCGCCCTCTTCGGGCCAGGTCAATACTGGGATACTGGCGAGGTATTTTTTGAGCTCGTCAAATGCAAGCTAGCATTTCGGGTTCCACTCGAACCCTTTGCCTTTTATTGCCTTGAAGAAGGGCAGGCAACAACCTGCTGACTTAGACATGAAGCGACTCAGAGCGGCTATTCTGTCGTTCAGCCTCTGAACCTCTTTCATTTTTCGGGGTGGTCTCATATCTAGGATGACTTTTATCTTGTCCGGGTTGGCCTCAATACCACGTCGGTTGACGATATACCCTAGGAACTTACCCGAGGTGACACCGAAGACACACTTATTTGGGTTTAGTTTCATGTTAAATTGGCGCAGAATTTGAAATACAGAATGCAGATCTTGTATCAATTGATGCAAAAACTGTGTTTTGACGACCATGTCGTCTACATAACATTCTATCTTTGTGCCAATTAAGGGTTGAAACAGCTTATTCACAGGCCTTTGAAAGGTTGCCCCAGCATTTTTCAGTCCGAAGGGCATAACCTTGTAGCAGTACAGGCCGAACTCGGTTACGAAGGCGGTTTTTTCCTCGTCGGTTAGGTCCATCCTGATTTGGTTGTAGCCCGAGTAGGCATCCAGGAAGCATAGCAACTCATGTCCCGAGGCCGCGTCTACTAGGCAGTCAATCCTGGGAGGGGGAAGCAATCCTTTGGGCAAGCTTGGTTCAGGTCAGTGTAGTCGACGCACATGCGCCACTTGCCGTTTGCCTTTTTTACCAGAACGGGGTTGGCTACCCAGCTCGGGTAATGAACTTCCCTTATGAAGTCTGCTGCGAGGAGCTTCTCGACCTCCTCATTGACCGCCATCCAGCATTCTGGGGCTAAGTTGCGTTTCTTCTGTCTAATGGGCCTAACTACAGGGTCAGTATTGAGCTTGTGAGTTATGAGCTTAAGGTTTATATTGGGCATTTCTGCCGTGGACCAAGCAAAAACATCTAAGTTACTGAGTAAGAAGCGTATCAGTTCAGATCGCAAGGGTTCTTCTAAGGACGCCCCGACCTGAAGTGATCTGGCGGGGTCTCCTGTCGTGACAGGGGTGGGAACAGTTTCCTCTGTTGGTGCAGCTCGCTCCTCGTTCTGTTCCACTGGTCGCTCCAATTTGAGGTCACCGGTTACCTTGGCCTTTCCCTTGAGGGCGGCAACGTAGCACTTACGGGACTGGAGCTGGTCGCCCCGGACTATCCCGATTCCGAAGTCCGTTGGGAACTTCATGGCTAAATAGTAAGTGGACACCACGGCTTTTAAAGCGTGGGTGATCGGCCGACCTACTATGGCATTGTAGGGTGAGGGGGTCGCGACCACCAAGAAATCGTGGCTGAGTCTTACCGTGCTAGGCCACGTGCCGACTTCCACAGGTACTGTGACCTTTCCCAGGGGTCTGACCTCTTCTCCGCTGAAGCCGAACAGCGGGGTGTTCGCAGGCTTCAAGTCACTCTCTCGGAACTGGAGTTTGTCGAAGGCCGCTTTAAAAAGGATGTCTGCCAAACTGCCGGAGTCAATGAGTACGCGCCGGACTTCGAAGTCGTTGATCTTCATCTTTATGACAAGTGCGTCGTCGTGGGGGTAGTGGACCCCGCGCGCATCCTCTTCATTGAAGAATATGGGGTCTTCTGTCGCCACTTTGGGGGATTTTGTTCTTCTCTGGCGGCCTCCCGGGTTGATGCCCGAGCTGCTGCCGATGTGCACTCTGCTACGATCTATCCTCCAACGATCACGTGGATTGTTCCCCGAACTGGTCTTTCCTCCGGGGGCTGCTTCTGCGGTTCTGCTGGCCGGCTGCTAGACTCAGGAGCGTCTCTGCTGTGCTCTCCCTGCCGACCTGTCTTATTACTATTATTATTATTATGTTGTACAAAATTTTGTAGGTATCCGCGATGGATAAGTTCCTCTATCTCGTCGCGGAGATTATTACAATGTTCGGTGCTATGACTGTGGTCCCTATGGAAGCTGCAGTACAAGTTTTTATTCCTCTCGTTCAGGTTTCCCTTCAGACGAGGTGGCCACTTAACATGCGTCTTTGATCATCATTAAGATCTCGGCCCACTTCGCGTTTAAGGGCGTGTAGTCCGTCCGACCTGCTAGGGGAGCTCGGAACGGCTGGCTTGGCTTCAGCCCCCGTGCTGGGTCTTTTTTTCTCCTGTCATCTGGGTTGGAGGGCTCGCCTTCCCTCTTCCTTTTTCGATCCCGCTTTCAGTCCTTTGGTTGATCTACTCCTCTGTTCTTATGAATTTGTCTACGAGCTTGAGGAATTCAGCCACGGTTGCAGGCTGGTTAACTACCATGTGCCACTTGAACTCCTTGTGTGTCACTCCCCTCTTGGCTGCCGCGAGCTGCACCGCGAGCTCTAGGCGCGGTATTTGTAAGCACGCGTCATTAAACCGCTTGATATAGCCCCGGATGAACTCTCCTTCCCTCTGGACTATCCCGAGGAGGTTCTCCTCGGTTCGGGGGCACCGCTTGCTGGTAACCAAGTGCGCGATGAAGACCTGCACGAACTAGGTCCAGCTTCTTATCGACCCGGGGGCCAGGTTCCTATACTAGGTGTGGGCCACTCCCGTGAAGGTTGTAGTGAATGCCACACACATGCAGGATTCACTGGCCCTTGTTAGGTGCATTTGGGACTAGAAAGCATCGACATGATCATTGGGGTCAAAGGACCCACCATACTTGTCTAGAGAAGGGAGTTTGAAATCCTTGGGCATGGGGACTGCAAGGAGTTCTGATGACAGGGGGGAAGGGACTGAAAGAATAGGGGCAACTTTTACCTCGTCCGAGCTTGTTTCTTCTTTACCTCGAAACTCAGGCAGGATGCGGGTGGTAATTCGGCGACTTAGTCGGCGACTCCGCTATTGCTTAGGCCTAGTATTGGCACTACTTGCCTCGGTGTTGTCGAGCTCGATCGGCCCGAACTGCTGGTAGTCCACTGCCAAGATGCCGAATTGGTTCTATGTGAGCGGGAGCTCGAACTTAGAGTGTCGAGGTGCTGACTTGATTGGCAAGGAGGTTCCCGATCTGCCAACGAGATGCGAGGTGGGGATAATTAGTCTTTCCCTCCTGCCCGGGGATGAGGCTTGGCTCTTGGAGGGGTTCTGAAGTTGGGAGGCTTCTCCTCGGTGAAGGCACCCACCCTGAGGGGGGGCTTGACCGGCTTCGGAGCGGGGTGCCGAGGAGGGAGCTATGGTTGGTTCAGAGGCAGTTGGGGGAACTGCTGTTGATAGTGACACAGAGAAATGTGGTGTAGTACTTGGTGCTGATGGAGCTGATGTTGCTGGAACTGCTGCATTTGGGCTTGCATTGCCCGCATGCACTGCATCAAGTCATCAAACTGGTTCTGGCTAGCCGCCAGAGGGACAGCGGTTGGTTCGGCGGAAGTTGTCTCGATAGGGAGGGAAAGGGGAACATTCACAGGTGCCACCATGCTTGTGCATTGAGGCTAGGGATTTCGTCCGTCGAGAGGGGGACGGTGAACTGTTTGATGCATATAGTGGCGGGCTGAGGGTGTTCCCCTACAACATTCAAGTTGGCGTAGTGCCTGTTGCTGCTGGAAGAAGCCATGGGAGCTAAGGTTTCTTTGAGAGAGAGAGTTAGAGGTTAGGGGAGGCTTTTTGAAGTCTTCCCACAGATGGCACCAAATGATGGTGCGCAATCCGGTCGGTCCTAACTGTCGGTTACCTCGCCTCTGTCGAAATTGGAGGTGCCTGAAACAAGAGAGAAAATGGAGACTTCCGGGGAGAAACCCGGTTGGAACACTCCGAAGCTCAAGTTAGTGCTCTTGAGAAGGCAAGGAAAATGAGGAACTTCAAGACCAGAAAGCGCAGAAATCACACATACCTCCTTCTTTAGGAGATGGGGGCCTTTTATAATCACCCTGTACACTCACTCCCATACCTCTACCAAATCGGGTATCATCACCTCCGCCAGATCGGGTGTCATCATCTCTGCAAGACGCCAGTTCGGGTGTCATAACCGCCGTTGTCTATCCTTGTCAGGGTCGTCTCTGCCACATCTGAGATGGCAGTGGCAAGTGGCCATTTGGAAGGCGGCTGTCATGTGTCAGACCCCTAATCAGTCAAGCGTGCTGCCTCCGTGTACGGGCTTCCTTGGCGTCAGGTACGATTTTTCAGTTAGGCGACTTGGAGCCAAAGTGGTGTGCGAGGTGAAATCTTGAATTCGGATAAAAGCGTGGCCCGAACTGTCCCGGGGTGGGTCAGCTCGGGTTTTTGCCCTTTGCGCTCCTTGTAAGGCTCAGGACCTCGAAGGAAGAGCTCGGGTTCTTCCTTAAGGAGCTCGAGTCGTGGGCCCCTTGCCATGCCGAACTGGCGCTTCTATCAGGTCACTCTTGATTGCTTCCACGTGTCACGTGGCCAAGGGGTCAGGCCAAATCTCCCTCCATCGCAATCCATTGATAACTCGATAAAATGTGGATCCACCTCCAAATTACAATCCATTGATACTCCATTCTGTTGGTTCGCGATCCTATGGGAAAGGGGATAGAGTCGTAAAGATTGCTACCAAAAAGAAACAAAAAAGGGAGCAGGGGGCATTCAACATGGTAGCTTTTGTTTTTGGAAACCAAGAACTCTCAATCAAAAAAAAAACAATGTTCAGAAAACATGACCAGACATAAAACCAAAAAGGGTAGAGGTTCATAGGTGAGACTCAACCGTGATCAAACTCACAACATGTCAGATAAATACTATAAATAATATATAATACAAATAATGCTATACTTGAAGGTAATGGACAGATGGCTAGTCACTCAAGTTTTGAACTAATTGGCCTGAGGATTAATGATAAAAAGACTACATACATAGAAAAAGGGTCATGGGTTCGTATATTGTCATTTGCATATTGAAAATTCCACACATTTGAAATCCAAGCAGCTCCTGGAAATTAGGACTGCTTCACCAATTAAACCAACCAATCAACTGGTTTTGAGTGGTTCGCTACATATTCGGTTTCTAAGGTATGAATGAATTGAATATAGTCCCAAATCAAGATTCAACCAGTCTAACAAATTGGTCAGGTCCAATTTCGTAAACACCGACAGAAACAATGTAATTTTACAACTGCACAGTATGCTTGGGGTGAACCTACCTTAACATTCTTTAGCTTGCAGTTTCTTTTTCCCTTTTCTTTTTATAATTTTGACGAGGGGAATCTAGCCTTACAGAGGAAAGAAAGATGGTGGGGGAAGCTGAATTCTGAAGTTAAGACCCACAGTTGAATAAAAAATAAATTGAGAAACATCTTTGGATAATAACCTTACAACTGATGCCAGTCGTTCCATACATGACACCGATAGTAAGAACCTCCCGGTTTCTTATTCAGTTCATCAAGGTTTACTCAAGCTAGCTTCCCTTGGACTCAAAAATCGACTAAATAGTATAGCGGATCTGGGATGCTTGGCATACTACATTGTATATACCACATATTCTTTGTCACATATTAAAAAAAATTATGTTACTGATCAAAAAGAAAAAAAAAAAAAAAGAAAAACGTTTAGTCATGGAGGAACAACTTACAGATTCAAAAAGTACTATTTTTGATCGAATTCAAAAAGTACTACTTAACTATAGAGTCTTACCACCACCATTTGACATGAGAGAAGCAGCAGCAGCAGCAGCAGTTGGGACAACCCCTGCTGAAACATTTGGCTTCGACAAATGCAGGAGCCTGAAATTCAAAGCCCGTAAAAATTGGCAAGATTAAAGTTCACTCTTTATAGAAGATTGGATGAAAAAATCATTCCAGTAAAATTGGGATGTCGAAAATTTTAGCATTGCTTTTTTAAGCATGGAAAAGCTTAAAAATATGAATGTAATTGTAATAATAATAATAATAATAATACATAAATAGAAAAAAAATCATAAAATAAAAGAAAGCAGTGGATGAGTTCATAAAAGTTTTCTTCCGATCAGTCGGGTGTTGGTATAGAGTGCCACAAACAAAGGGCACATCTAATAGTAAGGTGGCACTCTTATTTGGAAAACCAAGGCTGTGATTCACTGTCCTAGCCTATCCAGCCTGACTTCTTTGTTTGTAAAACAAATACCATAAACTAAATGTTCAATATAATACTTTTCTTGCATAATTATAAGATTGCATCAATATCTTAAATTTAAAATAATCCCTATTTTTTCACTAGTTAGCACCTAGACATCAACTGGAGAGGTCAAACAACTAGTCATCACTTTACCACATTTATAACACTGGTTCTTTAGCAAAGTACCTTTCCATTTTTTACTGACCATCTTCCATATATTGATGGTTGCGATCAATATATCAGGCCATTTAGGAATTGTCAGCTGGTGTTACCAACTTGTACTGCATGTTTCCGCATGAAAGCTTAAGTTGGTCTAAACAGCTTTTTTTCTAGTTCACTTTTCAAGATAAGATGTACTTACGGTGCAAGGTATTCACAAAATGATGAAATGGCAGCAACAACTTCAGTATAGTTATCAGAAGATGCAGGGGCTGTCACTTCAACCAATTGTATACCAGGTGTCACTGGTACAGCCTCTTCTGTTGCATGGAGCTTCAGCATTTTATTAACTGAAGTTACAGTGACTGTGATTTGAGCACCCCTTTGGAAATGGAAGGCAAAACCCACCCTCAAGAGTTCATGGTCTAACTTGTAACCAAGTGTATAAAAGAAGCGCAGGACATTCTTGCTTGCTTTGCTTTCCACCACAGTCCTCACTAATACTGAAATTTGCTCAGCTCCAGCACCTCGCATGGCACCCCCAACATGCCGAACAGTCCTATAAATTCATAATCACAGATTTTCCAGGAGTAGGTCAAAAAGCCTAATGAAAAAAAAAATAGAGCAAGTGGAGGCTATACCATGTGGGTTCAGGTTGTTCAAGATCACATAAGAGTCGAACCTCTGAGGCCACTGCTCCTGAAATAGGGAAGTAAATTAGCCAAAGCCTTTCACATTGTAAGTCAATTACTTAATTATCATGTAGGAAAATGTGCACTTATAATGTTTGATATTGGACTGTCTCCTAAAGAAGATGCCAACAGGATACCAAGAAGAGCCATTTAGGATTGTGGTTAGGTGCTGTTGCCCTGGCCACTGTTTGGCAGCCATTTGCTAAAGTTCAAATTATAGTTGTACTGGAAAGCAGGAATTGGATCAAAAACTTCCTTGGCCCGTATGTTAATTCCCAAGCATCTGAACATAGAAAGTTCATAGCATGGGCTCATGACATTCTCTTCTATGTTGGTTAAATCTTGAGATATATGCAGTAAATATACAAAACCTGCACAGGAGAGTGAACAAGTATAGTCATTGGCAATGGTATCCTCCGTAATGGTTAGATATACATAGAAACATGCAGACATGCATATGGACATGGGAGACCCAAATGGGTAAATATCTCCTCTATACTAGATATACAGATCAATTTCCTTTCTTATGATCCTTTATGCACATCTACTCAATGCATAATTGTAGCATTGATAGGGCGTGGAATTTTCCCAATAAAAGTACTGACGTGATCATAGGGCTATAATATTGGTTTCGTTGCAAATAAAGAAATTCTGCAGTCAGCATAAAGGTAAGTAACTCTGGAAAATGTCTGTGCATGCGTGAAAGGAGCAACTTAGAGTGCAGGCTGTGCAACGAATTACTTACCAAGATTTGGCCCACTTTTGAGGCATAACTCGTGGATCCTAAGGCGTTCTTTGGGAACCCCGCAAAGGCCCTGAAGCAGAATCTCAAGGGCTTCAACATGCTGCATGTTAAGCTCAAAAAGTTAAACTTGGAAAAGCAAAATATTCTATTGTTCTTAGTAAAGCTAGAAAAATACTAACAATTAGGGATGTCACCAACAAAGTAAGCATCAGAACATAGAATATGAAAGTTCATAGGTTTCAAAAACTTCGGGGTTTTCTCCCACATAATTTTCAGTAGCTATCTATCGACGACCAGATAGACCTGTCAAAACAGCATATGTAGTGTATGAATTATGAGGGTTGCATATCTCTGACCTTGGTGCAGCATGCTAATCAATCCACCTACATATTGGCAAACCTTGGTGGATTCTGGTCGTGTCAGTTTTTGGATGCTCCAAACCATCAGGCAATACTCTAAGGAGCTGTTTGATACTGGCTGAAGTGGCTGAACTGAATTAACTTATTGTTCATATGCATAGTTGTCAAGGCGACGCCTAGGCGACAAGGCGCCCTTTGAGGCTCACCTCGCCTAATCGCCAAGCAGTTTTGTACTATGTATTGTAAAATACTTTTTTATTCTTTATTTTTTGACATTATAATTATAAAATAGGCACTATTAAACTAAAATATTCATTTTGTGTGTTTATATACTAATTTGTTTTTATTATTTTCTTATTTGTTAGGATTCAATCAATACAAACATTGCTAAATGCTCTATTGAACCCTCAAAGACTTTAAAACCTGAACCAACAAGGAAGAACTTAAAATTTTGTCTAATCAACACATTTTCTACTACTACTACTTTTTCTTTTCTTCTTTTCCTATAACAAAAATAAGGGTTCAGCCCTATATTTTTTTTAATTTTCTTTTCCTTCTTTTTTTCTTCTCATGAATATGTTGATTTTCTATACTTTGACATGAACTCTATACTTTTCTTATGAAAATTCTGAATAATTATTAAGGAAATATGGCTATGGTACCTAAGGAACTATCCTAGGATCTATGTTTTCTATATAAAAAATCCATAGCCTAGGCGACTAGGCGACAAGGTGCCCCCCTGACACCCAGCCTCGCCTTGGCACCTTGAGAACTATGTTCATATGACTTCTCTATTCTTCAAATCACTTTTAAGAGATTTCAGATCTATAAGTTGCTTTCAACCTCCCCTGTTCCCTTAAAGGTGTTACAATGATTCAGCAGAACCCCAATAAATCACATGCACGGATGTGTTGACATGGATTCTGCTACAGACAACAGACCAACTTGAGCAGTCCTTCATAAAGCCGAGTTCATGATATCACAGAGAGGGAGAGAACACTACATAGGTTGAATAGACAGCCAGATAAAACTTCATCAAAAAACTGGCATGTAATCAGGGAAAATAAAAAAAAAAAAAAAAGAGACCATTACCCAGTGCTTGTCCTTCCCAACTATCCAAGGTGTTGGGAGAAGTAGACCTGAAGATAGAAAATGAAAAAGTGGAGTCCTCCTTAGGTGGACAACAAAGACAATCTGACGTAGAGAGCTAGGGGGTCCTACCATAGTTCATAATATTGGTAAGACTTGGTGAAATTTCCCCAAATTTTTCCATTTTTCTACGTGGTGATACAAATTTTTCCAAGTTGGTCTGTTGTCATGAACTCGGCTTTATCTGGAATGGTTGAAAGGCACCGAACTCTCTGACTGGAAAACTCTTCTCTTGTTCTGTTCTTGTTCTCTCAATCAGATCCTTCAACTTTACTTGTCTTTATTTTTCCGCTTTTTTATTGCTATTTATGGAAGATTACATGGTATCAGAGCACCTGTAATAAATCAACCTGGACTGTTTTTGACATCAGAAGAAGCCTTTCCGTTGAGAGCATTTCTTCCTCTCTACTTTGAAGGAAAACTTGGGATCAAAAAGGACAGACCATTTTTGGGTGTAGGAGGCACCCATGCCTCAGGTTTCAGTCATTGACAGTTTTTTGGTGGTTTCCTAGACTCCCTCTAATCAGCAGCCTGAAGAGGGGTGTATTTTGATGTTCAAACTAATTATCACAGTTCTCCATCAGTTGTGATGATCAAGTGGTGTGACGTGGTGTAGCAGCAGCCTGATTGTGTGGCTATGAAATTGCCCTAGTGATTCAGGTAGGTAGTGTTTTTTTATTTTTTTATTTTTTTTATTTTTTTTCAGTACTGAAAATTGGGTACAGTGGAGTTGGAGCTTTGCTTCTTTTAATGAGTAAAGAGTCTTCTTGAGTAGTTGTTAACAGTAGCATATTAATAAGGCTGCAACTTGGGCCGGGTTGGCCCGAACCCAATCCTAACCTAACCTGAAAAAGTTGGTTGGGTTGATGTTCGGGTTAGGGTTGAAATTCATGAACCCAACTTTACTTCAGGTTGGGTTAGGGTTGACCCCTTAGCCAACCCGAACCTCTATAGTACATGTAATATATAAATATATGTTATATGTAATATATAATATACATTGATTTGTTTAGATGCATGATATTCGTATAGCCCCCACCACATAGTATCATGTATTACAGGTGCTCTGATACCATGTAATCTTCCATAAATAGCAATAAAAAAGCGGAAAAATAAAGACAAGTAAAGTTGAAGGATCTGATTGAGAGAACAAGAAGAACAGAACAAGAGAAGAGTTTTCCAGTCAGAGAGTTCGATGCCTTTCAACCATTCCAGATAAAGCCGAGTTCATGAAAGGCATCAAACATAAAGTTTGATGCCTTTCAACCATTCCAGATAGTTCAGACCAGCAAAGGGGGTAATAGACAGAGAGAAATTCATGCCGTCCATCCCCCCATTTAAGTTTCCTTTAGGAAGTAATACTAGAGGTTATTGAATCCTCCGTAGCCAATTTCACAGAAAATCTACTACTGTTTTTTTCAAAAACCGAATCTGATATAGAGGATTTTTTGCCTGGAAAAAATGGCAGTCTCCAAAAAAAAAATGTTTAACAGTACTTTAGGAGATAACTCTCAGTTGAAACACCTCGGTTTACAAGAGGAGGAGACAACCAGTCCCTGCAGCCTCAAAACTGTGACATTCACAGTGGTCAAATGTTTACGTATGAATGTAACAGTACATACCTGTCTCCCACGACCCACAACACATAGAAAAACCCTCAGAAAATCAAGTTTTGATGCATTCGGCTGCCACCACAAATCCAGAAAGACACTTTACTGCATTCGATTGCCACCACAGATCTAGAAAGATCTCTTACTGCATTCGGTTGCCACTACAAATCTAGAGAGATCTTTTACTGCACTTGGCTGCCACCACACCCTTCTCCTTGGTACAGCGACCAAGAGAGAAGAAAGAAGAAATCAGGGGCTGAAGGTTGCGCCCAGAAGAAGAAACCACGATCTAAGAAAAAATAAATTTCCAGAAAAGGAAAGAAACCACGATCTGAGAAGAGAAGCTTGCGCCCAGATCAGAGATGCTCTAATACCATGTAATTCGACAGAGAAGAGAGAAAAGAGAAGAATCTATTCTATTAATCTAAAGTTGACGGCGCCAAGTTAGTATTTATACTTAGGGCGACAGCTCATAAGAAATACAAGAGGAAAGGGCAGAAATGCCCCTACTAGGCCACAGGCCGCTACACATTACAACAAAATAGTACAAGAGTATTATGCAGCCCTGAAAAGCCTGAGGAATGAACTGAATGTATATCAGCCCTTCCAGTGACTTGAATGTACAACAAGAACATAGGGAACATATAGATGTTGCCCAATCCTTATCTGGGTTGAAAGCTGAGCTTGAACCAGTACGGGCTCAGATTCTAGGTAATAGTGACCTTCCATCCCTCTCTGAGGTGTTCTCCCACATTAGGAGAGCTTCCAATCCACAAAATGAGAACATACTTATCTCATAAAGATCTACCTTGGTGGTTACTAGAGGAGGTAGTGCTGGAAGAGGTTGACATGGAAGAGGTGCTATGAGGGGTGTTTGGCATGAAGTTAGAGGTGGCTGTGGTGATGGTAAAGAATTCAGGGATGGCAGAAGTGGTAGTGGATGTGACAGGTTCATGAGTGTTCTCATTGTGGTTGTGAAGGCCACAGTTGATTTTTGTAATGACCCATATGGACCACCATCTACCCAGTGTTTTAAGAGGCGCACATAGGCGCAGAGGAGAGGCGCTTTCCAGGCTGGGCACCTCGCCTAGTCTAAGGCGCACAACCATTGGACAGGCGCTCGCCTTTGCGCCTAGGCGTGCACCTTAGGCCAGGCGACAGGCGGCCCAGGCAAGCGCCTGGGTAATGTCTAAACTGTAAGTCACTCCAAACTAAATCAAAATCGAAAATATATAAAAAAAAAAACACAAAATAGGAAACTTGGGAGAAAAGTAAGCTGAATCGGCAGGGTCTTTGCCAAAACAACCAAAAGAAAAAAAGAAAGTCTGGAAATGGAGGGATGAGTTCCTTCGTTCATCTCTCTAAACAAGACTACCAGAGGAAGCCGAAGCTCATCCAGATCCAGTTCATACAAACAAAACAAGCACAAAAACTGGGGTTCTGCACCATTTATTTTTTTCGGCTTTTCTCAGTAAAACAAGGGCTCCGCCTCATTTATTTGTTTCGGTATTTCTTAGTAAAACAGGGGTTCCGCTCTTTTCTCTTTTGTTTTTAATGTTAAATCAGGAGCGGAGCTCCATTCTTCTTCGTATACAACCTACACAAACACATGGGCTCTCCCCTTCTTTTTTTTCGGTTTTTCTCAGTAAAACAAGGGCTCCACCCTTTTCTCTTTTGTTTTTAATGTTAAATCAGGGGCGGAGATCCATTCTTCTTCTTCTTCGTATATAACCTGCACAAAAACAGGGGCTCCACCCCTTTTTCTTTAGTTTTCTCAATAAAACAGGGGCTCCACCCTTCTTTTTTTTTTTTTTTTGAAAAAGATGGTAACTTTATTAATGAAATAGAGGGTACATAAGATGATGTACACAGAAATTACAACTCAAATGTTAAGTAGGAAGAAAGCTATCACTAAACAAGAAATCCCTGTGAGCACCAGCTTTTGCTAGACCATCCACATCAAAGTTTAGCTCCCTAGGGATCCAACCCAGCTGTGCATTTAAGTTTAATAGGATATCTCTAGCTTCAGCCAAGAAATGAGCTAAAGCCCATGGACCACTGCCAGAGTCAGCTAGCCACTTGATGGTGTTTGCTGAATCTCCTTTTATGGTAATGTTCTGAAAGCCCAGATCTCTTGCAATCCTGATTCCAGTTAGTGCTGCCATAATTTCAGCCTTTGTTGAAGAGGCTATCCCTATCGGTCCACTGAAAGCCCAAATAACTGTACCATCTCTTCTAAAAATTCCACCAATTCCTGCTGCACCTGGGTTTCCAAACGCACTTCCATCAAAGTGCAAGGTTATCTCCCCTTCCACCAGAGAAGAGTGGGGGAGAGGGGTGACTAAGGACTGGTGTTTAGAAAACCAAAAATCTGCAGCGTTTCTTGGAAGATCAGAAAAGGAAATTCCTTTAAAGAACTCTGAGTTGGAAGCCCAAAGCAAGTTCTATAAGATATAATAGACAAAAGATCCTCAAAGTCCTTTTTCTGTTGTTGAAAATTCAGTTATTTCTCTCTTCCCAGAGGCTCCAAAGGATAGCATGTGCTACAGAAATCCATAAAGTCCTTCCTCTTTTGCCTAGCCTTCTTGCTGTCCATTGTCTGAGACACGTGTTCAGGGAAAGTCCAACTAAGATTGAAAAGATTGAGAAAGAAAATCCAGAATTTCCTAGTTTCCACGCAGTGGATCAGAATATGATTGGTTGATTCCCGGCTTTTAAGCACAAACAGCATACATGTGGGGATATATAGGACCTTCCTTGGTTCTTTTTCTGGAGAAGATCCGTAAGTGTTGATCTTCTTCTGACTAGCTTCCCACACAAAAAAAAAAAAAAAAAAACAAACTCTGGAGGGAATGTGTGTAACCAAACTGTCTTGAAAGGGAGATATTCAGTTGTCTATTCTTCCTTGATTAGAGCCCTGAAGCAGGACTTAGTTGAAACCTCACTTGCTGGGTGTAGGGCCCAAACTCGAGTGTCAGGGATATTTGGGGAGAGGTACACTTCTCTGAGAGTATGTAGGAACCTAGATATTTCCTCAAGTTCATTTTCTCTCAAAGGTCTTCTAAAGTCTAGGTTCCAGTTGAACTGAGAGTAATGTAAGGATAGGACAAGGGAGATGGGAGCTTTTTTTGTTTCGAGTAAGGCTGTAGAGGCGAGGAAAGGATACAGCCAAGGTAGAGTCACCCCACCAAACATCAGTCCAGAATTTTATTTTATCCCCATTTCCCACTTTGTTCCTGATAAAAGAAATGAAAGTTTGGTAGGTTGAGAGTATAACTTTCCAAGGGTTTATGTCCTTGATCTGGTTCAAGTGCAAACTACAGTCCCAACCGTTGGCGTGCTTCCCATACTTGTTGATGATGATCTCAGTCCATAGGGCATTCAGTTCCTGAGGAAATCACCACAACCATTTACTTAGAAGAGCTGTGTTTTTTACTCTCAAATGACCTATTCCCAAGCCTCCGTCCTCCTTAGAATTGCACACCTGGGACCAATTCACGAGATGAGATCCCTTTTCCCCACTTCCTTCCCACAGAAAATTTCTTTGAAGCCTTTCCACCTGATTGGCAATTTTGGTTGGCATTCGAAAGGTCAAGAGATAGTATGTGGGCAAGTTTGCCAAAGAAGCTTTAATTAGGGTGAATCTCCTGCCTTTGGACAGGTAGTCTCCTTTCCATGTTGCCAATTTTTTTTCGCATTTTTCTATTATTGGGTCCCAGAAACTTTGAATCTTCGGGTTCCCTCCAAGAGGCATTCCAAGATAGGAAAAAAAAAAGGTTTTCGACTTTACAGCCCAAAATTTCCTTGAATTTGTTTAGGGACTAAACATTTACTACATTCAGCCCTGCAATACTGCTCTTAGAGAATTTAACACAAAGCCCCAAAATCCATTCAAAACAGATTATGACCCTTTTCAAATTGACAACATTGTCTTCTTCAGCCTCTAAAAACAGCATAGCGCCGTCTGCAAATTGAAGGTGTGTCATCTGAATTGAATCTTTGCTAACTTCGAAACCCCTCACCAACCCTATCAGATTTGCCTTCTTCACCAGTTGACTGAAATTTTCCATTACGAGAGTGAAGAGTAAGGGGGAGAGAGGGCAGCCTTGTCTTAATCCCCTACTAGCCTTTAAGTAACCTTTAGGTTACCCATTGATTAGGACTGAGAACCACGTCGATTTAAACATCCCTCCACCCACTGAATCCATCTTCTTTCAAACCCCATTAGCATCATGATTTCTAATAAACACTCCCAATCCACTTCGTCGTACGCTTTTTCCAAGTCTAGCTTCACAATCACCCCCAGCTTTCCATTCATTTTCCTCTCTTCCACACATTCGTTTGCTATTAGAATGCTATCAACATTTGCCACACTTTAACAAAGGCAAATTGATTAGGCGAAATAATCTCACCTAGAACTTCCTTCAATCTCTTAGCCAGCACCTTTGCTAGTATTTTGTAGACACTTCCAACTAGACTGATAGGTCGGAAAGCTTTTACTTCAGAGTGCCTAGCTTTTTTGGAATCAGACAGATGAAGTTGGAGTTGTTCCCCTTATTTACTATGGTTGAGTGGTAAAAGTCTTTAAACACCTCTAGCAGATCTTGTTTGATAGTGTTCCAGCAAGTCTGATAGAAAAAAAGTGGAAATCCATCTGGCCCTGGTGCACCATCACCGTCCATATTGAAGACTGCTTCCATCACTTCTTGTTCTTGGAATTCCCTTTCTAACCAGATTTTACTCACCTGTGAAATCTTTGTCTCCAATACACTTCTTCACGCCTTACCACCTTTTCCCATTCTTGTCTTAAGATGATTCTCCTTCTTCTTCCACTTCTCCTCTAACTGGCCGGTTTGCTCCTTTTGGTCCAGGTCATCTAATTCTGATAACAGAGTTCATTTCTCTTCCTTGAATGCTTTAAATTCCTCTTTCCCCCACTTTTCTAGATTCCTTTTTACATACTTTAGCTTTTCCAAAAACCTGTAACTTGGCCATCCTTCCACTTTGCATTCCTCCCACCAGGTTGCCACCTTCTTAGAAAACTCTTTATGCTCGGTCCAGAATTTTTCCAATCTGAAAGGGGTTTTTCCCCGAATCTTCAGATCTGTAGTGAGAGCGATCGGCCAATGATCAGAGATGCAACAGGACCATATCTCCTGATATGACAAGGGATAGAGATCTTCCCATTCTGGTGATATTAGAAATCTGTCTAGCCTACACCTTAGAACATTCTCCTGCATATTGGATCAGGTGAAATTACCATTTCTAAGGGGAAGAAGATTATGTAACCTGTGTCCAGAAATGAACTTGGAAAACTCCCTCATACTTATGTTAACTCTTCTCCTGTTTGAGTGCTCGTGACTAAACCTAGTGACGTTGAAATCTCCACCCACAACCGAGGGGATGTCTTCCTGTTCATGAAGGGAATCCAACTCCTCCCAAAACTGATTCCTCTTTCAAGGGGTATTTGGACTATAGACCACAGTTAGAATCCAGGTGAAATCATCTTCCTTGTTACTGAACAGGACTGAAATCGAGAATTCACCTTTGTCTACCTCTACTCCCGACACCACATCTTATCTCCACATTTCTGCCTCTTGTTCTCCAAATTGATTTTACAAATCTCCTGTCCACAGATTCTTTTTTTGTTTCCTGCAATAGAATTATATCAGGATTCTCTCTTCTCAAAGTGTCTTTCACTATGCTTCTCTTGGCATCATCACTCAACCCCCTGATGTTCAAGCTCAATATCTTCATTGGTTTACTCTGGTTGGCTTTCCCTTGATCTTCTAATCTCTTCCCATTTACAATCCGCATTTTGATCCACCATACCCCATTGTAGACACTTTAATTCCCTATTGGGTCCCTTTCTTTTTCCTTTCTTTGAGTTGTTTACTTCTTTAGGCTCACGTTTTTCCTTTGTGTTCTTTCTTTCCAAGACTGAGGTCCCATTGGTTTCATAGTAGTGAATTCTTAGTTTCCCCGCCATCTCTGTTACTTCAATTACTTTTTGTTTTTTGTTTTCTTAACTTGCTGTAACTTGGGCCCCTTCTTTGACCATTGAAATTTCCTTTGAACCAGATCTGCGGGAGCGAATATTGGGATTGTCCAACGGTTGGGATTGTCGATCACCTGCACCTGGAACACAAGGAAACAGATGGCTACAGTGAAAAGGAGAAAAGCTACTATGATTAAATAGACAAGGAGACTTGAGGTTTGAAGAAAAGCCAGATCTGGAGGAGGTTGTGTTCAGTGGGTTCGAACCGAGGAATGGCTAGGATTCTTAGCCGGGTTAACAAATTCCTCTTTGTGTTGATGTATCTCACCCGAACCCATATGTTTCACCTCACTCTTTGAGCATAACTTTCGAGCAGAGGCTTCTTCTGAAATTTGAATTTGCTTCCTAATCTGGCTCTTTGAAGTACTCTTCATCTCTCCCTTTCTCTTCCTATTACCTGGTAGAGCAAAATCCCGCCTACCCTTGACTTCGCCCAACTCTTCAGTACCCGCCACAAATTTTCCTTCATTTGCACGTAACCGACCTACCCCATCTCCTAGTTGATTGAGGGGCATAGAGAGCCCATGTGTCTGAGTATTGTTGCTCTGAGGTGACTCAGCAAGTTGGGTACTTGACTCGGTTGTCTTCTCCACTACGACCAATGCAGAAAACCAGACATTCCTATCAAGGATTGGTATCGATAGAGGAATAGCGTGTACTCGATTTTTCACATTCATACGAGCCTCACTCAACTCAGATAGGCTTTTTGTTTTGGGATCGCTTTCTTCTAATCCACCGCACAAGCTTCCGATCAGCTCAAATACTTAGTCCTTCCACAAGTGAAACGGGAGTCCATGGATTGTAATCCATCCATCAAATAATAAATCTGAAGGGATAGCGCTTGCAGTTGGCCACCAACGATTTAGCTTCACCCAACTATCGAAAATGTACAACTTCTCCAATCTAACCCAAGCAAAGGCTAGGCCTTTAGATGGAGTGAAACCTACCACTTTGTTACTGGAGAAGGGGTGAAGACGGATGAGGGTCGGAGAGTGAAGATTTGCCGAGAGGCCAAGTTCAATTTCATTCCAACCCAATTCGTCAAGTCTGGTACACACAGACGCGTTCTTACATTTTCCAAAAGGTCTTTCTTGGGTGGTGCTTATGATTAAAAATATATGATGCAAAGAAATCATTCAATCAATGGATTTGAAGTCTATAATCAGTTCTGATATACAACAAAGAGCTTTAAACTCTACGTTGGTTTCCATAGGGATTGAAACCAATAACTCCAAACAAAGGGAAAGATAACCCTCCCAAATGGAACCATAAGGTCCAAGGAAAGTTGAGTCCTCCCATGGTGGAACTATTGAGTCCAAGAAAGACCAGCTGAGTCTATCAAAATGGTAGCTTCCCAAATGGAACCATAAGGCCCAAGGAAAGTTGACCCTTCCCAAAATGGAACTATTAAGTCCTAGGAAGACCAATTGATGATCAAAGTGGTAGCTTCCTTGGAAAAAAAAAAAGAAAGAAACAGAAGGGGAGAAAGAACAAAAGGAAAGTAGTTTACTTGAGCAGCTTCAAAGAAAAGTAACACCCCAAATTTGTCTTACTTGGCAAAAGGCAAAAAAAAAATTATATAGCAGAAATAGGAATTTATAATCCCAAGAAGGTAACTCAAATTTGAATTACATGTGATAAGGAATAAGGTCAAGCCTTGTCTCCTTTAACCTTATCTCCTAGATAAGAAGATAAGGCTTGAGGGGGGGAGTTAAGCAACCACCCCACGTATGAAGAGTGGGGAGGTTGCTCTAACCTCCCTACCCCATAACTGTCTCCCACTATATAAGAGGGAGAAGAGAAGAGAATTGGGCGGCAGATAGAGAGAAGGGATGAGAGAAAGAGATAAGGAAGAAAGAGAAAAAAGAGAGAGAAGAGAGAGAAGAGAGAGAAGAGAGAGAAGAGAGAGAAGAGAGAATAAATAGAGGAGGGAATTTGAAGTTCAGAAGATTAAGGTGTAAGGACAGGCTTACACAGGTATAAATCATATCCTTTCCTCTATCCTTTTAAAATTTTATCTACTTTAATCCTTATCTTATTCTCTCACTCTATTGTTCTATTAGAACTCTAAATCTTATCACTAGAGTTTTATTAGAGTTCTTTCTCTCACTCTTTCTTTAATTAGTTGTATTATATCCGGTGGATTCTATCCACCACAAAAGAAATATTAAAACAAATAAAAAATAATAATTAACTTGGGAATCACTACCCTATTTGGTAGATCTTATTCACCTCAAAGAATAGGATTCTCAGTGGATTTCTCAGTTTGTTGCAACATACTATAAATAAAACTAATATCTAGGACAGGTGTGTTGATCTATAACAACAATTTGCCACTTGTTGCAACACTACTATCTACCTAAAAATAGGACAGGTGTGCTGGTTTAGCACTTTGCCACATGTTGCAACATTGTTGCAAACCTGAAAAAGGGGACACATGTTATTGTGGCAGCCTATATTGCCACTTGTAAATGGCAGGCTGCTGGGTCCCACTGTCAATGGATCTTATCCACTTAAAAAGGGTACACCACGTGTTGCAAACCTGAGGACAAATGTACTGCTTTGCTGCAGCCAACATTGCCATTTGTAAATGACAGACCCCTAGGATCCACTATTTTAGTTTGGTGCCAACTGTTACAAAGGGACCCACTATCATATGAGGTGGATCTTATCCACTTTAAGAAGATAAATTACATTACCCCATGAATTAGCTAAGATTCAATCGGTGGATCCTATCCACCTCAATTATAAAAACAAAAAATATATATCTAAATAGATAAATAAAATATAATCTGAATTCTCACTATCAAATCAAACTAATGGGTTCCACCTGTTAGCAGGGCCCATTGTGAAAATATTTAAATTTTAAATCTTAAAGTGGGCCACGTCCACTAACAAATCAACCTAGTGGGTCTCACTATCAAAATAGTTAAGTTTTAAATCTTAAAGTGGGCCATGCCCACTAACAAATCAACCTAGTGGATCCCACCTGTCAATAGGGCCCACTGTTAAATTATTTAAGTTTTACATCTTAAAGTGGGCCACACCTACTTACAAATCAACCTAGTGGGTCCCACCTGTCAGTGGGGTCCACTATTAAATCATTCAAGTTTAAAATCTTAAAGTGGGTCATTCCCACTATCAAATCAAACTAGTGGGTCCCACCTGTCAACGGGGCCCACTGTCAAAATATTTGTTTAAAATCTTAAAGTGGGCCATGCCCACTAACAAATCAACCTAGTGGGCCCCACCTGTCAGCAGGGCCCACTATCAAAATATTTAAGTTTAAAACATTAAAGTGGGTCATGCCCACTATCAAATCAAACTAGTGGGTCCCACCTGTCAATGGGACTCACTGTCAAAATATTTAAGTTCAAAACATTAAAGTGGGCCATGCCCACTATCAAATCAAACTAGTGGGTCCCAATTGTCAGCGGGGCCCACTATCAGAATATTTAAGTTTAAAATATTAAGGTGGGTCATAACCACCACCAAATCAGTATAGTGGCTCCCACTTTTTACCGATTAACGGAACTCACTGTTAAGATTTATAAGTTTAAATACATAAGTACCCAATGTTGTATGAGTCCCATCACCTATCTACCAATTGTGGGGACCACTCATGGATATGCCAAAGATTATGGATAAGGTGTCTGACTTATAATCAGGCGATTGTGGGTTCGAGACCCACCAAGTATGCCAAAAATTATGTTTTGATCATAATTCAAAAAAAAGAACTTGAGTAGAATTAGGGTTTCCCTATTCACGGCGTATAAGTATGCACTATGTCTGCTAAAACCCCTTAATTATATTCCTTGAAGGAATTTGATTCTGATTTTATGTGAAAGAGCTACTTTGTAAGGGTTAAACCCAATAACATGTATAAGCAGTCCCATCAGCTTGGACTCCTAACAGTTATACCCATGAATGGGCCCCACAATTGGTAGATAGGCGATGGGACCCATACACCATTGGGTACTTACATATTTAAACTTATACACCTTAACAGTGAGTCCCGTTAATCGGTAAAAAGTGGGACCCACTATACTGATTTGGCGGTGGGCATGACCCACCTTAATATTTTAAACTTAAATATTCTGACAGTGGGCCCCACTTTAATGTTTTGAACTTAAATATTTTGATAGTGAGCCCCACTGACAGGTGGGACCCACTAGTTTGATTTGATAGTGGGCATGACCCACTTTAATGTTTTAAACTTAAATATTTCGATAGTGGGTCCTACTGACAGGTGGGACCCACTAGGTTGATTTGTAAGTGGGCGTGGCCCACTTTAAGATTTTAAACTTAAATATTTTGACAATGGGCCCTGCTGATAGGTGGAATCCACTAGTTTGATTCGAAAGTGGGCATGGCCCACTTTAAGATTTTAAACTTAAATAATTTAATAGTGGGCCCTGCTGACAGGTGGGACTCACTAGGTTGATTTGATAGTGGGCAGGGCCCACTTTAAGATTTAGAACTTAAATAATTTAACAGTGGGCCCCTCTGACAGGTGGGACCCACTAGGTTGATTTGTTAGTGAGTGCGGCCCACTTTAAGATTTAAAACTTAACTATTTTGACAGTGGGACCCACTAGGTTGATTTGTTAGTGGGCGTGGCTCACTTTTAAGAGTTAAAATTTAAATATTTTCATAGTGGGCCCTACTAACAAGTGGGACCCGCTAGTTAAATTTGATAGTGGGAATAAAGATTATATTTTATTTATCTATTTACATATATATTTTTTGTTTTTATAACTGAAGTGGATAAGATCCACCGATTGAATCTTACCTAATTCAGGGGGCAATGTAATTTATCTTCTTAAAGTGGATAAGATCCACCTCATATGACAGTGGGTCCCTTTGTAACAGTTGGCACAAAACTGAAACAGTGGATCCTAAGGGTCAGTCATTTACAAATAGCAATATTGGCTGCAGCAAACCAGTACATTTGTCCTCCTTCTCAGGTCTGCAACACGTGGTATCCCCTTTTTAAGTGGATAAGATCCATTGACAGTGGGACCCAGCAGCCTGCCATTTACAAGTGGCAATATAGGCTGCCACTGTAACATGTGTCCCCCTTTTCAGGTCTACAAAAGTGTTGTTACAGATCAACACACCTGTCCCAAATATTAGTTTTATTTATAGTATGTTGTAACAAACTGAGAAATCCACTAAGAACCCTGTTCTTTGATGTGAATAAGATCCATCGAACAGGGTAGTGATTCCCAAGTTAATCAATTTTTTATCTATTTTAATATTTCTTTTGTGGTGGATAGAATCCATCAGATATAATACAACTAATTAAAGAAAGAGTGAGAGAAAGAAATCTAATAAAACTCTAGTGATAAGATTTAGAGTTCTATTAGAACTCTAGAGAGAGAGAAAGAGAGAGAATAAGATAAGGATTAAAGTAGATAAAATTTTAAAATGATAGAGGAAAAGGATATGATTTATACCTGTGTAAGCCTATCCTTACACCTCAATCAGTAGAATTTCAAATTCCCTCCTCTATTTCTTCTCTTCCTCTCATCCCTTCTCTCTATCTGCCACCCAAATTCTCTTCTCCCTCTTATATAGAGAGAGACAGTTATGGGGTAGGGAGGTTAGAGCAACCTCCCCACTCTTCATACGTGGGGTGGTTGCTTAACTCCCCCCCATGACCAAAACTTAAAATTTGAACTTATGTGGAGTGGGCCAGCTATCAAATCTGGGCCCCCTATCAAATCTGGGCCCCCCTCAAGCTTTATTTATTTATATTATTTTTTTACATCATATATTTTTAATCATAAACAGATTTCCCCCTCAAGCCTTATCTTCTTATCTAGGAGATAAGGTTAAAGGAGATAAGGCTTGACCTTAGTCCTTATCACATGTAATTCAAATTTGAATTACCTTCTTGGGATTATAAATTCTTGTTTCTGTTGTATAATTTTTTTTGTCTTTTGCCAAGTAAGACAAATTTGGGGCATTACTTTTCTTTGAAGCTGCTCAAATAAACTACTTTCCTTTTGTTCTTTCTCCTCTTCTGTTTCTTTCTCTTTTTTTTTACCAAGAAAGCTACCACTTTGATCATCAGTTGGTCTTCCTTGGACTTAATAGTTCCATTTTGGGAAGGGTCAACTTTCCTTGAGCCTTATAGTTCCATTTGGGAAACTACCATTTTGATAAACTCAGCTGGTCTTTCTTGGACTCAACAGTTCCACCATGGGAGGACACAGCTTTCCTTGGACCTTATGGTTCTATTTGGAAGGGTTATCTTTCCCTTTGTTTGGAGTTATTGGTTTCAATCCCTATGAAAACCAATGTAGAGTTTAAAGCTCTTTGTTGTATATCAGAACTGATTATAGACTTCAAATCCATTGATTGTATGATTTCTTTGCAAATCTACCCATATATGGCACTAAAAATTCTCCTTTTACAGTGGATAAGATCCACACCCTATGCTGTAATAGTGGATAAGATCCACATCATAATAATGGATAACAATGCTGTAACCATGACAATATGCGCTCTTACCGGTGGCAAACCAACTTCTAATAGTGTTGTAACCATGACAACAGTGCTGTACTCAAGTGGCAAACCAACACATCTGTCCCTAATACATCTTAATAGTGTTATAACTGGTGGAAACCCAGCTTCTAATAGTGGACAATAGTGTTGTAACCAAGAGGCAAACCAGCACACCTGTCCCTGGCACATCTTAGTAGTGCTGTAACTGGTGGCAAATCAGCTTCTAATAGTGGACAACAGTGTTGTAACCAAGTGGTAAATCAGCACATCTGTCCCCAACACATTGTAGCTAGTATAAAATCCATTTGGCTCCCCCCCCCCTAGAATTTGAAACTGAATCTCTAAACTTGGAAATCTCTTGCAAGAAAATTTTGGACTAGAAATGCTATAGTCTAAAATTCTATTACAGGAGAATGTTGAGTTGAATGTTAGCCCAACTAAACAAATTGTCAGTCAAAATGTAATGAACTGACTATAATATCACAAAATACTAGCTTAAATTATTTCCTTTAAGCACCAAAAAACTTCAACTGTGGATAGCTCTTTAAATAGAGCTTAAATTTTGAGAAAATAACAAAACTATCACTTGGAATATTTATGAGCTCATCAGTAATATGAAGTTCAATGTTTTAGACCTTGAACCCATCAGTTTTTAGAAGACTGCCCTATGGTGACTATTAAAAATGACAATTTGTATGGAGCTTAGTGCTCCCTTTTGTTTTAATTATCTCCTTTTATTTTATGTAGATGGCTCATGCAAGTTCTTCAGTTTGGAATGTCTCAGGACACGTCAAATATAAACGTGCTCCTAATGAAAATGGTCAACAAGTCAGTTTTGGGACAGAGTATTATAGGTCCATCCCAATTTCAAAGTTAGGTATAAATGCCCCAAATGAATGTTTTATCAATTGGATACAAACAGTGGAAGTACAATCTAGTGACTTTGAGACTGATCACAATAGACTCATGGGACAAGTAGAGTGTTGTTTAGTAGCTGGAGCAAGATTTAAAGCTCTTACTCTTGAGAAGATTGACAACTCACCAAATGCCCTAGTCAATGTGAAGATGAATGAGAGCTCATATCTAGCATTGATGCATATGCTAGCACGGAAACAGAGGTGGGGAGATAAGTTCAGATTTAGAGGTTTAACTGATTTTTGCTTGGGTTTGCTAGAATGGACTTAAGTAATCTTGAGGGATTATGAAAAGGAGCTTCAACAAGTTAGAATTTATGGGGCTGTTGCAATTTCCAGATATCCATATCATCGTAACCCAAATGTCTGGCAAGCCTTTTGTGAGATGTGGAGTGCTCGCACCAACTCTCTTCATTGTGGTGGTGGTGAACTTGGGATTTCTTTGCTTGATATCAACCGGATAGGTGGACTACCCATTCTAGGTATTCCTTATGAAGAGTTTATACCCACCAATCAAGATTTATTTGCCCTTATGGAGAGTGGTGAGCGCATGTATTCTCCTGTTGTTGCTGAATTATTATTAATCTAAGCATAGTTATGTCAACATTTCAATACTGATGAAGTTGATTGGGTCTGTTGGCTTGAACATTTCTATAGGAGAGAAATCATTTATGAAGGACATGGAGAAGACTTCCCCTTCAGAAAAAATTAAGGGCAGAAATAGCAAGAGGACTGATTCTGGCTCTAGGAAAGTGATTGGCTCTTCTAAAGAGAAGCTTCCTTTATTTGGCTTAGTCGCTTTGTCCAAAGACATTTTATATGGCCTCATTGATGGCTCAAGGTACCTGCATTTCCCTAGCCCCCGTAGTTTTGGGTTTGATTTATCATGGTATGGGTGTTTGTACTACACATCTTCAAGGGCCTGGGCATGCAAATGCCAAATTTCCTATTCATTATGTAGTGGGATGGCTTGTTGAACACTTCCGTCAATTTTATCGATGTTGATCGGATCATGAATTCCCAGAGAGTTATCCTCATTTGGCTAGATATGCAGGTTTACAACCTGAATTCCAAAATGTTTTCCAGGCACAGATGACTTTTCGTAACAGCAACTATTGTACTTTTCAGCCTTTTTCCTATGCTCAAACTGAAGATCTGGAAAAGCTTAACACAGATGATCTCTTAGAATCAGAATTTGAATTCCTAATCAATATCCGATCACGGTTTCTTCCTGTGTGGATAAGCTCCGATCTTTGGTTAGAACCCTATTATCCAAGCCGCTTTGCTCGACAATTTGGATTTGATCAAGGCATCCCAAGAAATACCCTCGAATTCAGCTTTGAGCTACGTGAGAAGCACACCTTAGAAGAAGTAGCACTAGCTTGGCAGATGTTATTTCATACTAATACTCATTCTCGATTCATCATTCCGAGGATGAGTAGATATGGTGTATGCACATATTCATATGAGAGATGGTGGTCCCGGTATACAAGTCCTTTTTTGATGAGACCACTACGAGATGTGATTTCTGTTGTAGTTGGTCCTAAGGATACACCGACTCCCGAGGCATATGTGTGCATCATAAATTTGAGGCAAGTCTCTACAAGTATAAGGGGTGCCATTAAAATTGGAGAACGACATCATGAGGGGTGCCATTAAAATTGAGAATCCCAGGTAGTCTTCACCTATTGTTGATTCCTCAAATTCAAAAAGATGTGGCATTCGTCGTCCCTTGTGTCTCTCAGATGAAGAAGATCGTGACATAAATTTCAAGAGGGCAACATATCCAAGACCCAATGAGTTTCAAGAGACAAATGATGTGGCAAAGGTTGTTGACTCTCCCACAATAATTTCTGATGAAGAACCATTAGATTATGGAGCATATGAGGATGCCAGCCTCCCACTTGATGACCTTGGTTCCATTCTCATGCCAAGTAGCAATGTAGATGGACCTGATCCTTCAAACGACTTTCGCATAGTACGTCGTATTGATTCTTCTCCTCAAGTGGAGATGATAAGTGGGATCGTAGTAGGTGGCAATAGAAATATGGACTAAACCTCCAACCTTCACAACTCTGCTCCGCCCATTCTTTAGAGACGGGAATGCAACTGGGGTTTCAGAGGTCCAAGCTTGGGGAAGGAGTCGAGCACTTCAAAAAAAGTCTTCCAGCCTGATTTCTTCTCTTCTTCCGAGATGCAGATGTAACTTAGCTTTTTGGCGAGTTCTCAACAGCTTAATCAGATGAATCTTCCCCAACGGTTTTCACTTTGTTGAATTAGAAGCGCTTTCCCTCCGTGAACATGTTTGCGCTCTTTCACTATTCCTATTTGCGAGTAAATCACCTCTCGGAGGAAATCTCTCGTCCAGGTCGTCTCCTCTGCTTTTAGAGGTATTCTCAACCAACCACCCCATCCTCTCTCAATTAGCAATAGAAAATCATCTTGTTTAATTGGGTTTGTATCGAACTCGAAGGATTTTGAACCGATTCTATTGACTTTCACATCGGAAGGAATTAGGCTCCGCCCTTCTTCTTCAGACTTGCAGTTAGGGGTGAGCAAAAAAAACCGAAAAACCGAACCAAAAAATCGGTTAACCAAACTGGTCGGTTCGGTGTTTTTAAAAAACCAAAGGTACCGGTTCGATTTCAGTAACCAATATAAAAAACCGGCGATTAACCGAACCGACTGGTATACATGTTTTTCTACATATTTTATATATATTTATGTATATTAGATATATTTTATATATTATAAATTAATAAATATGCATTATATATATAAATATATATTTATAAAATATTATATATTACTTATTATTTAAAATATAATATTTTATATATATATATATATATATATTTATATATATTTTCATAATATATTATAAAAACTAAAAAACCAAAAATCTGGCAAACCAAACCAACAGTTAATCGAACCAATCAACCGGTTAACCGACTGGTTCCGGTTTGGTTCCAGTTATCGGTTTTCCACCGATACTACCGGTTCGGTTCAAAAAAATGGCCCACCCAAACCATGAGCACCCCTACTTGCAGTCTTGTTTCTTGCACAAAATAAGGGCTCTGCCCACTTGGTTTTTTCAGTTTCTCATAAAAACAGGGGATCTGCCCCATTTTTTTCAGTTTTTCTCATTAAAGCAAGGGGTTTGCCCCATTATTTTTCAGTTTTTCTCATTATACTTTCATTTCATTTTTTCTTTTTTTTTTTGATTTTTCAAAAAATTGTGCGCCTTGCCTCAAAAATGCATGTGCCTCACCTTGCGCCTCAGGCACAAAATGGCCCTTGCGCCTTTATTGCGCTTTTCGCTTTTAAAACACTGCAACTAACATAAGAGTGGTCCACTGGGTAAAAACATGAAACATATTTAATGATATTTCAGTGGATGTTCCGATTAGAAGTTGGAAGTGGCAAATTCAGCCCCTTACAAGGTTGTTACAACTCCTCTTTGGTCTCCTCCAGATGGTAGATTATTAAACTTAATTTGGATGGGAGCAGTGTTTGTAACCTAAGCCCCTCAAGCATTGGAGGTGTTTTAGAAATGAAAGGCAAAGTACTTGCAATTTTTTGAATCCAATTGGTGGTGACTCGAGAACTGAGAATTTGCATGTCATGTAAGGCGCGCAAAGGGCAAGGGAACTAAATATTAGTAGTTGATCATTGAAGGTGATTCTAAAATGGTAGTGGGCTGATTGCAAATGGAGGGTAACAGTCAAAATTCAGGATTTTTAACAGAGGATATTGAAGTTGACTTGGGTTAAGTGAAGTACCAATTCCTATGCTGATGTTTTGGCAAAAGGGGTGAATAGAGTTTTTTTTTCTTTTTTTTTTTTTGATTAGTGGGCAGAGATAATTTATTTTGGGCTCAATTGTAACATGTAAAAAGCACTAAGGAGATAAGAGAGCTTATCGCCCTCTAGATTTTTTGTACTCTTTTTTTTTATAATTGAATAGGAATTTTATTATCAAAATATGAGAACTGATACAAGTATCCCATAGAGAGGCATGACGTGCAACTTCCCTTGAAATGTAAAAAAAGCACAGAGCACTAGAGATGATATTACAAGGTAGCCCAGTACAGATGTTCCCTCAAAACCCCTTGTTTAGAAAGATAATCAGCCACAGTAAATATTGATACAATACATCCAATATGGGGTGTATTGTATCGGTATCGGCCTATGACAGTACAGTATAGGCTACGAATAGAAGTGTATCCCATGAGTCTTACGTATCGCAGTGATATATATGCGTATTGGCCTGTATCGCATTGTATCAGCTAATATGCACCGATATAGGCCGATACGTTGTGTTTCCCTATAAAAAAAATGCATGTATGGTGATTTGAACTCAAATCACCTATGCCTAATGCCTTAAACCTTAAATGCAATTCTAAACCACTAAGCCACATTTAATCTTGTGATTAAAAATGAAATAAAATAAATTTATTAACTTTTGTCTTCACATGCAATTTAAACTAAAAACGCATGTTTATATTAAACAATTCTAACTAAAAATTCAAAAGAATAATATTCAAAAACAGTATTTTATAAACTAATGGAATAAATAATCAATCAAATCCATGTTTATATAAAAAGATGATTTTCAATATCAAGAAATTTATACAAATAAAATATTAACAACAGAATAATTATTTTAATATTTAACTGATAAATTTGCACATGATATGTATCTTAAAAATTTTATATATTTTTACAAATTATTAGTTAATATTTTAATTTACATTAATAATTGATAACAACTTATTTGTTATTTACAAAAAATAAAAATATTGTTTACAAAATATTCAAGAATGTAACATTAAATTGAATCTATCAAATCCGTTAATCTACAATTATTTCAAAAAAAATGATTTTTTAATTCAGAAATTTATATAAATAAAAATATTAATAATGGAATAATCAATTTTGTAATTAAAAATTATGAATATGTACATGATATGTATATTTTAAAATTTAACAAATTTGATATACTCTAAGTTAAGATTATATTTTTATAAATTATTAATTAATATTTTAATTTGCAATTGAGAATTTAATATTTAGTTGATTTTAGTTAATGTTAAAAATTAAAATAGTAAAATAAAAAATAATTGATATAATAATTAAAATACAATAGGTGCATATGTTTTGTGTCTTGGACTCTCAATTGATGCATTATAAATAAAACTATATGATATCTATGCATTCCGATATATTAATTGTAATATATTTCTTCATATATACCAATAAATATACATTTCATATGTATTTATATACTATTTGTGATTAATTTGATCTTCAATTTAGTTTTATTAATGTATTTATAGAATGTATACGTATTTTCATAGCATATCCATGCGTTTTCATACTTTTCATCCATATCCACACGTTTTCCAATGTGTATCTATATTCATATCCATATCCAAGTTGTCCAATACGATACCCAATACCAATACTTCAATCCTTGGTAGCACCAAATGACTGATCTTAGATCTGTTAACCAACCCACAACAACCTTAGAGTATCCTTCAATTTGAAGATTCTCAACACCAAGTTCATTTGCAATCTGAATACCTTGTAAAGCTGCCAACAACTCCGCCCTAATTGAGTCTCCTATTCCCACTGGGCCTGAGTACAAGGCTAAGATATTGCTATCATTCTCTCTCAAAACTCCTCCTACTAATGGGCCAAGATTGCCTTGACTACATCCATCACAATTCAACTTTACACAACCTTCCAATGGCAGGGTCCACACTATAGTAACCCTTTCCTTCTTGGAGGAACTATTTGCCACTACTGACCAATTCCTCCAAAAGTCATCAAAGGAAAACAAGTGGAAAGAATCCAACATTCTCAACCAATGAATTACCCTTGTTAAGATGCACTCCTTGACTTCGAGGAGACTTCGTTCCTTTTCTTGAAAAATTCTTGCATTCCTTTCTTCCCAAATTGTCCAAAGTGCAACTGCTCTAATATATTTCCACAAAATCCTCCCTCTTTTAGTGATCCACACAAAATCCAATGGGTCGAAAAGTAAGACTTACTTCAATGAGTAGGTTTCACCTACATCCAAGCAAGGAAAAAATCCAATCCCCAATACCAACCACAAAAGAGTAGGAAATTAGCAAGTGAAAGCAGCCTCACCATTAGCTTTGCAAAGAATACACCAATTAGGGGACAAGCACATAAAAGGTTTTTTCTTCTACAAGCAGCTTGAAGTATTGATTTTCCCATAAAATGCTTTCTAGCAAAACAAAATAATTTTAGGAGGGACAAATTTAGCCCAAAGCTCCTTAACCAGAAAGACCCACTGAGTGGAGAAAGAACAAAGGCCCTTTGAAAAGGAGACACAAGGAACCTCTTGGATGGGGGGACCAAATCCTCTTATCTGACTTTAAAGAATCTAAACAGACATTATCAAGAACCAGAAGGAGTTGCAAAACATCACCAACTTCAACATCTCTTAAACCACAACAAAAGCCAAAACTCCAACTTAAAAGGCAGAGGAGAAAGTGGGGAGGGAAGAGAATTGGAAATGACCTTATGCTTAAATAAGAAAATAGAGTAGAGAGAAGGGAAAAGGCCTTTGAGAGTCAAATTTCCCACATAGACATCTTCCCAAAAATGAATAGAATCCCCTGAGCAAATATTATAGTTGACAAAGTTAAGAAATTGAAGAAGGGTATTGTGAATCACTTTCTAAGGAGTGGCCAAGGTAGCCCGGTGAGAAACACTAGCATCCCGACCATTTTCCATGCAGCCATGAATACTAGCTATCACCTCATGCCACAATCTCCCGCTTTCCAAGGGTCATCTCCACAACCACTTACCTAACAAAGCCATATTCTTTATAACCAAACTTCCTATCCCCAACCCACCTTCTTCCTTGCTCCTGCACACTATTTCCCACCTTATTAAGTGATCCTTCTTCTCTTCCCCTAGCTCCCACAGGAAATTCCTCATTAGTTTCTCCAATTTCCTTGCCTCCCTAAAGGGGATCCTAAACACAGAGAGATAAATAAACTGACAAGTTAGCTAGAGTGGCTCTTAACAAAGTTACTCTACCTCCTAGAGAGATATAGCTCTTTTTCCAAGTTGCTAATCTTTTCTTTTCAAACTTACTTAGGATTAAAGCCCAAAAGTTGCTCTCCTTTGGATTAGCACCTAGAGGGAGCCCTAGATAAGACAAAGGCCAAGAAGCATCAATGACAAGTTAGTAGGGGTGATCATGGTCAGGTCGGGTTTAGCACTAATGATAAGTGCTTTAACCTAGGCCCAGGCCCAGCCCGACACACACCCTAGGCCTGGTTTACAAGACCAAGCTTGGGCCCGAGTTGGGCTTTCCAGGCCTATGACATTCTATTTATTAAAATTTTAAATTTTAAATTAAATTAAATTAAATGTAATATATGCAAAAAAAATATGGCACAAGCCCAAGATAAATTGGGCTTGGCTAAGCTTTGGGCCTATGCACAAAAAAGGCATGGGCCTCATTTAATTCTTAGAGTTGGTTTGACTTGGCTTACCTATCCTTTTATAGATGAAGGCAAGCCTACATGCCCATTCTTGAGCAATGTAGGACTTGGACCAACACCAAATAAAGTGCTACCATTGAGTATTTATCTAAGTCTCACATTGCTTAGGCATTGAGAATGAAGACCTTGCCTAGGAAGATAATTTACATGCTTGAGTTGGCTTGACTGTCCAGACATGTAACTAATTAATATTTATTTATATGTTAGAACTTAAAATTTTTATATCTTATATAAAATAATAAACATTTAGTATAAAATAAAATATACTTGTATATATAACATATATAATATAATGTTTTAATATACTTTTAAAAATATATTATATTATATTGTGGACCGGGCCTAGGCCAAGCTTTAAGTGTTGGGCCCAAGCCCGGCCCAAAAATTGCCGAGCTTGATGCGGCCCAGGACGAGCCAGTCTTGCACACAAAAACCTAGGCCCAATCCCAGAAATTTACGGGCTGGGATGGGCCAAGAATGATCAGCCATACAACTTAGGCACTCTACCCCTTCACTCAAGCCTATTCCCACCACACAGCTCTTATTGAGGTTTATTTTCAGGTTAGAAACACTTTCAAAGTAACTTATCAATTTTTTCAAATTCCTCACTCTCCTTAAGTCGTCCCTCTCACTAAAAATAATGATATCATCAGCATATTAGAGATGGGTCACTAGGACTCTATTCCTACCTATCCTCCAGCCTTTTATTATCTCTTCTCTTCCCTATTAGCCTTTGAGAGTAACCTATTGAAAAACATCTGCTACAACAATAAACAGAAAGGGAGCGAGGGGGTCACCTTGCCTTAATCCTCTAGAAGCTGGAAAGAAATCCATAACCACACCATTTACCAAAACTAAAAAGTGACAGAAACTAATGCAACCTTTCACCCCCTTACACCACCTGTCAACAAAACCACAATTCCTAAGAACCTCTAACAGAAAACTCCAATCCACTAAGTCATAAGCCTTCTCTAAATCCAATTTACAAACCCCTTGCTGGCTTGACCTCTTCATTTCCCCCACGCATTAATTAGCTATTAATATTTGATCAGTTATTTGTCTCCCCTACACAAATGCCCCTTGAGCTTGACTTATCAATGGGGGTAACACTACTTTAAGCCTCAAAGACAAAACCTTAACCAAAAGTTTATAGATACTCGTCACCAAACTAATTGGCCTAAAATCTTTAGGGTGTCCCACATATATCTTCTTAGGAACAAGGGCTAGAAAGGTGGCAATGACTCCAAAACTCACTATATGTCTATCTGCAAACTCCCTAAAGACCCCAAATAAGTCTTCTTTCACCACATCCCAACAATCCTGATAAGAAGCCATTATAACACCACCTATCTAATCTCCTCTTCCTCAAAATCCCTTTCAAATCAGCTCACACTTTCCTCACATAACTTAGGCCAATCAACTCCCTCCACCACCCTAGGCCTGTTATCCAAAGGTCTTCTTAGTATAAACTTGAAATGGTCCACAAACATCCTAGATATTTCTTCAATTCTTCCTAATTAGTAACCTCTTTACCATCAAATTATAACTTTGAAACAAAATTCCTTCTCTTCCTCCCATTTAGGGGTGGCAGAAGCCAAGCTTTTCACGAGCTGCTCGAGCTCAGCTCGGCTCGGCTCGGTTTCAACCGAGCTCGAGCTCGAGCTTGAGCCCAATTCACTAGCTCGATTATGAAACGAACCGAGCTCGAGCCTATTAGAGCTCGGCTCGTGAGGCTCGCAAACCGGCTCGAATATATATATATAATAAAAATACTATAAATATTAATTATTATAATTCTTATTTTTTAAAATATCAAATAAAAAATATTTTTATATTTTTTTTATTTTTATAAAATATTTTTTCTCAAAATCGAGATTGAGCCAAACCGAGCTCAAGCTTATGAATTTTTTACTCGAGCTCGAGCTTGAGCCTTGTAGAATAGTCTCGAGCTGAGCTCGAGCCTCATACTATTCGGCTCGAATCCACCCCTACTCCCATTAGCCAAGGCATGAAAGTACTTTGTATTCCCATCCCCTTCCCTTATCCACTTATGTCTTAACTTTTGCCTCCACAAAATCTCTTCTCTTAAAAGAACCTCTTCCAACTCCTTTATTGTCTTCTCAACTCTCTTTCTTGTTCATCCATATTCCTCAAGGATTCTTTATTATCGAGCTCCTCAATCCAAGACAATAAAGAAGCCTTATGTTCCTCTAATTTCCCAAAGTGATCTTTATTCCACTCCTTTATTTTGGATCTAAGCCTTTTATGAAACTTTACTCCCTACCACCTCCCTGCCTCCCGCCCCCCTCTAACTCTTCATTCCACCACTCCTCAACCCTACACAAAATCAAGGTGGGTTAGACACATATTCTTGAATCTAAAGGGGCAAGGTCCATTTCCTAAGAGTTTCAGGCCTAACTTAATAGGACAATGGTCAAAGGTAACTTTACGTAAGGCTCTAGCAACCAAATCCCTCCAATGGTTTTCCCACTCTTCATTGAAAAGGACTTTGTTCAATTTCGAAAAATGGGAATTTTCCTTAAAGTTGCACTGTGTAATTTTTTGTACTCATTTTTTATTTTAATGAAATTTCATTGTTATTGATCAAAAAAATCACAATCCGAACTTAAAAATAATTCCTAGGATCACAAAATTCATCAGAATTAGTTCTCTAAAAACATGCCAAACACAGCCTAAGTAGGTCACAACCTCCTGAATAACTTATTCACTAAAAACACAAAGCAACCAGTCATTCAGTTCACCTACTTCTGCTGTTAAACGGTTCCTTAAACACTCGCCCCCACACCCAAGGTAACACATTTTGAGGTTGTCAACGGTCAACCGTCAACCTACATTACCCAAATATGCAACCCATATATGAAACATTGCATTTTAAATGAATTGGATAAAGACTCCACTCCCATTTTTAAGTGTCAAGATAGGATACTTGTCAACCTAGATAGCATACTAACATCTTTTAGCAATTCCAGGAGAGAACAGACTAGAAGAGTAGAGGTCCCATACCAGGATAGTTAAGAACTTTCCTTCTCATTGGCAATAAGCAATAGTACATGATGTTACAACATTATTTTAAGTTAACTTAATATTGTTAGCACATAAAAGAAGTACTACTAATCCAAAGTCCCTGCTCAAGTGTATATAACTTGCATCTAAGATTCTCTTCTGCAATATTATATAATATAACCTCAAGGCACAACATATACTCTTCGGGTGGAGGTGGAACTTTCCCTCAAGTGTGTCCAGCCTATCTGCTTCCATGACCTTCGGTGGCCAAAGAAAAGGGCAAGAATAATGTGGAGAAGTACATGAGCTGCAGTGGTTTGGACTTTAAGGGAGGAAAGGAATGCTGAAGTTTTTGAAGAGAGAGAAAGGAGTAGAGAAGCAGTAATTGAAAGCATCATTGTCAAAGTGGCATATTGGGTGAAACCATGGAGATTTTTGAGCCTTTCTTGGTTGATGACATAATTATGAACTGGGTTGTTGTAGTATCCTAGCAGGTACATCCTCAAAGAAAGTAAAAATGGTGAGAAATTAGGAAACACTGGATAAAGATTTTTTGAAGCTAAATTTTGGTAGAAGCAGCATGGGGAATCCGGAATTTTCTGGCATAGAGGGATATTTTAGAGATGAGGATGGGAATGTTGTCGCTATGTTTTTGGGACCAATTGGAAAGAGGGGATTCCTTAAGAACAAAATTAATGGCAGTAGTATATGAGGTGCAGAAGGCAATGGAAATGAGAATGGAGAAATTAATCACTATGTTTTCAGGAGCAATTGGGAGGGGGTTCCTTTAGAACAGAATTAATGGCAGTAGTATAATGCAGAAGGCAACGGAAATGAGAGTGGAGAAATTAATCATTGAAAGTGATTCTATGGTAGTGATAAATTGGCTGCTGAAAAAGGAAAGATTCTTTGGAAATATAGAAATCAAGTTATCAACTATATATTTCTGTCTATATTATAATACAAACTTTTCTATTATTGGTTAAAATAACAGACAACATATATTCAATTTCTGTTACACCAATTTGGCCATCAATACAAAAATATTTTTTTTTTTATCAATAACACTTTCATTAATTCATCAGTAGAAAATTTACAAGTGGAAGACAAACACACTTATCTTCCAAGAGTCACAAAGAACTTCAAGAAAGGAAAGAAGAAAATACAAAGATACAAGGACACTAACATTACAACTTAGCCCAAAAAAAGGAATCCCTTTCTGCCCCTTGTTTTGCTAAACCGTCAACTAGGGAATTAGCTGATCTCTTAATCCAACATGTCTTAACTTCCATCTCCCGCACCAGCCATTTGAATTTCCTCTTCTCATTGTTATACTTCCAAAGATCATTTTGTTCTTTGGTCAGCCACCCTATCACCACCTCTGAATCCCCTTCAATTATAAGTTTCTTGATGTTCAATTCCTTAGCTTTCCGGGCTCCTTCCATAACTGCACATATCTCAGCTCTAAGGGAGTCACCCACTCCAATTGGGCCTGAGAACATAGCAGAGATGACCCCATTTTCATCTCTAAAAACACCCCCGATCCCTGATTGTCCCGGGTTTCCCCTACTGCATCCATCAAAGTTTAATTTCAAGAATCCCCTAGGTGGGGGGGTCCAAGCCACACTCATTACTGACTTGGTCTGCGCGCAACTTGCAATTTCACCCCACTTCCTCAACATGTCATCCACAGTGTAATCTGTGAATATTTCCAGAGATTTCAGCCACTGTACCGCCCTAAACTGTATGATAGTCCTCAAATCTGCTGTCCCTCTCTGAGTTTCTGAGAATATCCTGGAGTTCCTTTCTTCCCACAGTGTCCAACATACTGCAGCCCTTAGTCCTCTCCACATTGTCCTTCCCCTTTTTAACCGCCACCTGAAGGAGGGGGCGAAAAGGCCCTGCATGTCTGATGGGGGATTCCAGCTGCATCCAAACAAGGAGAAAGCCCAATCCCACAACGACCTCGCGAAGTGGCACGACACCATTAGGTGAAAACCAGTCTCCCCATCTGCTTTGCACAGAACACACCACTGAGGTGACAAGCAAGTATTGGGTCTCTTCTTTTGGAGTAGATCACCAGTGTTGATTCTTTCCAAAAAGGCTTCCCAACAAAAACTACCAACCCTAGGAGGTATAGCTCTGCACCAAACCTCACCAATAGGAAAAGGGGACAGGGTAGGACTGGTGGACTGATTTAAGACTTTGAATAAAGAAGCACAAGAGAAAATGCCATTGGGGTTAGGTGTCCAAATTCTAGAATCCTCCCTAGTGGGGTCTAAGACAGCGTTATCAAGAATTGCAAGAAGGCTCGAGATACAGTCGAAGTCTGAATCCCTCAAATCCCTTCTTAGACCCAAGTTCCACCCAATCCCAGAAATGGAAGAGGACGGGGTGGTGAAAGACGAGATCGACTCATTTTTCAAATCAGAAAGAGCGTACAAAGACGGAAACTGATCCTTTAGAGGGGCGCTCCCCACCCAGGTTTGTTCCCAAAATTTTATGGAATTACCGGAATTCAAGTCATACCTGATATTAGGAATGAAAACTGGTAGCAGGTCATGAATGGCTTTCCAAGGAGAATTGCTTGTGATCCTAGCTCTGAATCCAGCGTCCCATCCGTTGTGCTCCAGCCCATGAATACTTGCCACTATTCTAGCCCATAGCTTCTCCTTCTCCATAGGAAACCTCCACAACCACTTCCCCAGCAGAGTCATATTCCTTCTCCTAATACTCCCAAGCCCCAAACCACCACACGACTTACTCCTGCACACTATTTCCCAGCTAACTCTATGATCCCTCTTCTCTTCTCCCGGCTCCCACAGGAAATCTCTCATTAACTTCTCTAATCTGTTAGCAATCTTCACTGGGATTTTAAACACCGACATGAAGAAGATGGGTAAGTTAGCAAGTGTGGCCTTAATTAATGTAATTCTCCCGCCAAGAGAGAGGTAATTCTTTTTCCAAGATACCAATCTTTTTTCAAACTTTCCATCACCGGGTTCCAGAAGCTCTCTCTCTTGGGATTATCACCTAATGGTAATCCTAAATAGTTCAGAGGCCACCCCGTGACTTCACACCCCAGCACTTCAGCACTCTCCCTGATCTCTCCCTCCTCCAAATTCACCCCCACTACACAGCTTTTCCCAAGGTTAACCTTCAAGTTGGACAGTTGCTCAAACAGTTGTATCACCGACTTTAAATTCCTGATAAACCTCACATTACCACCTTCACAAAACAGAATCGTGTCATCAGCAAACTATAAATGTGTGAGGGGGGGTTCCATCCTCCCAACCCTCCAGCCTCTAATGAGCCCCCTAGAATCTGCTCTGTGAATCAATTTCCCCAAAACCTCCGCAATTAAAATGAACAAGAAAGGAGAAAGGGGGTCTCCTTGTCTTATACCCCTACTGGCTGGAAAGAAATCTACCACTGTCCCATTCACTAGCACTGAATAATGACAATTCCAGACACAATCCATGACACTTACACCATCTAGCCCCAAACCCGAATTTGGTTAAAACTTTCCTCAAGAACTCCCAGTCCACCAAGTCATAAGCCTTTTCCAAGTCCAGCTTACAGACCACTCCCTTCTTCTTATCCCTCTTAAAGTTCTCCACACTCTCATTAGCAGTTAAAATCTGGTCTATAATTTGTCTTCCACTCACAAAAGCTCCTTGATAGTGTACAATGATATCCGGAATTACCTTCTTCAGCCTCAAAGACAACACTTTTGCAATGATCTTGTACAAGCTATTCACCAAACTTATTGGCCTAAAATCCTTCGGGTGGGATGCATCTTTCTTTTTGGGAATTAAGGCTATAAATGTAGAGTTCACACCCGGATTGACAATTCCTCTCATGAAAAACTCCTCAAACACCCGCAAGAGATCATCTTTCAAAATATCCCAACAATCTTGATAAAAAGCCATTGTAAACCCATCCGGCCCTGGGGCTTTTGTTCTATCCATAGAAAACACAGCCTCCTTGATCTCTTCTATATTAAAACTTCTTTCCATCCTTCTCCTGTTCTCCACCCCTACATCTGGCCAATCCAAACCTTCTACCCACACCCTTCTACTCACAGGCCTTCTTAGAATAGATTTGAAATGCTCCACACAGGCCCTAGCAATCTCCTCTTGCTGTACTAACTCAACTCCATCTACTACCAATTTGGAGATAAAGTTCTTCCTTCTCCTGCCATCTGCTAGAGAGTGGAAATACCTAGTGTTTCTATCTCCCTCTTGCAACCATTTACACCGAGATTTTTGCCTCCAGCTAACTTCCTCCTTGTGCAGGCAATCCTCTAACTATCTTCTCAATTCTCTCCTGAGGTCATTGTCTTCCTTTCCAAATTCTCCCCTTTCCTCTTTAAAGTCAAGGCTTTCAATCTTCTTCATCAAGTCTCCCTTTCTTTCTTCTGTCCTCCCGAACTCCATCAAGTTCCACTCCTTAATTCTTGCTTTCAAGAATTATAGTTTCTTATGGAATTTTATCCCCTCCCACTCCACCGACGGGTTACACTCATGCCACCACTCCCTCACTTTGTTAGTAAACCCTGGATGCAATAACCACATATTTTCAAATCTAAAGGGGGTGAGACCTCCACACCTTCTTTCCTCCTTGCATAACACTATGGGCCAATGATCCGAGGTCACCCTTAGGAGAGCTCTAGCATCCAAGGTTCCCCAATGTTCTTCCCAATCCAAAGAGAACAGGAATCTATCCAGCTTAGAGCAAATGGGTCTAGACTGGAGATTTGACCATGTAAATGCCTTATGCGCTAGGGGAATCTCTTTAAGCTCAAAGGCATCCACAAAACTGTTAAACTTCCTCATGCTTTTTGTCACCCTCTGGTTAATCTTATTGGACTCTTCCGAGAACCTTATCACATTGAAGTCCCCAGCCATGCACCAAGGCCCATCCCACAACCCTCTAACATCAGCCAGTTCCTCCCACAGCTCCTTTCTCTCTCTGTAATCATTCGGTCCGTAAACATTTGTGAGCACCCACATATAATCATCCTCTTGCTGCTTAAACTTCATGGAAACCGAGTACTTTCCGATCAACTCCTCCATCCCTTCAACCACATCCCTCTTCCACATTGTTACAATCCCCCTGGAAGCACCCCACGATGGAGCCGCCACCCAGCTAATCCCCCTGGCTTTCCATACACTCCTTGCCCATTTGTCACTAAACTCCATTCTCTTAGACTCTTGCAACAGCACAATGTCTGGGTCATACCGTCTTATTACCTCTTTTATTGTTGCTCTCTTCTTCACACTCCCAATTCCCCTCACATTCCAACTAAGGATCTTCATTCCGCTTCTTTTTACAAACCCCTTGCCACCTACCCGCTACTTTCCCCTTTTCCTTCTATCTCCTTTTACCTCGAGCTTCTTGTCTCCTTCTACATCTCTCTTTAGTCTCTCTACTTCACTCAACCTCCTCTTCTTTGTTATGATCTGCATCTTCCTCTTCTGTAAACTTTCTTTCAACTCGTTCAAATCCTCCAGCCTACAGCCCAACTTCCCTACAAATTCTGCTAACATGTCTTCTCCCACCGATTCCACCACCCCTTCCCTTCCTACAGAATCCCCTTCAACTCTGTCCACCTGCCTTTCCTTCCTCTCCTCTATTCCCACCTCAGTTCTTTCCTCTCCAACCTTCCTCCCCTTACTGTTACCTCCCTCCTTCCTTGCTTTCTCCCCGTAAACCTCTCCATCTCTACCCTCATTCCTGTCCCTCCTCTCCATTAACCCGTCCTCTCTTCCCTCCTCCATATCAGCTGCCCTTCCACATCCTTAAACACTCTTTCAATGATTTCCCACACTTGTCCACTTCTATACCTTTCTTCCCACACCTTCCCACAATCCTTCCTTCCCCTCTCCCCCTCCTCAAAGAGCCCGCCTACTAGCTCGGCTGCATATTCATGGGCTACAGGACATGGTACAGGAACGGAATCTGGAACCAAAGACACAGGAGACACATTAGTAGCACAAACCGAAATCACATGGTTACCTGGGACTGAAGGACAAGCTAGAATAGGACTGCTCCCGGCCTCCTTCTCTTGTTCCGAAGGTTGGTAAATAATTATCTTCCTGAGTTGGTTGGGAAGTACTTCTGTCCTTTGGTCAACCTGGTGATCTTTCCACTCTACCCCTGGGTCACCCCTAAATAGCATATTCCTGCTCTGCTTCCGGTTCTCCCGATTTTCCCCTTCTGATAAACCTTGCGCACTCTGTGGTCTTGGGAATGAGATAATCCGATTGCAGTCTTCACCCTGGAATAATCTTGCAATATTCCACCCTTCCATATCACCTCCAGCACAGCTGCCTTCATCGTTTACACTACCCACGCTAGAGCCATCGACAGAAAGGTCCTTCGGTTCACCATCGTCTTCACCGCACTGCACCCACCCTTCAAACTTCTCTTTCTTCTCTTCAGTTCTTCCCCTAGTGAAACTTAGCTCCGGCCTCTCTGAGAAGCCTCGCACGGGGCTAAGCTCCTTCAAGCTGCGTCGGGAGACCCACTGTAACGCCCTCTTCTTTCCTGGTTTCCGACGCTGCGCGCATTCCCCCTTTTGGCTCGCGGCTAGGGACGATGATAGACCGAAACCGAAGTCTATCATAGTCGAAACCCCAGTCACGTGTTTCTTTAGTGGCTCACGCACCTTAAAAACAATCTGGGTCGGGCCCGCTGGCCTGTTTGGGCCTTTAAGAATACCCTTTGCAGCCCACATGGGCTTTTGCTTTGGCCCATTTGTAAGCACCCGCGAGCTCACGTGACTTTTAAGAAGGTCACGCGCATCCAGCCCCGACCCCGGTTTGGTTCTAACAGGTTTAAGTTCAAATCTTCCTTGGCCCAACCCCTTTTCCCTGTTCAGAACAGTCTTGGCGCCAGTTACAACCTGTCCAAAGGACCTGCCACCTTCCAGACTGCTCACTTCTTCCACATGCGAAAATCCCACCCCCTGCCTACTACCCTTTTGTTTCTCCAGCAAATGTTTTTCCATTTTAGTGAAAGTGCTTTTCTTGTTTGAATCCTCCAACCCTTTCTTGCCACGCAGCTCTTCTTCTTCAACCTTCTCATCTCCCTCCATACGAGCCTCTTTCCAGAGCATCGATTCAGTGGATGAAGCCAGCCACACTGAGTAGCACTGCCTCTCGACTAGCACCTCTATCTTCCGAGGTATCTCCTCAGGTTTTACTCCATTCAATAAAATGGAAGTTGAACAAAGGTCTCCCCAAAAGGCCCCTCCTAGTGATCCTCCACACATCAAAGCAATGGCTTCAGCAGTTTCTTACTTCCACAAATGAAAGGGAAGACCTAGCAGACGCACCACCACTCCATCTTCAACAGAGAAATCTTTGGAGTTTGAACCCTGACACCATCTTGATACTGTGAAATTTCCAAGCTTAGCTTGGATGTTTAAAGCCTCAACTTCTACTCTGTTCTCAAGCAAATCCAGCAAAGTCTTGTTCTTCTCAAAGGATGTTAAAATAAATGTGCTCTTCAACTTTAACCTTGCTGTTAACAGATCTGCAACTTTCCTCCAGTCAAGAATGGGAGCTGAAGCTTCAACTATCAATTTACTTTCCCAATCCCTTCTCTGTATGTTTACTCCCATTCTGTAATTACCTGCCCCAGCTAACACTAAAGGAGTATCTTGCTTAGTCTTGTTCACCATACTACTAGACCTGCTCATCTTCCTTTTTACTATTGCTTCTCTTTTTACACTCACGCGTTTCAGCAGTTCACATAAGGCGTCAAGAACTGCCTTCCAGCCCTGACTCTTCCTTCCTTCTGGAAAGCAGATCATCTGCTTTCTACCCTTGCCAAAAAATTCTGTCAAGGAGATAAAATAACCTTTAAGGTTTCTCTTACACTCTACAACAACCCTTCTTCCAGATTCTGAGAAAAGCTCTTTCCAACTATTTTGCTTGCCTTTGTTACTTGCACCTTCCACAAACTCCTTGAGCCCTTCAATTACCCCCAGTCCTTCTAACAGCACCATCCCTCTCTTTGCTTCCCTGATCTTCAAGCTCAGTTGACCATTTAATCTCTGTTCCTCAAATAGGAGTTCCTTAGATTCAATCTTCAAAACTGTTTTCCAACGGCCTACCTCCTCAAATTCTCCCATCTCAGCTCCTCCCCCTCTCCCCCTCTCACCCTCTCAGCAACCTTCTCTTTGCTTCACCCTCTCACCAACTCAGACAATGGCACCAGATGACAACACAGTTCCTCTCCCTCTCACCCTCTCACCCTCTCAGCCCATCAATACAAAAATATTAGTAACTTAAAATGTACACATTTACTTTTATTTTCCTGTAACATTTATTTATTACCAACATCACAAGTATTAGAAGGTAATGAGTTCAATAAGAACATTTTCAAGATCATTAAAACTCTGCATAGACACAAATACATGATGTGGAAAGCAAAACGGAAAAAAAAAACAGAAAAAAATAGAAAAGAGAGAGAGAGAGAGAGATGAGGGAACATTAAGGGCATGCATACCTGTGTCTCTATAATTCCCTGGACCACGCACTCCATGGCCCTCAGTTTTGGCTCATCCCTACCAATTTAGTATACTTGGTCAAAAAATAATCCAAGTAGGAATAAAAACAAAAATAAATAAACCATCTCAGATAATAATAAACAAAGAAAGGCATTGCAAAAAATAGAATTATGAGTGGGGTCAGAAAACAATCATTCAAAAGTCTAACTACATAAAGTGAGAGGTCTGGATAGATGAAATCCAAGTGAAAAAAAGCTTAACTAAAAGGGAATTTCCAATTTACAGAAAATCCAATCCTCAAACCAAACATTGATTAACTGAGTAAATTTGACAGAGACTGCCTGAGCCTATACAACCCAATTCAAAGTTGAAAGTATCCCATAAACTACCAATAGTATCTAGTTAAAAGACAATCTGAAAACCAATTCCTCTAATCAAGTATTAATTATTCCAGTGAGGCACTTTGTCAAAAAGGTGGAGTAGCCCAGATGCCTGGCCTGGGTATGAATTAAGATTATCAGACCCGGGATGGGAGCCAGGTGGGCCCAGGCAGCTCTAAAGACTGTTAACAAATTGTTAAAACCCAGCCTGGGCCAGCCCATGATCATTCCTAGTAGAGATAGATAGGAGTTTTAGAGAGAGAGGGAAAGAGAAGTCAGCAAGTTCGGCAACTTGACTATATCCAAAGTCTCTTGGCCCTCTTCTAAGCCCCAAATCTCAAAGGCATACACCTTTAACTTCGACCTATATTTATTCAGGGAAAATTACTGATTCAGGCACCTCAAAATCATCTTCTACAATAATGGAATGTGGACTAATATCTTGAAAAAGATTTCCCCCAATGGAAACCAAGGTTTTAAAAGGATAAAGGTGGAGGTGAGGCACTTGGAACATGGAGCTGTAGGCCTCAAAAGTAATATTTTTTTTATATTCCATAAGCAATGAAGAAATGGAGCAAAATGTAATTCTGTATAACCTATTTGGTACACTAATGGTCCAACCACCAAAAGTTGTAGCTTCAAGTTCCACCAGGATTATTTCTCTAAAATTTTACTATATTCAAAATAAGTAGCATAAACAAACATATATTGGGTCAAAGAAAAAAACTCACAACCACAATCCAAAGTTCAAAAACATTTTACAATATATTCATGAAAAAATACATCAACAATCAAAAAAAGTGTGAAACAATTACAATTCCCCGTGGTAAACTTAGATGATTGAACCTTCAAAATTATAGAGTTCTTTGTCCTTTTGATAACAACAAATCAGATCACTTAACTTGTAGAGATAACATAGGATAGGAAATTCAAACAAAATAAATTTTTTTACTTGTTAAACTTGTGGCTTCAGATTGCAAGGGGAGTCACCTTTCCATCAAGATGCTCTACCGCAATTTGCATTTTTTAAAAAGGATGTTCACTGAGATTTCTGGTGTTGAATGGGATTGGGGGCAATATTAAGTGGTGTACAAGGTCTTTTGCTGCTTTGTTTCCTTTTATGTCACATAAACACAACCCAGTAAATACCCTAAAAGGATGAATTTGTGCCATGGTGGAATTTTTAGCGACAAGTTCAAGGCTTCAAATGCAGGAAACATTCCTGTCCATTCAATTTCCAAAGAACATTTAGGTGCATCCTATTATATTATTAGAAAAATTATTTGAAATCTTGAATACAGATCCAAACTGTAGCTGGCCTTGTTTGTAAAGTCTGAAGGCCCTAATACTACAATGGACAATTGCTCTAATTTAGTTGGAAAACACAATCATCAAATTGACTTGGATTATGGAGGTTCTACATATATATACTAAGGTGTTTGGCAAGTCTTTTTAGGAAGATCTTCCAAAAGCTCAAGATCTCAAAAGACTGACGATCTTTCACAGGTAGATCTTCAAAGACCAAAGTCTGTTTGGTTGCAATTTTTTTAAAGATCTTTCAAAAGCTAGAAAGATCGAAAGACCGTTTGGCAAACATACTTATCAGTTCCTCTTACATGCATGTTAAATGTTTATGCGTGGGACCTAGTCACTAGTGACACATTCAAACATGCAAATATTACTTGTGGTTCCCACTTACACATTTACTTAGATAAAATATTAAAATGGGTCCCATTCATGCATTTCCCTATACAAAATAACATATTTACACATTGACATATGCGGTTATCATCTACGAGCTCCATTTATGCATTAACTTATATAAAACAAAATCAATGTTCATAAAAGATCATACGGAAGAAAACTATTTAAAAAAGTTTTAGAAATAACTAATAACTAGTTAACGACTAGAATAAGAAAAGCAATAACTAGTTAATAACTAGAAGTTAAGGGTCAACAAAAGGAAATCAATAAAATAAAATTTTAAAGGGGAAGCAACCTTTAATGAGGAGCATGAATTTTCAGTCCTGCAATGATCAAAGATTAGCAATAGCATTTTGTTCATTTTGAGGTCCCTTGCCTTTTATTTTGACTTGTGTATCTTTTACGTTTTTACTATTGTGTACTAACTAGCAAAAACATTACAACTCTTGCATTGCATTTTGTAATGCAATATTTTAAATTTGATATATGTATCAAATGAAAAAGGAACCAATGAGAAAATAACTTAAAGTAGCAAATAGCTTTTTCACCATATATTTTTTCACAATATCCAGAATTCCCAGGTTCATAAGCTCCTTGAACCACAAGCTAAATAATGGTGAGAGTTCTTGTCTACACACATAATATGCATACAACAATGTAACAACATAGGACGAAAGGTTCAGTATATGTTCTCTGAAAACAGTATTACTGTCCCATGATGAAGGCCTCTATCTTTCTTGTAAAACAATTATTTAACACAAGTCTGGAATTTATCAAAAAGACAAATACACATCTTGTCTTACCGTAGAAGCCCAACACATATCAGCAGTTCTGTGCCTGTATTTGTCCCTTTCATGTGTAGACAACAATCTAGAACCATGGACCATTTCTGGTGCAAGGGTAAAACCTAAGGGTTACAAACCTTAGAAGTTTAGAACATAGGTTCAGGTCTGAGAGTGGCCATTCTGCAAAAAATACCAGTCTTAAATTTCACTCCTCACAACACCTTCAGTGGAAGTTCAATATTTTGGGCAATTATTTAATTAAGAAAAGTGGCATTGACTTTTTTTGTAGGAAATGAATACAATCTAATCTAAAAAAAAGATTTTTTTTTATAAATAAGAATAAATCTATTTAAAAAGAGAGGAGGGGGAAGAGACCCCAATACAAGAGGAAAGTAGGTATCTTTCAATCTAGTCTGAAATCAATACTAAATATAAACTTAGATATCCTTGAAAAGTAACTAGAAAATAGTAATAAAGATGTACAAAATCTCAACTGTAACATTTATTTTGATTGGCAAAGCTTCACTATAGCATTTCAAATGGAGCAACCAATAATCAACCAGGTTGATATATCTAAACTTGCTTCTCTTGATCATGTAAATCTGATGCAAGTAAATTCCTCCGAGTGGGATTTGAGCTTGTCTTGTCTTGTGAAAAACTTGTCTTGGTCAATAGTATGAGATTTGAGCTTCCCACCAACTACTTTACTCCAACCCTCAATGGAATAAGTCCACCTTTTTAAGAGAACATAATCGGACCAATTTCATAGAGATTGAGTTCCCTACTTTTAGCTCACCAGTCACTTTCGTTGAGTTTTCAAGGCCCATTAACCTTAGTTCAGTTCACGCATGCTATGATCTTCTCACTTTATCTACCTTTCCACTGTACTCCATCTCCTAATGTTCAACTATAGCTAACCAAGTTGAATTTACGAAACCAAATCTTACAGAATTGAAAAAATTAGACAAACTTAAACCCAATACCTTAAATACTGAACTTTATTTTAGTATATTAATGTTTTTTTTCTGATAGCAATTTCCAAACAAACCCTTTTTTGGAAAAGGTAAAGTAATATTTATTCAAAGCAACGCATACAAGCTGTGATCAGACCCAGAAAGGCAAACTGAAAAACACAGCAATTATATACTCCGCCGGGAGTTAGAACGAAATACAACAGACAAATTCAAGTTTCTAAACTCCTCAGAAACTGACGCCCAAGAGATTAACTTGCCCACAGCTTTCTGAATTAAGTCTTCTAGACTCTTAACCTTATTGCAGAAAAAACATATTGTTCCTCTCAGCCCAAATGGACCACAAGACAACACTAGGAATAGTCCTCCACACTAATTTCCTTTTCTTGCTTAGACCTTCGATATTCCAGCAACAGAGGAGCTCTTTTACCGATCTTGGCATAGTCCAGCTGATGTTCATGGCTCTGAGAAAATAGTCCCACAACTGAGAAGAAAATGGACAGTGAATGCACAGATGGTCTGTTGATTCAGGAATACTCCCACAAAGACCACAAGATAGATCCAATATTTGAATGCCCCATCTCACAAGGTTAGCTCTAGAAAGACATTTATCAAGAGCCATGGTCCAAATCAGAAAGTTGGATTTAGATGGACTAATAGGATTCCACACCTGAGAACATGGAAAATGGGCAGTGAATGCACAGATGGTCTGTTGATTCAGGAATACTCCCACAAAAACCACAAGATAGATCCAATATTTGAATGCCCCATCTCACAAGGTTAGCTCTAGAAAGACATTTATCAAGAGCCATGGTCCAAATCAGAAAGTTGGATTTAGATGGACTAATAGGATTCCACACCTGAGAACATGGGAAATCAGTGACACCCATTCTGCAAAGCTTAGAAGCCAATGAATTGACAGAGAAAACACCATCCGGATTCCACTTCCAGCACCACTTGTCTTCTGAAAGAATGTCAACCTTTTGATTCTGGAGAAGAGTCAACATATTCACTATCTCTTCAAGCTCCCAGTCAAAGAGATTCCTTCTAAAGAGAGGGGTCCAAATAACAGAATCTACAGTCAAGCTACAACACTCAGAGAGGGGTCCAAACAAACCCTTTGTTTTGTCATTTTTTTGTTGCAGTGCAAATCTTTGGAGCAAAAGTCATACTTGGTTCAGTTTTGTTTTTGTTTGTTTATAATTATGATTTTCATTTTTACTTGATACAAAATTTATACTTTTTGTCTTTTTTACATTCAATGACTGTAAATTTTACATCCCAAAAACTGATGCAAAATTTGCACCAACTTCCCGCTACCTCAGTTCTTTCTCTATTTCTCATATAGAGTGAAGATCATCTTTTTTTTTTTGATAAATAAAAGTGAAGATCATCCTGCATCCTACTTACTCTAAACACATAACCCAGCTCCTATCTCCATTCTCTTTCATAGGCTGTGTTTAGTTTGAAAGAAAGGGCAGGAAATGATAGGGAAGCCTATACATGAAGCAAAAGTAAACCAAAATTTACACTCATCCCTTTTACGCTTCCATGAATCTAGACCATGGTGAATGAAGTTTATACTGCAATCAAACGTAACCTTATATTCCATATAAATGTAAATGACGACACATGCATGGACTGCCATTTGTATGTGCAGAAACTCTTGCAATTCCATTCTCCTCATTGAGAGTAGCATCCATCTTTACCATCATATGTAAATACTTGCTAAGTGCTTCCCAGACTACCGGTTACCAAACTCCCCATTACAATCATAGAACCCTGTGCAGCCTACAGATTCATGAGATTTCCCCTTGAGAAACCAAATTGGCCATGTGAAAACAACTGCTGGTTGAATCCTAAGGGCAGGTTTGAAATTGAAGTCGAGGTGCCATTTCCTTGATCCACAAAGTTAGTGTACAAATAAAGGGGAAACCTTCTAGATAAAGCAATAAAATCTAAATGAGAAGGGAGCCTAGAATAAACATTGGCATTAACATTTGTTGTTTGATTCACAACCTGCTCATTCCCATGTTTCCATGAGAAGACTTCACCCATCCAGCCAAAAGAAAAAACCTACTTGCTGTAGTAAGAAAATCTCCATTTGAACCATAGAAGTCCGAAACTAAGGTGATCACTAGAGGTTGGACATCATATTTAATCAACTTTCCTTTAGTTCTAGCACTTTGTTTATCCAACCATACGTGCAAATTTGCATCTATGTACCTCACACTAAGAGCATTTGTTACACTAAACCCCAACTGATGATGCCTTCCATCCAAAACTTTTCCTAGGAAAGGAGTAATATCAATATCATATGAGGTTGGACATCATATTTAATCAACTTTCCTTTAGTTCTAGCACTTTGTTTATCCAACCATACGTGCAAATTTGCATCTATGTACCTCACACTAAGAGCATTTGTTACACTAAACCCCAACTGATGATGCCTTCCATCCAAAACTTTTCCTAGGAAAGGAGTAATATCAATATCATATGAAGAGATATCAAAAGAACCAATTCCAGAGATGGGTCTCCATAGCAGAGGATTGATCCCTCCAGTGTATATCACAGTAGAAGGCCAGACAACCCCAACTACAGTATCATCAATACTGACTATAACCTCCCTAAAAGGTCCATTTCTTGGAGTCTGAATAAGATTAATGGAAATCAATTCCTTAACTCTCCACAACCACCTTAAATTACAATTTTAACATTAACGTGCAGGGCAAGTCACCTAACATCAAACAGGTTTATATTGCAAAATTCCTCATTCTGTTTAGACGCATATGGGACATGTGCAATGCAAAAATCCACCAACAAAGCGTGTTGGAAGAAGAGCAATGGCAAGCCCTAACCTGGGGCCTAATTTGTCAATGGAATCCGAAAAAAAAAAAGAGCAATGGCAGTTGATTATACCTGAACACGGTGAAGAACAGCTGGTAATTAGCCTCCTACAAGAAAAGATGTCTATTACTACTTGATGGAAGAAGAAGAAGAAGAAGAAGAAGGGGAAATTCATGGAACGATGAAAAAAAAAATAGAAGATTGAAGGAATTAAAAGGAGAAGAACTACCTGAGTCGATGCTTCTCAGTCGCTTGGGGCAAAGTTCCTCTCAGTCACTTTCGAAAGTGGAGAACAAAGGATGTTTCGTTGAGTTCGAATTTTTGCCAGATGTAGGTGAAAAGCCCGAATAGACCAAAAGTTTCGGTTGTAGCTTTTCAAATAAAGACCATTTTGGACTTTTAGGTCTTTTAGGGGTCTTATCTTTTGGTCTAAAACAAAAAAAAAAAAGACAGTTTTTGATCTACCGGGCTTCTAAAAGCCCACTAATCTTTCAAAAAGATTTGCCAAACTGAATCTAAGAAAACAGTGATAAAAATAAAGATTGTATCCTCAACTCGCGGACAAAAATGTAAATTTCTTTTGCCATTTTTAGAACTTCGAGAAGTATCTCATACTAGCTTCCTCTAATTTTAGAACGTTGGTTCATCAGTGGCAACAGGTCAAATGCAGACCTCAAATAGTAGCGCTAGTTCGTTGAAAGCACCCTGAAAAAATGCAGATCTTATCTAAAATAAATGAGGAACGGATTATATTAAAACATAAAAATATCAAAAAAAAAAAAACTAGGACAAATACTTACAACCGGCAATCTCAGACGTTTCTCAGTGGTTACGACCACCGAACCCTGTGGGAAAAGATGGTGGGATTGGAGCACAAAAGCAAAGTACACGAAGTTTAAATGCAGGGTAGAGGACGGCGAGATGAGAGCATAAAACAAGGTTTTAAATCAAATGTTTTAGGGATCTCGGTTGGTCGAAGTAGTGCAAACCAATAATGAGAGAAAATAAAAAGGAAAAAACAATGGAAAACTCACTCTCGATTCAATCCTGTTCTCAGATACCCTGTTGAAGGGTCGAGGAGGAGAGCGGAGCGGTGCGTTTCAACGCACAGAGAGAAGAGATCAAAGGAGGAAGACGACGGTCGACGGGTTTATGGAGAGTAGAAAAAGACTATACTACCCCTTCTCTCACGCGTACCTTCGGCACACATGTTCGTTATTTAAAGGGAATTTTCGATAGATACATGTAATTTAGGTCGAATGCCAATTTACTACTCAAACTTTAAAACAACGCTTTCGAACCGCCGTTGACCCGGACGGTCGGACCGTTCGGCCCGGGAACCGTCCAGACAACCGGTTTCGTTTTACCTAAAATCCGGAATCTGGTCAAAAATCGTTGAAAAAGTCAATAAACTGTTGACTTGGATGGTCAAACCGTCGACTCGTTCAACGGTTTTTGACCATTTTTTATTTTTTTAATTTTTTAATTTTGCTGTCATAATGGGCCATTCATTCGAACCGGACAATTGAACCGTTGACCCAAAAACCAGTGACCAGAACGGTTCCATTTCCAAGTCATTTTTTAAAGCGTTGCTTTAAAACGCAACAATCTAGTACCTGAACTTTCGAAATGCAACAATTTATGGACGGTCAGTGTTATATATCACGTGACCTCATGTGTGAATTAAGACTTTTGGAAATGTCAAAATTACTCTTAAAAATAAAACACACTATTCACCATCTTCTTTCTCAAGAAAATAAAGATCCAGTTTCGGGAGAACCCAAGTCTCTCGATGGAAGCCTCCATCCACCACCAAATTATGGGCGCTCACGTATTTGGCATCATCAGAGGCATTTGCAATGGAAGCCTCCATTGCAGCATTTGCAATGCCTTCAGCTTCACAGTTGGCCCCAGCCAACTCTCCGAGACCCTGAACCATCTCCACAAGGCACTGCTTATCAATGTCGAGAAACATCGACCATTTCTTCCATCACAAACGGGTCGGAATGGCGAACGACGAGATACAATTAACCTAAATGCCATATGATGGAGGGTGATTTGGCCCGACCTCATAATAAGGGGGCACGTGGACATGACTCGACATAAGTGACAGCTCAGCATAACAAGTTCGGTACAACTCAGCGTAACGAAGCTTGCTGACCCAGTCTGACAGCCCGCCTAAAGTGGCAGCTCACTACAAGATGATACTCCGTTGCCCCGAGCTAAGACTCCCCCCAAGTAGGAAGCACCCCGAGCTAAGATTCTCCCAAGTAGGGAGAATCCCGAACTGAAGATACTTCAAGTTAAGCTCGTCAGCTCCCTAACATAAGCTTGTTCCTACCTAAGGCTACCTCAGGGACCCGCCGTGGAAGAAGCACCTCGGCGCATCACCAGCAGCTCGGTGTAAGGTAGCTCGCTGTAGAGCAGCTCAGTGTAAGGTAGCTCGTTGCGGAGCAGTTCGACGTATCGTAGAAGATTTTCTGCCTGACATCCGTACCTGCCAGACTACACCCACGTCTCTCACCTGGCAGCGTCGTGACTGCCAACCCTGGAGGTTGTTTCTTGTCTGGCAGGACTGTACCCTGCAGCGATCACCTCTGCCCGACAGCTCAGCTCTGACAAAAAATAGCCAGCCACTCCAAGTTGTTACCTGACAGCAGATCGCCGCAGTAGAGATACGGAGGCGGTTAAACCTAACAAGTCAGAATACCAGTATATAAAGACCCCGACCCCAGGGGCGAGGGTATTGCGTGATCAACACTCTTAGCTCTTTAATTTCTCTGCAACTCTCTTTCTCCTTTGCTCCCCCAGCTTACTAACTTAATTGTCGGAGTGACCTCGCCGGGTGAGCCCCCCAGGATCCTTCATCTTCTTCCTTACAGGTGTCTCTCGTCCGTCGCCAGCTAGGAGCGCAGCCACTTCCAGCTAGAAGTGACCAGATCGCGCACCATCACCGCACATCTCGGCCGCAACTGATTTGATGATCCCAATGACGACGCCCTTGGAAATGGAGTATGCGGGTGGCGACAACCCACCCATCAACGTCATGACGCTCCCAATGCAAAGGATGTAGCCAGAAAAGCGAGGTATCATGATTCTAGTTGCGTGCTTTATCCTGACGACAACGCCCTGTATATTGATGCTCATGATCTGGTCAAATTCCATCATGTCGAGGTCGACGATGCTGGGAGGAATGTTCCCGGCGATCCCGACATTGTTGTACATGATGTCAAGATGACCGTATTTTGAGACGGTAAAATCCACGGCATCGGAGATATCCAATTCTCAGGTAACATCGCAAGAGACGAAGGTCGCATTGGGTCCAAGCTCCAATGCTGCATCTTGGCCAAGTTTGCATTGGATGTCCGCGATCACTACTTTGGCCCCATTTTTTATGAATTCTGTCGTTGTTGCCTTTCCAATGCCTCTTGTTGCTCCGATGGTCAAGGCAACCTTGCCTTCCAAGCTGTCGTGACACTGAACGCGTCAGATCAATGGCACGAAGAGGTGAATGGACTGACTGCCCACCATCACAATAAGCTTAGAAATTCCACTCTTCCCCACGCATTTCAAGTGCACCCACCGGCTACACTACACAGACTGGGATCAATAGATATGATTGAAAAGTCCCAATCCAATAGTTGTAGACTATAGGGAGGTGCCAGCAATCGGTGGGTGTCATTCCAATCTGGCCACTAGGTTCTGGGTGACGGTTCAACAGTCTGTAGGTGCTTGGCCTCCCTCTATAGTTGTTGCAGACTTGTAGATGGTTGATAAAAAAAATTAGATGACACTTGAAGGGCATTTATGTCTTTTTCATAACACTTAACATATAGTTATCCGCAGGTATTAGACTGTCACATTTTGAAAGTTCGGGTACTACATTGTCGCATTTTAAAGTTCAAGTACTAAATTGACACTCGACCTAAAGTGCAAAGTACCTATCGGGAATTTTCCCTTATTTTAACAAAAAAATTATGAGAATATTTTAACCTGTACTTGGTAGTGACAGACAGGTACTTGAACTTTCAATTGTAACACTTGTACTCTCAACTCTCAAAAATAGACATTTGGGCATATCCTTTAGTATTTCATCAGTTAAACATTATATAATGTAAAAAGTGCCATTATCGTGTATTTCTAGATCATTCTCAAGTAACAGAACATTTCCCCATGATAACATTCTCATATGGACAACAAATAACAGATTCAAATTTTCTAACAACGACATTCTCTAGTGATTTTTACTCTATAGAATGATATAAAAAATACACAAGAATGATATTTTTGACATTACATAATGTTTAACTAACAGAATACTAACAAATGGGCCTAAGTATTTATTTTCGAGAGTTTAGGGTAGTCAAGCGTTGCAATTGAAAAATCAGGTATCTGTCCCTACCCCCAAAATATAAGGTACCTATCTGTAATTTATCCTTTTATCCTTTTCTATTTAGAATAGCAAGTAGACCATGAATAGAATAGAAATTTGGTGATTGCAGCCTTGGAAGAGTTTACTTTCTCACCTTTCTTCTTCCTCTGATAGATTTGAACCTAGAAATATTACCCCCCATAATCTGGCACGTCGTGGACTTGCTCTATGTGGCGTTCATACTTGGTTTTTGATTCCTTCATTCTTAGAACAATTATTGTAATTTTGGATTGAGTTATAGAATGTAGTTAGCCTTGGACTATTTCTCAAAAAAAAAAAAAAATAGAAATTTAATAAGACTTGGGTAGCGTTTTGATATCAATTTGGGTTCAGGCTCGATTTTATATTAACATTAGATTGGATAGTAACCTAACCCCAACCTATTTGATATATATATATTAATCGGCATCCTCCAAAAGTGGAGGCGTGTATAGGATCAAACTTGTACTGCAGTCTTTGTGGTTAAGGTCAATAGACCTCACATACACCTTACTTTGTTAAATAAAATTAAGTTTATTAACTTAATTATAATAATTATAACAATAAAACTATAACTAAATTTACTAATTAATCTTATTTCGTATTAATTGTTTAATTAATTGTAGGATTCTAAAATTAATTAATTTTGATTTCTTATTAATTTTATTAACCATTTTTATAAATATGATATTATAAATTATAATGAAGACATGACATTGATATCGGAAGGCTTTGACCAATCAAAATCCTCCATGAATTATGATGAAAATCCACCTAATGCCGGTTATAATTATTTACAATATCATGTCTTTGTATCATCATAATTGAACCCTAACATTAAATATTGTAAATTAAGTCAATTGTAATTAAATTATCAAGTTAGTAATAGTATTAAATATTTATTACTTAACATTTTATGGTGCCGTACGGTAGGATATTCAACCCATATAGTATGCAATACTGAGTCACATGGGTTAGTGTATGAGGTACCGTACAGTATAAGGGTCATCTTTTACGCTCAATGTTGTACTTGGATTTTACGAAACCTAAATCATTTCAAACATACTGTTAATGATTTTTTTTTTTTTTATGATTTCAACTTGAAACCAAACATAGAGTCTATTCTAACCATTCTTTTTAGTGATTTCCTGATGAAAACTATGAGTTTAGTAAATACTAATGTATGAAATCATATACAATTATGAATATATAGACGACTAGAGCTATAGACACCAATATAACCAAAATTGTCACTGAAACAATTGTTTGCTTGCTGCCACGGGATAGCATCCCAAGCTTAATTTAGATCATATCAACCATAAATAATATTAAGAAAAGACATCATATTACTAAATCCACCGGTAACCTCAAGTCTCAATATCCAAAACTTTAGAACCTATGGATTTTATATGTGCTTTAAAGGCTTCATCAATAATCTTGCTTTTGAGAAGATTGATCGCAAGTTTCAATCCTTGAGCCTTTAAGCTTAAAAAGAAGAAAAAAACTGAATGCATTGCCTTGAAGATCAAGATATTCTTGATTGTATGAAGGCCTATATTGTATATGATGTTGTTCGATTCGAGGTGTCCTGAATTGAGGTCGCAGTTAGATTGTTCTGCCAACTGGTGAAGCCGAAGTGGAAGGATGAAGCCGCCCAGCAACATCTGAAACCAAAAAAGATATCAAAGGCCCGAGGAGTTATTCCCCGGGTAAATACTCCGACGCTTAAGTCAGTAAAGAGAATGGGTGGTTGAGCCGAGCAGTTGAGAGAAACGTGCTGGTCCGAGCAGAGGCGGAATAATAGTATGAAGGCCAAAGAGTCAAAAGTTATTTACCTTGAGCGGAGGTTACCTACTTATAGCCGAAGATCCGTGTCCAATTCGGATGAAGCTTCCAGGGTTGTCGGGATGAGGTTGTCCGCCGAGGTCTTCGGGATAAGACCAAATCCTCGGCGGAGCTGTCCTCTTGAATCATACGAGGTTCTCCTTTCTTGGTCACACTTATCCATCTTACGTGATACCAACATGGCCAAACCATCTAGTGCTATGGCATTAACATTGGTTGATGAAGATGATGACAGCCACTACAAAGATACGATTCTAGAGCCTACAATCAAAAGTTGCATGAAAGGAATTCAGAGAAAATAAATGAATCTAACCACAATTTCGTTAGTAAGAGAATAAATGGCAATTTAATTTTTATAGAGAGAATGAACCAACCCATTTCCCATCAGGTAGGCACATCATTGTAAGCACGACCAATGAGCACTTAGAAATTTTTTTGACACCTATCCCTTAAAATACACCCATCGACTTTTAACAATAATTGGGCTGTTAATTGGTAGGGCACTAAAATAAAAAGCAAAAAAGTACATTTACATATATATAATCGGCAATGGTTTTTGTAACTCAAATGACTCACCTCAAGATTCCATGTTCATGTTCAATTTGTGAAATGAGAACAATAAAATGGGTTATTTAAAGGGTGTTAATTAAGAGATTATTGAATTAATGCTTTCCTAAAATAAAAATAAATACGTAAAACTCAAAATACATTAGGCACAAAATAAATAGATGAAAATATTACTTTCAAATGAATGAAAAGTCCTTTTTAATCTATTGTTCAATCCTTGGGTTGTACATAACGTATAAAATACAAAAAAAAAAAAAAAAAACTAAAGAAAAGAGAAACTAATAAAATGAGTGAAGGGTGGAGAATCCATTGTTAAAATATAAAAAAGAAAACAACAATAGGTTAATATTACTTGTAAATGAATGAGAAAACCTTTTCTCCATTACTCAGTACTTGAGAATACATAACGTCTAAAATAGGAATGGAAACGGGGTGGGGATCATATTTCCCGTCCCCGACCCCGATTATAAAAGTAACCCCGTCCCCATCCCCGATCCCCGTTGGGGATAAAATTTGTCCTCCATCTCCGATCCCCAACAGGGATGGGTTTCCCGCAGGGACCCGAATCGCCGAATTTTTTTTAGATAACAGTATTTATTTGAAAAATAAATAAATATTTTTTTTAAATATGTTTTGATATATATATATATATAATATAAATAATATAATAATATATATAATCTGGGTCGGGGCTGGGCGGGGACCTAAATCACCATCCCCGACCTCGACCCCGACCCCGACCCCGATTGGGGATGCCTATTAATCCCCATCCCCGTCCCCGCCCCGTGAAAACAATCATCGGGTCGGGGATGGGGAAAATTGCCATCCCTAGTATGAAATATAAAGAAACCAAAAAAAAAAGAAAAGAAACTAAAAAAAAAAGAAATTGTATCATAATGTCTAAAATACGACAACAGGTTATAGTAAACATGTTGGGAAATAGTAAAGAACGCATAATGGAATTTATCGGTGAGATCAAATATATGTAATGGAAGAAACATTGGTGATGGTCAATGGTGGAATATCAAATATATTTCTGAACTTAATTTTTAATGGAGCAGTTGAATTAAAGATTTCTTTATTTTTGTATATTTATGCATAGACATGCATTTAAATAGATTGGTAGTTGTAAAATATGATATTCTTCTTGATAAATTTTTTGTTTTTTTTACTTTATGTTCAATAACAATTGATGTTTAATTTCATAAATCACTTACATAAGATAATAAAAATATTATTTTATTGTGATAATTAAGTTGTTTTAAAAATATCTTTTATTGGTTTACATAGGTTGATTTTTTTTTTTCATTTTTTAGGAGCTTTACACTATTAAAATTTCCATTTGGCTTCACCACCTTTATGATAATATATGGTGGTGTTAGTATGCATGTATTTTACAAAATAGTGAAATTATTTTATTGACTTTGTAAAAGCATAATGACATCTCTATCTTGTTTATTGCATCTTCACTACTTGACAATACCAACTTATTCTGTCTTCACTCCTTAACAATGCAAAATTTTTGAAGCATTGGTCTTTTCTTCACACTTTACTTTTGAAAATATAATAATTCTATATTAAATCAAAATCAATCTAGAAAATTTATTTTTCTAATTGCTATTTCATCAATGGGATATAGATCTGACTTCTTGCTTAGAGGATATTGTGTATTGAAATGTAATTGTTGGATAGTTGGTTTATAAATGACATTGAGGAAGGTGTTATAGTGCTAGGTTTTCCTTTTTCTTCTTTTAGGATAGTTGGATTGAGTGACTGTGAGTCATATACATTTTATTGTTGACATAGGGTGTTATTATTGGTTACAAAGTCCTTTAACACAACCATCACAATCGGCTAACTATTGCACATTTTTACATATCTATCTTCATTTCTTAATAATTAAAATTTTTAATGGCATTTATTATGTGGGATATTATTAATTAGAAGAACATAGTCTCTCACTTTCATGGTGGATTGCCTTTACATTTCAATTCTCTATCTTTATTTCCATAAGGGAATATTGAGCTGGATATTTAGATAAGTTAGTCCAATTTGAGTTCACATCTGCGACTACCATGGTTGCCACATCATTGGGCAACCACCAATAGAAATGAATAGGACTTGAGCTGACCAAAAATTCAAATTGATTTTCTTTACTCGTTGGGTTACAAAACCAGAGCCCTATGCTTCTATAAAGCACCATTCCTAGTATTTGATGGTTGATGGGGATAAAATAGTTAAACACATCTCATTGGCTTCAATTTTCAAATCATATACCATGGTTTAAAGTATTGATACGTTATTGTGTATCGGTAGTATCGTATCGGTACTTAGAAACACACAGAATGCCTTTTTATTAGTTTTTTTTTTCAAATTTTGGTTTTTAGGAAGCTAAAAATGTTTTTTTTTTTATAAAAAAAAGGTGGGGTTCCGAAGTGTTTCAGGGCGTATCTTTTTCCTATTATAACATATAAGTTCATTCCATGATCCTGGAGCCATGGAAGTTTAGAAGGAATTTTTTGGTGAAGTTGCCACTAGGCATCATTGTAACAAATTCGAACTAGAAAATAAGATACATTTACTTCAAATTCACACCGTGTTTGGTATGTGTTTGTATGTGTGAGAAGAGAGATTTCCAACATACAAATGGAATTTACATGTTATTAACTTCGAGAAAAAAATAAATTCAAAAAATGAAGTTCAAGAAAGAAAGCAAAAATGGAATTCACACCGGCGCCCCATAGAGCACACATGCCCCACAATGCATTCCAACTGTGTATTAGGAACATCTCCCCACGACAAATATGGGAGATGTTCCCAATGCACATTACATGTGTATGTGGGGTGCCAATGTGGCCCCATAGAGCGCACATTCCCCACAATGCATTCCAACTGTGTATTGGGAACATCTCCCCATGACAAATACAGGAGATATTCCCAATGCACATGACATGTGCATGTGGGGCACCAATATGAACTTGTAAAAATGGTCCCTTGATATGTTGTCAAGACATTTATAAAAATAGTACTAAAACTCCACAAACACACAGTCTTGATGTGAATCTCCATCATATTTGCTTCCAATATCTAAACCGAACCATAGACTTGATTGTCATTGGCGAGGGTAATGTTTTAAAAATCAATTTGGAACAGGAACCACTTTGGCCACCGGTTTTCGGGTTAACGGTTCGACTGTCTAGTCTAAATGGGCAGCTTGTTCCAATTTAAACATTAAAAAATAATTAAAACGAAAAAAGCCAAAAACCATTATTTGGGTCAAATGGGTTGACAGGTTGTCACCTAATCAGTGGGTTACAGACCAAATCAATGGTTTTTGGTAAAAGACCAGGTCAGGGATGAAATGGAACCAGTTGCTTGGACAATTTCTAGGAAGAATGGTCAGACCAACTGAGTCAACGATCATTTGAAAACCATGGGCTAGGATACCTGCTGTTAATGAACAAATAGTTTGATTTAGAAAGATGCATTATCTGGGAAAGCTCTTTTATGTCATATACCCTGCTCTTTTCTATCCTTTGGGAAAATACATGGGCGATAAATTGTTCACATTACCTATATCATCTACCTTAACTTTTATACACAAATAATTCATACATAAAATTCTTATCTTTCATCTCATAATGATGTAACTTTTCTATCCTTGTAATGAGGTAAGTTGCTCATCTTGGTTTCTCATGATCTACTATGTTGTTTCATTACAGTTTTGTTGAAATTGTTAGTCTAAGACCTGGTTGAAAATTTTCAAAAACTCCATAAAGAGGATATTCAATCTTAACCTTCAATTCAACTAAAGAAATAGGTAGCTTATGTTAGACAGTTATGCCCTTAGCTCCAATCAGATTCATGTACTTATTGACATTTATTGTAAATGAATAAAGTGCATAACTGATTAATGTTATTTTGGTGTGTTTCTGTGTAATACCCTTAAACTGGACACTAATGAGACTCGTGTTAGTTTAGAATCTTCATAGCCGTTGGACAGACCTAGGGAGGTTTATCCTGCCAAGGCTGACACTAATGTGCTACCAAGAAGGTTGGGGTGGCTGGTCTCAAGCTACCAGGGTAAGACCCAAAAAACATGTAGTTTGTGGATTTTTCTTGAAACCTTGAACCGGACCATTTTCCAGTTATGCCCTGGACCTTTGAGATAGATGGGCAAAACTGGAAAGTTACACCTAATACCTAGACTCAATTATGGTATCACACTAGGTGTTGGATTGAGCTGTCTTTGATATGCCAATCAGTGAGATCCTTAGCCGGGTCAAAACCTGAGTATGTTAGGGCAATCCGAGAATTCACCTAAGTGAGTGATCATAGTGAAAGGATCAGCCCCTTTGTCGGACAAAGTGAATGATTGGGGAATGCATTTTCTTTGATGGAAACCTAAACTACCGGTAGTTGATTTCAAATTTGTTGAGATTTATTTTTGCAAAGTATATTTATATAGAGATATACATATATATTATCGTTTCACAAAATGTTTGCAAAAAGGTTTTAATTCCCGGGATCCATGTGAGTAGAGAGTGCAACACTATACCTTGCAGCCGAGGGAGAGGTCCTCTCTTGTCGGGTAGTGTTTGGGCTGAAAGGTTAAGTGTAAAACCATTGAGGGTTATACCTGATGGGAAAATCTTGCGTCTGCCCACAGTTCTTGGGCCTCCACAAGGTGGCTAGACCCAAGGACCAATTAGTGTAAATGTTGGGCCCATTAAGAGCCCATACTGATGGACTTAGGGGTTCATTGTGTTCTACAGTGAATTTGGCCAGGCCTTATAACAAAGGCTGTACTGAACCCATGTGGCTGATGTGTAGATCAATGCTAGGGTCCCACACCATACAAAGAAAGCTAAACTAGCCATCGTTTAAAGGGTAAAGTGAGCATTGTGACTTAATGGGCCTAAGGCCCATTATGAACTGGACTTAAGAGATTTAATTAAATGGGCAAATTTGGGTTTATAACCTGATTAGGATTAACAGCTGGATAAGATAAGTCTTATCCAACTTGAGACTCCAGATCCAAATATTAGATTTGGATCAAGAAACTCACTCTTAATTGGATTAGGAAGCTGATCTAGAGAATGTTAGAAATAAGGGGTGAATTCTACAAAGATATCACTTCTTCTCTGCAATCTTTTTCTTCCTCTGCTCTTGCTGCTCTGCTTGTTTTGATCTCCACCTCTTGGAGTGATCAAGAACTGTTCTTGATATTGTTTCTTGGTGAAGAAACAATTTGAAGTCGTGCTCACACAACCCTACACGATTCTTGCTGAAGAATCACAAGTTCTTACTGAAGAACCCTTCTTGCTGGTCCTGCCTCAACATTCGCTATGTCATCTTCAGTGGAGACGGATTTGGTAACCTCTTTGGGCGTGAACACCTACGTTGGGAGTTTTACATTGATTCCGTATCAGGTACTACCCTCTCCACAATCTTGGTTTCAGATTTGGTCTGGTTTGTTTCAAGAATGAACCTTGAAAAATGCAGTTTTTCAACAAGAATGAACCTTGAAGAATGAACCGTGAACACCTCCAACAAAATGCAGTTTTTCTAAATCATGGAATATGATTCTCAGATGGGAGAAATAAATTTTTGAAATTTCACCCAACCACCCTGCATGGTTCGGCCATCCATATGATGGATCTTCCATCCCTTCAATGGTATCAAAGCCAGGTTCAAGTCTTGAACCAAATTTAGACCAGATCTAGATTTGCGCAAATGAACAGAAGATGTTTTATCCGATTTGCACAATTTGCAATTTTTTATTGGGAAATGGATCCTAGTTTTGGGCATATGATCTGAAAGATAAATTCTTTATTATTCTATTATATCTGTGGAGTTGTTCTATGGATGTTTCTTGAATTTTGGGTTGCACGTGTGGTGAAGATCAAAATCTTTATAGCGCCAAGTGTTGTGCACCCTATTTATTTTATTCTATTCGATTTGGTCTGTAAATAATTCATTTTATTTTTTAGACAAATTGTATAGGATTTGATGTGATGTAATAATAGAAAAAATTAGGTTTTTTTTATATTTTTTTACATCCGAAGAATTGCTGAAGCGCGTGGAGGAGAAGAAGACTTTTCATAGATACAAGATCTACTATCTGCGGTTTGCAGAAATCAATTCTGCTTTCTGCAATTAATTTGTTTCTTGCAGGTTTATAGATTATCCAAGACTATCACACGACAGCCCTCTGATTTCGTTTCTTGCTAATCTTGATTGTCTTGCTCAGTTTCATTTATTTTTCATATGATAATCTTGAATTGGATCTAGTAATGGACACCAGATCCCATGCCGATTTGACCCAGATTGGTGCAAACTGGTTGGGCCAAATTTGTTGTTCAATAAGGTCTGTTCTCAGTCCCAAAAATTTGATTTGGGCCAGGGGTCTGATGGCCCATTACAAGATGCAATTCGGCCCACCCTATAAAACCCAGTTTTGACAAGTTAAAATTACATTAGCCCATTTTCAGCATAATTGCTATATGGGCCGAACTGCCTTTTGTAGTTTAGACCATATACCTAGATAATGTTATTAGATAATATTATGGGCTTTAATGGGCTGATATTGATTTAGTTAGAATTAATTAGGGTTTTTCAGTTGATTTATTTGATTGGATCATTTATGTGATGCATGTGATGTATGTATGTATGTGTGATGTGTTACGTACATGGACCATAAATACTTTGCCCATGTTTATTCGATTAGTGGTTCTCTACGCACACCATGGCTGAATGCACATCATTGCCATGGTGTCCATAAGATCATTGGATGATCTCCCCACATCAGCTTTCTCCCAAGAGGAACCGTGCGGAACCCTAGCCCGTTCAGGGCCCATCTAAATCTGACTTGGAGAAAGTCAGTGGGAGCCACTTTGGTTTGACTTAAATAAGAATTAGGGCATAATTACTCGTTCCCTCCAACAAAATATAAGTGCATGTGATAGGGAGATTCATATAATGAACCTTCTAAAGGCTTTCCATCATTAGCATGAAGATGGGCTTATCAATAACGAGGAGATGTACCATAAAATTGGGCTATCCATTTGCTGGTGAGTCTGTTTGATTGTTTCATAAGATGATAGGGGCGTCATACATCAATGTGGGAGGGGCCTATCCTAAAATGGAAGACTCTCTCACAGTACCTTGGCATTCACGAATATGATGGGTCAACACCACTAGACAGAATGGTTTAACCTAAAATGACAATGAACCTTGTCTAATTGAGGCCAAAGGGAAAACTCATAAGATGAGTGAATATGATCCTCCACAAAAGGTGGTGGGGTTATATAACTGAAATAGTTGACTCCATGCACTGTATATGGTTTCCCACATTTCCAGAGACATACATTGCAGTCTTTGTCACTGAGATAGGAGGGAAACCTTAGAGATGAATAAATGAAAATGGAACATAGATTAAAAGTCATTTCTATGTAGTTAACATGAATCAATTTAGGTTGTGGACTAATAAGCTGCTTTGCCTTTATCAAAAATTGCAAATGGGTAGTTCGCCAAATTGTTGGACGACAACAAACTTAAGGGCCCAAACTATGCTGACTGGTTCTATAAGCTTATGCTGGTATTAATGTCCGAGAAATTGGACAAGGTTGCTAAAAACCTTACTCTGGATCGTCCGAGTGATAGGGCTTCTAAGGCCCGTAGGAAGGAATATCAAAAATGAGAAGAGAAGAACTCTGTTGCCCGGTGCTACATCATAGCCTCCCTCGACAATCCGATACAGAGACAGTTCGATCAGATCGAAGTGTCCAGGTTTATCCTAGATGGTCAGAGGATGATGTATGAAGAGTAGAATCATTCTACTCGACAGAAGGTCCTAAAGCTATTTTCGACCATTAAAATGATTAAGAGCCAAATGGTTCATGACCATTGTCTAAAGATGATGGGCTACATCAATGAACTAGAGGCTCTCGGGTCCGGGCTTGATCATGTCACCAAGATTGATGCCATCCTAAACTCCTTGCCTCCCTCCTTCAATCAGTTTATCATGAACTATAACATGAATAAGTTAAATATTAGCCTTCAGGAACTTAGCAATATGTTATAGAGGGCTGAAGAACTGATTAAGAAGGACAAACCAATAGCCGTGCTTGTTGAAAGGGGCAATTCGAGTAAGGCAAAAGAAGGACAAGACATCGGATGTCTGTCTCTTTTGCGAGTAAATCGGCCACTGAAGAAGAATTGTTCTCAGTATCTGAAAACTAAGAAGCAAGGTAATTTCGAATATTTTGTCATAGAGACCAATTTGTTGGTCACTTCTGCTTCTTAGTGTATTGACTCTGGGGTTTCTACTCATGCATGTAACACATTGCAAGGGTTCAAGACAAGCAGAAGACTGAGTGATGGAGAAGTTACACTCTACTTGGGGATTTTTGCAACAATTGCAACTATAGCCATAGGAACTGTAGAATTAGTTTTCAGAGAAGGAATTATTGTACTTAAAGATTGTTTTTATGTACCTACACTTAGAAGAAATTTGATTTCAGTTCCAAAATTGTTCATGAATGGTTATTCTATTTTGTTCACTAATGTAATTACTATTAAATGGAATAACAAATTCCTCGCATGCGGAGAAATTGAGAATGGTCTCTATCTTCTCCATCCTTATCTGGAAACAAAGTTAACCAAAACTAAATCGGAACTAATCCCCAAGAAGAGAACTCATGATACAGTTAATCCCATGTGCCTGTGACATTATCGACTTGGCCACATCAATATAGATTGTATCACAAGGTTGGTAAAGGATGGTCCTTTGGATTTTCTAACTATAGAAGATCTCCCAACCTGTGAGCCTTGCCTTCAGGGTAAAATGACGAAATGACCATTTACAAGTAAGCCTGAAAGATCTACAAGCATGATTGACCTTATACATACTGATGTATATGGTTCCATGAATGTTAGGACATGTAACCAACACGTTTATTTTATAACATTCACCGATGACTTCTCACAGTATGGTTACGTGTACTTAGACACAAGTCTAAATCCTTTGAAAAGTTCAAAGAGTTCAGACAAGAGATCGAGAAACAGTTGGGGAGACAAATGAAGGTTGTTCGATCAAATCGAGGAGGCGAATATCTCACCGACGAATTCAGGGACTACTTGAAGGATAATGGGATTGTATCACAACTAGCTCCTCCTACAATACCACAATTAAACGGTGTATCGGAGAGGGGAAATTAGACTCTATTGGATATGGTCCGTTCACTTCTCGTCTTCTTAGAGTTGCCTATATCCTTTTGGAGTTACACATTAGAGACTGCGATTTACGTGATGAACCGGGTTCCAACCAAATCCGTTCCTAAGACTCCATATGAGTTATGGACCAGTAATAAACCAAGTGTAAGACACTTGAAGATTTGGGGTTATCCAGCACATGTTAAAAGAATAAGTGCTGACAAATTGGAATCCAAGACCAGTCGTTGCCTATTTGTAGGCTACCACAAAGGCTCTGTATGATATTTATTTTATGACCCAAAAGAGCAAAATGTGTTTTGCAGTCAAAATGCCTACTTCATAGAGGAAGATTACATCCTGGACAATCATCATCAGGAAGTTCTTGATGAGGAGAGCCTAGGGGTAGTGGAAGATGTCCCACAATCTCTAGATAATAGTCATCTAGAAGGTCTACCCGACTATCCTGGGCTCTAGTTCATTACAACTATGACCAAGAAAGTTACTTGGTGGAAGCCACGACCAATGAGGAAGATCCTGTGACTTATACAGAAGCTATGTTGAACATAGATTCCTTGAAGTGGGTAGACACCGTGAAAGTTGAGATGGACTCTATGGAAACCAACATGGTCAGGACTCTTGTAGACCTGCTCCCTGGGGTGAAAGCAATTGGTTGCAAGTGGATTTACAAGAGGAAGAAGGGCCCAGATGGTAACGTTAAGACCTATAAAGCTCGTTTTGTGGCGAAAGGGTACACTCATAAAGAGAGAATCGACTATGAGGAAACATTTTTGCTAGTGGCCATGCTTAAGTCTATTTGGATCCTGGTAGGTGTAGCAGCATACCATGATTATGAGATTTGACAAATGGATGTCAAAACCACGTTCCTGAATGGAGATTTTACTGAAGATATCTACATGCAACAACCACAAAGGTTCATTGCTGCAGGTTAGGAACACATGGTGTGTAAACTTAATCGATCCATATATGGACTTAAGCAAGCTTCTAGGAGCTAGAACATCCAGTTTGACTATACCGTCAAACAGTTTGACTTTGAGCAGAATCTGGATGAACCCTGTGTTTATAGGAAGACAGTGGGAGATAAGGTTATGTTCTTGGTTCTGTATGTAGATGACATTCTACTCATTGGGAATGATGTGAGAATATTAACTATGGTGAAAGTATGGATTTCACAGCAACTCTCTATGAAAGACCTTGGAGAAGCCTCCTACATCTTGGGACTTCGACTCTATAGAGATAGATCGAAGAGGATAATAGGATTATCGCAGTGTACTTACATTGACAAGATTGTCAAAAGATACAGTATGGAGAACTCCAAGAAAGGAAATGCTCATTTTAGGCATGGGGTCACTCTCTCCAAGGGCATGTCTCCCAAGACTCCCGAAGAGATTGAAGGCATGAGAGAGACTTCCTATGCTTCAGTTGTAGGGAGCGTCATGTATACCATGCTATGCTTTAATCAGATTGATGTACTTATTGACATTAATTTTAAATGAATAAAGTGCATAATTGATTCATGTTATTTTGGTGTGTTTCTGTGTAATACCCTTAAACTGGACACTAATGAGACTCGTGTTAGTTTAGAATCATCACAGCCATTGGATAGATTTGGGGAGATTTATCTTGCCAAAGCTGACATTGATGTGCTGCCAAGTTGGTTGGGGTGGATTGTCTCAGCTGCCAGGGTGAGACTTGAGGTACATGCAGTGTGGGTTTGTTTGAAACACTGAACCAGACCAAATTCCAGTATTGCCCTGGACCTTGGAGATAGATGGGCAAAACTAGAATGTTACCCCTGACCCCTAAACTCGATTATGGTACTGCACTAGGTGTCGAATTGGGTTGTATTTGATATGCCAATCAGTGAGATCCTTAGAAGGGGTCAAAATCTGGGTATGTTGGGACAGTCTAAGAAATATTTTGGTTTCACAAATTGTTTGCAAAAGGTTTTAATTCCTGGGATCCATGTGAGTAGAGAGTACAACACTGTACCTTGCAGCCAAGGGAGAGGTCCTCTCTTGTCGGGCAATGTTTGATCATTATGGGCTGAGAGGTTAAGTGTAAGACCATTAAGGGTTATACCAGATGGGCTAATCTTGCATCTGCCCATAGTCCTTGGGCCTTCCTAAGATGGTTGGACCCAATGACCATTTAGTGTAAGTGTTGGGCCCATTAAGAACCCATAGTGATGGACTCAGGGGTTCACTGTGTCCTATAGTGAATTTGGCCAGGCCATGTAACAAAGACTGGGCTGAACCCATGTGGCTGATGTGTAGATCAATGCTAGGGTCCTACGCCATACAAAGAGAACCAAGTTAGCCAGCATATTAAAGGGTAAGTGAGATCTATGTCTTAATGGGCCTAAAACCCATTTTGAACTGGGCTTAAGTTAGTTAATTAATAGGGGGCAGAATCTGATTTATAACTTGATCAGGATTAGCTGAAGGATAAGATAAGTTTTATCCATTTAAGAGTCCAGATCCAAATATCAGATTTGGATAAAAAAACTCTCTCCTAATTGGATTAGGAGGCTAATCCAAAGTAAGGTATAAATAGGGGGAGAATTCCTCAGTTTATACACACAGCATCCTGCAGAATTCTCCTCAGTTCTTGTCGGCCCTACCCAGTTCGATTTCCACTTGTGGAGCTGATCAAGAAAGGTTCTTGATATTGTTTCTTGCTAAAATAAACAATCTGAAGTTGTGCTCACCAGCCGTTGTTCGATTCTTATTAAAGAATTCAAGTTCTTGTTGAAGAACCATCCTGCTGATCCTGTTTCACCATACACTATGTCATCTTCAGTGGAGGCGGGTTTTGGTCTTCTCTTTGGGCATGAACACCTACGTGGGAGTTACTGTTACTTCGTATCAGGTATATCCCTTCATTCCCTTTTGGTTTCAGATTTGGTCTGGTTTTGTTTCAAGAACGAACCTTGAAAATGCAGTTTTCTAAATTAGGGAATACGATTAACCTTTTTGTAGGGTGAGCACGGTGACTTAATGGGCCTAAGGCCCATTTTGAACCAGACTTAAGTGATTTAATTAAATGGGCGAATTTGGGTTTATAACCTAATTAGGATTAGTAGTTGGATAAGATAATTAGATTTGGATCAAGAAACTCATTCGTAATTGGATTAGGAAGCTGATCCAAAGAAGGTTATAAATAAGGGGGCGAATTCTACAAAGAGATCACTTCTTCTCTGCAATCGTTTTCTTACTCTACTCTTGTCGCCCTACTTAGTTTGATCTCCACCTCTTGGAGTGATCAATAACTATTCTTGATATTGTTTCTTGGTGAAGAAACAATCTTGATATTGTCATGGGGTTTGGTTTGGTAGCGGAAGAAACCCGTGTGGCCTCCAGGCCATGTGCGGCCAAGGATAAGCCTTTTGTGTTGTAAGGGTCATGTGTTGACCCATTAAAGGTTTCACCAAAGCCAATGGCACTAGATCATGACCTCACGACACATGGCCGGGGCTTTGTGTTGACTCTTGTCGGTTCATGAGAGGTGCTTCTTACGTGCCAAATTAAGGGGGAATATGTTTGCTGATGATGTGTGTAGGCAACCGATGGAGGATGATTTGACCCAACCCCTTGAGACAATGACACATGGACCTAACTCAGCACGAGTGACAGCTCAGCACCGCAGCCTGACTACGACTAAGTAATGAGCATGCAGGACAGCTCGCTACGTCATAGCTCGCTATAGGGGGAGCTCGCTACAACGCGAGCTGGAGGTCCCCCGAGCTACCGAAAGGGAATACACCAAGACTATCCCAACTCGCGAGCTAGGGTAACCAGCTCGCTCCAACACTTGGGCAGAAAAACTGCCCCAAAGACAACCTAGAGAAGGGTCACCTTGAAGTACCCCTGGGAGCTCGTTATGAAGTAGCTCGCGACAAGATAGCTCGCTACGTGATAGGATAGCTCGCGACTGAGCGACGCGATGCTTTCAGGAAGCTTCTATCTGACAAGACCGTATCTGTCAGACTGCGCCACGTCTCCTGAGCAACGACGCACTCCCTGCCCACTCGACAAACTGTACCCACGTCTCTCGACAGATGGTGGCATGATTGTCCTCCTGGGACGTATCACCCATCCAATTGGGTATTACCCTACAACGATCTCCTGTGCAGCCCTGGCAGGTAACGGCTGCGACAGAAGCCCAGTGGCGGTTACGCCCGATTTGACAAGAACACCTATATAAGAGCTCTCTAGTTGAAGGGAAGTTCTCTCTCTAGAACATCAGGGATCCTATCTGAAACTTACTTGCTCTCGAGCTAATCTTGAGAACTCAGTGATCTAGCGCGACCTACACACTTAGCCTCTTTACACTCTTTGCTTTCTCCCCCAGCATTCTAACTTAACCTTTGGAGTACTCCCACCGGGCAAATCCCCCGGGAGTCCTTCATCTTCATCTTCTCAGGTGCCGTCCATTGCCAGCTAGGAGTTAGTCAGCAGCCAGCTAGGAGTGCCCGGATCGTGTAGCATCATTTGGCGTCGTCTGTGGAAAACGCTTCAAGAAGCCTTCCCCTAAGTTTTTACAGTTTCCTTTTCTGAAAACTCAGCATTCAAGGCTTCCTCCAGCAACGCCGGACGTGGTGCCAGCCAGAACGCTCCTGGGGAGCTGCCCCAACTTCCTACTGTCTGCATTGGGCAGTTCACCGTCCCCCTCTTCGTGGACAGAGTTCATAGTTTGAACGTACGTGCCTCTCGTAGTGGCACCCGCGGTCGCTCAACTCCCTACCACAGTCGGAGCAACCTTTGCTGAACCCTCGGTTGTGCCCCCAGCGGCCAACCTGAACCAGTTGGAGGACTTAATGCAGTGCATGCGAATCATGCAAGATCAAATGCAACAATTTCAACAATTTCAGCAATTCCAACTCTATCAACAACAAGTGCTGCACTAGGTTTCCCAATACCAATATCAACAACAGTTTCCTTCTTTGCCTCAGGCCCAGCCGTTGCTTCCCCCTCGGCATCCGGCCACGAAGCAGACCAAGCCCTCCCGGCGGAGTGAACGACCTCACCGGGGAGAGGCCTCCCAGGCCCAAGATCCCGTCGAGAGCAAAGCCTCTTCCCATAGCCAGAAGGAGAGGCCAGCTACCCTCGCCTCGCAGCCTGTGGGTAGGTCGGGGGCCTCCCAGCCAACCAAGCCTGTATCGCCCCGACCTTCGCGGTTCGAGCTCCCGCTTGTAGAGAATCCGTTCGAGGTTCTGGCTGCAGATTATAGGCAGGGCCCTTCGGTTCAGAGCCACCACCAGTAGTCTGAGCCTGTCGAGCTCGGTGACACTGAATCATCAAGCACAAACGCCGAGCCAGTAAAGCAGCAACAAAAATGCCGGCGAGCTCGCCAAACTGCTACCCGAGTCTCTCCCGAGCTCAACGGAAAAGAGGAGGTATGCTCGGGTGAAGTGAAAGCTACCCCTCTCCTCTCAGTTCCTTCCCCATTATCCCTAGAACTCCTTGCTGTCCCCATGCCAAGGGACTTCAAGCTCCCTCCACTGGACAAGTATGACGGATGCTTCGATCCAAATGATCATGTGGACGCTTTCCAATCCCAGATGCACCTGGCAAGAGCTAGTGAATCCTGCATGTGCGTGGCCTTTTCCACCACCTTCAAAGGGGTGGCCCGCACATGGTACCGTAACCTCGCACCTGGTTCGATAAGAAGCTGGGCACAGTTTGAGCAAGTTTTCACCTCCCACTTCGTCACCTGCAAAAGGTGCCCGAGAACTCAGGAAAGCCTCCTCGACATAGTTCAAAAGGAAGGGGAGTCCATTCGGAGTTACGTCAAGTGGTTCAACGACGCTTGTTTACAGATACCCGACCTGGATCCTGCAGTTCGCCTCACCGTAGCCAAGCGAGGTATCACCCACAAAGAGTTCAAGTGGCACGTAGTTGTCAATCAACCCAAGATCGTGACCGAGTTTCTCAAACTCGCGGATTGGTTCATAGGGATGGAGGAGGAAATCGATCAGAAGGGTGAGCAGACCTTTGAGAAAAGGAAGAGGGAACCAGAGCCCCCATCTCAAGGAGACAGTAGGAAGAAGAAGGACTAAGCTCGGGGGGCAAAGCCAAATCAGCCTTTCCGAGCTCTAGCAGCAGAAAGGGACTATACACCCCTCAACACGAAGTGGGCCAAAATCCTCGTGGCGATCAATGACGCTCCGTACATGAAGTGGCCACCACGACTGATGGCAGACCCTAATGTTAAAAATAAAAATATTTATTGCAGCTTTCATAAAGATCACGGTCATAGCACCGAAAGTTATAAAAGTCTCCACGATGAGATAGAAGAACTCATCCGTCGCGGATATTTGAGAAATTTTGTACAAAGTAATATTAATAATAAAGCAGGTGGGCAATGGGTGCCGAGTAGAGATGCTCCCGAGTCCAGCAGGCAAGCGGAACAGCCGCAGAAGCAGATCCCCAAAGAGAGACCAGTTTGGGGGACCATCCACCTCATAGTTGGAGGCTCAATTGTGGCGGGCTATACTTCAACTGTAGCTCGCGCATCAGCTCGCGAAGCCGCTAGGGAAGAGTAGAACCCCCCAAAGCGGCCAAGGTTGGAAGTCCCCATCTTCTTCACAGAAGATGATGCGTGCAGGGTCCACTACACCCATGATGACGCGCTCATCATAAAGGTGAAGATCAACGACTTCGAAGTCAAGCGTGTCCTCATCGACTCAGGCAGCTTGATGGATATCCTCTTCAAAGCAGCCTTCGACCAACTGCAACTCCAGGAGAGCGACCTAAAGCCCATGAACACTCCCCTAGTAGGCTTCAGTGGAGAGGAAGTCAGGCCCCTGGGAAGGATTACAATACCCGTGGAAGTTGGCACTTGGCCTAGCATAGTGAGGCTCAACCACGATTTCTTAGTGGTCGCCACCCCCTCCCCATATAATGCCATTGTAGGTCGGCCGATTACCCATGCCTTATGGGCTGTGGTGTCCACCTACTACTTGGCCATGAAGTTTCCCACGAACTTCGGAATCAGGATAGCGTGAGGTGACCAGCTTGAGTCTCGCAAATGCTACGTCGCCGCCCTCAAGGGAAAAACCAAGGTGGTCGATGTACTCGAGCTGGAGCGACCTATAGAACAGAGCGAGGAGTGAGCTGCGCCCATGGAAGAGACCGTCTCCATCCCAGCCTTGGCGGAGGACTAGCCCGGACACTGCAGATCGGTGCTTCCATCGAGGAGCCTCTGCGATCTAGTCTGTTAGGCCCGTTAGACAGAAGAAACGCAACCTAGCCCCAGAACGATGGAGGGTAGTCGACGAGGAGGTTGGGAGGCTCCTTGCAGCCGTTTTTATCAGGGAAGTCCATTACCCGAGCTGGGTGGCCAACCCCGTTCTGGTGAAAAAGGCTAACGGTAAATGGCGCATGTGCGTCGACTACACCGTCCTGAATCGAGCTTGCCCAAAGGCTGCTTCCCACTCCTCAGGATCGACCGTCTGGGGGACGTGACCTCAAGGCATGAGTTGCTGAGCTTTCTAAACGCTTATTCGGGCTACAATCAGATTAGGATGGACCCGGCAGATGAGGAAAATACTTCCTTCATAACCAAGCTTGGCCTGTACTGCTACAAGGTCATGCCCTTTGGGCTAAAAAATGCCGGGGCGACCTTTCAAAGACCTGTAAATAAACTGTTTGAGCCATTGATTGGCCAAAAAGTGCAATATTATGTAGACGATGTGGTCGTCAAAACCCAGTTTTCGTGTGACTTAATACAAGACTTGAATTTAGTTTTTGAAATCTTGCGTAGATTTAATATGAAGCTAAATCCGAATAAGTGTCTTTGGTGTCACCTCGGGTAAATGCCTGGGATACATCGTAAAACGGTGCGGCATTGAAGCCAACCCGGACAAAATATAAGCCATCCTAGATATGAGACCACCCCGAAAAATGAAGGAGGTTTAGAGGCTGAATGGCCGAATAGCCACTCTGAGCCGCTTCATGTCCAAGTCAGCAGATCGCTGCCTACCTTTCTTTAGAGCAATTAAAAGCAAAGGGTTTGAATGGACCCAAGATTGTCAGCTCGCGTTTGACGAGCTCCAAAAGTACCTTGCCAGCATACCGATCTTAACCCGGCCCGAAGAGGGCGATGTTTTAAAGTTGTACCTCTCGGCAAGTGACGAAGTGGTCAGCTCGGTACTAATAAGAGAAGTAGATCAGGTCCAATGACCTATCTACTATGTTAGTAAAGTGTTGTAGGGAGCAGAGACAAGATATCTGGAGATAGAAAAGTTGGCCTATGCCCTGGTTATTGCATCTCGAAAGCTCCGTCCGTACTTTCAAGTTCATACTGTTATCGTCCTCACCAACAAACCTCTGAGGCAAGTCCTACTCAAGCTTGAGGTCTCTGGTTGACTGACTAAGTGGGCCGTTGAGCTCAGCGAGTACGACCTCCAATACAAGCCACGAAGTGCTATTATGGCCGAAGCCTTAGCAAACTTCGTCGCGGAGTGCACTTTCAGCTCCGAAGTCCCCAGGCCGGTCAAGCACGAGGCCCCCAGTTCGGGCGAGCCCAGAGCTCCCAGGCCAGTTGAGTCCGAGCACCATGTGAGGTAGCAGCTAGTGTGACATATCTCCTAGTTAGACCAAGCGCGAACTGGGATGAGGAGCCCTAGATCCTTCACGTAGATGGCTCCTCGAACGAGCAGGGCAACGGAGCCGAAATAGTTCTGCACGGCCCAAGTGGCACAAAACTGGAGTATGCACTGCGCTTCAAGTTCGCGGCATCCAACAATGAAGCGGAGTATGAAGCGTTGATAGTCGGGCTAGCTCTAGCCAAAGAAGTGAAAGCCAAGCATATCGTCATCTGCAGCGATTCCCGGCTCTTGGTTAATCAGGTCATAGGTGAATATGAAGCTTGCGAACCGATTATGATTGCCTATTTTGCCAAAGTACGAGAGGCTCTACTCAACTTTCTGTCACACTTCATCAGGCAAGTCTCGAGGTCGGAGAATGCTGAGGCCGACGCCCTATTTCGGTTAGCCAGCACCGGTGATAATACCATGAGAACCGTGTACATAGAGAACCTGCCTCGGCCTAGCATTCTTGGGGGCGGGGGGGGGGGGGGGGGGGCAGAGGAGGTCGCTCCTGTCGTTCAAGCAGAGCCGAGCTGGATTGACCCGCACGCGAGCTTCCTGCTACACGGGACCCTCCCGGAAGATCGCAATGCCGCCAGAAGGGTAGAGCGCCAGGCAGCCAAATACGTCATGATAGACGAACGGCTGTACCGAATATCCTACACGCTCCCCTACCTGTGCGGCGGACACTTGGGGGGCAGGGCCCTCGCCCATAAAGCAATACGACAGGGATACTACTGGCCAACACTGAAAGCACATGCTATTGAGCTCGTCAGAAAGTGTAATAAGTGCCAGAAGCATGCTAATATCCACCATCAGCCCGCTATCGATCACAAGTATCTCACCAGCCCGTGGCCTTTCGCGCAATGGGGCATCGATATACTTGGACCATTTCCACCAACAACAGGCCAGAGAAAGTTTTTAGTGGTAGTAGTGGATTATTTCACCAAGTCGGTAGAAGCTGAACCCTCTTGTAATGATCACAGCCCGAAACGTCTAGAACTTCTTTTGGAAGAACATAGTGTGCTGCTTCAGGTTACCTCGGGTATAGATTTCTGATAACGGTATGCAGTTCGAGGACATCAAATTCTAGAACTGGTGCCAAGACATGGGGATCCGACAGAACTTCACTTCTGTCGCATACCCTCAAGCAAACGGTCAAGCAGAGGTCACGAACAGAGCTATCCTCCGCGGATTGAAGGCACGGTTGGACCGAGCTAAAGGGCTATGGGCAGATAAGACCGCCACAAAAGAGTCTCCCTTCAACCTCACCTACGGCACCGAGGCAGTCATCCTAGCTGAGATTGAGGTTCCCTCGCTACGACTAGAAGCATATGATGACAAGGCAAATGAAGATGAGCTACATACCAATCTCGACCTACTTGACGAAGTAAGGGACCTCGCATATATCAGGACCACAGCTTACCAGCAAAGAGTAGCTCAGTACTATAACGCCAGGGTCAAGAAGCGGAACCTCCGCGTCGGCGACCTGGTCCTTCGTAAAGTTATGGTACCTGAGCCCGGCGCTGGCAAGCTCGGACCGAATTGGGAAGAACTCTACCGAGTGAAACAGGTGCTCGGGGAAGGAATACATGAACTCGAAACCTTTGAAGAGAAATAAGTACCTCGGGCATGGAATATTGTCAATTTAAGGCAGTATTACATGTAACTACTGAGTAGACCATGATTCACTCCGAGAGTCTAAGGGCCAAAATGCCGTGATAACACGACCTCGGCACAATAAGGCCCAGTCGCCTCTATGGCATGGGCAAGCTACTGAGTAGACCATGAGTCACTCCCAGAGTCCAAGGGCCAAAATGCCGAGCTAACACGACCTCGACGCAATAAGACCTAGTCACCTCTATGGCATTGGCAAACTTCACGGGCAGACTATAAGTCACCCCCTCAGCCTAAGGGCCAACAGACTGAGCTAACTAAGACCTCGGCATCAAGAAAAACAACCACTTCAGTGGTGAAGGTAAAGTATGAATTATCAGAGGCGTAAGCAGCTCGGGTTTGAACCCTACGAAGCATAGCTCGTCTTAGTACGTTGGTAGAACTAAGGAATAACCTACAAAAATATAGCTCGAGCATATATGGTAATCGCTTCGCGGTATACCATAGAGATGACTTAAGCGCTAAGGGATAGCCCGGGTAACGATTACCGAAAAATCCTATTTCGAGTATGCTGCTCTAATAGCTTGAGTGATGAGATCGCTTTGGCAAAAAATAAAAGAGCACACCATACTTAGAAGGAAAAGAGAAATTTAATTGTCATTCCAAAAAAAAAAACCGAGCTAAACAACTTGAGAAAGTTCAACAAGAGATATAAAAGGGCACAACTGCCTAAGAAGATCTTTGAAGACCGGGTTCTGGTACCAGGGAACCACCAGTGATCAGTCTGAAGAAGAGAAAAACAGAGCCGCCAGCCTCAGGGGTCCACCCCCTCCACCTCGTCCTCGTCCTCCGGAGAGTTAGGATCTTCCTCCTCCGCCTGGTCCGTCGTCTCGGGAGCCAGGCCCTTCATGGTGATGCCGTCAAGGTTGAGCCCAGAGAACTTCTTTCGGACCAACCAACGACAGAGCTTGAATCCGGAGCGGTACGAGCTCGAGCCATACTCCACTTGGAGGTCGTGATACTCCTGGGAGTCCTTGAAGTGCCAGACTGCCTTCTCCCGCTTGGCCTCCACCATGGTGTTGAAGTTCCGAGTTCGGTCTAGAAGTGTAGACTCTAAGTCCCGAACTTGTTGGCGAAGGAGCTCCCTCTCCACTGCCACCCTCGACGACTCCTCCCTGTAGTGCGCGCTCTCCTCGAAAAGCCTGGCGATCTGCGCCTCCTGGTCACGGACGAGCAGCTCCTGGGCCTCGCTCCCCTTGCGAGTGTGAAGGAGCTCACCCCGGGCCTGGTCGAGCTTGCCCTGGTGTTTTTGAACGAGGGCCCTCTGATTACAAGCGTCACCGGAGTGGATGTTAGTCTGGAGGGCCATGTCGTGGATGGTGGTGTTCACTTGCAAAACAAGGGACTAAGGTCAGAAAACAACAAAACAAAGGAAAGAAAGAGAAGAAAAGAAGGAGCACTTACCACCATACAGTGGGAGGCGGCAAACGCGGTGAGCGCCTTGGGCTCCATCTCCCCCCACCTAGCGACCTCCTCGTGGAAGATTGTCCTTCGGCTCTTCCGCCCAGCCACGATGTAGTCATTGATCCCCTCCTAGTTCCCTACCGGGAACTGCGGGTAGGGGAATGGGCGGGAAGGACTAGGAGGAATCACCCCTTGACTCGCGAGCTCACCCTCCTCGAGGCCACCCTCTCCGGCGCCTCCTTCAGATGGGGTCGGTGGAACTTTAGGCGGTGTAGAAACAAAGTCTGGCTCAGCAGACTCGAACTCAGTGCCCCCAGAAGTGGGAGTTCGGTCGGGACGCGGCCTCGTCGCCTTATGCTTCTGGTTGCTGGAGAGAAGGCTGCGCGCGTCAACACTAGACATGATGGCTGCCAAAAAACCACAAGGTATTAGTCCAGTAAAAGAGAAAATATACATATACACACAAGATATATTTACTGGGCACTATGCAACCTAAAAGGCAACCTACCCGGACTCAGGCCAGCCTGCGTGAGCTTCTCCTCGGTCAAGTAATCTGAACAGAGAAGGCCTACAGCTGCCCAGGACAGCAGCGTTTTCCGAGTTTCAGGGTCCAACTCAACCCCGGGGTCCTGGATGGCGCCCCTCCAAGAGGTCGGGAAGGGCCACCCCTCGGGGTTACGGACCACAAAATAGTCTCGCTTCCAGGCGGTAACCCTATTCGGCAGGTCGTGCAGAAGCTTAAGGCCACGGCGCTCTTGGAGTGGCATTCTTAATGCAAAGAATGGAAGAAAGATATTGAGATCAAGGGGGAGACAACACTCATAGCACAGGGAAATAGTCCCAAGTACATTACGGATGGCATTGGGATAAAGCTGGTCAATGGTGAAGTTAAAATGATTTAACACCTCCACTATCATGGGGTGCATGGGAAGACGCAGGCCAGCCTCGAGCTGTTCCTGGAAAATTACTATATCATTGGGACCATGGTCCCAAGGAAAGTTACCAGAGGGGAGACCGTAGATAAGGTCCCCGGGAGGGTAAAAATCGCGGACTAGAGATCTGAGTCTCCCCATTGTCATAGAGGAGGGACCGAAGGTGTTGGGCTCTCTGCCTTGAGAGGTAGAAGCCACATCGTCGGAGGCCTCCCGAGCCTCCGAAGCCTGCTCCCAAGCTCCCCTCGAGCTTGAGGGGGCATCGTCATCTTGGTTACCGGCCCAGGGATAAACGTGGTGCGGATACCCAGCCATGATGGACAGGATGAATAAGACTCACCAAAAAGATGAAACAGTGTGAACAAGAAGAGCTCGGGCAGACTAGAGGGATGCACGACCTCAGAATCCGAACACAGCAAGATAGCGTGAAAGAAAATGAGGCTTGGGGGCCCTCTTATTTATAGCCACTATGCCCCTAGATCAATGGTCCAGATTGAGACAGATCTGATAGTTCGCAGTCAAGCTGATTGCACATCTTCTAAAACCGAAATGTGACTGGCTGCACGTCTCCCATGATTGAGGTAATGACGGCTGCACGACATCCAGAGTTAAGAGCCACTTCGGCGCGTTTTTCGGCATTTGAAACGTCAGAAATCTCTTGACTTCTGCGCACGCATTTAATGCGAGCAGTCAATCAAGTTTGAACTTCGGTCAAATCCACCTGTCCCACTTCATGAACTCCTCATGCTAAGGTAGCAATTCTTAGCCCGAGGAGTGGGGGGCAATTGATGGAGGATGATTTGACCCGACTCCTTGAGACAATGACACGTGGACCTGACTCAGCACGAGTGACAGCTCAACACCGCAGCCTGACTGCGACTAAGTAACGAGCTTGCAGGACAGCTCGCTACGTTATAGCTCGCTATAGGGGGAGCTCGCTACAACGCGAGCTGGAGGTCCCCCGAGCTACCGAAAGGGAATACTCCAAGACTATCCCAACTCGTGAGCTAGGGTAACCAGCTCGCTCCAACACTTAGGCAGAAAAACTGCCCCAAAGACAACCTAGAGAAGGGTCACCTCGAGGTACCCCTGGGAGCTCGCTACGAAGTAGCTCACGACAAGATAGCTCACTATGCGACAGGATAGCTCGCGACTGAGCGACGCAATGATTTCAGGAAGCTTCTATCTAACAAGACCATATCTGTTAGACTGCACCACGTCTCCTGACCAACGGCGCAGTCCCTGCCCACTTGACAGACTGTACCCACGTCTCTCGACAGATGGTAGCATGACTGTCCTCCCGGGACTTGTCACTCATCCAATTGGGTAGTACCCTGCAACGGTCACCTGCTTAGCCCTGGCAGGTAATGGCTGCGACAGAAGCCCAGTGGTAGTTACGCCCGATTTGACAAGAACGCCTATATAAGATCTTCCTAGTTAAAGGGAAGCTCTCTCTCTGGAACATCAGAGATCTTATCTGAAACTTACTTGCTCTTGAGCTAATCTTGAGAACTCAGTGATCTAGCGCGACCTACACTCTTAGCCTCTTTACACTCTTTGCTTTCTCCCCTAGCGTTCTAACTTAAGATTCGGAGTATTCCCGCCGGACAAATCCCCCAGGAGTCCTTCATCTTCTTCTTCTTAGGGCCGTCCGTTGCCAGTTAGGAGCCAGTCAGCAGCCAGCTAGGAGTGCCCAGATCGTGCCGCATCAGTAATTGTTGGGCCGTGAACACACTTGTGCATTGTGGGCAACGGGGTAGCTCGATTAGTTTAGATACAGGGCTAGCGAGGTGTAGGGGCATGCTTTGTCCAAGCCCACATGTAAAACCTCCCCTTCTTGTGTGTTGTGCAGTGCTGGTCCATGCATTGTCCCCATGAGCAATTGTATGCCCATGAGGAACCTTAGTAGCCATGCTAGCCATTAACCAAAGTCGGCCCATAAGGGATAGTGGTATACGAAATGCCAAAGGTAGGCACCCAAAGAGGTCAACCACACCTCAAAGAGTATGTTAAGCTTTTGGAGGTCTGCCAAAAATATGCATCACTTTTCCGAAAAATCATACTGGCAATATTTACAATAATACCACTCAATGTAAGCCCACCGAGCATAGGTAAGGCTAAGCTTGTGTCACCGTAACAAGCTCCCACACTACTCAATCCATTGTTGTCTCGACAATGGCTCCTTAGTGAATGGGCATTTGTGTCCCGCACCATCCACGTCTGTTTTAGTTTGGCTACTCGCTTTACAGTTAGGACTGCCTAGTTAACCCGGGTCTCGCCTATGTTGGTGTCCATGTAAGGAGATATAACCATTTCACCATGTTGGCCTACCTGTACTTCGAGTACCATGTTTGGGTTACTCAAACCGTGCAATGGCTATGCCATATGTGTGTGTATGTGTCCCTCGAAGATGTTGTGTGTGTGTTATTTCGCAGAGGTCCGCCCTGTGTTATCTTTACCTCAAGGCTTGACTTATTTCTTGGAAGCTTTTTAGTGGTGCTGTCGAGCATAATGTGATAGGTCTTCTCCTATTGTTGGCCTGAGATCTGGTTGAAATTATTAGCATGGGATTTGGTTGAAAATTCTCTTAAACTCAATAAAGAGCATCTTCAATCTTAACCTTCAATTCGACTAAAAAAATAGGTAGCTTCTCGGTCAATTCAAAAGTGAAGAGAGAGTAGTGGTGTAAAGTGGGTCGTGCCATGCTGGCCCGCGGGCTATCATGGGCCGTGTCGGGCTGGGCCACAGGGCAGTGGGCCTTGAGCCTGGGCCGAATCAGGCTACACAATTTTTTTTTTTTGAAAATTTTGATTTCTTTTCTAAGTAAAATTGTAAAAGTAAAATATTTAACTTTCCTTTGAACTTTGGGAATTAGGAACTATTTAAAAAATTAAGAAATGAGAAATCTAAGTTATCTAACACATAAATGAAAAGAAAATACTTAACCAAATTGAAATAAGAATGATGGAATAACAAATTAGAAGAAAAATAGGAATTTTATTTCTTTTAAATTTGAATGGTACAAATTACAAATACTTGGATGAATGAAATATGAAAATGGAATAAATTAATAAAATATAAAAAATACAATATAGTTACAAATTGAAAATACAAAAATTACAGTGTTAAAAAAATAAAAAGAATATTAAATAAATTGAATAAAATTAAAAAATTACAATAATTTGAAAAAATAAAAAATTCTATACATGTAGTCAAATTCATGAATCATGATTCATGACTTTCATCATCTGCTTCGGGTGAAATATCCGATGTAGTATCATGCCCTCCTTTGTCTTGTAATCTATCTTCTACATCTGGCCAATCGTTGAAGTAGATGCACATCTCTATGCTTTCATTGTTCATGCAACTTCTTTTGTCATCCAACACCTGGTACTGTACTAAAACAAGACTCTGATGAAACTGTGGACATCGGTGGGGTTAGTAGATCACGTGCCATGGTGGCGAGAATTGGATAATTTTTTGAATGTTCACTCCAATAGGCTAAAATATCAAAATTAATTGATCATTCACCTAAATTAGAAAATTTTGCTTGTAAATAAAAATTAAGTTCAATAAATGAACTTGTTGTAGAAGTAACAAATTTTTTCCTTCTACTTATGAAATAAAAAGTTTTTCTGTTCTACTACTAGGCTCAAGGTCAGAAGTAGAAATTCTTGTACAAGTTGTAGGAATATTTTCTACAACTTCATATTCATATAAATTGTAAATTTCAAATAATAAATTATTAATTTTTCTTTTTTATTTCCTATATCAATATTCATATTTTCACAATATGATTCAAGTAAAATATCTAAACCATCTTTCCTAATCCTAGGGTCTAATGTTGTAGGTAAACAATAAAGGGGAGAAATGTTCTCCCAATATTTTTTAAATTTATTTTTCATTATTTCAACAATACATTGACATTGTGGATTGTTTCTATATTTTGCAAAACAATCACTAATTACCATTAACTGATAAGGTAAATTACAACTAGTTGGATAATAAATTCCTAATAATTCATTAGTTGCATCATAAAAATGTTTTAAAAAATCTCTTATACAGACTGTCATTTCCCAGTCTTCCTCAAATATCATATCATTGGACATTTTTGAATTATAAAAATCAATAAGAATTTGTTTATGAGAAATACAACTTTCTAACATAGCATAGGTAGAATTCCACCTATGCTTCACATCTAATATAAAATGTTTATATTTTAAACCATAATTTTGACATAAATATTTAAATTCTTGTTTTCTTGCCCCTGAACTTTTAATATATATAATACAATTTCTAATTTTAGAAATATGAGTAGAAATAATATTCAAGGCATCTTGAATACATAAATTTAAGATGTGATATGCATATCTATTCCATAAGCATGCAAAGTATTTAAAATACTTGCAGCAATAACTCGGCCAGTATGTGGCCATTCAAGCCTAGTAAAACTTAAAATTCTTTTATTCAAAAGCCAATTTTCATCAATGAAATGGTCGATAACACAAATATAACTTATACTAAATTTGGATGTCCAAACATCCGAAGTAATTACAACTTTAGAATTAAGATTTGATAACAAAAAAATTAAATTTTGTTTATGTGAATAAAAAATTTTTAAAGCACCCGACCTAATAGTATTCCTAGAAACTTTTTTATATTGTAGGTTTACAGAATTACGGAACCATTTTTCAAGCTTTGGATCTTCAGTTAATATAAATGGTTGTTCTGCATGTAAAATATACTTAGCTAATTGTTGTCTCATTTTTTCTTGTGAATATTTAAAAATACCAAAACTACTCCCCTCCCAATTTGTGTTTGAATTGTTTCCTTTCCTTCTCATGTGTGAGTGGACGTTTGCTCAAATGACCCGTACCACCCTTGCTACAATAACTAAAGTCCTTCCTACATTTTTGGCAAACTGCCCTTTTCCCCTTCCTCTCAATACTCTACTTTGAAAGTTTTCCAAACAGGGCTACTCAACTTAGAGGCCCTCCTTTTTCCCTTAGTATCAATATCGGGGGTGAAAGTTTTCCACTTCCATCGATATCAATCGCATAAGTGCTAACACTATTATGATGCGATTGAATATCATCAATGGTGAACATGTTGGGGAGTTGGTTTTCAGAAGAGCTGACCATTTTTTTTAATTCTAAAAAGATAAAAATTAATCTAATTCGACTTACCCAGATTGTCAATTCAAAATCCCAACTTGATTTCAACGGTTGAAGCCTTTCAATGTCCAAGCCTCCCAAATTGAGATACTTGAGCTGGTTGAGCAAGCCTTCTTCTTGTTGAAAGTTGAAACTTCAATGAAGTTGGGACTTGAGAATTGGAGAATGCAGAATCAGACAATCAGCTAATCAGAATTACTCAGATTGCAGAGAATTGAGAATGTATGAGTATGAGAGAGAGAGAGAAGAGATTAAGAGAATTGTGAATTGGTGTGATGAGAATGGTGGATGATAGGGCTATTTATAGGAATTGAACATAATTCAATTGTCCAAAATACCAAAAAAAACTAGCTGTTATTTAGTTGTTGGGAGGGGTATTTTGGTCATTATAAAGTTATTTATAACTTTACCCTAAAAGCCCCCCTAAACTAGTTGTTATATAGTTGTTGGGGGCATTTATGTCATTTTTTCAACCCCCATAAGCAAAATACACAAATACCCCCCTACTATGGTTGTTTATAACTGTTGGGGGGGGGGGGGGGGGGCAACGGTTATATTCTGGAACGGGCTGTGCCGTACCGTGCCGGCCCGTGGATCTCGAACCCCCGGCCCAGCATGGCACAAACCTTCATGCCAGAGCTAGCATGACCCATGGGCCATCATGCTGTGCCGGGCCAGTCCAATTTCATGCCGAGCCACAAGCGGCCTGGCCCAATTTACACCTCTAAGAGAGAGCAAATAGAATATTTTCTTAGTTTATTGGTAACCAATGGAAGGTTAGAGATCAGGCAAGCAACAAAGGAAAGAAAGGAGAAAAGTAGACTAAGCCAACAGGAAAGAGATTAACCATATGACCCTCAATGTAGAGGAAATTGCTGAAGAAACAAGGTGAAGAAAAATTGATGATCTTGACTTGAAACAGAAAGAAGCAAGGGAAAATTAAACTTGAAAACAACATCCAAAGCCCCTTCTAGTTCAACTTCTCTCTTTCCCATTTTGCTATTCTTTTTTGCCTTTTCTCCAGAAGTCATTACAGTACTAGCAAAGGGTATTTACTGTCTTTTGGATCAAACTCTGATTTAATGTTCTCAACAGTCAATCCCATGCCCGAGACAGTGTAAAGTTGGGCCCGTAGCCCGGCCCGTGAACAGATCTTGGGACATATGAAAAACACTAAAATACAAAATTGGACATGCATCGGTCCTCCCAATTCAAAGTATGCAGAATTCGAGGAGCCAGACCCTGAGGTTAACCAATGTAGCCTTATAAGGATGGATAGACCTCATTTCTAAAAAGATGACCAACCTTTTTTTTCAGATACAGGGATGATACAGTAATCGAGACCGTCAATCAAGGGAATGTATTCCCTTCACCAATCATTGGCTCCAACCTTGTATTGGAGCCTTCCTCAAAATAACATTGGCCATTACATTTACACTTCAACTGAAAAGAAACCCACAAGAGGATTTATGCTCCACAAATGGCAAGGGTCTTCTTCAATGAATCCCATTTGTTCCTGCTTAGTCCCCTTCATTTCAGAAATTGTTTCCATTTCTATATCTGTTTCTTCCTCATTTCCTCCATTTCATCTGTTTCTAAGGTTTCTTTCAGTTTCTTACAAACGGTGACAACATTCTGCCTAAATAATAGACACAGGTGATAAATAAAACAATACTGAAGATTCGGGCTATATAATTTCATTTTTTAAGGACAAAAGAGAATTTCATTAAAAACAGAAAAAAAAAGAGGCACAATGCAAGACAGTTGGTTGTCAAGCTGACATACCCACCAAATTCCAGACAAACTCAAATTCATCGTTACAAGGTTGCAAATCTAGTGTACTCCAGAAGTTCTCTAACAGATCAGTTCTGTTCACTTGATCGAAATCTGGAAGATGAAGAACCCAATCTGAAGCTAGTTTACCCACTGTTGCTACCGGATGATCAATGCTCTTTCTTCCATAATACAAAATTTAAAACAAAAAGCAAGTGCTAAGGAGGAGATACTAGACTTCTGGTTGATTAATGAAATTGTTGTTATTGATAAAAAAAAAGGAGATACCAAACAATTCTTACATACCTTGGCAATTCACAGTAGTTAAGATTCCACCTGTATTTGAGGTACAGCTTTTCAGGTCTACTGTACCTTTCACAATCAAACTCTGGAATCTCTAAAGGGACACCTCAAAGAATCATAGATAGGATATAAAGCATCATAGATCCAACTCCTTTGAAACAAATTGCAGCTACCTGCTAGTTTTCTAACCCTCAAGCTTCTCACATGCTTAAAACTGCTTTTTTTCTTGCTTGTTTTAGGAACAAAACATTAAGGAAATCACAGAGAACAAAGCTTGGAATTAAGAACCCGTCTCAGATTGTGATCCGAAAAAGAAAAAGATAAGGAGTGACAAAATGCGGTGCCATACTAAATTCATATAAAGAGAAGATTTATGGGGAGAAGTGAGATAAGAGTTGGAAATGGTAAAAGCAAAAGGCTTAAAGGAAATGAAAATAAATAAAATATAGTTGGCAATTCTTGGGCCTTCCGATATCTTATTTCTGACATGATATGGAAAAGCTTGGATATATACCTTTTAGTGGAAATGTGGGGTCACATTTCTTATTAGTTTACAAAAAGAAAAAATTAATTTGTCGGTATTTGTTTCTAAATAATTTTTTTTTCTTCCATTTAAAATACCAGAAGCTGCCAAGGTACACAAACTGTACAACAACATAGTTTTCCTGACCTTGGTATAGCCAAGGTAGCCTCCAGGCCTTGAAAATTTTGCCATGCGTCCCAAGTTTATTCAACAAGATTGGTAAATGACAAAATTCCAGAATAGCTTTTCTGGTTTCAATTCAATATACAATAGCAGGCAAATATGAATTTGCTGCCACCAGTTCTTTAAGCACATATCCTTTATGTTTCTCTACCTGTAAACATTTCTGGTTCTTCGACTTTTAAGGAGACGGCCAAAGGTGGCCAATGCGTCATGAAATTTACGGATTTTGAGGAAACCCATTACCATGGAAACTTCATTTTCTGTGAATTCTGCCTTCTTCATGACCAAATCAACAAGCTTGATCAGAGTGTCCTCCATTGATAAAGCACAAAGACCTTCAGTCAGCATGGAGAACGAGGAGGGTTCTGGTAGATATCCTTTCTCTGTCATCTCAACCACAAAATCAACAGCTTCTCCAATTGGACCTCCTCCACAGCAAAGGCCACGGAAAACAATCTTATAAGTGATGGCATCTGGAGGATCACCCTTTTCAATCATTTCTCTGAAAAGCCTCATTGCTTCTCTTGTTCTCTGTCGTTTAAATAGTGCTTGAATTACAGGGTTATAGGCCTGTGGGGCTGGAACCATTCCTTTCATCTGAACAGTTCTGAGGAGTCTGCTGGCAAGCTCAACTCTACCAGCTTTACACAATCCACCAATCAGGGTACCATATGTGACTGCATCTGGCTCACACCCATTTGAAGTCATAGTTTGGACAATATCAGCTGCCTTCTTTATATCTCCTGCCCTGCAGAAATGTGTGAGCAACGAGTTGTAGGTGAATTTGTCAGGTTTCAACCCTTCCATTAGCATTTGGTCCATAAGCTGAGCAGCTTCGTCCACCCTCTTGTTCTTACACAGGCCATCAATGAGAGTGTTATAAGTCACCATGTTCCTTGAAACTCCTTGCAATTCCATCTGATCAAAGACCTCTTCCGCTTCTTCAATTCGTTGATTTTTACAGAACCCATCTATCAAAGTATTATATGTAACTACATTGCGTGCACAGCCTTTTGACTCCATTTCTTTCAGAAGCCCTAGTGCTTCCTCTAGCCTCCCTTTAGAACAGAGACTGTCAATCAGCACATTGTAGGTAAACTCATCTGGTGGGCACCCATGATTCTTCATTTCCTCAAACAGTTCCATTGCTATGCCATGGTCACCAGAGATGCAGAGACCATGCATTAGAGAATTAAATGTACATACATCAGGTAAAAGTCCCTTGGTTGAAAGGCCACGAGCAAGTTCAGTGGCTTCTTCAACCCTGTTCTCCTTACACATGGTGCTGATAAGGGTGTTGTAGGTGACAGTATTTGGGAAACAACCCCTGCATACCATCAGATTAAGGACATCAATGGCATCTTCAATTTCACCAGATTTGCACAGTCCAGATATCAAGGTGTTGTAAGTGAAGATATCTGGATCAAATCCCTCCTGAAGCATCACATCCAATATCTCTAAGGCATGCTTAACATGCCCAGCTTTGCACAAACCATTCACCAAAGTATTAAAAGTGAATTTATCAGGACAAAATCCCTCAAGGGACATTTCCTGTATGAGGTTCAAAGCTTCTTCTACCTTCCCCTCTTTGCAGAATCCATGGACAAGAACATTAACTGTTACATTGCTCATAGTGCATCCAGTTTCCACCATTCTTTCTTTCATCCTCAATGCTCCTTCCATATTTCTTTCTTCTATAAAACCTTGCATGAGAGTTGTGAAGGTTTTCTCATCTGGAACCAAACCATAACTAGACATCTCCTCCATCATTGAAACTGCAGGCCTTATCTGGTGGGCTCTACACAACGCCTTGATCAATATATTGAAAGTTGAAACATCTGGTTCGATCCCCCTACTACACATGGAAGAATGCAGGGACTCAACCAGTTTTAACTTGTTCCCCTCGACAAGAATATTCAACAAGAAATTATAAGTATGCGTATCAGGTTTCAAGCCAAACTCTTGTTCCATTATTCTAAGCGTATCAATAGCTTCATCAAAGAAATTAAATCTCGCGTAGCATTCAATGAAGATGAGGAAGGTACCTTTATCTATCTCACATCCAGAGAGATTCATCTCCTTCAGGAGATGATTCATTGACTCGAAAGATCCCACCTTACCGAGTTGTTGAAGGATCTCTTGGTATGTTGATGAAGTGGGAACGAAATTTGGCTGCTTTGATGCCCAATCGAAGACACGGAGTGCAGATTCAGCATCATTCTGGCGACGGAGGACACCGAGGAGGTCTTTTGGGGTGAAATTTGGAGGAAGTTGATGGATTGCAGAGGAAGAAGATGCAGAGACCGGACTCCTATCGGATGATAAAGTTATTGTTAGCTCATTGTGAGGTTTCAGGGACGCCGAGGAGATGAAGCTGGTGGATCTACGTGAGAGAGATAGAGATGGGCAATGCGATTTTGGAGGAGGGAGACAAGAAGGATAGCATTTCAGAGAGGAGGAGAACATCATAGTGGCAAGGCTATCAAGAAAAGGAGTTCTGGAACTTGTGAAATGGAGGAACTAACAGAGCCTCTCTCTCTCTCTCTCTCACTGGTTTAGGCTTAGTTGTAGTGGCGTTAGAAAGGAGAAACTACTGCACAAACTAAACAATTCCAGAAAGCAAAGAAGGAAGGCTTATACAGTGCAAGAAGATGAAATAGGTTTTAAATTCTGATGGAAGTAAAGCAGAAACACATTATCACAAACAAACAAACAAAAAGAGGAAAAAACAGTGACGAGGAAGAGATTAGAAACCAGAAGGAAGAGGAAGATGCAGAACCCTTTCTTGTACGTTCATCTTCTCTTTCTCCTGGTCTTTGGAAGCTTGAGCTTTCTTGAGTTTCTCCGTTCTGTAGCAGACGAGAATAAGTAACTCTGTAACTGGCTAGGGGCTGAAGGTCTCCCCGCTTGTTGAGTATCTTTCCTTTCTCTCCGCGCTCTCTATTTCTCTCTCTCACCCTGAGATTTCAACGTTTGGATTTTCTTTATCAGGTGGGAGGGTGGGATATATTCGCTTGATTTTTTAGAAATTCGCTTGATTTTTCAGAAATTCTTGAGCGAAAAAAAAAGTCAATGAAGAGCAAAATATGGAATTAACTAAAGAGATCTCAAACCACGAAATTTGGGAAATAGTAAAGTCCGTGAGAGACCTAAAAGCCACTAGGTCGGTATTGGGATGAAATAGGACCATCTTTACAAAACTATTAAAGCATTCTTTCACATTGGAAAAATGACTTAGAGAAATCAATAAAACCTTTTTAGCTCTAATCCCAAAATGTGAGAAGAGAGTGTAGAGAATTATAAACCTATCAACCTCTGTAATGTAATTTATAAATAATTGATAAAATTCTGGTTAATAGAATGAAACTGTTAATGAATTAATTGCACATTTTTAGAATGTCTTTGTACTAGGTGGGCAAATCACAGACAATATACTAATTGCATATGAAATATTGAACACAATGAAACAGAAAAAAAAAGGCAAAGAGGGCATCATGGCCTATAAAATAAAAAGCTTCAAACCCACGGGGGAAATTAGGTAGGGCGACCCCTTGTCTATCTACTTATTTGTGATTTGTAGTGATGTACTATCTAAATTCATCCTTAAAGAAAATTTGGGGTGTGTGGTCAAGGATCCAATATTCCTCTAATATAGTTTGTGTATGATTGCTTCATTTTTTTTAAAGAAAATTTGGAAAATGCAACAAAAATCAAAGACTTGATGGAAAAATGTGCTCAAGCTTCAGGACAAAAACCAAATTTCAACAAATCAACTATCATGTTCTCAAAAAAAATATTCATAGGAAAGTTCAAGGGATAATATCAAGAATTTTGAGAATAGTAGTACATAGAAGATAAAGTTAAAAAAAAAAAAAAAAAAAAAAAAAAAAAAACTTACTTGGGAGCTCCCTTAATTGACACAAGAGTGACATCACAAACTTTTGAGAACTAGTAAAAGTGCATGCGCGTTGCATGTGGTGATGTATATATTGTCGTTCCAACTCAAAGACCTAATTTCAAATGTGTTTTTAGTTTCTATCAAAGTTTTCAACATGCGGTTGAACCATAGAGTTGGATTTATTGGTTTGTCAATTGGACACATTTTTTTAGTTTGTTTTAACCTAAACCAATTTATTACAAAAAAAGAAAAAAAAAACATTGACTTGGCCAAGAACCAAATGTGGTCCTTATCGATAGAACCACTAACCTATTTAACCAAGAAAATGGGCTATGGTTAATACATTAATTTGTTTTTATTTTTTGTATTTTAGCTATTTATATTTTTATTAACAATAATTCTCATTTTTTCATTTTTTCAAATATATTTTTGTTTAGTATGAAGAATATATAATATTAATACATTTACAAAATTTTCCATAAAATTTATAAAAAAATTCTATATTTTTATATTTTATTATTTAATTTATGACATAATAAAATTTAGTTATTTGACAAGAGGAAATGGAATTCTAATATATTGTTTGATATTCATTTTTAATATTGGGATCAAATCAATTTATTAGACTAATTAGCTGACCACCCAATTCAAGATTGTAGGTTCATTTACCACCAAACCACTTGCCTATGGTGGCCTAACTAATTAAATCATGGAACCATTTGACATGGTTAGTGGAGCCATGTGTTAGACATTAATGCTTTATTTTTTTTCCTAATTTTTATCCCATTCCCATCATTAATGAAAATAATTCTCATTTATCATACTTTTTTTTTATATGATGAATATATAATATCATAGGATGCATTCAAATTTATTTACTTTTTTCTATAATTTTGTGTATTTTATTATTTAATTATAACATCATGTGTTGATCCATTTGATATGGACAATTGAACCACTAATCCACCACTTGGATGGAAAAAGCCATTTTGCTTTTTTGGTTGATTTTAAATCATGTATTCCATTTTCATTATTAATAAAAGTAATTCTTATTTTCATATTTATTTTTGTTTAATATTATAAATATATAACATTATAATTGTATCAAAATGCTTTATACGAAGCTTATATTTCTTTGAATTTCTATTGTTTTTTTTTTTAATTTTTATTTCTTAGTTATGACATCATAGATTGACCCATTTGACCTACAAGATTAGATTGTTAACCTACCATCTAGATTTGGGATTGGTTTCATTTTCAGACTGGTTTTTAATTTTGCATTTAATTTATATCACTAATAAAATAATTATTATTCATCATACTTATTTTTATTTATATGATTAATATATAATATTATAGATGTGCCCAAAATTGTTTCATTTTTTGGTTATTCTATTTTAAATATTTTATTTTTAATTATACATCAAGAATTAACCCATTTGATCTGAAAGATTGAACCACTAATTTTCTCCCTAGATAGGAAAATTGTTTCATTTCCGAGAGGTTTTAAGTTCTATATTCCGTGTCCATCATTAATAAAATTATGTCTATTTTATCATACTTATTTTTTTAATATGGCAAATATAATAATAGAAATGTATCCAAAATTTTCAAAATTTCTTTATTTTCTATATTTTTATATTTCTATTTATTATTTATTTATGACATCATGGAATTGTCCATTTGACCCAAATGGTTGAACTGCTTACTCACCACCTAGATGGAAAAATATTATTTTATTTCTAGGTTTATTTTAAAAATATAAAATTTCATTATATAAATAACTATTGTGTATTGATTTATTAGTGGAATTTAATGATGAAAAACAAAAGTATAAATGTTGGATTGAGAGAGAGAGAGAGAGAGAGAGAGAGAGTGTAATTTATTTATTGACTTAAATGTGAGACTTGATGAGAGGTAATAATTGAATGCACTTAATAGTATTATTTTAATTGCATTTTCTACTTAAATCTTGTATTTCATTTTCATCATTAATAAAAGTAATTCTTATTTTTATATTTAATATTATGAATATATAACATTAGAACTATATTAAAATGCTTTATACAAAGTTTATATTTTTCTCTAAGATTCTATATATTTTTTAAGATTTATTACTTAGTTATGACATCATAGGTTGACCTATTTTACCTAGAAGATTAGATCGTTGACCTACCATCTAAATATAAAAATGGTTTCATTTTCAGGCTGGTTATAAAATTTGCATTCAATTTATATCACTAATAAAATAATTATTATTCATCATACTTCATTTTTTTTGTTTATATGATTAAGATATAATATTATAGATGTAGGGGTGAGCAGTCGGTTTATTCGGTTAAAAACCAAGCCGAATAAATTGAAAATTTTTAAAACCAAACTAAAAAATAAAAACCAAAACGAAACCGAATAATAAAAAACCAAAATTTTTGATTTGGCTTTTAGCTATTTCGATTAAAACCAAATTTTAATAAGTATATACCATATTATGTACATTATAACATATAATATATAATATATATCATGAAAGGAAATTTCATTATATTATATATTAATATATAAATAATATTATATATATTATATATTGCATATGATATACAAAGTTCAATTTATTCAGTTTACCAATCTGATTCTAAAAACCAAATTAACCAAAATCCTAAGAAAACAAACCAAATTATGATCACCCCTATAATATATGTGCCCAAAATTGTTTTGTATTTTTTTTTATTATTCTATTTTAGAAAAATTATTTTTAATTATACATCATGAGTTAACCCATTTGACCTTAAAGGTTGAACCACTAAGGCTGTTCGGTAACCCACTTTTCAAATCACTTATTATGTTTTTAAGCACTTATTGGGGTGGGAATGTTTGGTAAGCTACTTTCCCATAAGTGCTTATATTGACACAAATAACAATTTTAGCCGTCACTTCACTCATACATATATACAGTGCTTTTCACATGTTATATTATACATTTCAACTAACCCACCCGTGAATCGCCATGTGGACCCAATTAATAATAATCATAATAATAATAAATAAATAAATAACAAATAATAATAATAACTAATATTAACAAATAATGAATAATATTGATAAATAACAATTTACTGCAAGGAAGTGCTTTTAATGTGCAGTTTTCACAAATTACTTCAACAAAGCACTTTCAAGACGTAGTTTTGACAAAATATTTTCAGAAAGTACTTTTAAGGCGCAGTTTTCACAAAATACTTCTAGAAAATGCTTTTAAGGTGCAGTTTTCACAAAAATACTTATAAAAAGTACTTCCAAGATGTAGTTTTCACAAAATACTTCTAGAAAGTACTTTTAAGACGCAGTTTTCACAAAATACTTCTAGAAAGTGCTTTTAAGGCGCACTAAGATTAAATGAGAAAAAAAAACCTCTTGTCGCCAGTTGCTGGACGGTGAATCTGTTGCTGTTCAAACAAGAGAGTTCAAATGTAGATCTATAAAGAATAGGGAGTTCAAGTTAGAAAAAAAAAACCCAAAAAAAAAAAAACAAAAAGATTAAATGAGAAAAAAAACTTCAAAAAATAGTAGATAGTGGTCAAACGATAGGTCCGCCGGAAAGTGCTTTTAAGGCACAGTTTTCGCAAAATACTTCCAAAAAGTGCTTTTAAGGCGTAGTTTTCACAAAATACTTATAGAAGATGTAGTTAAAGATCAATTTTCACAAACAAATTCCATGTCCATATTTGATTAATGTGCTCTAAAGTAACATAAAAGTGCGAACATTTGTAAAATTGCATCTCATTTGGACATGTACAACATGCTCAGTGTAATAAGTCCAACTAGCAGAACATACATGGATGCCTAGTACACATAGGTTAATCTGGATGCATCATTCCTGTTAGATGGCCCAACAGTTGAAGAATCATGTAAAGCTATAAATATTGGTGATAGAGACTAAGAATGATAAATAAGTAGAATAAGGAAGCTTGTACCCTGGAGAATGGTAGTATGATTCTATGGAGTCTTTAGAAAAATCGAAATAGTACTTCTTTTAATAATAAAAATTACCCTCCCCACTTATTGGTTGAGAAAGCTAGACCGTGCCAATTACAGTTTCATCAGGTGGTGAGGTTAAATTCTTTGGTGTTGAGAGAGGAATCGAAATGTGTGCAAGCCGATTGATATTGCGATCAACAGAAGAGATCAAGATTAATTTTGATGCATCTAAATGGTATAATGGTTGTTGTGCAGGTGGTGTAGTTGCTCATGATTGTAACAGAAGAGTCTATTTGTTGGTCCCGTCCCATCAGAAGCCTACATGCGTCAGGCGGCATGGTTCAGAGCAGACCCAATCAGGGCGTGCGCATAACAAAGCTTGGTGGGACTTGCGATGCTAATAGCGCGGGGTCACTTGGCAACCTCGGATGGTTGCGCTCCTCGTGTATGGTTCGCATCCGGGCCGTCCGATCTCACCTACTTTCAGATGACCTCAAGTATAAATACAGGATGGCCCCCTCAAGGTATAGAATCCAAAACTTAAGACTCTCAAGCTCTCCTTGAGATCCCTTATCCTCCTTTATGTTCTTGTCTGAGCCCTCGGCCACCTCGTACTAATTTGACCATTGGAGTCTTCGCCTCGGATGTCAACCCGGGGCCTTTGACGTGTTCTCTCACCTCGTAGGATCTATCTACCCGCCCTTTGCCACTTCAGACACCTCGGGCCTCGGGCACCTCGCACCTCGAACACCTTGACGAAAGCATGAAAATGCATATCTAAAGCATGCTCAACAATTGACATTTGTAAAATAGAGAGCTTAAAAGTAATATTTTTCCATAATAATTTTATAAATGTCAATTTTTATGCTGAAAATATTAATAATTGAATGGAGGAAAGCCCAAACATAGGTCCAAGAAACCCAAACCCAAGTTCCATGGCCCAAGTATGAGTGCTGATTCGTTTCCCGTTTTACTCTGAACAGGGTCCGGTATTTTGAGTATATCTTTCTTTAAAGATGTCAAAATTCGGTGATTCTTGAGGCTATGGATAGCTAAGAGATAGAGATACAATTCATCTGTTGATAGCTTTCTCTAAATCAATATATATTTAGGCGAAAATTGGGGGATAAGACGGGCATCCGGGATGAGAAAATTGAGGAGCCTGGCAGCACAATAAAAAAGAAAAATCTGATAAAAAAGGGGACGACATTCAGAGGATATTGGGCATTATTTTCTCAGCCTTTCACATAGGAGAAGATGGGAGAATGACATCCAAATGCAGCTAAAGCTTCAACAAGGTTAGGGAGGATCTTGATCGATGAGTTTTACTTGTTATTTTACTTTGATTCCTTGAGGGATTTCAATGTTTAATTTTGTTCTTGAGAGATTTCTTTTATTATTTTGATAAACCCTGAAGTTATATTCTTCAATTTCCATATAAGATTAGTCATGCTCTTTTTATGTGCAATTTGTTAGAAAATAATTGATTGGGTAGATTTATTTTATGGGTTGATCATTGACTGCAATACTGTCAATCTAATATATTGTTGTTCTTGGGTAGCTTGTAAGAATAGATCATTCTGTTCTCCATCGAAAATTAATTCTCTCAGAACAAATACTTTTGTTCTTGTCGTTGGTTTCAAAGTTATATTTTCCGATTGTTTGTTTGGGATGTAAAACTTGCAATTGAATAATAAATAGGAATCAAAGTCGGTACCAGTTAAGCAAATCGATCAAGTGAATCTTGAAGCCTTGTTCATCACAAACTACTTTTCATCCTTTAATCTTAGTTACTTTTATTCAAATATTTTTGCGCTTCTTTTATTTTTAGAAAATCATTTTTTCTAGGTTATTCACTCTTAGCGATAACTCCTTTTGTTGGTTTAATCAGCTTCTCTATGGATTCGACACCTAAAGCTACGCTTCAACGACCGCTTAGCCAAGGGTAATAAATTTGGGTGAGACACAACTCAACTTAGGAATGAATTGACAGTGTTGACCTCGGCCAACCCGAGCTTCAACAATTGGCATCGTCTATGGTAACGTCACTAAGACTTCCCTCCACTCAACTTAAAACTAAAAGAACAAACTCCTAAGCCTCAGCCAACATGGTGAGGAACGGCAGGGACACCTAGAACCTGGTCACAGCCAAACAGCTTCAAGCAGTCCTCGACCGGCTGAACCACCTCACCTGACGGGTTGATGAGGCATACCCCCAGGCAGGAGGCCATCCCTAGGGCGAGTCCATAGACCTACTAGCCCTTGGCCTCGCCGATTCCCATCGGGCCAATCCTTCAAAATCCGACAGCAACCAGCGTGCCAGCCAGCCGCTGAGAACCTCAAGACTCCGAATAGCATCACCGCTGCTGAAGAAGAGGGAATTCCCGGGATGAAGGTGGGTGCCCCAACCATCGCAGCCCCCTCTTGAAAGTTGAGGGCCGATGCCGCACCTTTTCCTCACAGGTCTCAGACCTTTGAGACCTCCTGAACAACTACTGAGCCAGAAGGGACAGACATGGCCCTGCATCTGATTATTTGGGGGTCCGGGTTGACCCACACCGAGTTCGCAAAGACCAGAACGGAGCATAGGCCCCCTCAACTAGCGGATCATAGACCTGCAAGCCTAGCTCAGAGCTGTCAAGGATGAGCTCCGCCAAGTCAAAGAAAGCCGCCCTGAAGCCTTGGCCAACCAGAGCCATCTGACCAAAAGGATGGACACCTTCACCTCAAACATAATCTTCGAGCCCCTCCCCCCACACTTCAAAGCAACCACGCTGGAGATGTACGACGGGATGACCGACCCAGATGATCACTGGAAAGTTTCAAGGCGTTCATGCTCCTTTATGAATACTCTGACGCCCTGATGTGCTGGACTTTCCACACCACCTTCAAGGGGGTGGCCAAGCGCTGGTTCTCCGGACTCTTACCTCGCTTTATCAGTTCGTGGGAGCAATTTGCCAGTCTCTTCCTCGCTCACTTCATCGGCAGTAAGCGGTTCTAGAAGAGTGTCGTCGCCTTGATGTTAGTCAAGCAGAAGTGCGGTGAAAGCTTGTGGTCCTACATTGACCACTTCAAGAAAGAAGAACTCGAGGTCCGCCACCTCGACCCCATGGTCTCCATGCACACCGCCATCAATGACCTCCTGCCCGGCTCGACCCTCAAGTGCTCGGTAACTAAGAACCTACCGAAGTCTAAGGCATAATTTCTCAAGAAAGCTCAGAAGTACATCGCAACTGAGGAGGCCTCGGCCGACGACCGCCAAGAGATAGAGTCTGACCACCAACATGGAGGCCCAGAGAAGAGAAGGAAGAATGGGGACCACCAGAACAACAACAATAAAGACAACAAGAAGCCACTAGCCTCAACCCTGGCTTACAATCAATACATGCCACTCAACTCCACTTGGACTTAGATCCTGATGTAGGTCGAGAAGGAGGAATATATGAAGTGGCTGGAGAAAATGAAGAGGAACCACAAGAGGGGAAACCCAAAAAAGTACTACAATTACCACCGCGACATCGGTCACGATATCGAGGACTGCTACAAGTTGAAGAATGAGATAGAGTCCCTCATCCACTGCGGCCATCTCAAGTAGTACGTCGGAGGCGAGGCTAGGGCCTATCCTTCCACCACCAATAGCAGCAGCAGTAGCACCAAGAACTAGCCGACGTCATCGACGTCAAAGTCAGGTGATCGGCCTTGGGTGGAGCCTTAGCCTCAGCCCGCAAGGTCTATGCTAGGCAGTTGAACATCCAGGGGCCAGCCCCCAAGAAGTCAAAGCAAGAAGAAGCCCTCACATTCACAAACAAGTACTTAAAGGGGGTCACAGTCCCCCATGATGTCGAGCTAGTGATCTCGGCCATCGTCACAAATTTCATGGTGAAGAGGATCTTAGTAGACATCAGCTCCTTGGACGACATCTTCTTCTACAAAGAATTTGAGAAGATGAAGCTGACACCCGAGTGCCTACAGCCCACCGACGTCCCACTCATAAGCTTCTCTACCAACGTAGTTAGGCTGAAAGGAAGAATTACCCTACCTATCATGGTAAGGACAGAGTCTTGGCAAGTGACGAGGATGAATGAGTTCCTAGTCATGAGGATCGGCTCCCCTTACAATGCCATTATCAGGAGACTGACCCTCCACCATCTCCTCCTACCACCGATCACGACATCGATGTCATTCGTGGGGATCAACAAGCAGCCCGCCAGTGTTATGTGGCAGCATTGAAGGGAAAGAACAAAGAAGCACTGCCACTCGAGGGTCTCGACCTCAGGGAGGAGCCAGAGAGCTGAGGCTAGCCAGCCAAGAACCTCGTCTAGGTTCCCCTCGATGAGCCCAAGCCCGAGAAAAAAGTCCACGTCCAGTCCAACCTTCCCCCAGAAAGCTTGTCTAAACTGGTAAGTTTCCTCAGAACCAATGCCAATGTCTTTGCTTGGTCTACTGCTGACATGCCCAGAATTGACCCTTCGGTCATTATTCATAGGTTAAACATGGACCCGAGCTCTAGGCTAGTTCGACAAAAAAAGATGAATTTTGCACCAGAGCGTTGGAAGGCCATAGGAGAGGAAGTTGACAAGCTACTCGACGCCAGCTTCATCCGAGAGGTGCACTACCTTAACTGGTTGTCAAATGTGGTTATGGTGAAGAAAGCTAATGGGAAATGGGGGATCCATATTGATTTGACAGACCTCAACTGAGCCTATCTCAAGGACAGTTTTCCTTTGCCGAGGATAGACCACCTCGTCGACGCCACCACAGGGTACGAGCTATTCAGCTTCATGGATGCCTTTTCTGGGTATAACTAGATCAAGATGCACCCTAATGATGAGGAGAAGACCTCATTGATCACCAAGCATGACACATACTATTACAAAGTCATGTCCTTTAGCCTCAAGAATGTCAGGGCCACCTACTAGCGCCTTGTGAATAAGGTATTCATGAATCAGATGGAGAGAAATGTCGAATCCTATGTAGACGACATGGTAGTTGATGAGAATAAAATTTATCATATTTTTATCCTTAAATATTCAGTCTTTTATACTGAATTAGTACTTATTTGGACTCATATTTCTTGTATTTTGGTTCAGGGCATGAAAGAAGGCATTAGGAGAAAAGCAAGGCAAATCGGATGATTTTTCACAGTTTCGGCACCGTTCAGTAATTTGGGAATAACTCTCGTATCCGAGATCCGATTGGGCTGATTCAAGACTCATTGGAAATATAAGAGAGAAAGCTACAACTTTCATGTTTCGGGCTTTCACAGATTCTGCCTACATCGAAATTAAATCTGGGCCCGACGTCGGGGCAAATTCGTAGGAAGGCTCAATTTGCAGCAGAAGCCCAACTTGCAGAGAAGCCTTGTAGCAGCCCAATTCGCAGAGGAAGCCTAATACGAATATAAGAACAAGAAACTGAGAAGAGTCCTACCAGATTTAAATTTGTGATGTAATCCTAGAAAGATAAAGAGATTGAGTTCACTAGATAAAGAGATAAGAATAGGATTAGATTAGGACTTTCTAATTTTGAGGATAAACTCCTAAGAGGAGTTGGAGAGAGGCCCTCCTCCTAAAGCTATATAGAGGGGGGGTGGACCAGCTTTAGGCATCAAGAAGCAGAGGAGCAATCAGTCAAGAAAGCAAGAAGACTGCAAGAAGAAGGTGGCAGCAAGGAGAAGAGGAGACATTAGCTCTAAGGGCGACACCATGAGTTCTTTCTTTCCTCTTGTTTATTTTATTTCCTCTAGTATGAACTGATTTATTTGTAGCTAGGACTATGGAAAGCCTAGTCATAACAATGAATACATTTTTATTCTGATTTATCCAAGATCGTGATTTCCATATAGTCTATGAGTTATGTTGCTTAATGCTATTAGGAGTGACCATCTCTTAATTGATTAGGTTTATGTGAATGAATCGAGAGAGGAATTCATATAGCAGACCACATAATTCATGGTGTGAATTGAATGGTATATAGGGGTATATACACATGATTCATTTGAATGTAATAATTTTTCCTTGAACTTAATGCACTTTTACCTTGAGAATTCTAGTTGAGAGATCAAAGGGTTACCTGATAGAAGTAGTTTTAGTATATCTTGAGAGAGGATATTAAATAAAATTGGAAAGACTTCAGCTTATGGGAATGACAAATTATCTTGGGTAATCTCATACATTAATATTCATTGGAATGGTTAGGTGGACCAAAAGTCCTAGTGAATTCAATCAATTGTTACATACTTCAGCATTGGTTACTTCTGGTCTTGTTTTCTTTTTCTGCTTTTCACTAGTTTTTATCTTCAAATCTGAAATTCGATTGTCCAAAGAATTAAGGAAGGCTGTAGTTCTAATACTTATTTTGTTAAATCCTCATGGGAATGATATTTTTATACTACTTGATAACTAGTGCACTTGCTAGGGTTATAATTATAGCTATCAGTAGTAAAAAGCCTAAAGTTCGAAGCACACACCTCAGACCTGGCTGAGACCTTTGACACCTTGTGGAGGTACAACATGAAGCTCGAGCCCAACAATTGTGCCTTCATAATCATATCAGGCAAGTTCTTGGGCTTCGTCGTCACCCAACGAGGCATAGAGGCTAACCCAAAGAAGATCTAGGCCATATTAGATATGGTACTACCTTGGTTGGTCAAGGAGACCCAAAGACTGACCGGCTGAGTGGCCGCCCTCAACCACCTTATGTCAAAGTCGGTTGATCACTGCCAACCCTTCTTCTGAGCCATCAAGAAGCAAAAGGATTTCTAGTGGATGAAAGACTATCAGTACGCCTTCGCAGAACTAAAGTCATACCTCGCCTCGCCTCCCCTCCCAAGAGATATCTTGTACCAATACTTGTCAGCTGTCAGTCGGGGACGAGGCCATCAGCTCGGTACTGATCAAAGATGATGGAGTGCAGAGATTGATCTACTATGTCAGCAAGGTTCTTTGCGATTCTGAGACCAGATACCCCGAGGTGGAGAAGTTGGCCTTCGCCTTGGTAGTCTCGACCAGGAAGCTCAGGCCGTATTTTCAAGCCCACACAATCACAGTCCTGACCAATCAACCCTTCACGGCCATCATAACTAAGCTCGAGACCTCAGGATGACTAACCAAGTGGGCTGTCGAGTTGTCTGAGTTCGACCTCTAGTACTAGCCAAGGCCTGTGATCAAAGTCCAAGCCTTGGTGGACATCGTGACAAAATGCACCCTTAGCCGACCCTAGAAGATGAAGAGAGACCACCTTGGCTGGCCGAGGAAGCTTGGACCACTTGGAAGCTTTTCGTTGATGGATCATCCAATTCCATGGGAAGTGGAGTTGGCCTTATCCTCCTCACCCCAGAAAAAACCAAAGTGGAATATGCGTTGAGGTTTGAATTATCGACATCCAACAATGAAGTCGAATACGAAGCCCTCCTCGCCGGACTGCCACTCGTGAAGGACCTCAGCTTAAAACACATTGATGTCTTTAGCAACTCCCAACTGGTGGTGAACTAAGTGAACGACAAGTACAAGGCTAGAGAACAAAGCATGGCTAAGTACCTCACCGAAATGCAAGAACTAGCCTGCCACTTCCAACACTTCTGTCTGTAGCAAGTCCCACGGTTCAAGAACATAAGAGTTGACGCCCTATCCAAGTTGGCGAGCACCTCCGGTGCAACCCTCGGCCGCATGATTCGCGTGAAGAAGTTAGCTTGGAACTCCATAGAGGAAGCTCATGTCCTCCTAGTCCAGGCTAAGCCGTCGTGGATGGGTTTCATCATCAACTTCCTCATTACCAAGCAGTTGCCCTACCCCCGATGCCTCCGCTAGGAGGAGGGCGAGTACGTGCTTCAAGAGATCCACAAAGGCAAATGCAACAACCACCTCAGAGGTAGAGCCTTGGCTCAAAAGGCACTCAGGCAAGGGTACTTTTGGCCGATGGTTCAGAAAGACACAACCGAATTTGTGCGAAAATGTGACAAGTGCCAAAGACACTCGAACATCTCCCATCGACTAGCCACAAACCTATCAGCCCTCAGCAACCCTTGGCCCTTTGCCAAGTGGGGCATGGATCTCCTCGGCCCCTTTACAGGAAGCAGAAAGTACCTCGTTGTTACCATTGATTATTTCACCAAGTGGGTCGAACCGTTGAAGTTGAGCCCCTAGCCACCATCATAGTTCGAGTGATTCAAAGTTTCTTCTGGAAGAACATTATTTGCCGCTTCAGCCTCCCCTACATGCTAGTCACTGACAACAGAAAACAGTTTGACGACAAAAGGTTCCGAGAATGGTGTGCCTCCCTCAGCATCAAGCAGTAGTATACCTCAATAGGCTACCCTCAGACGAATAGCCTGGCCGAGGTCACCAACCAAACTATACTAGATAGACTGAAGATCAGACTCGATAGAGCAAAAGGTATTTGGGTTGACGAATTAAGCAACGTCTTGGGGGCATACCGGGCGGTGCCTCGAACAACCACGGGAGAAACCCCTTTCAACCTAACATACGACACTGAGGCTATCATTCTTGCAGAGTTCGGCCAGCCAACGCTTTGAACCGAGGCGTGCAATGAGGCCGAGAATAGTGAAGAACTCAGAACAAACTTGGACCTGTTGGAAGAAGTTCGTGAGTAGGCACAGATAAGAGTAGCAGCCTACCAACAGAGGGTAGTTTGCTACTACAACTCAAGGGTAAAGGAGAGACACTACCGAGAAGGAGACCTCGTCCTTAGAAAAGTCATGGTAACCGAGCCTGGCGTAGGCAAGCTCAGTCCCAACTGGGAAGGTCGCTACAAGGTTAAACAAGTCGTCGGCCCCAACACCTTTTGGCTCGAGCACTTACATGGAAGACCAGTTCCCGAGACATGGAAGTCAGAGAATCTCCGAATGTACTACCAATGAATGTAACTCCTATTGGTTGAACAATGAATAATAGTGCAAAGGTTTTCACCTCAGCTCAATCTTTTGTTGTGAAAGTTCTTAAGTGGCCAGGACCCCTCGGCCACATGGCCAGCCAATGCATACAACCTCCCTCGAGGTCCCACACTCGAACTAGATGGTGGGTGGGAGACACAGTTCTTAACGAACTAGACGTCCACCTAACAAGAAAGACAACATCCTTACCAAACAGGACACATCGGCAAGCATCCTCGGCCCATAACGAACAAACACTAAAGTATCTCGCCAAACAGGAAAGACAGTGTCCTCGGTCAAGTGCACCTCGGTAACGATGGCCGCCCGAAGGACCATCCCCATGGAACCTTAATATAAGTAATCCAAATCAAACAACATTTTCCCTTTGCCCCGAGCATTCGGCGGCGCCAAGCCACCTCGACCCAACACCCCGAGCACCTTCGCGGCATCAGGCCACCTCGAACCTTCACCCCGAACACCTCGACAACTGATGGCCACCTTGGCTACCCTATACTTAGCACAATAATCCAGAGGGGAAGCAACCCCGATTACCTTGGTGGTTCACCTCGGCCTTGCCCAAACGATCCTCGTAGGAACAAAGCCAAGAGATATGATGGCAGCCCCCCTTTCGATGAGGAGAGGGGCTCCTATCAGCTCGGCCTCGGTCAATGCGCTTTAAACTTCCTAAAGTGAGCAACCAAGTAATGAGCCACTTCAAGCAACAAATTTTGCTACCTGTGACCTCTTGAAAGGGTGGAGGGGGGGGGGCATAGGCCCCTCAGGAAAAAAAAGAGAAAAATATAGAGATTCACTAAGGTGCAAGGTATGCAAAAGACGTTTCATTAACTATTCAATGTTCAATAGTTACAAAAAACCTCGACGATGGGGTGGCCGAGCCCCCTTTACAAAAATATAAACAAAAAATCCTCAGCGGTGGCAACGTCGACAGGCACCTCAAAAGAGACCTCGGGAGGAAGGGAGTCTAGGAGCACCCTCAGCTCGTCCAATAGAAAGTCAGGCATAAGCTTCAGCAAGAATGGCGTCGGATGCATAATTGGCTAAGCACTTCTGGTACTCCGCCATCCATTTCCAGACAATAATGGCGTCCCAAAATTTGGCCTCGGTCTCAGCCGCTCGAGCCTCAGCCTCCACAAATCACTTCTGCGCCTCCAATGCGATGCCGTCGAGACGGGCACGTTCTAGCTCAAACTTCTTTAGCTGTTCTTGAAGTCTGGTGAGACGAGCCTGCTCAGTCTTCACGTCATCCTCCTGTGTCTGCCAGAGCTGTTTCTCCTCTTCCAAGGCCGAGACGACTACATCTTGGTTGCTCTTACCAGAAGCATCCCGCACCGCAAGCTCCTCATTTTTCTTCGCAACACGGTCCAAGCGATCGAGAAGGAGACCGTCCCGGTCCCCCAGGCTGACGTAATGTCGATAGGTAGCAAACTAACCTCTATCAACAAAGTAAACAAAAACAAATAAATAGCAAACCGGAGGCTAGTCGAAAACTCACCTTGTCCAAGAAGTCTAGACCCTGTTCCCGAACGATGAGAGGGTCACTGTTCATTATGGCGAGACGATCCCTCTGAGGTATCATCCCCTTTATCAGCGCTCGGCTGACACCATTGGCATCAATGGAATCCCCTTCTCGGATATCCAACCGAGGGTAGAACACTTGCCTGGCAATGATCTTTCCCTCCTCTATTGGCTCTGAAGTGGGGTGTGGTGGAGCAGATAAAGGACCAGACACGGGCCTCTTCATTGAAGGCCGCCTCGGAGTAGCGACGACCTCCCACCCTCTCTCACTACCCTCCAAAGGGCAGTCCTTGTGTGCAAGGTTCTTCTCCGAAGGGGGATGAGACCCTTCGGCCGGTCTCCCACTATCGACCCTCCTCGGCTGGCCTCTTTCCTCGGTCCCCTCCACCAATAGGAACCTAAGGCCGATGCATCCTCTTGACCGGTGTAAGCGCCCCCTCGGGGGGCCTCCCTGGGGTTTGTTCCCCAAACGTGCCCACAACCTTCTTTTTCGCTAGTGCTCTCTAATAGCAACCTCTTTGCGTCTAGCGACATCTCTACAAAAAAAGAAAAAGCAATCAGTACCCCAAATGGAGGTAGAAGCCGATAGTAGGACTTCTCCTACCGAGGCGGGCAAGACTGAGCCCGATGAAAACCAAGGCAAAATCCTCTGACACAAGGGGCTTGGCCAGGATCGTCCCCAACACCATGATGTGGGTCATCACTACAGCTTCATCGTCCCGAAGAAGAGGCATGGTCTTCTTGGCGGATAGGTGCATCTCCCCCTAGCCCAACTTGAATGACCAACCCTCGGCCTCTCCGAGGCTTGAAGTAATACACCCAACCTTCAATAGGATGTGACCTTGGTACGAACATGGCATGAAACACCTTCAACGTTAAGTCCACGTCCCTAAGCCGAGCCACTACCAGTAGGGTAATGATGGTCCTAAGGGCATTGGGGGCTAGCTGGCTAAGCGTGATCCCATACCACTTCAGCAGCTCAGTGATCAGTAGATGAAGGGGAAACCTGAGACCGAACTCTAGGAAGTTGTAGTGGACACAGATCAACAGATGATGGTCCACAGCCGATCACCGGTGCTGGGGGTCCTAAGTCTATAGGACCGAAGGATATAGTACCACCTATCCAAGAACTTAACTTGGCCATAGTTTAAGATGTTGTCATGCTTCGAGTGCAGAAGATGCTCTATATAAACCCCTCAAGCAGCGTACTCGGCCACCGTCCTCGGGCTGGGCTCGGGGACCTCTTGCCCCTCTACCACTAGGGGGGACCCCTCGGCCTCCTTCGAAGTCACAGATGCGGCGCTCTCACAAGGAGACTCTCCACCCCGTCGGCTACACTCGGCACCTCCTGGGGCAGACCTCTCCCTTAGCACCTCGACCTCCTGCCACGGGACAGGGACCTCAGCAACCGAGGAGCCTCGCTCGAAGCTAACAGGTGATGGGATTTGATAAGAGCTCACCGCTGATGGATCTGGGAGCTCATAGCACTCCGGGCCGGAGTTGGAATAAGACATCGCCGAGGTGTTTACCTAAGAAGAAGAAGACGAGGGCTTTTGGGAAGTCCTAAGAAGGGTGATCTAACCGAGGGCTTTGGAAGCAAAAGGCTCTTGAAAGCGAAAGCACTCGAAGGAAAATGACGAGAAAGACAAGCGACTAAGGCCCCTATTTAAAAAAGAACGAACAACTCAGATCACGCCTAATCCAACAGTTACGCGGCGACCAGCTCTGCGGCCCCATACACTGTCCGACATGTGCCACTCGCCTTGAGAAGGAAAAGCGACACCGAGAGAACCAACAGGTCTCCTCATCGTGACTCGTAGGTCCTCCTATCCGAGCTAACCCAGCTAACGCACAACCCAATTCGCTTGCATCCCGTCTCCCCTACGGCAGCGACACTGCAACCCATCGCGGGCGCAATCCCGACTCATCGATATGGAGATCCTCATTGTGCGCGATCTGGACCCAATACCAAGATCTGTCTCCCTCGCGACTCGTGACACCAAAGGAAAGTACTCCACCATGCAAATGACTAAGTTACCTACCTAGGCACCCAGGCGCCTTCCCTCGACGCCCACAGCCGAGGCCGAGGCCGAGGCCTCTGCGGACTCACCTCCACACTAGCATGAAGACAAGGCAGGGGGAAAGGCCTCTCCTCGCCCATGTATGACAGTAACTCCAAAGCCGAGGCCAAGGCCTCCCCATAGAAGAAACCTTCACAAGCAAATAGCAAGCCGACACCACCGCAAGTCTCAACACATCGGGTAGGCCCATCAACGCCTCTTAATGCAATCAACACACTCCCTTCGACCAAAGCCGAGGCCCTCAGCTCGGACCTCCGCCACGACCTCGGGAGTGGGGGGCAAATGATGTAGGTGTATATGGTCCCATCCCATCAGAAGCCTACACGCGTTAGGTGGTGCGGTACAGAGCAGACCCAATCAGGGTGCACACAGAATATAGCTCGGCGGGCCTCGCGGAGCCAATAGCGCGGGGTCACCTATGGACCTCAGATGGTCATGCTCCTCGCATACGGATCACATCCGGGCCGTTGGATCCAAAACTTAAGACTCTTGAGCTCTCCTTGAGATCTCTTATCTTCCTTTGTGGCCTTGTCTGAGCCCTCGTTCCTCAGGCCTCGACCACTTCGAATAGACATACTAACTTGACCATCGAAGTCTTTGCCTTGGGTGTCAACCCATGGCCTCTGACGTGTTCTCTCACCTCGCAAGTTCTATCTACCCGCCGTCGGCCACCTCAGACACCTTGGGCCTCGGGCACCTCAAACACCTCAGCTGGACACCTCAACTTAGGAACGAATTTACAGTGTTGACCTCGGCCAACCCGAGCTTGAACACTTACCAAAGGTGACTCCAAATTTATCATGGATGGCTTGCGAGGACATAGAAAACTCCCTTGGATCGTAAAACCCATTGTTGAAGAATGCTACAACATCTATAGGATATTCGAGTTGTTAGTTTCATTTGCACACGTATTTAGGAAAACCAACATTGTTGTTGATTGGTGGTTGGCTAATTTAGGACACTCAATTGGGATCCTAAGCGAATCACTTCAATTAAGACTATGTTTGGTTTGAAGGAAAAAGTAGGGAAAGGAAGAGAATGTAGGAAAACCTTTACAAATCTATGTTTCCCTACATTTCCCTATCTTTTCCTTCAAACTAAACATAGCCCAAGTGATTTCTTGCTTGTTTGTTTCAGTGATGTGTGAGGAAGGTCTTTCCCTCATCGGCTCTAATTTGTATCCTCACCTACCAAAAAACATTTAATTTTTATGACCTGTATCAAAATCAAGGCAAGTATTTGTTTTATAATACATATAAACACTAATAACATGAACAAACATCAAAATTTCCAATTATTTGATTAAAACATATAAAAAATACGTAAATTATCTATTATCCTTAACAAAAAAAAAATCAAAATATTATTAAACTCAGCGCCTAATAAATAAGTTCATGTCCCTTCCAACAATATGTAGGTCGAGAAGGGTTGTGTTTAGCCTAATATTGTACCCTACCCATACTTTCACGGTTTGTAAAATCCCAAAACCCTTTCCCCACCCCAAAATTGGTTTTTCAAGCAAAGGAAAAAAAACAGCCCTAGCAAGGTAGATAGGAATAGGTACCCATTAGGTAAGTAGAAATTCCCATCCCTAGCTAAAGGTGAAAATGAACCAGATCATGATCTAATTCAAATTCAAATCCAATCTAGTTATACCAAATTCGAATATCCCTTAACAAATCATCAGATTGAATTAGATTAGAATTTATGACACATTAAGTTATTAGATCAAATTCAGATAAACCTTCATTTGATTTGTCAAAATCTGATTCAATCTAATAATATATGTATGTATAATTATATTCATATTATATAATATATATATCACATATTTTATATTTTATATATTATTGTTTTCAACAAATTTAACAATGAGGGTAAGCAGGAATAGTCAGAGCTGAAGTAGGTTGCAATGTCACCTACAAACACGAGGAAATGTTAGAACATTATGGGCTAAGAGGTTAAGTGTAAGACCATTGAGGGTTATACCTGATGGCCTAATCATGCCTCTGCACACAGTCTTTGGGCCTTCATAAGATGGCTGGACCCAAATACCATTTATTGTAAATGTTGGGCCCATTAAGAGCCCATAGTGATGGACTCAGTGGTTCACTGTATTCAGTAGTGAATTCGGCCAAGCCTTGTAACAGAGGCCAGACTGAAACCATGTGGCTGATGTGTAGATCAATGATAGGGTTCCACGCCATAAAAAGAGAGCTAAGCTAGCCATCATTAAAGAGGAAGTGAGCCTAATAGCTTAATGGGCCTAAAATCCCATTTCGAACTGGGTTAATTAAATTAATTAAATAGGGGTGGATCTGGGATTTGGGTCAGCAGATAAGGAAAAGAGGGTTACTCTTATCCACTTAAAGTATCTAGATTCAAATAAAGATTTGGATCAAGGAACTCCTAATTTGATTAGGAAGCCTGAGCTTTATATGCAAATAAGATAAGGGATTATCCTTATCACTTTAAGAGTCTAGATTTAAATAAAGATTTGGATCAAGAAACTCCTAATGAGATTAGGAAGTTGTTTCTTTAAGGCTCTAAATAAGAGAGTAGGGCGAACCTTGAAAACACACTCACTTAATACAGAGAGAAGACAACTCAGTTAGACTGATCTTGCCTTCATCTCTTTTTCTTCCTACTCTTGCCGCCCGACCCTATTCGATCTCCAGTTCTTGGATTTTATCAAGATTTGATCTTGATATTGTTTCTTGCCGAAAGAAACAATTTAGAAGTTGTGCTCACTATCCCATTCGATTCTTGCTAAAGAATCACAAGTTCTTGGTGAAGAACTACCTGCTAATCCTGCCTCATCCTAATCTGTGTCATCTTCAGTGGAGGGAGGATTTGGTACACTCTTTGGGCGTGAATACCTATGTTGGGAGGGGCATTCTTGCGTGGATTCCATATCAGGTATATCCCTCCCTAATTTTGGTTTCAGATTTGGTCTGGTTTGGTTACAAGAACGAACCTTGAAAATGAAGTTTTCTAAATTGGGAATAGGATTCTTGGATGGAAGTAATGAAATTTTTGATATTTCGCCCAACCTTTCTATAGGGTTTGGCTATCCATATGATGGATCTCCCATCCCTTCAGTGGTATCAGACTCTGGTTCAAGTCTTGAACCAAATTACAACAGATCTAAATCAGTGCAAATGGGCAGAAGGCGTTCTACAGTTGGCATTTTTTTTTTTGGAAATTGGTTTCCAGATTTTGGGCAGATGATCTGGAAAATAATTCTTTATTATTCTGTCATATTTATAGAATTGTTTTGTGAATGTTTCTTGAATTTTTGGGCTGCACATGTGATGGAGATCAAATCCTTTTGGTGCCAAGATTGGCGCACCCTGCAATTTCTTTTCTATTCAATTTTGTTCTGTAAATAATTTTTTTTATTTTTAGACAAATTGTATAAGAATTCGGTGTGATGTAATAATAGAAAAATTAGGTTTTTCTATTTTATTTCCATCTAGAGATTGCTGGAGTGCGCAACAAAGGAGAAGAAGATTTCGCAGAAACAAGTTCTGCGATTAACTATTCTTTACAGGTTTGTAGGATATCCAAGAAAATCACAATGTAGCCCTTTGATTTTAGTTTTTTGATAATTTGATTATCATGAACTAATTTATTTTTTAGATCATTATTCTTGAATTAAATCTTGAATTGGACACCAAAACTTGGGCCGATTTGTACCAGATTTGGTCCAAACTGGTTGGACCAAATTGTTGGTTCAATGCCTAATTCGATTTAGGCCAGGGGGTTGATGGCCCACTTCAAGTTTTAATTCGGCCCACATCTGTAAAAACCTAACTTTAATATGATAGTTCGACCCATGTAGCTAAATAATGTTATATGATAACATTATGGGCTCTGTTGGGCTTATACTGAATTAATCTAATTAATTAAGGGTTTTATAGATATTTTTTTATTGGATCAATTTGTTTCATGCATGTGATGTATGGATGTATGATGTGTTACGTACATGGGACATAAGTACTTGACCCATGATTATTTCGATAGTTGTTTTTTTGCACACCATGGCTGAATGCACATCTTTGCCATGGTGTCCATAAGATCATTGGGTGATCTCCCCATTTGGTGGGCCCCACATCAGCTTCCTCCTGAAGAGGAACCGTGCGAAACCCTAGCCGTTTAGGGCCCATTTAAATCTGGCTTTGAAAAAGTCAGTGGGAGCCACTTTGGTTTGACCTAAATAAAACTAGGGCGTAATATTTCGTTCCCTCCACTGAAATATGAGTGCATGTGATAGGGAGATTCATATGATGAACTCTCTAAAAGCCTTCCATCATTAACATGAAGATGGGTCCTTCAGTAATGATAAATGCACCATAAAATTGGGCTATCCATTTGTTGCTGGATTTGTTTGATTTTTTCATAAGATGATAGGGGCATCATACACCGATGTGGGAGGGGCCTATCCTAAAATGGGAGACTCTCTCATGGTACCTTGGTGTTCACGAATATGATGTGTAAACACTCACTGGACAAAAAGGTTTAACCTAAAATGACAATAAACCTTGTCTGACGGAGGTCAATGGGAACGCTCATGAGATGAGTGGATGTGATCATTCATAGAAGGTGGTGGGGTTATGCAGTTGAAATAGTTGTCTCCATGCACTCTATGTGGTTTCCCACATTTCCAGAGACATAATTCGTAGCCTCCGTCACTGATAAAGGAGGGAAATCTCAGAGATGAATAAATGAAAATGGAACCTAGATTAAAAGTCATATCTATGTAGATAACATGAATCAAATCAGGTTGTGGACTAATATTTGCTTTGCCTTTTATCAGAAATGGAAAACGGACAATTCGCCAAACTATTGGACGATAATAAGCTTAAGGGCCCAAATTACGCTGACTGGTATCGTAACTTTATGCTGGTTCTAACGTTTGAGAAATTGGACAAAATTGCCTTGCTCCAGATCGTCCAAGTGATAGGGCTTCTGAGGTCCGTAGGAGGGAATATCAACAATGGGAAGAGAAAAATTCTCTTGCCCGGTGCTATATCATAGCCTCCTTAGACAATCAGATATAGCGACAATTCGATCAAATCGAAGTGTCCAACGATATCTTGGATAGTCTAAGGACAATGTATGAAGAGCATAATCGTTCTACTCGTCAGAAGGTCCTAAACAGTTTATGACCGCACAAATGTCCAAGAACCAGCTAGTTCATGACCATTGTCTTAAGATGATGGGATATATCAATGAATTGGAGGCTCTTGGATCTGGGCTAGATCGTGTCACCAAAGTTGATGCCATCCTGAACTCTTTGCCTCCTTCATTCAATCAGTTCATAATGAATTATAATATGAACAAGCTTGATGTTAGCCTTCAGGAACTCAGCAATATGTTGTAGAGGGCCGAAGAACTGATAAAGAAGGATGAGCCCATTGCTATGCTTGTTGAAGGTGGCAAATTGGGCAAGAAGAAGAGGAAGGCAAAGAAGAAACCTAAAAGAAAACTAGCAAGCCTAAAAAGTAGAGAAAGGACAAGGCATCAGATACCTGGCACTTTTGCAAATAGACCGACCACTGGAAGAGGAACTGTCCTCAGTACCTGGAGACCAAGAAAGAAGGTAATATATACATACATATATATTATGGTTTCAAGATGTTTGCAAAAGGTTTTAATTTCTATGATCCATGTGAGTAGAGAGTGCAACACTGCACCTTGCAGCCGAGGGAGATGTCCTCTCTTGTAGGGCAGTGTTTGATCATTATGGGCTGAGAGGCTAAGTATAAGACCGTTGAGGGTTATACCTGATGAGCTAATCTTGCATCTACCCATAGTCATTGGGCCTTCATAAGATGGCTGGACCCAAGGACCATTTAGTGTAAATATTGGGCCCATTAAGAGCCCATAGTGATGGACTTAGGGGTTCACTATATTCAGTAGTGAATTCGGCCAGGCCTTGTAACAGAGGCCAGGCTAAACCCATGTAGCTGATGTGTAGATCAATGATAGGGTCCCACGCTATACAAAGAGAGCTAAGTTAGCCAACATTAAAGAGGAAGTGAGCCTAATAGCTTAATGAGCCTAAATGTCCATTTCGAACTGGGTTAATTAGATTAATTAAATAGGGGCGGATCTAGGATTTGGGTCAGCAGATAAGGATAAGAGAATTACTCTTATCCACTTAAAGAGTCCAGATCCAAATAAAGATTTGGATTAAGGAACTCCTAATTTGATTAGGAAGACTAATGTTTATCTGCAGATAAGATAATGGATTATCCTTATTACTTAAAGAGTCCAGATCCAAATAAAAATTTGGATCAAGAAATTCCTAATGAGATTAGGAAGTTGTCTCTTTAAGGCTATAAATAAGAGAGTAGGGAAAACCTTGAAAACACACTCACTCAATACAGAGAGAAGACAACTCAATTAGACTGATCTTGCCTTCAGCTCTTTTTCTTCCTATTTTTGCCGCCCGACCCTGTTCGATCTTCAGTTCTTGGATTTGATCAAAATTTGATATTGATATTGTTTCTTGCCAGAAGAAACAATTTAGAAGTTGTGCTCACTATACCATTCGATTCTTGCTGAAGAATTACAAGTTCTTGATGAAGAACTACCTGCTGATCGTGTCTCATCCTAAGTTGTGTCATTTTCAGTGGAGGGAGGATTTGATACACTCTTTGAGCATAAACACCTACATTGGGAGGAGCATTCTTGTGTGAATTCCGTATCAGGTAGTTTATTAATGGATTGAATTGGATTACAGTATACATATTTTGAAAGCTCTTGGTTTCTCTAAGTTTTGGTGTGATGTTGTATATTTTTGTATTTCCTTTGTTTCTTTTTCTGTTTTAGTTAATGGAGTTCCTTAAGGACATTTTTCATCCTTCCCAGGGGTTAAGAAAGGTTGAACCTTTATCCCCTTACCCTTTTTATTTTGGGAATGGAAGGTTTATCTAGGTTCCTTTCTTGTACAAAAGATTAAAATCTAATTAGAGTTAAAAATTAGTAGGTTGGCTCCCTCAATTTCTCACTTATTTTTTGTTGATGATGTATGTTTTTTTTTTTTTTTTTGTTAGAGCCTCTAGAGAGATGATTGTTAATCTCTTAGACATTCGATATAATTTTAGAATATATCTGGGCAATTGATTAATTGTAGTAAATCTAATATCTTTTATAGTAAAACAGTAAGTCATAAAGGGGAGAAACTAATCAAGAGGCAATTGAGAATGGGAAATCTTAACTATAGTTCTAGATATCTGGGTGTTCCCCTTTTTTGGAAAATGAGCAAGGCTGAGTCTATTGGTTTTGTGTTGGATAATCTATTAGCCGAAGGCTTCTAATTGATTTAGCGAATTTTGTTCTTCAGACAATCCCTAATCATGTTATGTCCATATTTCAGCTTCCGGATAATATTAATAATAAGATTGATAAAATTCAAAGAAAATTTTGGGAATATATAATAGGTCTTTTTCTGGACAAATTAAGAAATAATTAGGATTAGGATTAAGAAGAGCTAGAAATGTCAATAAATTAAAGCTTTCCAATGGAAAGTGGCTTGGCATTTCATTAATCGCGGCATTTCATTAATAATGAGCTCTTTCTATCAAAATTTAGGAAAAATCTATCGAAAGCCTTAATAGAAATTTATCCATTATTTATTCATTTTTGGGAACGAGGGTGTGTGTGGGGAAGTTAAGATTAGGGGTGTCAATGGACCGGTTTTGGGTTGGACTCCGTCCAAATCAAAATCTATTTGAATGGATTGGATGGACCAATAAGACATATTGAATTTGGATGAATTGGACAGACCAATATGACATATTGGATTGGATCTGGTCCGTCCATAATGAATTTATATTGGATTGAGCCAATATCTAGTCCACTGATAGAAGAAAAGAACATAGGTGTCAATGGACCAGGTTTAAGTTGAAATCAATCTAAATTAACAAGAATTTAAACAGATTAGACAGTCTCTGGACTCATCCAAAATGGTCCAAAATATTCATTGGACTGGATTAGACCTGGTCCATTTGTAATGGAATAACATTGGACTGGACCGGATTGGACTAAATCCAGTCCAATTAACACCCCTAATTAAGACTAATATTTGGTCTATTCCCATGGGCTAAAGATTCTAAAGATTTTACTGCTCCTATGGGACCTTGTCCTCAAAATGAAAATCATTTAACTTTTTCAGGCATTCTGGCGAGTATGGAAATTGGAATCCAATATTTTGAGAAATGTGTTTAGTGAAACCTGGGTTGGAAAGATTATTAATACACTCATGTTTTTAATTAGATCTCCTTGTAGGGATTTGTTCTACTGGACTCCAAGTAAAAATGGGAAAATTTCCCTCAAGGCTTTCTTATTTTTAAGAGCAATGGGCTTCTAGGCTTTCAGGAAATCAATTGAATCTCGTTAGGAAATTTTGGAATCTTTATTTTTTACCCAAATATAAATTATTTTTATGGAAGGTTATTAGAAATTTTGTTGTTACTTCGTCTGTTTTTTCTTCTTGTGGTTTCTAGTGTAGAATTAATTGTATCGTTTGTGATTCTGGTTTGGAGGAAGTGATGCATTTATTTATTTTTATTGTAATTTTTCTAGAGTTATTTGGTTTGTATGGTAAGGCTCATGGATATTAGGCATTCTTTAGTGGAAATTTTGATTTTAGATGCGCTTAATAGGCCCCATTTGGCGTGTTTTTCGGCTGCTTACAAGCCAGGCAGACAGTTCTACAGTCTTTTTCCGTTTGGTTTGTAATTTATCTAGTTGTCAAAAATCGGTGTGTCAAAAAGACACAATAACTCATTTTGGGCTGATTTCGAGAAGCTCCAAATAGAACTTTTTGCGTCTTTCTCACTTTATTCTTATGCAGAAAGAAATGGAAAAATGGACAGAAAGATGCCTAATAGCCAAACTAACTTTGGGCTGCTCATATTTTCATACAAAAACTCAATGCATCTTTTGACTGTCAGAACTAACAGAAAATCTTCCCAAAAAGACTTGCCAAACAGCCCCTAATGAAGATAGAGCTTCCCTTTTATGTTGAATTGTTGTTATTCTGTATCATATTTGGTCTATCTGTAATGATTGGTTGTAGGGTGTAATTGGCCTATTGGTAGAGCCATTAAAAATTGTTAGCTCTTGGTAGAGAGTGTGTTTCTTTAAGAGTTTTAAGTGATATTGATGAGGCACCCTTTTCTCTTCCCCTTGTAGTTGGAGTGTTGATTATGTTAAATATGTGGATCATGTCTTTTTTTGTGATGGTGGTTTAAGTGGGAGCTCCTTGGGCTCCTATGCTTTTATTTATCTGATTAATGATGGTTCTTTTTGTGGCTGCAGCAAGAAGGAGATGCCAGGTGAAATCTTTTGTTTTGGAGATGGAGTTAAAGGCAATCCCAGTTGTTGTTTTGTTTTCTCTCAACTAGGAGTTTCACAAAATTATTTTCTCACTCTTTAGTGGCTATAAACTTTTTAAATTCTGATTTAGAGCGTGTTCCTCAGGAGCTATAACACTTAGTAGACCATATTTTGTTCTTGTGTATTAATTTTTTTTTTGTATCTTTTAAATATGTATCTAATCAAAAAATCTGTTCGTCCATGAGGTAGCCTGTGGGGCTAAATCTTTTGTTGAGGAGAGTGGGTTATCCTCCTCTCTTCTAAGAACCTTGTTATCCTCTCTTTTGTTGGAATAGTAAATTTTAGTTTCATAAAAAAAAAAAAAAAACAAAAAAACGTAGGGCTCAACCTAGGGGTGTAGAGATGGCAATTGACCCATCCCTGTGGGGCTCGGCCTTGCCCCACTTTGTCGAGGTGGGTTTTTATATCCTTTCAACCTTTATAATTAAAGATTGATTAAATACACAAATAAGGCCATTTTAGTATCATTAAATCTGATATTAAAGCTATAATAAAATGTCTTTTATACCATTTCTCTAACAAAGAAATAGAGGGTGATTTTACTCCAAAAAAAGTTTCACACTACATTCACACTTTTTATATATAGCATAAATTGATTGATTGGTCATAAACTTTTTGGATATTATGTTTTTCCGTATCATAGTCGAATCCATTTTATTATCATATCACATATCAAATTGTTCACTCAGTTGGTTGAACCACTAATTTATGACTTGGGAAAAGTAGTTCCATTTTACTTCTCTTAATGCTGCCCATGTATCACACGAATACCGACGAGCAATTTGACTCAGACATTAACTCGGGGAGACAATTCAACACTTGAAAAATATTTATGTATGAGGACACTAAATTTAAGTAAACATCATAGTGAAAACACTAAGGTGGCATTTGATAGCACTTTTCAAACCTCTAAAGTTGTTGCTTTTGAAATGTCAAAGGTGTTTGGAAGTGTTTTTGAATTTGGGTCTGAAAATTATTTTTAGATCTAAAATAATAAGACATGGGCCAGGCGCTGAATGCGTTCAGATGCATTTCAGACTTGGCTAAAAGTCCAAAAATACGATTGAAAATGATGCTTGCATTTCTCCCTCTCACCGTTCGTCTTCTCCACTTGACGCAGCGGCAAACCAGCGGTGGCAAGTGACTCCTTTGACGAACTAGCGGCGGCAAGCTTTGGCCTTCTCTCTCTCTTTTCTTCTTCTTCTTCTCTCGTCATTGCAACCGAATAGTCTAATTTAGGGATAAAATAGTAAAATTAGTGAATTTCAGATGCTGAAGGTTTGATCCAACACAAACAACCTTTTTTATTCAAAGCCTTTAAAAAGTCAAAAAACAATTATGTCTCTTTTCAAATTTCATACACTTTTAATATATTTTTAACTTTTCAGCTTTCAGCTTTCAAATTTATCAAACATGACCTTACTCCTCCCCAAATAGTGACTCCAATTAATTGTCCCCTTTTTTGCATTTTTTTTGAATGTAACAAAAGTATACTACACACAGAGGTAATACGTCTCCAAAAATCAGCAAAACAACCCCCTGTTTTTTTGCATTCGTTTCCTCCATTAGTCTACTATACAATGTAACTCAGAACGATAATTAAAAAAAAAAAAAAATACAATAGACTCTCGACTCATTACCGAATACAATACCTTCCCTTTCGTAACATTGCCATCAAGAGTACCAATGGCAACACTCGAAACCAGAACACTAAGGCTATGCTTGTTTTGAAGGAAAAGGTAGGAAAAGGAAGGGAAAGGTAGGAGGGAAATTCATACAAGATTTGTAAAGGTTTCTCTACCTTTCCTTTCCTTTTCCTATTTTTTCCTTCAAACCAAACAAAGCCTAAAGTCATCACCTGTTCATTATCCTTCCCGGTATCACATCAGTAATCTTCTAATCAACAATACAAAACCAAAACAGAAATTTTAATACTATCTTTGTCCCATGATCTTAGGCCCCGTTTGGTTCATGATAATAGGGTTTTAGAATCAGAATTGGAAATGGACTACTCCAATTCAAACTGTTTGGTTGAATCGGAATCCCATTCGCATTCCTGCTGGAATGCCATTTGAGAGAATGGCCATTCCCTGCCCCTTCCATGGGAATGAAATCTCATTCCTGCTGATTTTAATTCCCATTCTCATTCCTGTATGAACCAAAGAATAGACCATTCCGATTCCAATTCTAATTCCAACTGCAAATCAAATGGACCCTTAATACTATCCTCTCCTCCCTACAATAAAGAAAATGAATTTTTAAAATTAAATAATTTTAATTTCAAACCCATTTAAAAATAATAAATATTAATACATAGTTGTAAAACAGTAACTAATAAAAATGACTACAAATCCCATTTTAGTATTAATTAAATTTAAAATTATATAATTAAAATAAAAATGTTGCAATTAATTCATAAAATGAAAGTAGAATTTGTATATGGATATAATTATTTTTATATTAACAATTAAAAGCTAAAATTTTAACAAAAAAATGAAAATATTAAAATTATTCATTTACTTATCTATTAATAAAAATTAAAAGTTAATTAATAAAAGTAAAAATTTTGTAAAAATTGATCACTTTCACTAAAGGTTCAACTTCTGGAGGGCAATCGAAATGACTATGTATATAATTCAATAAGAATTTATATGCTGGACTCAAAATGATCTGGCTCAGTTGGCAATGTCTAGGACTTTTTATAAAATTTGCAGAAGAGAAGGGCATATTGTTTGCCCATGAATAGATAGACGCATGCCAGCAGTACAACCATGGGCCCTTTCGGCTACCGGATTCTATTTTCATTGCGCATCCAATTGGCCACCCTGAGAACATCCAAACTCAAGGACCAAACAACCCACCCTTGCTCTCGTCCTCTCTCTCTCTCTCCATTTCTTCTCTTCTCCATCATCACTGGTTCTATCAGACTATCACCACACCACAACCGTCGTCATAAAAGAAAAAACAAATAATAGGGAAACCTGGTCTTAGATGATTGCAAATTTGCAATCAGCAGAGGTAGCTTCTTCAATGGCAGATAACTGCAGCAAGGACAGTAACCAAAACGACAACACCAGCCGCAGCAGCAGCAACAACAACAACAAATCCTTCATAACCCACATAGCCCATGACCACCTCATCTCAATTCTTCTTCTTCTCCCCATAGATTCGATCCTCTCCTTCGCCATGACTTGCAAAAGATTCAAGTCTCTGGCCTCCTCTGACACTCTCTGGGAGTCCATCTGCAGGAGAGACTGGGGCAACAGCCATGTTGATGCCTTCTTGGCTTCTGCAGAGATAAAGCAGTTCCCATGGAGAAAGATCTATCAGCAGGTCTCTCAATCGAGTTCTATCTCTTGTCGTAGATTGTCTGGTTCAGATGATGGGATGTTTCCAAGCCCAAGAGCTTCTCACTCGCTCAATTTCGTCTCAGATTGCTTGGTTCTGTTTGGTGGAGGTTGTGAGGGAGGTCAGATTTCTTCTTAATACTCCTGGTTTTAGGTTTTTGGGTTTTCACTGGGTTTTTTTGCTTCGGGTTTTTTTTCTGTGGGTCCTTTTAGTTAATTATCTCTAGGGGGCCGACATTTATTTTGTGTTTTTTAATGTTTTTTCTGTATTTCTATGAATATCTCCTCCTTATGAGTTTGGTTATCTGCTTAATATTTTCCCAGCTATTATTGCAACTACTTCTATACTTCTGTTATGGTAGATAACCATCCAAGATATTTGGACCAAATTAAACCCCATTTCTGGGATACCCATCTTAAGAGTTGGACATTTTGGATTTGAATCCTTGTCTTTTGAATGTTCATCTCTTGGATTTTACGTGATTTATTATATTATATATGGTAACCTGATTGCGTCTTCATTGGCCCTTTAGTGGGTTTTAATTTCTTGTAGTTTATTTTAGCTGATTGAACTATTATTCTAAATTGTTTATTACAGTTATTGTTCCTAGCACTTGCTTTTTGTAGTGTAAGTGGTTCTCCTTTTGTCAATTTCCATGTATACTCGTGAACTTTTGGACAACATCAGATTTTGGTTAATGTCTCTATAACACTCTTGGAAGAGGTTATATGTGAGAAGGGGCCTATCTCTGATTTGAAAACTTGAAAGTTGTATTTTGGTGGATTCAGTCACCAGTGTCATAGTTCTAGATATTAACAAAGAGCTCCCCGACCATTAATTTTTTCTTTTGCATTATGCAGATGATAATGTCCTTGAAAAAAGAGGGAAAAGAAAAGGGGAAAAATTGATGCAACATGCAAATATTCCTCCTCAATGTTCTTTTTTGTTCTTGTGTCCATATTTATATCAGTTTTTCTCCTTTTCCATTTACATCTCTTGCTGCAGATTGAATTTTTACATAAAAATGGAATCTTAGATTGGCATACTTAATTGCAGAAATCCCTGTAAAAACATATATAAGTATAACGATGGCAGGCTTTGGGAGAGAGCTTTTGGGGTACATGTAGAATTAAAAAAAAAAAAAAACATATAGAATTTTTAAGGTTCCTTGGGTGATAATGGGAGGCTTTGAGAAGTCTTTTGAATTTCCTAGTTAGTCTTTCTAGCAATTATATTAGTATGACAGAGCCAGGCTGTGCAGAATTGTAAAATTTCCTTGGGTGCTATTGACAGTTTTTGGGAAGGATTTCCAATTTCCTAGTTATTCTTTATTCTTTTAGAAATTAAATCAGCCTAAGTGTAGCCAATATCAACAAGAACAACCCTGTGATGGAAAATTTTGTGGCATTATTGAGCAAATTGAGCACAAGGAACTCTTACCATTAAACCATTGGTTTGATGTAGTCAGGTTAATTGGCTCAAGTAGCTAGTTTTGTGGTTGAAGCATGGGAAATTTAAACTTTTTCCAAGGTTGAGCATTTGTTGAATATTTTTCCATATCAGAGCACCGCCCCCTCCAAAATAAGTCCCCATTCTCACTATTTTTCTATAAACTGAAATATAAGCTGTCTAAATTATATCACAGATTCATTCCATTTAAAGGTATTTCAACAAGTGTTTATATCATTACATAGAAATACATCAAATCTTTTATTAACTGTCTTCAAATCCCCTCAAAGGTTTTACTTTGGTACTTCTGTAATTTGATACAATAACCACTACCATATATATGGAGTCTTTTCACCATTTCTTGCATGATTGTATATTGCTAGAGAAGTGATTCAACTTTCTAAAATCAATTTCTGGATTTTCTTTCTCTCTTGTTCCTTGGTTGTCTAACACTTCCAAGCTTTTCAAAAATTTTCAAATTGTTTGCACAAATTAATTGAGTTGCAAAGTCCCGATTTGTTGATGGATTGTAATTGCGGAAGCCTTGCTACAATTCCCAATAAGGCGAAGCTGTGAACAAATTCAGCTTGATCAAATGTTCTAGGCTCACTTCTTTTGCATCTCTACACACAAAACCATGCTAGATCATCAAAGAACTTGAACTAGTAATCAACTGGCTATTTCAATTGGGTGAATTGTATATTTGAGACATTTCCAGAGCAGTAAGATATTTCTATTTTTGTCTATTGCTTAAACCTATTTGTGAACTGTTTGTGATGATTGCTTTTCCACCCTTCTTTTTAACCTTAGTACTATCTTGTTACGTAGGACGCCATCTTGATGACACATGGGTGGCATACATAGGCAGTGACTTCAGGAGGATCCCAAGGTGGCAGAAGATCAATTCAGGCACTCCAAGTGGACGTTTTGGACAGACATGTTCTGTTGTTGGTGATTATCTTGTCCTCTTTGGTGGGATCAATGATCATGGGATCCGTCAGAATGACACATGGGTGGGGCAGATCATGTGCAATGAAATAGATGGAATCAAATTGTCATGGAGACTTCTTGATATAGGTCCTCTCGCACCTCCCCCTCGTGGAGCACATGCTGAATGCTGTATTGATGACAAGAAGATGGTCATCCATGGAGGTATTGGGCTAGATGGTCTAAGATTGAGTGACATGTGGCTATTGGATATATCTGATGGGGCAAGATCTGCAACATGGCATGAGATCATAGCCCATATGTCACCACCAGCTCGCTCAGGGCACACGCTAACCTGTGTTGGAGGGACTCGCATGGTTCTGTTTGGAGGAAGGGGTACTGGTTATGAGGTTCTCAATGATATTTGGCTATTAGATATTGCAGAGGAGCATCCAAGGTGGGTTCAGTTAATATATGAATCATTTAACATACCACAAGGTGTGCCCCTTCCACGGGTGGGTCATTCAGCTACCCTCATCTTAGGGGGTAAAGTACTTATTTTTGGAGGAGAAGATTCATATAGGCATAGGAAAGACGACTTTTGGGTATTAGACATTTGTGCTATACCTTCTATAGAAATGTGTTCCTTTACACTGAACTCTAAGATATCATCAAGGAAAATGTGGAAGAGGTTGAAGGCTGAGGGTCATCAACTGAATTGTAGATCATTCCATCGTGCCTGTGCAGATCGTTCTGGGCGCTATGTATTTATGTTTGGTGGAATGGTGGATGGGTTGCTTCAGCCTGCTGAAGCGTCAGGGTTGAGATTTGATGGGGAGCTTTATCTTGTGGAAATTGTGTTTCATTTCTAGAAGGTTATTTTCTGAAGATGAATTGAACATAAAGGTTATCCCTGTTTTCAAAGTCTTCTGTGAATAATAGATCTACTGTGTTGTGGATGATAGGATTAAGGCCATCGTTTCTGGATCACTTTTCAGATCAGAGTCCTGATGATTTAGATTTTGTCCATGAACATGTTGAGCCTGAGATGGGTCTGACCCTAGATTATGTACAGTAGATGAACTGGCCTTTTTTAAAGGCTTTCTATAGTGTAATCTTTTGTAAAGGATCTCACTTCAATGATGTACCCGCAGTCCACTTGGTACTCTTCATGTCTTATCGAATCTTCCAGGACTTGAGAATTGAGATATTCAGAATTAGTAGAGTTCTGTTACTTAATCTACATTCATGTTGAAGTATTTCGTCCCCATCAGTCAGAATTTTTGAGGTGGGTCCAACCTCTATTCTCAGGTTCTTGTTTTCTGCTATTATGACAAATGCATCCGACAATAATGGAATTATGACAATCCACTAAAAGAGTGTAAGAGGTTTGCAGAAGCCCAACTGTCTTGTATTTAATTTCATTTTTGTTCACCTACTCTTAATGCAACTGGTCTCGAGTTTGATTCAAGACGAGTGAATGAATTAGGGCACAGTGGTGTTGTTTTACTGTTGTGTTATGGAATGATCAATACAAATTTGTGTGAGATTTTTCTATCTGAAATGTTTTGGAAACATTTTGAATTGATCAATACAAAATGCTGTTTTTACCTAAAATGTTAAATTTGGCGTTTCAATCATAAATGGTAATGATTATTCAACCACATGCATTTTTATAATCAACCATAAATGTGTTTCAACATATATTTCTCACAAATTTGTATTGATCAACCCAAACTGTAACAACAATGCAACACCACTGTACCAAACACCCCCTTAAACGGTGAAGTCTGGTCTGGTAAATGTTGTGCAGTAACCTCCTAAATCCCAGAGCTGTTCTGGTTGGAACTACTAGGTTTAGGTTATATGGCATAGTCCAGTTGCAATTTTATTTACACTGGTTCAAAAGTACGAGGATATGAGTAAATTGATTGTAACTTCTGGTTTACCTTGGTTCTGGGTTTCACTTTGTTCTATTTGTTTAAAATGCACATGAATTATCTGGAACCCAAAGCAAAGTGAAGTAACATTCAAAGCAAACGTGGGCCACAAATGTAGACTCTTATTTTCACTTCCATGCACTAGTGATACCATGAGAGATTTTTTTTTTTCATATTAATTACTTGAATTTTAGATATATTATAATTAAAATAGAAATTGAAAATTAGTAAAAGTAATAATATGATTAAAAATAAACTTAAATGCTTGTAGTAAATGTACACGTGTATTGTTCATGGAAAGTTTAAATTGCAATAACAACAATTATTGTTTTAACAATTAAATTTTGTATTCCATTTTTGTCATATATTTTAATAATTATTTTTATTTAGTGTGATAAATATATAACATTAGAAATGTTCCCAATGTTTTTGACAAAATTCTCTATTTTTTTCTTTTTTTTGTGTTATATCTTTTTTTAAATATTTATTATTCAATTATGACATCATGACTTTCTTTGAAAAGTTGGATGATTGACCCACCATTTATATAAGAAATTAGTTTTGCTTTTGGATCAATTATAAATTATATAGTTCATCCATATTATATAAATGATTTTTACTTATCATCACTTATTTTTGTTTGACATAATTAATATATAATTTTCTATATATTGTTTTGATTACTTGTACTTTTTTTATTTTTTAAAGATTTATTATTTAATTATCATATTATCGATTAATCCACTTGACCCAAACCACTAACCCATCACCTGAAAAGGAAAACAATTTGATGTTTAGGTTGACATTAAATTTTGTATTACATTTTCATCATTGATAAAATTATTTATTATGTATAATACTTATTTTTAGACAATATAATGAATGTATAATATTAGAGATGTATCCAATTTTTATTTTTTATAAATATATAACATTAGATATGTGCCTAAAATTTTCTCTATTTTTTATTTTTTTGTTTTTTTTCTATTTTTAAAAAAATATTATTTGACTATGACATCATTTCATTTCTAGGTTGTTTTAAATTTAACATTCCATTTTCATCATTAATAAAAAAACTTCTTACATTTCATACTTATTTTTGTTTAGTATAATGAATATACAGTATTAGAGATATGCCCAATTCTTTTTATTTTTTTGTATTATATATTTTATTTATTTTATTTTTTATTAATCAGTTATGGCTTTATTTATTAACCCATTTTATTCCAAATGATTGGATTGCTTACCCACCACCAGGAGATAAGAAAATGGTTTTGTTTTCAAATTATTTTTCAAAATATTTGTTTTTATACTATTAAAATTAATGTTGTGGATTTAGTTAATAGATTTAATAATGAGAAAAATATATCTTAAATATAGGACTTAATGAGAGAATATACCTTATATATTAGATTTAATGAGAGAGAATAGGAAAATAGTTTATTTTCAATTGGTTTTAAATTTTACATTCCATTTCCACCATTAATAAAAACATTTCTTATTTATCATACTTATTATTGTTTATATGCCAAATATATGATGATAAAAATGTTTCCAATTTTTTAATTTCTATATATATTATTTTTCATTTTATTATTTGATTATGGCAACATGAATTAATCCATTTGACCTAAAATGGTTTAATTTTTTAGCATCACCTAGATGAAAACATGTTATTGGAATTATTAATTTATTATGTATGGATTTAATTAATAAAATTTAATGATCAGAAGAAACAAAAATGGCTTAAACATATGATTCAATGAAGGTGAATGCAAGTTAATACCTTAAATGTTGGATTTAATGAGAGGGGGAATTAAATATCTTAAAATTACATCTTTTCAACTCATTTAATATCAATAATCAATTACCCTATTTACCCTCATTTTTTATCGATAAATTTAAATATGAAGGAGTAATTTTGTCCTCTAAAAATTCCAGAAATATTCTTGAGACTACTCGTGTTTTTTAAAATAATATAGACCTGTACTAATGCAATGAGATTGCACCACAAACAAAGGAGCCTCATCGGTCATGTTGACCATCTTAAAACATTATTCAATTTCTCTCTTCTGACCTAAGTATGCCATTTAATTTACTAACAGATTACAAGCTTACAATCTGAAACATTACCCATCTATCAATCTATATTGTTCCATTAAAAAAACAAAGAACGAATTATTATCTATTTATTTAGTTTGGGGTTTCTGGAGGAAACCCCAAAAGATATATTCCAAAAGAAAAGACTGCAAGAAGATTTAAGGATATTGATGTATGTGGTTAAGAAATATTTCCTTGTATTATCTGTCTTCTCTGAACATTTTGCATCAACAAATCTAATGTCATTCACTTAAACAAAATCTGGCTTTTTTGTCATTCAAAACCATGGTTTTAAAAAAGGATTTGGAAATGGAACCGTTCTAGCCACCGATTTTTGGGTTGACGGTTTTATTATTCGATTCAAATGGATGGCCCATTCTGACAAAAAATTAAAAATAAAAAATGGTAAAAAACCATTGAACGGGTCGACAATTCGATTGCGTAGGTCAACATGTCGTTAACTAATTCAATAGTTTTTTGCTAGAAACTGGGTTTGGAGTAAAATAGAACCGGTTTCCTGGATGGTTCCCGGGCCAAACAATCCGACCATCCAGATCAACGGCGGTTCAAAAACCATACCAAAAACTATTGCCTTGACCAGCAACGTACAGACTTGAGTGGGCGAACCGCCAATCACCCACAGACCATTTTCTCCAAACCACTGCCAAAAACCGTTGCAGTACTGTTGGAAACGTTTCTGAGAAAGGCACGTTATACTGTGGGTGTGTGAATTACACTCAATATTCTTTCGACAAAAGGGAAATCAGGGGACTGAATGAAATTGATGTATAATGGTGAAGTAGCTCACCCACACATCATTTTCTCCTTAAAAAAAAAAAAACAGTACAATTAGTTCTACACATGTGGAGATGTTCCTTGTGTTGGGGACAGATGGCGGCACCATATAATGTTAGCAACAATGTGCATCGAGTATTATTTTACCGGAAGATCGGGCACTATGAAATGTCGCTTTGTGTTAGGCAGGTTTGCAACAACACACCGTACAAGAGAGTAAGGATCAGGTGAAGTGCTGAACGCAATAACTGTTCACCCAACTGTCGAATTAGATTTGTTTATGGGTTGGGTCAGGCTTTGTCTCTTTATAAACTAAAAATATTAGGTTTGAGACCATCGGGCTTAGATTTTGAGTCCAAGCCTAATTTTGATAGGTATTTTATAACATATTAATTATATATTATATTATATAATATTTTATATATTTAATATATATATATAATAATTTTTTATTTATATAATATATATTATGTATTATTTTATATATTTAATATTATCAGGCTAGGTTCGGGTTCAGGCCAGGCTTATTTAGGAAAATCCAAACCTGCGTCCACGGGCTTAAAATTTTGTCCAAGCCTGATTTAAGACAGACCGGGCCAGTCTATTGGGTTATCCATCCCATGAACAAAGCCTATGTAGATAGAAGATTGGGAATATCTTTATCCAAACTTCCCACGTCCCTACCACACTAACAGGACATTGTAGGCACAAATTGGGATTATCTCCATTTGTTAATTATGGGGAAATGTTCTCAATACATGGGATTGTGCCTTGTCGGTTGGGCTTGTAGTATTTAATGGGTAGGGATGTGGGAAGAGTTTGTGGATAGAAGATTCACAGTGCCAAGAAGTAATCCTATTCTTGAAGCAAAAACTTAAGAGATTTTTTTTCAATGAATGTGCAGCTGGATGCCGTGCTCTGAAAGTTTTTGCTTTTGAAGATCTGAGCTCCTATTTTAGACTGCTTGGTTTGATAGAAAATAAGAGAGAAATGGGAGGTTGAGGAAGAACTTTCTTTCAATTTTCTGTTTCTCTCTGAAATCAAACACAACCTAGAGAATATTTTGCCTTTTTACAATGAAAGCTTTGTTTTTTGTCTCTTCTAATTTGTTTTGATGTAAATGACAAGGAAAATGAAGTTTTATCTTTAAAGATCAATATAATAAAAACATGGCAAAATTTAAGATGCATTCATTGCACTGTACAATAAAAGATATAATTGATTGAATATAATGATAAATATGCATTATTAGACGTGGTAACGAAATGTAAACAGACTTTAATGTAATTGGTTGAGATTTGGATTCAACAATCAACTGATATTAGTAAATGCATGGTAAATGGACTCTAAAAACATTTCAGTCCAAAAAAAGGAAAAATTTATAATACCAGAAGAACACATGATACTAGAAAAATTTTAACCAATCAAAGCACCACTACAAATTTTGATTAATACCACCTGATCAGTCACCTCTTTTATGATACCAGTTGATTCGCTGTAAGCTTTTTGATATCATATCTCTCCGGTATCATAGTCAAACCCAAAATCTTATATCCAGATTTTCAACCTTGATACGACCATGACTCTCAGCATTTACCATTTTGGTGGCCCTGAAAACTAATACCTATCCATATTTTGAATCATATGTGGATCATTGGATGTAGATGTCAATTGGATTGGATAGGGTGAATCTAGATCTAACCTGATTACAAACGAAACCATAGCCCATCTAACTAAATCAAAATTTGAATTTGGATCTGGATAACTGGATGCCATTGATAAATAAGGTTGCAATTTGAGCCAGGTTAGCCTAAATCCAATCTGAACCCAGCTCGAAAAATTAGGGTTGGGTTGAATTTGGGGTTGGGATTAGGGTTAAAAAGCATGAATCCAACTTAATTTTTTATTGGGTTAGGGTTGAACCTTGACCAACCAGCTGGCCCAACCAAATCCAACTCAACTTCATATTTGCATATATAAATATGTATCTGTACATGTAGTTAAGTACTTAATTATTCATGCATGTATGCATATACAACAATTCATCTATAAATCATAAATGCATATATTTATGTAGTTATGTATTTTTTTTGTTCCAAATATTTATATTTTTATGGATATACTGCGTACTTATTTATCTATATTTATCTATATGCAACTATACATAATATTGTATATCAAAAGATTTAATTTAAAGACATGTTTTACTAAAACATGATAATTATGTTCTTTTGTGCATAATAATGTTAGGGTCCTTTTGATTCATAGTTAGAATCAGAATGGAATCGGAATTAGAATGGATTATTCCTATTCAAACAAGAATTTGAATCAGCTGGAATGGGATTTTATCATGAATGGGAATGAAATTCCGATTCCAGACCTCTATTCTTACAAACCAAACCGACCCACCTTAGCATTTATACTATAATTATAAAGTAGATATTTGTTGTAGTTTTGGTGGAGTCATAAAAGGGTAAATTTGATAATATATTGTCAACTTATATTTTTACCTTTATTTGCACATGTGCTTAATAGCACGTGTGACGTGCCCATATACTAGTTGAATTAACATGAATCCTTAAAATCTAGGAAATAAATACATTTAACAAAAAAAAAGATAAGTTAGATCAACCAAAATCACTCGAGCCCAACCTAAACCGAATCCAAAATTTTAGGGTTGATTTAGGGTTAGGTTTGGACTTTGGAGGTTTAACCCGACCTAATCCAGCCAATCCCTAGATAGTATAAAACAAAATGCTCAGTTGAAAACCGTCACCGTCGCCAGGACTACTAATTAAGCACCACCACCATCACCACTTACACGGACATCATCGTCTTCTAAGCCTTATCCAGATTGCTGAGGATTGACGAATCAAAGAGATAATGAGAGAGAGAGTGAGGGGTCATGGTCACGTTGTCAATTTGACGATTCCTCTTTCGAGATAACACTCTTCCTCGTGGACCGTGGTGAGCTTTAACATATTAAAACTGGAACTCATGGGCACGCTCTCATGGGTAAGACCATTGAGTTCCCATCTGTTCATCAATTATTGGGTATTGGCTCAAGAATTCAGATAACCAATTAGTGGTGAACAGGTGGGCTCTATTTGTTTGCAGTACAAATTTGAATCAAATACAAATTTATACCCATTTATTTGTAATTATGGTTTACATTCTTATCTCATACAAAGTTTGTATATATATATATATTTTTTATCTTATTTGCATTGTTGGTGGTACAAAATTTGCACCACCTTCCCACTACCTCAATTCTCTCTCAGGTAAAGTTAGGACCACATCATTGTATTTCCTACCTCCTTCCAAACAAATAACCCTCATCCTACCTCCATTCTCATTCATATAAGGTATAAGGTGGGATTACATCTATTTTCTCCTTATTTTATTTCTCACAAACAAATAAGTCAAATCTAAAGCAAAAGTAAGCAAAAATTTACACTCTGCCTACATTTACACTGTTGTAAATGAAATTTGCACTACAAACAAAATGGGCCTTAGGGATTCTCATGGTTCACTCAATGAGAGAGCTCTTATTGGTTCAACACTCTTAACCATATTCTAATGAAAACGTTCTAGATGAGAATGCTATCTCTCTCCTCTCTCTTCCCAAATATTTTGTGTATTACTTTTCTCATCTAACAGATAACAATCCATAATTTCCTCTTTAAGTTCTAAAGTGAATATGACTTTTCAAGGCGAGGCTGATATCACAAGCTAGGAGACGAAAGAGCATGATGAGGACAGATATAGAGATCCAGACACAATTCTTAGCTTGTCTAGTTCGGATGTCATTTTTGACCTTCCAAACAATGCAAATTTTCTTTTCCTTGATAGAGTTTTGATTCTTTAACATAAGTCGGGTTTGGGTTTGGATCATGATGCCCTTATAGGTATTTTTTGTAATTTAAAATTTCTTTTCATGTAAATTTTGGTTTTCCTTCTTTTACTAATGGAAAAAATAATACCTTAGAACTTATAAACCAACTTCCAACTAAAATCAATGACTTTTAGGGCTTTCAAAATGTGTAAAAACGCAATATAGGATCCGGATAGATTTGGAAATTGCATATTTCCTAATCAAATCGAATTCAGTTCGCCCTATGGACAAGTAACCAACCAACGTTGTCTTGAGAGGAATAAGACGATGAAAAATGTCATGACTGGCTGTATCAAATCATCTTTTGAACCTCACATCTGTTGTGGGCATGGTGGTCTCGAGCCAACCTCTAATGAAACACAGACACGTTAGCAATGCAATCAAAAATAGATCCTCACATTTTGAATTCAAAACAAAGGTTATCATGTCCATAACCACCCTTGGCTCAGTATGCTCCCAAGAGTTAAACAGGATTCAGTCAGAGTAAAGTCCATTCGAACAGCCATCATAAATTTGCATTGGGAATATCTCTCCATGAAATAAAGCATAGAAGTATGGAGATATTTTCGATGCAAGGCTATAAAAGCTGTTCGAACCGACTTTGCTCTGACTGAAGCCGATCTCCACAATAGTCATTTCAGAATTTTTCAAAAGACAAAAACTGCCCCCAACTTTATGTTCTAGAAAAGGAGTAGTAATAAATTATATGATGTAATAATGAAGGTTAAAAGGTGCTGTTTGGCAAGTCTTTTCATGTGGTCTTTTGATATTTTGAAGGGAAAATTCCTTATCAGTATTCTATACTTTGGTTTGAGTGACAATTTGGTCCCCGAACTTTAAAATGCAACAATCCAGTATTCGAATTTTCAAAATGTGACAATCCAGTACCCAAACTTTCAAAATGTGACAATCCAATATCTGTCGTTAACCAGTCTGTCAATCAACTGTTAAGTGACACTTGAAAAGTCAAAAATTCCCTAAGAATGCCATTGAATTCTCTTTATCAGCCATCCAAACATTGACAATAAAATGAGTCGTCCCAAATTCTAGATTCTTTTAAACAGTCACCAACTTTTTTGAATAGAAGAGGCTAATATTTGGGACTGTTCAGTTTTTTGTCAACGTTTGAATGGTTGATAAAGAGAATTAAATGACATTCAAAGGGCAATTTTGACTTTTCAAATGTCACTTAACGGCTGATTAACGAATTAGTTAACGATAGGTACTAGATTGTCACATTTTGAAACTTCAGGTACTGGATTGTCACATTTTGAAAGTTTGGGTACTGGATTGTCACATTTTGAAAGTTTAGGTACTGGATTGTCACATTTTAAAGTTCGGCTACCAAATTGTCACTCGAGCGAAAGTACAGAGTACTGGTCGGGAATTTTGAAAGATGGGAATATCAATTTTTTATCTCTTTTCGCTTGATAATAGAGAAACAAGTAGACCGGAAGATAAGAAGGCTGAAACGGCTGATATTTTTTTTTATCTCTTTTCATTTGTTTTTAATAGCCTACCAATATACTTGCCAAACAGTCTTGATCTTTAAAGATAACCTCAAAAGCTCAGTAAGTCTTTTGGTTTGTTGGGCTGTCAAATGATCTACTTAAAAAACTTGCCAAACAGCCACTTGATCCTCCATGTTCAAACATATGATGCAAGGTGACCTCATGTAATACCCCCACCCCCACCCAACCCAAAAAAAAAAAAGATGGGCATGCAAAGGGCAAGAGATTGGTGCTTAATATAGAAACCAATAAATGATTTCTATATCAAAAAAGAGTTTGATTATGATGTCGAAAAGATGTGATAAAAAAAATTCCAACTAATCATTCAGCATCATAAAAGTGATAACTAATCAATTGGGTTTTCATCAAAATTCACGAGAATTGTGATTGGTCAAAAACTTTCCGGTATCATATCTTTCCGGCATTGTAGATTTTTCCATGTGGAAAGATCCATACAATGCTTTCAACTCAGGGTTGACTTGACCAGATGGACTGGTCGATCCACCACCTGGCCCGACTTAGACCACGGTGCTATTTTTTTCTGCATTTTATCTAATCTTTTACATTTTCTTATTTGATTTATCATCTCACGTATTGATCCATTTGATCCGTAATGTTGAACTATTGATCCACCCAGAGGGAAAAAAACGATTTCATTTTCAGGACATTTTTTAAAATATTGATCCATATTCTAGCTTCATCTGATTGAGCATTTATCACTTGAACCTCTTACTCTCAACACCTCATATGTACCAACAAAATTGAGTATACAGTTGTCAGTGTTGATCTTTTCATACCTGATAATATACATCCTGCCATTTCTCTTTAATTGTCTTTCTGAAAATGAAAGTTCTTAAAATCGTTATATTAATGAGAATGTGGAAAGTTTGATAAGCAATAAATAAAAATAAGGATACGAATATGATATTGTAACCAATCAACCAATACCATTAAAATGCTAGAAATCAGGTGGGATTTATCAAAATTCATGGGGCATTTTGATGGGCCAAAGTTCTTCTGGTATCATATTTATCAGCAGTATAATTTTTTCATGAAAATTATAAAAGATTAATTGAGGGTCCATTTGGTTCGTAGTTGGAATCAAGTGGTAATCAGAATATGAATGGTCTATTCTCCCACTTATTTGGTTCAGACGGGAATTGAAATTGGAATTATAATTAGTTGGAATGGATTTTTATTCCCAAGAGAGGGGTAGGGAATGACCATTCCCTCAGATGGGGGGTCATGAAATGCCATTCCAGCAGGAATGAGAATCAGATTCTGATTACATCCAACTGAATAGTTGGTAGCTGAATGGGCCATTCCAATTCTGATTTCAGACCGTTATTCCTGCAAATTAAATATAAACTAATATCAATTAGAATCAATATATTTATATTTATCAAATACTTGCTTTTGCTTCACGTGTATACCATATGAGTTCAATCAGAATATTTTAGTACTATCCTGTCAATGCTTATGTTAATACTTGTAAACGATGGTAATCCAAATATTTTAATTCTTCAATCTTAACATACAGACATTTAGGCTGCATTTGGAAACAATGCGAATGGAGTGTGAATCCCGGTTCAGGGTAAATTTGTACTCTAGTTCACTTTTGTCTGTGTTTGTCAACATTACATTTATGTATTGACAAATGACAGACCAATGCATATTTACATTGATAATAAGATGTAAAAGTACATCAATAAAAAAGAAGTAAATTTGCATTCAAGTGGGGTTTTTTATAAAAAAAACAAAAAAGCATATGCTTTATTGGAATTCATGTTTGCATCCATTACAAATAAAAGCCTATTTGGTAAGAAGGTAAGTTTGTCAGTGCAAAACTAACCCAATTTTGCAATTTATATGAACCGTTTTACATTCTACATATTTGCATTCACACTTATTTGCATTGTTTCCAAACGCAGCCTTAAAGGAAAAAAAAAGAAAAATGTAAATGTCTTTTTCCTCTTTTTACCCTTTGCTTTAAAATAGAACACCAAAATTAGTAATCTCACATTGATAATATTGGTGAGTTTAGACTTGTATTTATATTGTGAATCTTAAGAGTTCTACGTGTACAAGGGTCTTCATTATATTGGTGTACATGTATGTATAGGATAAGTATACAATAAGTTAGGATAAAATAGAGTTTGACAGATGTATAGGATAGAGTTGGACAGAATTATGACTCTGTCACTTGAACCACTTCAACTGATAATCAACCCCCCTCAAGTTGATGGGGGTGGAAACAACATTCAACTTGTCACATAGCATGCTGAACCGATCAAGAGAGAGGGGCTTAGTAAAGATGCGAGCCACTTGGTCATGACTGGAAATTAAATGAACATGGAGCTCTTTTTTAGCAACCTGCTCTCTCACAAAATGATAATCAATTTCAATATGTTTGGTGCGAGCATGGAAAGTTGGATTTGCTGTAAGATAGGTCACACTAAGATTATCACACCATAAGGTAGGAGTGGGAGTGGATAAAGAACCCAATTCATGAAGAAGTGTCTGCAACCAAATCAGTTCTGATGTAATGCAAGTAAGGCTTCTGTATTCCAATTCAGTGCTAGAGCGAAAGACTATAGCATGCTTTCAAGAAGACCAATAAATAAGATTGGAACCCATAAAGAAACAAAAACCACCATGGGATCATCTATCATCAAGACATCCGGCCCAGTTTGCGTTGGAAAAGGCATGGAGGTCAAGTGATGTAGAAGGAGACAACCACAATCCAAAGTGGTCCGATGAAGGAATTGCCAGACTTTGTTGACAGAGAAGGCAAACGCCTAGTTAAAGTCAAATACTATAAAGCACCAACAATACTACGAAAAGTGGCAAGATCAGAAAGAGGCTCTCCAGAATGTTTGGATAGCTTGGTGGTGGAAACCATTGGTGTGGACACAGGTTCCACCCTGTCTAGTGAAGCGCGACGTAGGAAGTCAATGATGTATTGACGTTGTGATAAGATCAAGTCTATTTTGTTAGGAATGACCTCAACACCAAGGAAAAAGTGTAGTGGATCGAAGTCGTTAACTACAAAGTCACTACTCATACGATGAATATGATAAGTTGTACAACCTCAATAGATGACCCAGTCACAATGATGTCGTCAACATATATCAAAATAAAGATGGTACCTTCAGGTGAATGCCTTATGAAGAGAGATGAATCAGAGAGTGACATCTTGAAATCAGTATTAAGTAAAAAAGTACTTAGCTTATGATACCAAGCTTGAGGGGCTTGTTTTAGGCCATATAGTGACTTGCACAAATGACACACATGGGTAGGATGAATTGGGTCCACAAAACCGAGAGGTTGCTTCATATATGCATCCTCCTCAAGATCTCCATGGAGAAATGTATTATGTACATCTAACTACTTAAGAATCCATCCTCTCGAGAGAGCAATACTTAGAACAATGCATATGGTCGTAGGCTTGATAACATGGCTAAATGTCTCTATATAGTGGATGCCAGGACATTGATGAAATCCCTAAGCAACTAGTCCCACTTCATAGCAACTAATGCTGCCATCTAGGTTTCACTTAATGCGAGAAACTCAGACTACATAGTTGCTTGCCATAGGATGACAGTTTAGAGGAGAGGAGGAGGGAAACACCTGAGCATCATTAGTAGAGGAGGGAGAAAACAACTCACTAGTGTTGGTTTCTTGTTTAGTTGAAGGAGGTAAAATAAAATCTGCAGGAGTTTTGCATGGCTGAACCAAGTCATGTGATGCCGATGAGGGTGATGAAGATGTTGGTGGGTCAACAGAATGTGTAATAGGAGTAGCAGTAGTAGCAGTTGAACACGGCATTGAAGAGATACAACTAACCATAGGAGGCAGTCCAAGAGAAAACCGTTGAGGTGAAGATTGTTGTTTGGGCTCATAAGCTTCAAATGGAAACACATCTTCATTAAATAGGACATGCCAAGATGTAAATACACGTTGAGAGGGAAAATGTAAGCATCGATATCTTTTATAGTTATCATAGTATCCCAAGAACACACAAGCCAATCAACGAAAGTCAAGTTTATTACGAACATAGGGACAAAGAAATGCAAAGCTTAAACACCTAAAAACCTTTAAGAACTCATAATCAGGCTTACATTTGAACAACAATTCAAATGGTGAATACATGTTGAGCATTGGTGTTGGAAGTCTATTAGCAAAAAAGGTTACTGCATGAAAGGCCTCCCACTAGTAATCCTAAGGCACTGAGAACTTTGCTAATAATGTCAATCTTGTTTCAACAATTTGGCAATGGCGTCTTTTAGCCATCCCATTTTGCTCTTGCGTATGTGGACATGAGAGTCGATGAGAAATGTCACATAGCTCAAGGTAAGATTGAAACTTTTTGAATTCTCCCCCACTATCAGTTTGAAGACAATTAATTTTAGCATTGAAGAGATTTTCAACTTGTTGTTTAAATTTGATGAATGTAGGAAGAGCATCTAATTTGTGAACAAGAGGAAAAATCCACTGATATTTACTAAAGCCATCAATGAAAATAATATAGTACCTGAATCCATTAATTGAGTCCACAGGAGAAGGTCCCCATACATTACTCTATGGGAAATAGATAGACCTTCTCCATTGCCAATAGTTATTTGATCTGGTCCGATATATTCAGATTGAAGATGGAGATTTGCCAAATCTACAGTAATGTGGTGGCTTGCACCAGAATCTGGGTACCAATTGTAAGTTGTAAGTTATAAGTTGTAAGTTGTATGATTTAACTTTTGACATATCTAGCACCTAACCCCTTGATAGGGATTAGGTTTCTTACATTTTTGCTCACGTGGCTTTGGCTTAGACTTGTAGTCATCAGTTTTAAATGATTTAGGCTGATTGTGGCTGCTTCTGGACTACAACATTAGCCTGGGAGACATGGGATCAAACAAAATACTGGTGTGCTGCATTCGAATCTCATGATTGAGAAGAATATCATGTATGTCATCAAATGATAGATCTTCTCCCTTTAGAAAAAGAGTAGTAACAAGAGATTCATAGTCTGGGCCAATTCTTTCCAGCACAAACTGAATCAGTTTAGAGTCCGCGATTATTTCACCAACAGAGGTAAGGTTGTCAAAGATCATATGAGTCGTTTCTAGATAATCAGCCATTGATTGATTCATTTTCTCCAAATGGGTTAGTTCAAATTTGAGTTGCATCACACGAGCTCTAGATTTTGAAGGAAACAATCTTGACAGGGCATCCCATATGCCTTTTGAGGTTGTATACCCAATAACCTAGGCCAAAACTCCTTCTGGGAGAAAAACAAGGATCCAACTAAGGAGGAATTGGTCATGTTGTTCCCATAGAGAAAAATTAGGATTCATAGTAGAAGTACCATCCTTCTCAATTGTCTTAGGTGGGCGTTGGATAGTACCATCCACATAGTCCATAGCTTTGAAACCTTTGAGAGTAGCCACAAACTGAGATCACCATAGTAAGTAGTCCATGCGATCTAGTTTGATGGAGATTAAGTGGTTTGTTGTTGCTAGTAGATTCAGATTAACAGTGGTTGTAACACCGGCTTTAGTAGCACCTGATTTTTCAGATACAATTGACATGATTGAGTTTGTTGAAGAATCCGACCTATGCTCTGATACCATAAAATAGAATGACAAAATTACTAATCTCACGTTGGAAGTATTAGTGAGCTTAGACTTGTTTTTATATTGTGAATCTTAAGAGTTCTACGTGTACAAAGGTCTTTAGTATATTGGTGTATAGGTATATATATGATAAGTATACAGTAAGTTAGGATAGTATAGAGTTTGACAGATGTACACTTTAATTGTTATTAGTTGTATCATGCTTCACTTGCATACATGCATAGCACGTCCTTTTATGCTAATAAAAATATAATTTCAAAACAAACCTCCTCATGATGCAATGCCAGGTTGTCCCTTTGTTGCTCTTTCCACGTTGAGTTCAACCCAACCGGAAGAGGGAGGAGTCAATTTAATCATATATATCTTATCAGGGGTGCAAAATAAAACCAAAAAAATATGAACCTAACCAAAGAAATTGAACCAAAAATCCAATTAATTGAACTGATAGGTTCAGAATTTTTAAGAACCGAAGGTACTGGTTTGGCTTTTAGCTAACCTATAAAAAAACTTACATAATCTATTTATTATAGGATTCAACTATGATACCGAAAAGACATGATATGAAAAAATGATATTTATCGGATTGAAATCTACGATCTGGATTAAGGAATCGTTTATGTCCCACATAGCAATACTTTTTTCCACTATCTAACCATTTGAAACAAGTTTCTTGATTGCATGTGGGACATGCTAACTCCCCTTTAGTGCTCCATTTTGATTAGTATGCATATGCTGGAAAATAACTGATAGACCATAATAACGCCACTCGCATTCGAAAGTTTCTTTCTTTGATGCATCGTAAGTCTCTATCCCTTTCAACCATAATTCCTTTAATTCTTAATCAATGGTTGTAAATATATACAACAATATTCATTCCGAGTCCAATGGACCGGGAATAAGTAGTGACATAAATATAAATGGCTTCTTCATACGCTTCCACAGTGGCAAATTGTATAAAAACAATAGCATAGGCCACATCCTATAAGTAATACTCATGTTTTCAAATGGATTGAGTCCATCACTAGATAACCCTAGTCGAATATTGCAAGGTTCTGAAACAAAGTTAACATGTAATTCATCAAAATATTTCCATGCTGGTGAATGAGTAAGGTGTCGTAAAACTTCATCTTCAACCCGCTTTTCATAGTACCACCTCATTTCAGATGCCATCTTTGAAGACATGAATATTCATTGCAATCTTGGTTTTAAAGGAAAATGTTGAAGAATTTTAACAATTTTTTGACCCTTTCATAGTCGTTAGATAGATTTGGGGAGAATTATCCTACCAAGGTTGACACAGATGTGTCATCAAGTTCGTTGGGGTGGCTTGTCTCAGCTGCCAAGGTGAGACCTGAGGTATATGCAGTGTGGGTCTTCTTGAAACACTGAAGCGGACCAAATTCCAGTATTGCTTTGGACATTGGAGATAGATGGGCAAAACTGGAATGTTACACCTGACTTCTAAACTTGATTATGGTACTGCACTATGTGTCAGATTGGGTTGTTTTTGATATGCCAATCATTGAGATCCTTAGAGAGGGTCAAAACTTGGGTATGTTGGGACAGTTCGAGAATTCATCTGCGTGGGTGATCATAGTGACATGATCAGCCCCTTTGTCGGATAAAGTGAATGATCGGTGAATGCACTCTCTCTGATGGAAACCTAAACTACCGACAGTAAATTTCAAATGTGTTTGAAATGTGGTTTTGCAAAATATATTTATATAGAGATATACTTATATGTTATGGTTTCAAATTGTTTGCAAAAAGGTTTTAATTCCCATGATCCATGTGAGTAGAGAGTGCAGCATTGTACCTTACAGCCGAGGGAAATGTCTTCTCTTGTCGGACAGTGTTTGATCATTAAGGGTTGAGAGGTTTAGTATACGACCATTGAAGGTAATACTTGATGGACTAATCTTGCATCTACTCATAGTCCTTGAGTTTTCATAAGGTGGCTAGACCCAATGACCATTTAGTGTAAATGTTGGGCCCATTAAGAGCCCATGGTGATGGACTCCAGGGGTTCACTGTGTCCTATAGTGAATTCGGCCAGGCCTTGTAACAGAGGCTGGGTTGAACATAGATGTTAGGGTCCCACGCCATACAAGAGAGCCAAGTTGGCCAGCAGATTAAAGGGTAAGTGAGCTATGTGACTTAATGGGTCTAAAGTCCATTTCGAACTGGGTTTAAGTTCATTAATTAAAAGGGGGAAAAATCTGATTTATAACCTAATTAGGATTAGCTAAAGGATAAGATAAGTCTTATCCATTTAAGAGCCCAGATCCAAATATCAGATTTGGATCAAGAAACTCTCTCCTAATTGGATTAGGAGGCTGATCCAAAGAATGCTAGTTTAAACACACTCAACAACCTACAAAATTCTCCCCAGTTCTTGCCGCCCCTACCCAGTTCGATTTCCACCTGTGGAACTGAAAGGTTCTTGATATTGTTTCTTGCTAGAAGAAACAATTTGAAGTCGTGCTCATCAGCCCTTGTTCGATTCTTACTAAAGAATTCAGGTTCTTGCTGAAGAACTATCCTACTGATCCTATTTCACCATACACTATGTCATCTTCAGTGGAAGCGGGTTTTGGTCTTCTCCTTGGGCGTGAACACCTACGTTGGGAGTTACTATTACTTCATATCAGGTATATCCCTCTCTTCTATTTTGGTTTCAGATCTGGTCTGATTTTGATTCAAGAACGATCCTTGAAAATGCAATTTTCTAAATTAGGGAATACGATTCCCAGATGGGAGAGAAACAAGTTTTTGAAAATTTGCCCAACCTTCCTATAGGGTTCAGCCATCCATATGATGGATCTTCCATCCCTTCAGTGGTATCAAAGTCAGGTTCACATTCTTGAACCAAAATCAGACCTGATTTGAACCTGCGCAAATAGGTAGAATCGGTTCTACCTGGTTTGCGCAAATTAGGGTTTTTCGCTAGGAAATCAATTCCCAGTTTTGGGTGAATGATCTGAAAATTAAATCTTTATTATTCTGCAATATATTTAGAATTGTTCTATTTATATTTCTTGGATTTTGGGTTGTTCGTATGGTGCAGATCGAAATCTTTTATTGGCGCAATGAATCTGCACAACTGCTGAATTCTATTCATTCTTGGTCTTTAAGTAATTATTTTTTATTTTTAGATGGAATGTATAGGATTTGATTCTGATGTAAATTAATAGAGAAACTGGGCTTTTTTTTCTATTTTATTTCGTTGGAAGAAGAAGTTGGTTCGCGTGGAGGAGAAGACACTTGCGCAGATGAGAAATCAGCAATCTGTGATTTACACAAATCAAATCTACAAGTTGCGACTAACCTTTTTCTTGTAGGTTTGGATCCACACGAATAGCTCACTGATATGCTTATTTGCTGATTATTGATTGTCATTTATCAGCCATGATTAATTTTCAGATCGTTTTCTTGAATTGAATCTTGAATTAAATACCAAACCCTAAACCCATTTGACACAGATTGGACCAAACTAGTTGGACCAAATCTGTGGCTCAATATGGGTTGTTCACAGCCCTGAAATTTCACATATGGGCTGAGGGTTTTATGGCTAATTACAAAATACAATTCGGCTCACCTCTGTAAAACCCAATTTTAATTTGTTAAAACTGCTTTAGCCCAACTCAGCATAAATGCTATGTGGGCCGAGCTGCTCTTTGTAGTTCAACCCATATACCTAGATGATATTATTTGATAATATTATGGGCTTTAAATGGGATGAAAAGGTTTTAATATTAAATTATGGGTTTTACAATTATTAAATTGATTGGATCAATTGTGGATATTCATACATGTGATGTATGTGATGTGATGTGCTACGTACATGGGCCATAAAAACTTGGCCCATGTCAATTCGATAGTTGCTCTTTCGAACAACATGGATGAATGCACATCATTACCATGGTTCCCTTAAAGATCAATGGATGATCTCCCTTCTCAGTGGGGCCTGCTTCAGTTTCTCCCCAAGAGGAACACCCCGGAACCCTAGCCATTTTGGGCCCACTTTGAATCTGACTTTAAGAAAGTCAGTGGGAGACACTTTGGTTTGACCTAAATCAGATCTAGGGGTTCACTCCAGTAAATATAGGTGCATGTGATAGGAAATTTCATATGATGAATTCTCTAAAGGCATTCCATCATTAGTATGAAGGTTGGTTGTATTGGTGGGTGGAGATGCACCATAAAATTGGGCTATCCATCTGCTAATGCAATTGGCTGGATTGCTTCATAAGATGATAGGGGCATCATAGACCGATGTGGGAGGGGCCTATCCTAAAACGGAAAACTCTCTCACGGTACCTTGGCGTTCGCGAACATGATGGGTGAGCACTTATTGGACAGAAAAGTTTAACTTAAAATGGCTATGAACCTTATCTGACAGAGGCCAAAGGGAATGCTCATATGATGAGTGGATAAGATCCTCCACAGAAGGTGGTACGGTTTTACAACTGAAACAATTGGCTCCATGCACCCCATGTGGTTTCCCACATTTCCAGAGGCACAACTGTCTCTGTCACTGAGATTGGAGGGAATCTCAGAGATGCCCAAAATGAAAATGGAACATAGATTAAAAGCCATTTCTATATGATGACATGAATCAATTAGGTTGTGGACTTATAAATCTACTTTGCCTTTACCAGAAATGGCAAACGGAAACTTCGCCAAGTTGTTTGATGATAACAAACTCAAGGGCCCTAATTATGCTGAATGGTTCCAAAACTTTATGTTGGTTCTGACATCTGAGAAATTGGACAAAATTGCTAAGAACCCTACTCCGAATCCTCCAGGTGATAGGGCTTCTGAGGGCCAAAGGAGAGAGTATTAAGAATGGGAAGAGAAAATTTCTCTTTCCTGGTGTTATATTATATCCTCTTTAGACAATCCGATACAACGACAATTCGATAAGATTGAAGTGTTCAAGGATATATTAGATAGTCTGAAGACTATGTACGAAAAACAAAATCGTTCTACTCGACAGAAGGTCTTAAAATTATTTATGACTGCACAAATGACCGAGAACCAACAGGTTCATGACCATTGTCTAAAGATGATGGGCTATATCAATGAACTGAAGGCTCTCGGGTTAGGGCTAGATCATGATACCAAAATTGATGTTGTTCTCAATTCCTTGCCTCCGTCCTTCAATCAGTTTATCATGAATTACAACATGAATAAGTTAAATGTTAGCCTTCAGGAACTCAACAATATGTTGTAGAGGGCTAAAGAACTGATTAAGAAGGATAAGTCGATAGTCATGCTTGTTGAAGGTGGCAAATCAAGCAAGAAAAAGTGGAAGGCTAAAAGGAAGGCTCAGAAGAAGGGTAGCAAAACCAAAAAGCAAAAGAAATACAAGGCATCGAATGTCTGTCACTTCTGCAAGCAGACTGGCCCCTGGAAGAGGAATTGTCCTTAATACCTAGAGGCTAAGAAACAAGGTATGTTCGATTCCTTCATCATAGAGACCAATCAGTTGATCACTTCTGCTTCTTGGTGTATTGACTTCAGGGATTCTACTCATGCATGTAATACATTGTAGGGGTTCAGGACAAGTAGAAGACTGAGTGACAAAGAAGTGGTTCTTTACTTAGGGATTTCAAAAGTGTTTGAAATTTGGTTTTGCAAAATATATTTATATAGAGATATACTTATATATTATGGTTTAAAATTATTTACGAAAAGGTTTTAATTCCCGGGATCCATCTAAGTAGAGAGTGCAGCACTGTACCTTGCAGCCAAGGGAGAGGTCATGTCCTGTCGGTCAGTGTTTGATCATTAAGGGCTGAGAGGTTTAGTGTAAGATCATTTAAGGTAATACCTGATGGGCTAATCTTGCATCTGCTCACAGTCCTTAGGTTTTCATAAGGTGGCTGGACCCAAAGACCATTTAGTGTAAATGTTGGGCCCATTAAAAGCCCATGGTGATAGACTCAGGGGTTCACTGTGTCCTATAGTGAATTCGGCCAGGCTTATTAACAGAGGCTGGGCTGAACCCATGTGGATGATGTGTAGATAGATACTAGGGTCCCACGCCATACAAAGAGAGCCAAGTTAGCCAGCAGATTAAAGGGAAAGTGAGCTATGTGACTTAATGGGCCTAAAGCCCATTTCGAATTGGGCTTAAGTTCATTAATTAAAAGGGGGCAAAATCTGATTTATAGCATGATTAGGATTAGCTAAAGGATAATATAAGTCTTATCCATTTAAGAGTCCAGATCCAAATATCAGATTTGGATCAAGAAACTCTCTCCTAATTGGATTAGGAGGCTGATTCAAAAAAGGCTATAAATAGGGGGTGAATTCCTCAGTTTAAACACACTCAGCAACCTATAGAATTCTCCCCAGTTCTTGTTGCCCCTACCCAATTCGATTTTTACCTATGGAACTGATCAAGAAATGTTCTTGATATTGTTTCTTGCTAGAAGAAACAATTTGAAGTCGTGCTCACCAGCCCTTGTTCGATTCTTACTAAAGAATTCAGGATCTTGCTGAAGAACCATCCTGCTGATCCTATTTCACCATACACTATGTCATCTTCAGTGGAGGCAGGTTTTGGTCTTCTCCTTGGGCGTGAACACCTACGTTGGGAGTTACTGTTACTTCGTATCAGGTATATCCCTCTCTTCCCTTTTAGTTTCAAATCTGGTCCAGTTTTGATTCAAGAACGATCATTGAAAATGTAGTTTTCAAAATTAGGGAATACGATTCTCGGATGGGAGATAAAGAAATTTTTAAAATTTCACCCAACCTTCCTGCAGGGTTCAACCATCCATATGATGGATCTCCCATCCCTTCATTATACACAAAACCCAAATCTGTAACTATTTTTTTTTTTTTTGCTTCATAAAAATTCTTTGGCAACTTAGCATTATCAAGAAAACTATCCCTTAGTAATTCAATCAACAAGTCAAATGATTTGCCAGTCCAACCACTCATACATTTTATCTAGAATAACTTGAGAATGAACGATAACTTTGATTGTTTTTTACATCCTGGATACAACTCTTGTTTTGCACCCTTCAACAATCTATGAAATGTTTAAGCATTTATATTATCATTCCCTTTACCTTCAATTGCTACTTCGATCACCTCATCATTTACCATTTCTAATTGAAAATGTATCAAATAAAATGTCATTAATGCCTTCATGTAAACTCTTATCTTCTTCTACTCTTGGCTCTTGGATATGCACATTAGACAATGGTTCTTCACCATGATACTCCCAACACATAATCTTTCACAAAACCTTTAGCTATAAGATGTGCTTCTACCTCATCCTATGTTCTAAAAATCAAATTGCAATAATGTTTGCATGGACAAACAATCTTTCCATGTCGGGATGCATTAACCATAGCCTATTTGACAAATTCAACTACTTCTTTTATAAATTCATCTGTATTCCTACATTATGTAAAAACAAAATAAGAATTGTGTTACAATTCTTATACTTGACTTAAATATTTGAGAGTACTAATTTATAGTAACTATACCTTGGCATATACATCCAATTCCTATCCGCCATGCTTAATTGCCTCTATTTCCAACAAAGAGTACTTGAAAGTTGAAACATTACTAAAGAAATCACTAACTAGAAGACGTTCAAAGACTAAACACATCTCAATAACAAAATATTCAAATAAATCATCATAATGCATCACCAAGCTAATTTGGTTATTCAAAGATCTCAAAAGCGTAGTTAAACATGTGTAAGAGATATGCCAATCTACAAGCTTTATTACGCTGAGAATGAGATGGCACAAACATATATCTTCTTTTATTATATGCAGTTTGTAAATTTAATCCAAGAACACTTTCTCTAATTCTTTATGTCTTTACTTTTCTAAAAATCTTTCTATAAACTACTCTTAATCAAAGGTAGGAAGCAAGCTCTGGAGTAAATTTTAGGAGGCTAAAATGGCTAAAACATTTTTATTACTCCACTTCTTTATATAAACTTTGTGACCTTTGGATAAGGAGTGATAAAGGATAAGTATCTAAAGAAGGGGCTACTATTTGGAATATAGCTCCAATTGCCTTTGGACTGAAAGGAACTCTTTGATTTTTGATAACAAAAGAGAGACCAAAGATTTGTTGATCATTAGACTTCAAGCCAAATGTTATTCTAAGTTGGGAGTTCATAATCTATTCAAGGGATACTATTTAGTTCCTTCTCTTTGATAGGTATCTTGGTTTAGTCTTCTAGAGAGGGGAAGGTTTTGCAAGAATAGCTTTTGAGAAATTTGAAAAAAAAAAAGAAAATGTAAGAATACCTTGAAAAAAAAGTAAGGGGTGGGACAGACAAGGAAGGGGGAGAGGAGTAGGGGCTGGACGAGATTGAGTGAAATTTAGGGGTCAGGGGTAGACAAGGGAAGGAGGGGGGAAGTTGAGGACCCTCTTGGTAGTGAGGTCGACCAGAAATAAGAGAAGGAGAAGAGAAGAGAAGAAGAAGAGAGAAAGAAGAGAAGAGAAGAGATCGGCAATGGGACAGTGCTGGCCGCGCCAGCTTTATTATATTATATAGGGCGACATAAATAAGAAGGGAAATGACCCTTGTGCCCCAGTTGTAAGTGAATACAATAACAGATATAACAAAAATAAAAAAATGAAATAAAAAACAACTTAACTAGCCAAACAGACCCTAACACAAATAACTAAATTATTTCAACACTCCCCCTCAAGTTGGAGCATAGATGTCAATCATGCCCAACTTGTCACACAGAACATTGTGCCGCACATGATGAAGACCTTTGGTGAAGATATCTGCAAGTTGTTCTTCTAAGCTGACATATGGAGTACACACTTCTCCATTTACAAGTTTCTCTCTAATAAAATGCTTGTCCACTTCAATGTGTTTCGTCAAATCGTGCAGGACTGGATTAGCAGCAATATTGATGGCAGTTATATTGTCACAGTAGAGTGACATAGGATTGCTCACTGCAAAACCCAGTTCACCTAACAGATTTTTTTATCCACATGATTTCAGCAACCCCATGAGACATCGCTCTATATTCTGCTTCAGCACTAAATCTAGCCACCACACTTTGTTTTTTTACTTCTCCATGTGACCAGGTTTCCTCCTACAAAGGCACAATACCCACTGGTAGACTTTCGGTCATTGACTACTCCTGCCCAATCAGCATCAGTATATACTTCCACCTTTAAGTGACCATGTTTCTAGAACAACAAACCAGCTCCGAGAAACTTCTTGAGGTATCTAAGGATCCTCTCTGCAGCTTCAAAGTGAGTTGTCCTAGGATTGTGCATGAACTGACTAAGGACACCCACTGCATAAGCAATATCAGGCCTGGTCATAGACAAATACAAGAGTCTCCCTACGAGTCTTTGGAACTTTTTCACATCTTTCAAAAACTCTCCCTGACTGTCTCCCATATGATGATTAGATTCAATTGGTGAGTCAATTGGTTTTACCCCCAACTTGCTTGTATCTTCTAGTAGATCTAGTACATATTTCCATTGGGAAATAAAGTAAGGGGCCTAGATCTTTCACCTCAAATTTAGTGGCTAAGAATTTTTTTAGTCTCCGTATTTCAGCCTCCCAATCTCCTGTGATCATGTCATCCACATTCACAATAAGAGCTACAATTTTCCCTTCACCTCTTTTCACAAATAGAGTGTGATCTGACTGCCATTGTTTGAACCCCATCTGTTGGACTGTTAAATGGAACTTACTAAACCAAGCCCGAGGTGATTGTTTCAACCCATATAAAGATTTTTTGAACATGAACACCTTTTGTTTACTGCCTTTGGCACAGAAACCTGGAGGTTGGGTCATATACACCTCCTCTTCCAAGTTACCATTCAAGAAAGCATTTTTGATGTCCAATTGGAGAAGTTCCCAGTCAAGATTTGCTACCAATGAAAGAAAGGATCCTGATAGAGTTCATCTTGGCCACTGGAGCAAAAGTCTCTTGCCACCAGTCTAGCCTTGTACCTTTCAACAGTTTCATCAGCCTTGTGTTTCATTGTGAACACCCACTTGCAACCCACTGGTTCCTTCCCTTCAAGAAGGTCCACCAACTCCCAAGTGTCATTTTTATGTAATGCATCAATTTCTTCCTGCATTGCATCTGTCCATTCAAATTTAGATAAAGCTTTTGCCACATTCTTAAGAACAGGGACACTGTCCACAGAAGAGAGGAATGCACGGAATGAAGGTGAAACATGATCATAGGACACAAAATTAGAGATAGGATGATTAGTGGTACAAGATCTAACACCCTTTCTCTTAGCAATAGGAATATCAAGATCATTGACGATAGGTGAATCAACATTTAGAGGAACAGGCATATCAAAAGGAGCAAGTGTACCTGGCTGATGAAACGGATCTGCCTCTGGTGAATCCGATGATGTTGGTTGCATAGTGTCAGGTTCCACGGCTCTTGAACTCTGTTGGCTTTTATGGCGACGATGAAAAACCCGGAATAGAGGATCGGGTAAAGGAGGTAGTTGAGTTTGAATCGCCTGTTTCTCCTCAACCTTACTCTCCCCCTAAGGAGAAACTGAGAAGAAAGGTTGATTCTCAAAGAATGATACATCAATGGAGACATAGTACTTGCGAGAGGTAAGATCATAGCAGCGATACCCCTTTTGAGATAAAGGGTAACCAAGGAAAACACAAGGAATAGCCCGAGGATCAAACTTATCTCGAGTAGAGGACAGGTTATGGACAAAGCAACGACACCCAAAAACACACATCGGAATGGTGGACAACAGAGTTGTAGGAAACAGAAGCTGATGTGAGGCCCTATACTCTAGCAACCGAGACGGCATATGGTTGATGATGTATGTAGCACACAAAACGGCATCCATCCAAAAACGTTTTGGCACATTCGTATGAATTAATAAGCCACAAGCCACTTCAAGAAGGTGACGATTCTTTTGTTTAGCAACACCATTTTGTTGGGGTGTCCTAGCACAAGAGCTTCGCTGAAGTGACCCACTCGAAACAAAAAACTCCGTGAGATCACTATGGAAGTATTCCTTCGCATTGTTTGACTGGAAGATATGGATTTCAGTTTGGAACTGAGTGAACACCATGCGTTGAAAGTCTTTTACAATTTTTGACACTTCATCTCGAGATCGCATAGGGTAAACCCAAGTGTATCTAGAGTAATCATCGATCAAGGTAATAAAGTACTTATATCTAGCCTCAGTGGGTAGAGTAACGGGGCCCCAAACATCAGAATAAACAATATGAAATGGAAATTCAGATCTTTTATTTCTACAATGTTTACTCAATTGACATGTCTGACACTGTAACTGACTCATTGACAATGACTCAAACAACTTTGGAAACATAACTTTTAATGACTCAAAAGAAATATGACCTAGATGACTATGCCATAAATAGGCTTGACTCTCACTTGACAAACTCATGGACTCTGTAGCCACAAAACCAGCTTTATTCTCCAACACGTAGAGACCATCCACTATGCTCCCTCTACCAATCGTCTTCCCCGAGGCCAAATCCTGAAACACACATGAAGATGGGAAAAAAGTGACTGAACAGTTCAAGGAGTGAGTTATACTACTAATGGACAGCAAATTAATAAGTAATTTCGAAACATGTAGTACATTAGAAAGGGTAAGGCCGAGTGGGAGAGGTATGGTACATTGGCCAGCAATGGTAGAGAAGGAACCATCAGATAGTCTGACCTTATCTCTCCCAGAGAGGAGGTTATATGTCTGAAATAAATTTGACTTACCGGTCATGTGGTTTGATGCTCTAGAGTTAATAACCCAAGGAGAATCAATAGTATGAGATGACACACGGAAGGCAGTGGCAGCATTACCTGATGTAGACACAAAAGAGGTAGAGGGAGTAGGACCAGAATCCATCTGGCGGAGAGTCCTACCATACAATTCCAAATGGTCACGAAAAGAGTTGATAATTTCTTCCTTAGGGTCAGAAAGGGATGCCTCTCCTGAGTTACCAATGGACTAGTCTCTGTCGACGCCAAATTAGCTGAGTTATACTTCTTCTGATTCTACTGGCTTGGTTTCTTGCCCTGATCAGGTGTTGACTTCTTACCCAAATCCTGTGCCCATTTAGGTTTTCCATGGAAATCCCAACATGTATCTCTCATGTGTCGTGTCTTCTAGCAGTGAGTGCACCAAAGTTTGCTCTTATCATCTGTTCTTTTCTGAGTCACCTTTCTTAAAAGCACCTCCGACATTTGTATCTGAATTTCCCCGGACAACTAGGGCAATTAACTCCCCATCTACACAATTCATCAAACTTCTTCTACTCTCTTCTGACTACACTAAAGCATACACCTCCTAAACTGATGGCAAGTCTTTACTACCCAAGATCTGCACCCGGATGGACTCATATGAAGGATTCAGCCCTAGGAGAAAGGCAAAGACCCACTACTGAGATACAAGTGCCTTATATGCCTTTGCATCTTTATTACACTTCCAATTTACATTCTAGTAGTGATTAATTTCTTTCCATATCAATGTCAAATCAGAATAGTACATCGAGAGACTCCTCTCCCCCTGCTTGCAAGTAGAGGATTCAACTTGCAGTTGGTATATCTTGGCGTAATGTCTCTGCTCTGAATAGGTGGACTTTGCTTGTTCCCATATCTCACAAGCAGTTTCAGCCCGCATAAAATTCTTCCTTACCTGTGGCAGAATTCTCAGACAACATGGTCAAAATAGACAATCAGTCCCAAACACCGACCTTAGGATCCCTCCTTACTCCAAAAAAAAAAATATGCTCCACACACGTACTCAGTCCACACCCACACACTTGAGTTTGAAAATAGTCTGAGCACAAACAGTACCAATTTCAGGACAAAAAAAAAGGCAAGATTCGGTAGATTTCAGACCTGTACGGTTTTGACAGTCCCAACCTACCAGCATTCCAGAATGTCTAAGAACATTAATTAGCAGGAGAGATCATTAACACTTATAATCAAGCCAAAAAATTGAGATAACAGGTCATCCTTGACCTATAGTCACCTTAACACAGGAACAAAATCACACGATCCCAAAACACAAGAGGTATAAACCTCAAAAAGGTCTGACAGCATTCAGCAGCCCAGATTCATTTGGTTGTTTCACTTGGTACATGACCAAGGAGGGTAAAGAAAAAAGAAGGATTGTACCAGTTGTAGATCTGTTTTCTTCAGCCCATATTCAGATTTCTGTTCTGCCCAGATTCAACTCTCTGTTCCACCCAAATTCAGCAAGTTGGAGAAGGAAGGAAGCTTGTTCGATCTGTTCTCTCAGTCAGTATTCCTGCTCTGATACCATCTTGACAGTGAGGCCGGCCAGAAATAAGAAAAGGAGAAGAGAAGAGAAAAAGAAGAGAGAAATGAGAGAAGAGAAGAGATTGGCAATGGAACAGTACTGGCGACACCAGCTTTATTATATTATATAGGGCGGCAGAAATAAGAAGGGAAAAGACCCTTGTGCCCCTGTTGTAAGTGAGTACAATAACAGACATAACAGAAAAAAAAAATTGAAATAAAAAATGCCTTAACTAGCCAAACAGACCCTAACACAAATAACTAAATTATTTCAACAAACCCATAGCTGGAACATGAGGGGAGTGAGGGAAGGAAGAAGAATGGAGTTAGTAAGAAATTTTATTAGAAGAATCAAACCAGAGACGGTATTACTTCAAGAAAAAAAATTGGAATGCTGAATATTTGTTAGTTGGGGTGAGCAATTCGACTGTAGCCTGAGTTCTCAATCTCCTAGAGTTCGACCAAGAGAGCAAGTTAGATATGATAGGGTACTCTATAATCTTGAGTCATTTTCAGTGTTTTTTGTCAAGTAGTTGGTTTGTCATCTAGAAAACCATTCTTCTAAGACGTATTGCTTTTTTTTTCAATTTTAATAAAATTCCCTTTTGATTCTTCAAAAAAGACTAACACTATTACAAGAAGGTTCATGAATCCATGTTTACCTTGAGAATTCAAGGGCGGCATTAACTTACTAGATTTCCATACATAATCAAATAAACTAGTAGGGAGAATGTAACCCTAAATCATTAGTCAAATAGTAATATATTGTACCACTATATGGTTCAAAAATCACATGGCTTTCACATTATATTAAAATAGAAAATACACAATTTTTAATAGTTGCAGTTACATCCTTTTTATGCCAAATTTTAGACAATAGGTAACCTTATATTGTAACATGTAAGAAGGAATTAAAATATATTAAAAATAAGTTTTTTCGTAGTGCTCCATAGCTTGGAGCTTGGCCAGGTGTCTTGGTGTACTATTATCTTTTCTTATAAAAGTTTACCTTACTTTATCAAAATAAAATAAAATAAAAAGAGAGAGTATCAAATATAGACAATTTGAAGATTATTTCAAATAAATTAAACCCTATTTGCAAAATAGGTTTGGTGGCTCTTAAATGAACCAAATAGATTATTGGTTCAAGCAATAAAAGCAAAGTACCTAAGACATGGATCCATTTTCAATCAAACTCCAAAGCCTGGACACTCACATTAGTGGAGGCAAATGGTTTTAAAATAGCAAAATTTTTAAAATTTGATTCATATGGAAAATCAAAGATGGAGTTCAAATTGTTTTATTTGAGGACCCTTTGGTCTCTTCTCTTTATGGGGGATATCCACAAAGGTCAGATTCTACTACCCACAACTCCACTATAACAAATATAAAAAATTTTATTTTGTTTGGATGGATCATGGGATGAATAACTTCTACTTCAACTCTTCCCTTCAAGCACAATTATGGATCTTTTTGTAGAAGATCTTTTGGGAAGTTATATAAAAATAATTCTTATTTATAACACTTGTTTTTGTTTAATATGATGAATATATGACATTAGAGATGAGCCAAAATGTGTCCAAATACTTTTAGAGAGCTCCCTGTTCAACACTTCTAACCTTGATAATCCAGTCTACCCTATTGACTAATTTTTATATGACAAGATACCATTAGTTTATTTCTCTCCCCTGTTTCATTCCCTATTTCATGTTCACTCATCTCACAATCCAACATTGGTTCCATTAACTAACTACTTAAATCCCGGTGAATGGATGAACTTATTTATGGAATTTTGGCTTAAAGGATGGAGATGAATAGAGATAGTCCTTCTAATCTTGCTAAAAGTTTTAGAAAATGTCCGATAGGAGAGTCTTTGGAGATATTGGAAAGTCAGAGCATGTTTAAGACAAAGTTAGAAAAGTCACTTATACATCCTTATAACCAAATTTACTTTCATTTTCAATACAAAATCATACTCATACTAAATGCTTGTAAAACTGGATAGGAGTGCAAATTCACTTCAGTTCATCATTTGCCCTCTTACCAAATGCAGCCTTACATGCAAAGCATGATAACATCAATGATCTGCCTCATAATTATAATTATTATTATTTTGATAAATATCTGCCTTGCAATTATTCTAAAGATGGGAATAATTTCAATAGTGCAAATATTCTGAAATAAAATGGATTTCAAGGATTCATAAGATTCAATTTTCCAACCCGAATAAAAGCAATAAATATGTACTATCTCCAACTTTCCAATTTGAAGAAACTGACCACTTCATGATTGCATTCAAAGTTAGAAGTTTTCCTCCTGTATAAGTTAGAAACCGACTATACAGAGACCATTAAAATGGTACTTTTAATTTTTAAAATAAAAATGCAAATACTATTTTCAAACTTATTTCAGATATTCATTGAAAGGATTCTCTAAATTTGTGTGCCTCTGAAAAACAACTATATTCAAGATGCATATGCTAAGGTAGCAAGGAATACTTTCTTTCTAAAGGAAGAGGAATACTTTCTATACTTAGCAATTTTCTTCTGTTTTCTTCAACAGACTGCTAAACCGCAAACTAATGCATGCTCCCAATGGCAATAATGACAGCAACCAAATGATAAAGCATCCTTCACAGAGGTGAGAAGTAAAGCAGTAATAAGTAAATCCTATCTAAAACCAATTAAACTAAAGCATGAAATCACACAAAAAAAAAATCAATTAAACTAATAGGATCAAATTACCTTGTCTTTCCAAATATCGCAGATAGATAGATCCACTTTTCAACCTCTAAAGATCGATAAATCGATTCTTGATAAATCCTATTGCAGGGGAGATGTTGCATGCTTGATCAATCGATTTTTGATATAGTGAGAAAGAAGTGGAAGGAGAAAATTCGACTACTGAGAGTGACACAACTCTTCCGGTGGCAATGATGCGGTAATGCCACTAGGGTTTTCCCAAAAACACACTCAATTCCAAATAGCAAGATAGAGAGAGAGGTAGTGGTTCCAGTTCCAGAAAGCTGAAGTTCGTTTGAGTGAGAGCGGGCGAGATGTTGCAGGCTCAATCAATCGATTCTTGACAATGTAAGAGAGAAGGGGACGATGGAGAAAATCGAATACTAGGCATTCGTTCGAGTGAGATCGAGAGATCTTCAAGGATCGAGCAATCGATTCTTGAGAGTAAGAGAGAAGGAGATGATGGAAAATTTTGACTATTGAGAGTGAAAATTTTCCTACGGGTTAATCGACCAGGCAACAATGTTTTGCAACTAAGACGGTCTGACCATATTTGCTATTAACTATAAATTTATTTAAATAATTAAATTAATTTTTGATGACTAGTTTTAATTAATTAAATAATAGTTAATATTTATTTATTTATATTTTAGAGAGTATTATCTTTTTATTCATGTAATATGAAATTATTAATAATTTAATCATTAATTTTTATGTTATTCTTAAGTAATGAATGAATAATTTATTATTATTAATTATATTTATTTATTTCAATAAATTCTTAATTATTAATTTTCTATTAATAATAATTAATAAATAATAAATATTTCTTAATTATTAATTTCCATGCATTACATGAATTTCTAATCATTTTAGTAAATATTTCAGTATTTATTAATTTTTATCATTTTATTAAAATATTTATTACTTTATTATTTTTATCATATTTATTATTTTATAATATTTTAAAATCAATTTATAGCTACCAATAACTAAAATCTGTGGCTCTAATTCTAGGATTTGACTATATATCAAAAAAGTAATAAGCAAGGATTGTGATTGGTCAAAGCCTTTTCAATATCATATCTTTTGGGCAATATAAATTGTTCCATAATTATAAATAGTTTTTAGTGATTAACTTCATAGTTATAACCACAGATAAATAAAATTCATGGCTATAAGTTATAAATAATGTATACCTATAGGCAAAGAGATCTTTAGACACCAACAAAATGACCGTAGCAATAGGCTATCTTCTAGTTTTCTAACATATTGCCACAGATACCTAAAAATTGCGGCTATAGGTGTCTTTTAGCCACGGACCATGAGCTTTTAACTACAAACAAACTATCCATAGCTAAAGTTCAGTTTATAGCTACGGACATGAAATCATCTATAGTTGTATCTAGACCTGTTCATGGGCCAGGCCAGGCCGGGCTTTGACTCTTTATTAACAGAAAATTGTTAGGCCCGAGCTCGAGCCCGGCCCGACCAACGGGCCTACAACTTGGGCCCGAGCCCGGCCCTGATAAAAAGCCTGAAGCCCGAGCTCGAGCCCGAAGCCCGACCTAATAAAAGAAATTCAAAATTTTCCGACATTTTCTATTTTAATTTAAATGTTTTTTTCCCCTATTTAAATGAACAATGGGTCTACAAGTGAATCAATGACCTCAAATCAAAAAATTTATTCAAATAGACATCATATAGGGTTTTTACTTATGTTTAACTATAGGTCAGGCCAGATTTACTTAAGTTTAACTATAGGTCGGGTCGGGTCGGGCTATTTTGGCAAAGCCCGAGCCCGGCTCGAATTTTATGCGGGCCGGGCTTTTTGGCCCGAGGTTAAGCCCGCGGGCCAAAAATCCTATTCAAGCCCGTCCGGGGGTCGGGCCGGGCCGGGCCGGCCCATCGGACCACCCGGCCCATGAACAGGTCTAGTTGTATCCAATGTTCTAGCTACGGTTTTTATATCTGTAGCTAAGTTCAGAAGCTATAGCACCATTTTCTTGTAGTGTGTAGATCTACGAATGGTATGCTCTAATCAATGAGATTTGTTAATACAAAATCTTAGCTTGATGGTGGGTTAAATAAGGGAATTCCAAGATGAAATTTGGTGGATAAGCATTTTTGAGCACCCCAAATTTGATGAAAGAGATAAAATTGTGATTATAGATGTGGACGCAAGGATTTGGTGTAGATAATGATTTATCAACTAATAAGAAGATTTGAATTGGAATCTTGTTCGTTTTAGAAGGAATTGGAGGATTTTAAGGTTGAGATTGGACATGAGGGTTTTTTGGACTTAATGAGAGGTGCTTGGTTTCTTGGGCTACGTCTTCTTGTGCAATTTAATCGTTAACATCAAATTGGAACCTTTGTTTATTGAACAGTTAAAAAAGAGAATTTTGAGTTAAAATTTGGCATGTGGACATGGATTAAGATGAGGAATCAGGTGGATGGTTCCGATCTAAGAGAGAATTGGTTAATCTTGGTTGTCTAGTTCTATTCATCTAAGTTCGTCAAAATGGCATATTGGCATTTTTATGGTTGATTGTCGTAGATTCGAGGTAGGATTTGGGGGTCGATCATACCTTAATGTCCTTGAGGCAATGAATGTGTTGAATTTGGATTTCTAGAATCAAAGTTTTAATATCGCATAGATCAGAACCATTAGAGAGGTGGTTCGTATGATGAATGGTGGATCTTTAGGATTTAGCCATTAAAATTTAACGCACAACTAAGCTTTAGTTTCCAAAGTCTAGGTATCATCTCTAATCAAATTTTTTATGTTGATCTCAATGTTCTCATTTGTTATGTGGATTACATCAAAAGAAGGAACTTTGGGCTTCAACAATTCTCAAGTTGGTCTGGTTATGTTTTCAAGTTTTAGCCTTTAGGTCTTAAAAGAGGGTATAAAGAAGTGGGGCGAAGGGATCGAGCAAAAATTTGATGTTGACAATGTTATATTCTACACATTAATCTAATTGTACTAATCTTATGCTATCACGCATCCAATGATGAATGTCTAAGCAAGAAACCCTTAACTAAAGAAATGGACAGTAGGCCAAAAAAATGAATTCATTGTACATTCCGAATGCAACTCGGGCCGGGTTAGGTTGATGTCAACCCCAACCTGACCCGACCTTAGGATACATGATCCAACCCAACTTGATTAATTTGATTGTCATAATTGGATTGGATCCGGTCAAATTGGATTGGTAAATGCATTTCAATATTTTTTTTTTGTGAGACGTATTTGTATTCATTAAAGCTAAAATTAAATAAATAATTATACTTATACTTAAAATATTAATAGGAACATAATAATTGATCAAAAAAATATTAGTAGGAACACAATAGTTTATACATGATGATATGATCTAATCATCATCTAAGCTTCATCTCCACTGTTGGAAAAATAGGATTACAGAAATTTGGAGGAGAAGCTCTAGGGTGTATCTAAAGACACTTCCTTTAGAGAATTATTTGCCCCCACTCAATTTTACTAAGTTTGTTGTTGGGTTAATGACAAATTCATTCCCAGGATACAATAGAGTCTCGAGTAAGAAATTATAACTAGCAAAGTTGAAGATTCTTTGAAGAAACCTTCTATGAGATAATAGCATATTAGATTAAGAGAGACAAGTGTGCTTTATAGTGAGAAGTGAGTGAAAACTTGTGTTTAAAATTCGCTTGACTTACACCCTTTTATAAGTTTTGGGGAGTCATCATGAAGAAGGGTATATTCATCTAAAGAGGCTCTTTTTACAGTCACAAATTCAAACTTTATTACAGTTCATAATTAGTTAACAATTAATGACTTAATATTTGCATAATGCCTTTTGATTACACCCAATCAAGTCATGGCCATTGGAATAACTTAAAACGTCAAAGGTCATGGTTTGTCTTACAAGACTCGAACACACCCTTATGAGCGATTGAGATCAAACACAGTTTTTTTATTAGCTATTTGCAAATAACAACTTTCAATTTTTGATATTTCGCAAATGACTTAGGAATTGTGGTCTACGATTTTTGTGCAATTTTTGACAGTGTGAGCAAAGTGCACCTCTAAAGTGCCTCATTTCACTACATACACATGTGCTCATGCGTGTGACGTGCCCACATGTTGCAAGGTAGCAAGTCTCTATAATCTCCTCTTTATACTTTCTAAGGAGTGTAAGCAAATTTTTATTTAAAAACCCAAGTCAAGTTCAATAATTTTCCAATGTGGGATAAGCCTTAAAAGAAAGAAAACAAGTGAAAACAAAGAGTTTTTTTGTGGGAACTTTAAAACCATTTTCAAAGTGCATGTGTAGAAGTGCTTTATTATGTAATTAATCAATCAAATACCTAGAAGTGTCAATTGGACTAGATTTGGTCCAACCCGATCCAGTCCAATATGAGTCCACTTACAAATGGATTGGACCTAATCCAGTCCAAATTCAATCCAATCCATTAAAATGTAAATGGACTATATTGGATCCTATCCAAACCGAATGAAACATCAAAACTTATATAAAAAATTACAAAATATACCCTTTTGCAACCGGATTGGGTATGGATTCGAGTTAGGTCTAGAACCTAACCTGAACATTTAGATTAAGGCTGAACAATGGGTCAATGGTTCAACCACTCAAGACAATTGGTCTTTGACTAAGGGCATGTTTGTTTCCTCTTAACTCTTATCTCTTAAGAGAAATCTTATAAATTTAAGAAAAAAAAATGGGTGTTTGTTTCCTCTTAACTTTTATCTGTTAAGAGAAATCTTATAACTTTAAGAGAAAAATGGGTGTTTGTTTCCTCTTATCTCTTAAAGAGGAATCTTACAAATTTTTTGTTTCTAATGATACCCCCAAAACACAAGCAAAAGTTCTCATATATGGAGTTAAAATGGACACTTGATAATTTTCAAAATTCATAATTCAGAATTAAGAACAACACTCTTTGTATTTAGAGTTCAGAGGAAAGAAAAGTTCATCGATACCAATAAACCTCTTAATGTAATTATTGCATATTTAGATGTCAAGTCATTAAAGCGAACGAACAACCCTAAATCAACATTTTTACCAAAAATGAGTATAATTATCTAGTTCAAATGGTTCAAACACTTCAACCATCTAGGTCAATGTGGGTTTGAAAACATTTTTTTCAAGAAATTCTAGAATATTGTTAAAAAGGACTTTTATGGGACAATTAAGACACTTTTTCATACTAGGAAATTGTGTCCTACATTAAACAAAACATTTATTGCATTAATTCCAAAAACTAAGAATCCAAAAACTGTAAATAATTACAGACCCATCAGCTTATGTAATGTTATATATAAGGTGATTACCAAAATTCTAGTAAATAGAATCAAACCTTTCCTAGAAAATTTAATTTCTCCTTTTTAGAGTGCATTTGTTCCAAATAGACAAATAAACAATAATATTTGATCGCCTATGAAATGATACATTCCATGAAAAAGAAGAAAGGAAAGAAAGGAATCATGGCCTATAAAATTGATATGGAAAAGTCCTATGATAAACTGGAATGAGAGTTCACCACAACGGTTCTTAAGAAGTTTGGCTTCCACGAAAATGGATTGGATGGGTCATGGAATGTATTGAATGAAATTGTGTCTTTTCAGATTTTAATTAATGGTACTTTGTCCAAGGAATTCACTCCCTCAAGAGGAATAAGACAAGGAGACCCACTCTCTCCTTATTTTTTTGTACTATGTATTGAAGCTTTAACTAAAAAGCTTGAGAAAGAGTCCTTAATTCCTAGCAACCTGATTGGGACTATAGTAGCAAAAGAAAGCCCAAAAATCCCAATCCTCCAGTTTGCATATGATTGTATTATTTTTGTTGATCCTACAATATTTGCTTCTTTGAGAATTAGAGAAATTCTAATGGATTTTGCAAGGGCTTCTGATCAAAACCTGAACTTTAATAAATCACCAATCCAGTTCTCCAAAACACTCCTAATAGATTGTAGAAAATCTTGGCTTGAATCCTTCAGATTCTGATTCAAACTGACTCAAATTTTTATTTGAGAGCCCCAATTATTAATTCAAGGGTTACAAAAAAAAATGCATATCAATATGTTAAGGAAAGAGTCTATAAGAAACTTGCTGGGTGAAAAAAAAAACCATTAACTAGGAGATTAACTCTGTTGAATGCAGTAACCAATATGATGCCCCAGTTCATAATGAGATCCTTTAAAATGCCTCATAACATTACTGAGGATATCGATAGAGCCCAAAGGAACTTCTTGTGGAATTACTCAAATGAAAAAAAGCCCATTCATCTGCCTGGCTAGGAAAAAGTTTATTCCCAAAATCTAGGGGGTCTTGGATTGAGGAAACTTAAATGGGTCAGTGAAACTAGTCTTGCAAAGTTAGGGTGGAAGATCTCATTTGAAAAGGAAAATCTTTGGGTCAAAGTTGTTAGGGAAAAGTATTTGAGAAAGGAAAACCTGTGGGATGCAAAGAATAAGAAAGGAATTCCATATGCTTGGAGGGGTATTTTAAGTGCGAGATAACTATTGAAAATGGGATTAAAATGGGAAGTAGGAAACGGGAAGTCTATCGAGTTTTGGGCAGATAGATGGGTTGGTGAAGAATCTCTAGCAGAATGCTTAGCCCTAACCCAATGTGAAGAAGAAAATCCTCTTGTTAGTGATTTCATAAATCTAGAGAGAGGAGTTTGGCTAGAAAACAAAATTTGAAATTTAGTTCCTTAAATATTTAGAATAAAATCAAGTCAATTTTTATTCCTATGCGACCAAGAGAAGATCAACTAATTTGGATTTTGAACTCGAGTGGTGTTTCCACTATGAAATCGGCTTACAAGTTAAATTGCGGCAATGCTTACAATGGGGAGAATTCTATGAATTGGAATTTGTTAGTCTAGAACCTAAAATGCCCACCAAAACTACAAGTATTCCTCTACCTCCTTTTGAATAATAAGCTTCCCTCGAAAAACCTTAGGAAGAGATGTTTGAATACCAATGGTAGTTGCAGTATTTGTGGAGATGAGGAAGACCTTAATCATATCTTTAACAATTGTCTTTTCAAACCAAATATGGAATGTGGTGAATCTGAACCTTACCAGTGCAAATGGGCCTGATACCAGTTTATTGGATTGGTAGGCTGAGATTTGGTAGAGAATAATCACTTGAAAGAAAAGTGTGTATACATCCTATGGCATATATGGAAAAATAGGAATCAAAAAACATTCAATAAGGCCTACTCAGAATTTTGGGAGCTTATACAGAAATTGAATATTCTTAGAGAGGAAAAAAATTGGTTACCCCCGAGTCCTGGCACTATCAAGATTAATTTTGATGCTTCTTGTACCAAAAATGGAAGATGTTCAGTGATTGCTATTGCGAGAAAAGGCTATTCCCTTGGCACCTCTTCTATAAACACAGCAAAAGCATGGGTGGCGTGGAAAGCTCACAACTTGGCAGCTAATTTCAACGATTGTTCAATCATAATAGAAGGGGTCGAATCCCGTCATCTCTCTGTTGGATTGCTTGTAGTTGAAGGATAAGTTGGATAGCATAGTTATAGGCGCGTGTTTCGGGAAGCTAACCAGTGGCAGACTGGCTTACTAATAAGGCTCACTCTTTGGCTAATGGTTTTGTTTCCCTCAATCTTTGCATTCTCCCCTAGGATTTAGATTTTATTTGTTCGAGTGGTTTGTGGGGGACGTGTATCACTATCTGCTCCTATCAAAAAAAAAAAGGGCAAAGTTCTTAAATTACCCCAGTCAGTGAAGAGCATGAAATAGAGGGTGTGATTCGATGAAGAGGAACCTAGGAGACAAAAGGAGATGAGGAAAAGGTAGGAAAATGAGAGAAATTTGAGTGGAAAGGAATGGAAGAGAAAGAAAAGATGGGATGGGAGAACAACTATCGCCGCTAGTTTGAGTTGCAACGGCAGTTATTAGAATGAGGTCGGTGGTGGTGAGGAGCAAGAGAGAAGAATCACCATTGTTGGTTCGGTGTTCAGTGTTGGAGAGGAAGAGTGATGGCTCCTGATGTTCGGTGTTCACCAGTACCACCACTGGATCCAAATGGAGAAGACAGTGAATAGTAGATTATCGTGTTAATGGAGAGAGAGAGAGAGAGAGAGAGAGGTAGTTTAAAATAATAGCAATTGTTAGATATATTAGAGGTAGTTTAAGATAATAGTTAAACAATAAGGTAGAGTTGATTAATTAGCTAAACAGTAAGAGTAGTTTAAGAAGTTTACACAAAAAATAATGGGTCTTGCCAACATCCCACCTTCACTCATTATCATGCATTTGATGTATCTATCAAATCGTTATCATGCATTGGATGTATCTACCAAACTAGCATTTTAAACCCGCCATTTATCTAGTCAGTCAAACCGTTCAACCATCATTCAGCCTTGATTTTAGGATGAATTCTCAATTTGGTCAAAAAATGTTGAGTTGGTTAAAAACTACCTGACCAAAGAAGTTGAACTGTTGACTTGTTTAACTCAGTCATTGGATCACAAGCTGCACAGTCAATGTATGTGCAAACTTTCATAGGTTATAAACTTGAATGTGGACGCAATGGCTATTCAGCGGGCTGTGGAACCCAAGGTTCAAAATATCGATATGCCCGATACGCCAATAGGGGTGTATCGGGCAAATCGATACACATTTTCAAGCCCTTTTTTTGCAACCAATTCAGGGAGGCCGGTTTAAGTCTCCTTTACCCCCTGAACCGGTCAGACCGCCGATACACCCACTGTAGGTACGTATCGAAAGGGTCCCGGAACGATACGTATTGGCTGATACGGCCCGATACATATCGATACTTTGGACCTTGGTGGAACCAATGATAATGCCCCGCACCTGTGAAAAAATACATGGGGCCTATAGTGAAAAGGCTGTAGGTTGTATTTGATCACTGGCTGGAGTTTTATCATTGGTTCGACAGTTAATCCTTTCTCCACGACTTTGCATTCAATTATCTGATTGAGATGGTTTTTTATTTTTTTTTATTTTGGGAAACTTGGTAAGATTTATGCATTCCAAGGAACCAAAGTAATTTTTAACATTTTTTTACAAATAAAAAATTAAATTAAACAACGTAAATTAAACATAGAATAATATTTATATATACATATATTAAATCTAAAAAATAATTATACATTTTTATTGATAAAATATTTGTTATAAAAAATGCTGACATGTCACAATCTGACCCATTCGACCTAGATGGTCAAACCACCATCCACGACCTAGAGGCAAAAATAATTCAGCCTCCGGGTCCATTTTTAAAACATTGTATCAAACCCGTTGATATAACATCAATTTAATGCATCTTGTAATGGATTTTTAAGATTGGAAGCTCAAACATTGTTTAATGTATTTTATGATATCTACAAGTTCTAGATTCCCAATGTTGTTGATTGTAATGTATCTCTTAATATAAACTATTAAAGTGCACATTTCTTCTTATTCATATTAGTGTTATTAATATATTTACGAGATTTGTAAGACTCTCCAATGTACCCAAGTATATCCATATCATTCCACTGTATCCATATGTGCCTCAAGCATACGATATGATATATAACAATGTTTTGAACCTTACATTATGAGAACTCATAATACTTAATGGAAAGAACAAGCCTTTTATTTCTGTCTTCCTAAAGGAAATACTCCAAGGGGAGTTCAGTATGTGAAGCACACATGGACTCCCACACATTTAAAATTACAAGTGAAGTTCAAAAAGAGCAAGAAAAACATACTACTGAAGTTTTGACAAGTATAGAGGCGCTAATCCAAATTATGCATCTCACTTTGCAGGATTTCAGAGCTATCATGTCATGAAGAATAACATACTACTAAACAACTTCACAACTTTTATCATGTAATCTTAACCTGCAACCTTTTCTTATTAGTTTATGAAGGGCTGCCTTGGCTTCCTCTAATGTTTCTACTGCATGTCCTTCTTCAAAAGATAGCCTCTGAATGTTGAACTGAAAAACAAAGAACAGATCAAAGAAATGCTCCAATTATCTGAAACATATCTCGAGTATCACACCCGTCAAAATTCATAATGCAAGTTGTAACAAACTACTCTATGCTTTGTGCTATAATCCATCAGCAAACCCAATTAATGGGATACTGAATTGAGACCTCTTAGGTCAACCATAATCCAAATAGATAATCCTCACCATTTAAATTCAATACGTGACATTATTTTTGGACAGAAAAGGAAAATGCAGTTCATGACAATTCACAGATTGATAGTCAGAACCACCAATATTGACTTTCAATTATGACTAAAGCAGGAGGCATCACAATGTTAAATAAAAAAATGTAAGAACGAAACCAAAAAGCTTAATGCAACAATCCAATCATATACCAGATAATAATAACTGTTTGAGAGAGATTATCCAAAAATACAGTTGTTCATACAAGTTGTGTGTGCATTTGCTGATGATGCATGTGCAAGAAACAGGATTCAATATATACCTGTGCACCTTGACGAACACGGATATCAGTGCCTTTACTGTCAATTGATATGAGAGCAGCATCATCTATCTCTGTCTCAGTTGACAAGAGCTCTCTAAGTGGTTTGGAGAAGATTGCGTTCAGTTCCTATAAAACCAATCAAATATTTAAGAATCCTTTAAATTGGTTCACATCAATATCAAGGGGCACTTGAACATACCCAAGGCTGTATCGGATCAGGATATAACAGAACTAAGTATGGATTCTTTATTTTATAATTTTATTTAATTTTTTTTTTTTTTTTGGGGGGGGAGGGGGGGAATCTGCAAGTTTCTAGGTTCCACCTTTCACATCTAATTCTGTAAAGAAATTGATTTCAGGAACTTGAAGATTGACATGAGTCCGATTTTATGTCCGAGGATTTCAAATTTTCTGGGATGTTCATCATTTTAATTCTGCATAACTAGGAGTTTAAACAGTGTTCATTTCCAAAAACAGCCTAAACTAGGCAAACAGAATAAGCAAAAGTACATTATGCTGCTTGTTTGGCCAAATTAAGCATTAAAGAGATTCACCTTTAGATTCTGCTCCCCTCCATCAACTGCAATCTTATCAGGTTGAAGACTCTCATATTCCTCGACATCTACCCAAGCAACAGTGCCAAAGCCTCCAATGAAATATATATCACTGGTAGAAACAAGGAGAAATCAAGCCCACAATGCTAAGAAAGAGATTTCATGCTAATGACTTCCCTTGCAGAATAAACAACACATGCTTATGCTGTCAATGATTATGATGCCACAAGGTCTTGACTTCTCAGAACATAGGAAAACCCAAAATGGTTAGCCAGAGATATCCCATGCAGCCACTACATTTACAAAATATTGAGTGCATAAATTATTACAAATCACACACACATAGAGTTCATCTTTTATTTGGATTGAGACTAAATACAAGCTGGTTAGGACTCAAAGTTTTCTCATCTTTGTAGAATGTAGTTCAGCACTTTCAAACCTAGTCTAAATAGATTAATTATCCTTGGCAGCCTCAGGAAATATTGACCAAGGCAATTGAGGTATTGGTAGTGAAATTACAGGTTGGTCAGGAGGTACTAACAGTGGCAGAGGTGGTCCCTGGTGGTGTGCTGGTCATAGTGGTCAAGGTGGTGGTAGTGGTGGTGGAGAGAGGTCATGACAAAGGACATGCACCTCCTCAGAAGTGCACATATTGCGGCCTGTATAGCCATAGTAGTGTTTTAAAAGGCATGGGAGGCGTATGCACGCCTCCAGGCGAAGCGCTCCCTAAACGCCCTGAGGCGTATGCCAGAGCCTCCAGGCGAGGCTCCCAAAACGCCCTGAGGCGTGCTAGAGGCGTACGCCTCTTGCGCCTCATGCACATCTGATATGAAAATACAGAAAAAAAAAAGAAAAAAGAAAGAAGGAAAGGAAAAGAAAAGAAAAGGAAAGGAACAGAAAAGAAAGGGAAAGGGAAAGGGAAAGGGAAAGGGAAAGGGAAAGGGAAAGAAAAGGAAAGGGAAAGAAAAGGAAAGGAAAGAAAAGGAAAGATAAGAAAAATAGAGAAAAGGAAATAAAAGAAAAGTAAGGGAAGGGAAGAAAAGATAAGGGGAAAGAAAATGGTTTGCCTCCTCGCTTCGCTCGCTCGCCTTTGCTTCGACAAGACCCCCCTTTGAACTACTGTTATGCATCTTTATTCTTCTTAATATAAAAGATTTTTATTAAAAATAAAGAAAAAATGAGATCCCCCCTTCCTTTTCATCCTCCTCATAACCCCCCTCCTCTTAAGGAGGCTTACGCCTCCTTGTGTTCAGGAGGCTTACGCCTCTTGCGTTCTGAATTACGCCTCACGTCTCTAGGTAGTGGAACGCCTCACATCACGCCACCGCGTTTTAAAACACTGCCATACTACCCATTTTTATTATGATCATCTTGACCAAACATCTAGTTAGGTTAATCACGCAGTTGAAATCTTTCAAGATGAATATAAAAAACTTCACTAGGCTTTGCCAATTAAATAATATTGTAATTCTTACCAAAGCAGATACAGTTTGTCTTGTTTCCCCAAGTTTTCTCAAAACGCCTTCTTGGGTCATGGGTTTAAGACCTTTACATCACATAACTAACATTCAGGTATGTTTATTTAATTAATTTTCTACCTCTATTGGCAGATGGAACTACATCTAAATTGTCCAGATTAGTATTTTTTCATCCTAATTCTTCTTGTCTTTATCTCCTGTTTTGCACATTGCCAAGTTTCTTCTTGATCTAATGTCTTGTGAGTAGACCAAATCCATTAATTGTTCCCCAACTTTTATCCTTCTGTATTTATTAGGATCTAGAAACAAAGATAGTGGTTTATATTACCTAGGTAGATGTCAATGTCTAAAATCAAGGTTAGTAGCAGAAGGATATATTCAGACCTATAGTATCAACTATTCTAAAACATTTGGCCTGCTTCTAAAATTAGACCAATGCATTTTATTATTTCCTTAGCCAGTGTTTTAAAAGCACAAGAAGCAAAAAAGGCACAGGGGTCAATTTGCACCTTAGGCGCAAGGCGAGGTGTGCGCCTTTTTGAAGCAAGGCACAAAAAATAAAAATAAAAAATGCTAAAAAATCAAAATAAAAGTCAAAATAAAAAATGCCAATAAATCAAAAATGGAAAAAAATAAAAAAGAAAGTATTAAACATAATATTAATAAAATATATAAACTTAAATTTTAAAATAAATGTTTTAAAACCTATTATCTAAAATTAAAATACATAAACATAACTTGTAAAGCATACTCAAATGAGAATTTAAAAATAAAATCAAACATATAAAACAGTTTCAAGCATGTAAAACCGACAATCTCTTTTTTTCTCAATTGCATTACTTCAAGTAGCTAATGTGATGTAAAACATACTGATTCTATGAGCCGCCTTTGTGCCACGCCCCTCAAAGCAAGCCCAAACAAGTCCATGTTAGGGTCTTAAATTCTTAATTCTAACACAAAAAATAATGATTTTATAATTTTAATTGCTTTTTAAGAAGATATTTTTTTAGGATCAATGAATGAACATCATTACCAAATAGGGGGTTCTCGAGGCTTCGGTGAGCAAGTGAAGCCAACGAACTGGTGAGGTGTGCCTTTTAAATCACCGTCCTTAGCCATTAATCTTGGCCAGAAATTCTTTCGATTTTTTTCTAATACATGAAATTCTTTCAATTTGATGTCAATAAGCGCGCGCGTGTATGTGTGGGTTGGTGGGTGGAGCAAGAAAAGGACGAGGAAGGTGACACTCCACATCCTTTGCCAACAGAGAAGGAAGGGGAGATTGAAGGATTAAAAAAGAGGAAAAAGAAGGGGCATAGCATGGAGTAGGCCAGCAAAAGCCCAATGAACAGGCAAAGAAGGCAAGAAAGTCAGGTAGGAAAAGAAAGAAAAAATCAAGCAAGGTGGAGAGACTGAAGTGTGAAGTGGATTATGATAAAGGGAGTTTAGGTCCTCTAGGAAGGGAAGATAGTAAGGGAAGTTAAACCTTCAAAGGATTACTTAGAACTTGCTTTTATGAAAATAATACGTTCGAATTTAAGGGGTTTGGATAGCTCAAGGAAAAGAAGAGTGATTAGGGAAATGTTGAGGAAAGAAAAGCCAACTATAGTATTGTGTCAAGAGTCAAAGCTTCCTGAAGTGGATAGAAGGTGGGTAAGAAGTATATAGTCTGCTAGAGGTTTAAGTTGGGCCTTCTCACAACCTTTAGGGTCTTCAAGGGGGAAATTATAACTGTAGAAGCTTTGAGTGCATAGGGGAACTAATTGGAAACTTCTTAGTCTTTGTCAAACTAAAAAGGAAGGAAGATGGCTTAGTTTGGGTCTTAACTAATGTGTATGGCCCTACATCTTATAGAGAGAGGGAAGGGTTGTGGGGGGAATTAGCAACTATTAGAGGAATTTGGGATGGTCCATGGTGCTTTGGAGGAGACTTTAATGTGATTAGTTACTTACATCAAACTAATAACCCCCACTATAGGATCACTTCTAGTATGATAAACTTCAATCGTTTTGTGGATTCTTTTGAGTTGAGGGAGATGCCTCTCTTACAAACTAAATACACCTAGTCAATTTTTCAAGAGGCAACCCATTTGTTACAAATTGGACATATCAATTTTTAAAAGCGCAAGGTGCAGGGGTCAATTTGCGCATGAGGTGCAAGGTGTAAGGCGAGGTGCGCGCCTTTTTGAAGCAAGGCGCAAAATTATAAAAAAAAAATGCTAAATAATCAAAAAATTGTCAGAAATTTCAAAAAAATGTCAAAAATCAAAAAATACTAAACATAATATTAATAAAAATATAAACTTAAATTTTAAAATAATTTTTAAAAAAACTATTAACTAAAATTAAAATACATAAACATAAGATGTAATTATGTAAAGCATAATGAAATGAGAATTTAAAAATAAAATCAAACATATAAAACATTTTTAAGCATTTAAAACCTCTAATCTCTTATTTCACTCAATTGCATTCCTTCATGTAGCAAATGTAATGTAAAACATATCACATTCCTGATTCTACAAGCCGCCTTTGTGCCACGCCCATCAAGGCATGCCTAAACAAGTCCATGTTAGGTCTTAAATTCTTAGTTTTCACACAAAAAAATAATGATTTTATAGTTTTACTTGCTTTTTAAGAAGACATTTTATTAGGATGAATGAATGAACAACATTACCAAATTGGGGGTTCTCGGACCTAGGACTTTTGAAAGGACTGCGCCTAGGACCTAGGCGAGGCGAGGCGAGGCGAGGCGAGGCGCATACCCTGAAATGTGCCTCGCCTATGCGCCTAGGCACGCCTCAGGCGTGCCTTTTAAATCACTAGACATGTGTCTCTTGTTCATAGTATATTGATCCTGTTTTCCTTATAATTTAGACCTATGTCAAGGGGTGAGAAGGGAATCACTGAGAGTAAGGGCATGATATTCTATTTCTCTACAAATAGTGAAATTGTTTTGCTCTTTCCTTCAGAAGTAGGATTGCAAGACAAAACACATAAACTGTGTTTCTTCTTCTCCATATTTCTGATTTATTATTTCCTTCTCTGTACATTGCCATTCTCTTGATAGACTGTCAAAACAGGAGTAAAGCCAATCCTACATGGTTGGGTTAAGCCTTGTTGCGTTGGGTTGAGTAGAGCAGGTTGGCAGTCCTACTTATCTGAGTAATATTACAGCCATTATCAAACAAAATACACAAAAAGGGAAATTACGTTTTTGAACAGTATGAGTATGAAATGTGTTGCTAGACAGGGGTGTGATTGGGTGTGATGCCAAGTCGAAGGGCACTTTTCTAAACTGATTTTTCTGATTTTTATTAAATATAAATATGGTTAGATTTGTGTTGTTTCTTTGTACTGTGCCTGCTGCCTGTTAGGTCAGGTTTCTTTTATGATCATTAATACAAATTTCTGTTAATTTCATTAAAAAAAAAACAAAAAAAGTAGAGTATGAAACTGACTTTCAATCAACAAACAGATGCAATAAAAATAGGAAGTACAATTTATTGACTTGTTTAAGTCAATGCAAACCACAATGTTTTTGTCAAATCAGAATAAATTCAGACACAAATGACGAACCTTATGTTTTGCATCCTGAAATAGTAAAAATTTCCCCATTGCTGGGAAGCTCCTTGTTGATGTTTTGCAATATACTGCTTATGAGCCCATTCCTGTCAATACAGTCAACCACAGAAACAATAAATTCACAAATATCCATGTTTCTCTCATACAAATTCCCATCTCTTCTGAATATAGCATATATGAGGATAAATGCAGGGGTCTGAAACCACCAGCAAAACACTCACATGCAGGTCTTTTGTTTCATTTTTTTAAGTCACAACCAGTGTTTTAAAATGCGGAGGTGTGACACGAGGCGTTCCACTACCTAGAAGCGTGAGGCGTAATTCAGAACGCAAGAGGTGTAAGCCTCCCGAACACAAGGAGGCATAAGCCTCCTTAAGAGGAGGGGGATTTATGAGGAGGATGAAAAGGAAGGGGGGGATCTCATTTTTTCTTTATTTTTAATAAAAAACTTTTATATTAAGAAGAATAAAGATGCATAACAGTAGTTCAAAGGGGGGGGGGGGTCTTGTCGAAGCAAAAAGGGGGTGGGGGGGTCTGGGGGGCGAAGCCCCCCAGCCGAAGGGACAGGGGGCAAACCATTTTCTTTCCCCTTATCTTTTCTTCCCTTCCCTTACTTTTCATTTCTTTCCTTTTCTATTTTTTTCTTCTCTTTCCTTTCCTTTTCTTTCCCTTTCTTTTCTTTTCCTTTCCTTTCCTTTCCTTTCCTTTTTTTTCTTTTTTTTTTCTGTATTTTCATATCAGATGTGCATGAGGCGCAAGAGGCGTACGCCTCTAGCACGCCTCATGAGAAAAGCGCAAGAGGCGTACGCCTCTTGCACCTGAGGCGTACGCCTCAGAGGTGTCAGCACCTCTGGCATATGCCTCAGGGCGTTTTGGGAGTGCCTCGCCTGGAGGCGTGCCTCCAGGCATACGCCTCCCACGCCTTTTAAAACACTGGTCACAACTACTTACAATTTCAATTGAATTGTATGATTCAAGTATGAAAAGTAGAATCCAAATCTTGAATGGATTCAATATAATGTTTGATCAAGTGTAAGATTCAATCTGGACCCAAAACTAGTGATTTCAATCCAAATCTTGAAGAGTTTCAGCATGCAAAATCATCCAGAGATCTTTAAAATCAAGGAAGAAAAATCAAGCAAAATGTTCTTCCAATGGATTTTATTAAATATAGTCTAAAAATCTGAAAATTACTTCCAAGAATTTATTAAATATAGTCTAAAAATCAAGGAAGATGTCTTTTTAGAGGAACCTTTTTTGCATAAAATATGAACTTGATTTATAGGAAAAGGCTTGGGTTCGGTGACACAGGCACCTTAACTTCCAATTCTTCTAACCAGGACCTACACATTACATAACCCTACCTTGTGAGATACACAAAATTCTTTTTTTCTTTGAAGAAGAAGAAGAAGAAGAAGAAGAAGGTAAGATAAGATTTATTAATAGAACAAACTCAATACAAAAGGACCCAGACAAGTACATTAATTGACTTCTTTATTACAGATATATAGTAACATGCTGTGATTGCATAGCCACAGATCCTCACAAGATTTCTATAAGATGGCCTTTAGAAGGTCCGAATTCTAACCTACAAGCAGCCACAAAACCTTATATTCTGAGGCCTATCAGAATTCAAGTTATCCAACATCAGGAATCTTTATGTATTGCTTATCAGCAAAAAAGATTTCATTAATAATTCAAAATCTCAGTACGGTTATTAAAGCAATTAACTATTCCAAATTACTCATCATATTACAACTTTGCCCAAAACAAAAGAGGCCTGCCAACTCTTTGTTTTGCTAACACATCTGCCATCCCATTGGCAGTCCTTACCTAGATGACAATAAAATTAAACCTCTTTGCTAGGCTATCAATTTCCAGAAAGCATGTTTGTATTTCCAAAGGGCTGGATTGATTTTCTTGGTCCATGTGATGACTAGTTGTGAATCTCCTTCAACTTCCAATTCCCTAATTCCAAGTTGTACCGCAAGTCCCAACCTTGTAATAGAGCCAATATTTCAGTCTGAACTGAGTCTAAAAGCCAATCGGTCCCAAAAATAAGGCCACTACCTCTCCTTGGTTGTTTCTAAATACTCCCCCTATGTCAACTCTTCTTCGATTGCCCAATGAGCTGCCACCAAAGTTCAATTTCAGTTTATTAAAAGCTGGGGGTTTTCCATTCCATCCTTACATTTTCTACATGCCTAACTGTATGTGCCACTTCAATCCAAGGCCTTATTATATCATTGGTTGAGAATTCACAGAAGAAGTCCAAAGTCTTTACCCAATGTGATGTCCTAATTGTTATGGCTTCAATCAATTCCTCCTCTGATTTACTCTTCTCACTAAAGATCCTTTGATTTCTTTCTTCCCAAATAGTCCACACCACCACTGCTCTTACTACCCTCCACATAATCCTTCCTCTCTTTTTTCTGTTGCCTCAAGAAACTAGTGTTGAACAAACCTACCACATCCTGCGAGAGAACCCATCTGCAACCAAAAAGAGAACAAAAGAATTCCCAAATGCAAGACACAAATGAGTAGGAGATTAATAAATGAGAAGGGTCTCACCGCTATCCTGTAAAGGAAACACACATGAGGAGATAGGCACTTATTTGGCCTTCTTTGTTGTAACAAGTCACAGGTGTTGATCTTTCCAAGAAACACTTCCCAAAACAAAGCTTGTACTTTAGGAGGGATAGGAGGTTTGCACCATATTTCTCTTACCGGGAAGTTCACCCCCAAAGGCTCAGATAGAACAAGGTTAATAAAAAAAATAAACACAAGTGAAGAGGCCATCAGGCAAGGGAACCTAGACCACTTCTAAAACCAAAGTCCCAGTGCAAACTATGTTCCCAAGGGTGACCAAATTTGGAAATAGGTTCAGCCTTGTAGTTGGACCTAGAGTAGAGTGTAAAAAATTGCATCTTAAGGGGCAGGTCCCCAACCTAAAGTTCCTCCCAAAATAAGACTCTCTCTCCCCACATCCCACATCAAAACGAGTTAAATTGAGAAAGGTAGGCAATACCTCTATTATTGCTTTCCAAGGGGATCTTGATGAAGTATGCAATGCCAGCAGCTAGCTTTGCATCCCAGCCATTTTCCGTCACACCATGAATGCTTCCAATGACCCTATGCCACAATCTATCTCCTGCTAGAGGAAATCTCCAAAGTCATTTTCCTAGGGGGTTTGTAGTTCTCTTAATCAGATTCTCAATGCCAAGTCCTCCCTGCTCTTTTGGTTTGCACACTTGCTCCCATTTTATCAAAATTGTCTTTTTCCCCCCCATTCAGTCCCATAAGAAGTTGTATTTCTCTTAATCAGATTCCCAATGCCAAGTCCCCCATGATCTTTTGGTTTGCACACTTGCTCCCATTTTATCAAAGTGGTCTTTTTTCCCCTCATTCAGTTCCCATAAGAAGTCCCTCATAAACTTTTCTAATTGCCTTGCTATTTTGCCCAGTATTCTAAAGGTGGTTAGGTAGTTAGCTAAGGTGGATTTGATCAAAGCCACTCCTCCTCCCATAAATAAGTAGCTTCCTTTCCACAGCTAATTTTTTTGCAAATCTTGCTACCACCACATTCCAAAAGCTTTCTGATCTCGAATTACCTCCCAAAGGCATACCAAGATATACTAGAGGCCAGATTTTAACCTCACAACCTAGTACTCATACTACCAATTGAATATCTTGCTCTCCCATGTTAATTCCTGTCACACAACTCTTACCCCAATTTACTTTCAACATTGAGATCCTTCGGAACCCATCTACTAAAGCTTTAAGTTCCTCATGTGAGATTCATCACAGTCCTCACAAAAAAAAAATGTCATTTCCAAATTGCAAACAAGTACAACAACCTCATTCCTGCCAACCCTCCAACTTCTAATCAAATTGTCTAGATCAGCCTTGATAATCAATTTGCTTAGAACTTCAACAACAAAGGTAAACAGGAATGAGGAAATAGGATTTCCCTGTCTTAAACCACTTTTTGCTAGGGAAGAATTCCCTAGCTGCTCCAATTACTAGAACCAAGAAATATACTGAGCTAATGCACCCTTTGATCCACTTCATCCATCTTTCTCTCAAGCCATTTTTTTTCAAAAGAACAAGTGTTATTTATTCCATTATCTCTTTTTTTGTGTTGTTTATTCCATTCTTCCATCGATTCATCGGAACAAACTTCTCCTCCATAATCTCTTTTAAGTGTTGTTTATTCCATGCTCGAGAAAGATTATTTTCACTTGTAAATCTTATACCATTGAAGTCTCCCCTAGACACCAAGATCCCTCCCACTAACCCCTAATTGCAACTAATTCCTCCCACAAAAGGTCCCTATCTCTATACAAGTTAGGGCCCTAAACATTTGTTAAGACCCATTCTCTCCCATTACTCACTTTTTTTGCTTTTGTTGAAACTAAAAATTGTCCAACCAACTCCGACACTCCACCTCATTTATCCATACTGTAAGAATTCCCCCTGAAGCATCCCCCAGAAGGGGGCAAAAGACCAGCTCAATCCTTTACCACTCCAAATACTTCTTATCCATCTTCTATCCATCTCTGAGAGCTTTGTTTCTTGCAGCATTAAAATATCTAGTCTCTCTTTCCTTGCCACATTCTAAGGAATCTTTATGTATTCCCGCAATCTTATAACGTGAATATCAATTCAATTTGAATTCCGCTCCTAACAATCAATAGAAGTGATATCAATTATCCCATGTTTGGGAAATTCCTTAGTTGCATTTGCACTGCCCAGAGGAACGATAGCACATTGGGGTGTGTTCAACAATATGAACGGTTTTGTTTTGAAAAACAAAAACTGCCACATCAGCAAAAATGTATTGTGGCAATTGTTTTTGTTTTAGAAAACAAAACCATTTGCATTGTCAAACATCCCCTAAGATGTGAGCTAATCAGAGAGGAATATGACCAAAAAGGCCCCTACTGAGAAGACAGTAACGAGTCTACAAAATCTTTTTGCATTCCATATTTCCATTGCCATCCGTATAACATAGGGGTAAGGGATGAGGGATCATAGGAATTCTGTTATTTAAATTGCAGACAAGTCCATTCTTAAATATAATGAATTTAAAAGTACCTGCTGATGTTCAGGAAGTGGGAAAACATCACCAAAAATTGTGACCCTTGCATTTGATAGCCCACTCCATCCAGGTATCTACAATATATAACTGTCAACAAAATCATAGAAGGAGAACGACCATTGACCCAAAGAAGATAGAACTAAGTGACCAAGCCAAGATTCAGAGCACTAACCTGTACAACAAGCGTACATCTAGGATCTGCCAACAGATTCCGTGTGTGGATAGCCAGTGGTGAAAATGAAAAGATTGGATCTTTCAAGAGAAAAATTAGAAATTTAAAGTAAATAAGTCCAAAGTTTGATGATATGAAAGAAAATAGAAAATCAGGAAAAAAAGCATGCTTTTGATGTAGGGTAAATGCACACAGGAGAGACCAACTGCTTAACAGGTCAGATGTAGGATACCACAAGCATTAAAAAAAACCATAGAACTAGATGATTATAAAGTCCATTTTTATGAAATTCCATCTGGATAAATGTTACTTTTGTGGCAAAGAGTATATCACAGATCACAAGTTATAATATCTCAGCATGGGGGGTGTGTGTGTGTGTGAGTGAGTGAGTGAGAGAGAGAGAGAGTTTTCTTAGTAAAAAATCTCCTAAAAGGAACTTCATCAAATAGGTCCTAGTACCAATGCATGTTTGGTAGACCATGAAAAATTCTAACTAATGAGGGCATTTACAATCTATTTATCTACCTATCAAATTGTTGGTCTGCATGTCAAAACCAAAATTTTGAAATTGAATGACTTACGGCCCATAGAGTCTGCTGCAAAATCTACTAGCGAACCAAATGGGTATCCCATTCGCCGGTGGTGCATCCGAGACATTACAGTGCAGAGATGAGCAAATCTGGCCTTGAATCATAAAGAGAACAAGAAAAAGGATAAGAAATCAGAGCAGTTAATGATGTAAAGCGATCATTTAACTATTTTCTATTGGTTGGAACTGAAATTAATGCATACCATGAGCAAAGCAGTTGTAAGCAACAATTTTAACATAAAACCAATATAACAACCCTTACCTGTTCCATCAGATTGCGAACTGCCAATGCTGGTCGAGGTAAACCATGAGCAGAGGTTGCACTCTGAACACCACCAGAAATTGGTGTTCTGAAAAGGCCAGCTCTTGAACCTCCACTTGTTCCACTTCCACTTGTAATTGTAAAAGGTAATACTATCTTTGCATTTTCATCTTCACCTTTTTCACTACTTCCATTTTGAACTGAATTACCCTTCAGAATATGACAGATGCCATCACAACAATGTTGAAGTAGCCATTTTCTATATCGATGCATTGACTACATTATAAGAAAAGAGGAGGGTAGATGGGTATAAACTGTACAGTGCTAAAAAGATATTAGAAGCTAAGATACAACACTGTCAGCCATCTGGCAGAATGATAAAGATTGCGAAGCCCCATTAATTCAGTACAACTGCCCATATACCAAATAGTGTAAATTGCTTATTGAAATACAGAGAAATAAACAAAGGAGCTTTTAGAGATAAAACAGGGTAATTTTGGATAAACTGAAGTGAGGTGGCAAAAAGCTCTTATACTAAGAAGTTGGCAACCTTGGTTTAGGTGCCTCCTGCATACATCAAGCTGAATTTTGACGAGAGCAGCCTAGGCAATCCAGGTCCTATGGAACAAGGGGAGTTTTTAGAGATAAAGAAGGGCATGTCATTGCTTTGTTCTCAGGACCAGTGGGAGTAGGGGACTCCATTAGGGCTGAACTTCTCGCTGTAATACAAGGTGTACAGATAGCAAAGAGATGAACTTGGAGAAGTTGATTTCTGAAGAGGATTCAAAGCTAGTCATGGAGTGGTTAAAGGAACCGGAGGCTGTAATTTGGACAGGGATGAAATTAAGAAGCTCAAGTAGCTAACAAGAAACATGACTTTGAGGAAACAATGGGCTAGAAGGTCGGCTAATGGAACGGCTCATGGCTGATACCTTAGCCAAGCAAGAGGTGAATAGGGATCAATCAACTGTATTAGGCTCAATTGTAACTTCAATTCACTTTGTATATTTTCATATAAGAGGTTGCACCTCATGCCTCTCTAAGTGATGTTTGTTCAAGAAACAGGTTTTTGAGGAATCAATGGACTAGAAGGTTGGCTAATGGGATGGCTGATACCTTAGCCAGCAAGGGATGAATAGGGAACAATCAACTGTATTAGGCTCAGTTGTAACTTAAATTCACTTTGTATATTGTCATGTAAAGAGGTTGCACCTCATGCCTCTCTAAATGATGTTTGTATTGTTTGTCCTGTTTGATATTTCTTTAATAAAATTCTCTATTACTCATCAAAAAAATATGAAATAAGCAAAGTGTTCAGAAAAATAAAGAATCAAAAGAAAGAAATAATATTAAGTTTTGGGGGAATAAAGAATCAACAGAAAGCTTCCCCTCTTTAAAGTACCAAAGAAAACGATCTATCTAACCAAATAAAGCAATAAAATCCGTTCCAAGACCTCTCTGTCTGGATAAGTAACTAGAATGCCACAAAGAATATTGGTACCAAAGCATACATGACAATAACCCAAAAATAGATTCCAACAAGGATTGAATTGATAGCTTAGCCCAGTTTCCCACTTTAGCAAAACATATTGAAGACTTGTTAGTTGGCTGGCTAAAAATAAATAGGACAGAGGTTTAAAGATAGTTATAGTATTCCTTTTTTTTATTAGTACGGTATTGTATTGCTAAAAAGAGGATGAGATGCCTCAAAAAATTAAAAAAAAAAAAAAGTTTTTTCTTTTTTTTTTTTGTTGAAGAAGCAATTACATTTGAAAGTTATGTTTGTTAAACTGGTAAACTTTTCATTGACCACCCATGACATGGACCATCAATTGAAATGGGAGTGATGCATAGGAGGACCATGTAGGTGTATTAGCATCAAAGGCAATCTTTTTCCCTTTGCAAAGCCAATGTATTAAATAATATTCATCAAAAGGTTTAAGAGTATACAAGTGTATAACAATAGTTATACAATAGGACCTCTGTTATTGATGTTATTAATGATCAAAATTAAATGTTTGTCATTTTTCTGTTTATGCAATTTAGGTCAATTAAAAGTATAAAATGGAATTGGTTTTGATTACACCTCAGGAATTATAGTGACCCAATTCCTTCAAATCCCATACTTTCGAATGATGGGGGGAGGTTTTATTTGCAAACCCATCTCCAAAAAACAGGGCAACCCAATGAAAAACACCAAGGACCTTCAAGTATCAAGAAAAGTTGATCCCTCAATCCTACCATATTTCCAGCCTTCAGCGTTTTTTGACCAAGCTAATGGCTTTTGAACAAGTTCTGGGTTTGGGATTAACTTGAATCGGAATTCACGCACGCCAGGTGACAGTTCGAATAGTTCAACCACCCGGGTCAACAACAGTTTGAAATCACCGAAACAAGCAATAAGATTAGTAAGCCCCGGTTTAGGAGTGCTTATTGGATAAATAAGTGCTTACAAGTGCTTGGTGAAAAAAGCGCTTCTTTCAAATGGGGGTAGTATAAGTATGTTGAAAATTACATGGTGGGCCAGGACAGGCCAGAAACGTAATATGCACTTACTAAAAAAGTACTTAAAGACAAGCCAAAAAAACTTGGCTTCTTCAAAACAGGCTTATTTTCTGACATAAGCACTTATTTGGCTTTTTTCCCAAATGCACATAAGTGCTTATTGTGTGGTCCTGGCCTAAAATAAGTGTTTTTTTATTCAATTCACAATATCGTGGTTCCTAAGAATCCCATTCCTGCTTACTAGAATCCTCATTAAATGGAGGCAAACTTGTTCAAAGCTCTTACTTGATAGCTCCTCAATCTGTGATAGAGAAAGAAATCAAAGGCGTTTCTACAAATACCACCACAAATATGATTCATAGCTCCAGTCTAGTACATATTTGTTGCCCATAATAAATAAAGTTTCTGTTACTCATCAAAATCAAGAAAATATGATTCATGGCTCCACAAAACTTCAGTACTTCTTTCCTTGTCATTGAAGTGGATCTCATCACCTTCACTTGCCCCTTCGTTTCCCTCCATTCCTTCTATCCTTGTTTTTAGTTCTCTAGTGGGAATACAAAATCAGCATTATCCATGGCTAGTCTTCTGACTTAGGGCATAGTTGTCAAAATCTTGCAACTTATGATACAATTAATGATCCAAATCATGAATCCAAGCGACCCAATTCAAATCTCACGTATGAATCCTTTTTCCGCAAATATCTTATGATTACTGTTTGAATCCTAAGATCAGATTCATGAATCTTATGATTTCTACTATCTGAGTACTACAACAAGAATAGAAGGAAAGGAGGGATCATTCATGCACTAAAATAATCATAATCTCAGTAGCCAAAATAGAAAAAAAATAATCACAATCTTATTATTTATATTCATCAGTTCATTCCAACCCATGAATCCACTTTATGAATCAAGGTGCTATAACCGATGCCAAAAGAGATTTAAAAAGTTGGACCTGTTTATTCAATTTAGACCGATTAAAAAAACATATTAAAACCAAACATGAAAATAAAGACTTGAAATACTGTTTTTTCTTTTCTTCTGCATGTTTGCTTCAAATTATAGTCTAGACCACGAATCCATTGAGTACTAAAGCTAGTGGCAATGCAAAAGTAACAAATAAATGGACATAATCATTCTCCATCTTAATCTAAACAAATAATCATTTATCAAAATTGCAAACTTCCACGAAGAAACTAATAATAAACATTCAAAGGAAGTACTAGATAGCAGGTAGAATTTTTGCATCAAAATTACCTCTAACCAAGATGAAGACGAACCTTCTTCAGGAATCAAACTAATCTCATTTCCCGATGTCCCCTCTTCTCCCTCGTCTGAAATCTCCCGAGTAAGCGCTCGAACTCGAAGCCCAAATGGTAATACTTTACCCGCACCCCGATCCTTCCAAGAAAACCGTCTTGTTTCCAAATTCTCGCAGATTCTGATAGACCCACTTGGCTTTGTCGAGGATTTGATCGAAAAGGGCGCCGATTGAACAGTCAGGTAACTCTCTATGAGCCTCGAAGAAAAAACTGAGCTCGAAAGTGCTTCCATGGGCAATACAGAAACCTCGAAAGATATCAGAGAATGAACAACCGTGACAAAAACAAAGGCTGGTGTAGAGAGCCTCTAATATCTCCGTAAGGGTTTTAATGGGTTCTGGAGGAGGAAAAGCAAGACTGCAATGGTCCCATGGCTACTTATATTTCTTTAATAAATGACAGAACGCTTTTCAAAAAAAAATGAAAGAAAAGAAAAGAAAAGACAACGCATTTTATGCTTTCTTTTCAGTTTAAGGTTCTGTTTGGTGGCGACAAAGAAGAGAACAAAGTTCACCCGTTCAACACATCCATAATGCCAAATCGCAAAAGAGAATGAAGAGGGACAATTTATGATACGAATGGTTTAACTTTTTATTTTGGTTAAATTTTTTAAACTATCTTTATGGTTTAGCTACCCGTACTGTTTATGAAAATTGACTAATGCTACCGTTACTGTTTTATCATTAACGTCTGTCAAGATAGATATTAAAATACTATTTTACCCTCCATGGTAGATTACTTGGATCTCTCCCTTCGCCGTAACTACCAAAACCACTGGAACTTGGATCGGACAAGACTCCTTATGCTAAAACCGTAGATTTCTCAAAATCGCCACTCTTTCTCAGGCGTTCTTCTCCAGAATCGCCATTCTTCTTCGGAACTGCAGAGGCTGGCATCCCTCTCATTCTCTTTGAAACCACTGCAACCGCCACTCTTCTTCTGACTACACAGCTATCTTTTGATGACTTTGGAGATGCAAAGGCTTGGCCTCCTGGGTTCTGATTCCACACTGCTATCTTCTGATGATTTTGGAGATGCAAAGGCTTGGCGTCCTAGGTTCCGATTCCACCCCACCAATGAGAAACTGATCCTCTATTATCTAATGATGAAAATGTGTCGACGCCGAATCCAGCTCAATGTGATCACAGAAATCGACGTCTACAAGTGGATCTAAAAGTGGGATTTTGAAGAATTACCAAGTATCATCATATTCTCTCTCTCTCTCCGTCTCTTTCTTAGTTGTATGTATTTTTCTTGTAAGCTTGATCGAGTTGAGACTGTTGATTTTCACTATACCGAGATTCAGATTGACTAAGGGTACATCAATTAGCTAAACCATAAAGGTAATTTAAGAAATTTATCCTTTTATTTTTTATTTTTAAAAATGTATTTTTCGGGCAGAAAAACCTTTTAAAAAGTTTACAAGCTTTTCCCACAGGTTAAATGGATGGATTATCCATCTGGGTCAATGATAATGGATTAGAGGTTGACCAAAATCAAAATTGTAACAGAATATTCGGGTCGTATTAATCAAGTCAAGTAAGGGTGAGCGTTCGATTTGTTCGGTTAAAAACCAAACCGAATAAATCGATTTTTCAAAAACCGATATACCTATTTGAAAAACCGAAGTTTGCAAAAACCAAACAAACCGAACCGAATTTTTTTTTTCGGTTACTTCGGTTGATTCGGTTAAAATCGAATTTGCTTGCTACTCTCGATCTTTCCTATGCATTTGTGCAAATGCATATAAAATTTACGGTACAAATTTTAAGCAAAGAACTTAAAAATTTAAGAATCCGATGGCTAAAAATTTTTCGCAGTCCAGATTCGATGGCTAACAAAAATACCAGGAGCTAGGAATAACTGAAGATGAAAAGGGAAAAATAGAAAACAAAATACTTGTACTTAGAGATTCAAATAGCAAAGAAGAAAACAGGGAGGGAACTAAAATGAACCAAAAAACTATAGATTAAAGAAGACCCACTGGACTCTTATCACTTGTCGCCGCCCGCCGGAAAAATTGGTTTGCTGGATGTTGAACGTTGGACTAGTGCGCTGGAACTGGAACTCGTAGCTTGCTGCTAGTTTCAATAAGTTGCTGGATGTTGAACGTTGAACGTTGGAGTAGTGCGCTGGAACTGGAACTCCATTGTGAATTTTTTTTATTGTTGTGAGTTACAAAAACCAACTTAAAACCACATTGTTTCAATAAGTTGTTTTTTAAAAACAGAAATACATCTTCGTAAGTCATATAATATGTTTTTTCTTTGTTTTAAAATCCTTATTTTAATGGTTTAATTGTTTTTTGAAACAAAATCAACTCGTTTTTACTTCTCAAAATAAAAATATAGTTTGAAAATGTGTCTCAGTTTTTTGTTAATATGATTGTGTGTTTGAAACTGTAGAGAAGATGGGCCGAAAGGCCATAGTTTCTTTTCTTATTTTTAGTTATGTCTAGTTATAATGTTTATGAGTAGTGGGCCTTTAGTTATGGGCATGATTTTCTTTTTTATTGTCCTTAGTGCTGGCTGCCCTACTAAAGGTACACATGTAATTATGTTCATATTACAATTAACTAAAAATAAAAGATAAGATTAGGGGACTGAAGAGATGATCAATCCAACTCTCTCTTCTTTCTTCTCTTTTCTTTCCACCTTCCTCCATCACTTCTTCCTCTTCCATCTTCTTCTTCAATCCTTTTCTTCTTTTTATTTTAGATTTTTACAGGTATGATTTTCAACTTGGAATCAAAGCAACGGTCTTATTTTTTATTTTCTTCTCCTTAATCCCATACACAGGTTGTATGCAAAGTTGATTAGTTGATTGATTAACAGGTATTCAATCCAGTCAGACAAGGTTTTTGGAGAAGTTTGAAGTAGTTGTTTAGGGCCCAAGGCATCTTGGAGAGTTTCTCGAAATCCCTAGCTAACTAGAGAAGTTTCTAATTAAAGGTTATAAGGGAGTACGGATGTGGTGCCTGGGGCTAAAATAGAAGTTTATTGACTATCTTTGAGATCGATCCAAGTTGGAAAGATTTCAGGAACCTCTAGTAGGAGCAGCTAGACTTTCTTCCCTTCTATTTTGTCAAGTCTTGTGAAAACCTTTATTTGGTTGTTTGAAGAACAATTTTGGCCTTAGGGCAATAAATCTTGTTTAGTAACACCCTATTTTGATTTTGTTTGTCTCTGTTTGGCCAATGGAGCAAACTATAGTGAAATAAAACTCTCCACAAACTCTAGTTTGGTCTAGGAGGGTCTATGGAGACCCTATTAGGAGCAATAACCTCGATGAAGTTGGATAGAACCAATTTTTTGGCATGGTCTTAGTTTGTAAAGATTCATGTTTGCAATAGAGGAAAATTGGGGGTACATCATTAGGACCAAGGGAATTACCCTACTTATGAGAGATGGATAAGTAGGTTAGTGAATTCTACAAAAGAGGTGTGTGATAGTGTTATAGAGACCTATTCCCATAAGTTGAATGTTGTTAAGGCTTACAAGTTGAAGAATGATGTCAATAATTCAAGATAAGGGGAGAAACATTTGGTTATTTACTTCTTTGTGCTGAAATCTCTTTGCTAGGAGATTGACTTGATGGGGACTGTTGTGTGGAGTTGTACCGAAGATATAGAAACACATATGAATCTAGTAGAGAGAAACTGGGTCTTTGAGTTCCTTACTAGACTTAATCCTAAGTATGATATTATCAAACAGAATATTTTAGCAAAAGAAGTGACATTATCCCAAGCCTATGCCATGATTAGCAGTGAGGAGAGTTGGAGACAGTACATGTTACAAAAATATCAACATATCACTTTGCCAATGTTTAGATAAAGTCAAGGGCTGGTATTGAGAAGAAAGATGCAATATGTGAGTATTGCAAGAAATCTAAGCACATGAACAATACCTATTAGAAGCTACATCTAGAATTCATACCTCCTAGATTTAAAAATAACAATAATGATAAGAAGAGTGGGACTAGGAAGAATGACATTACCACTATAGCCACCTATTCTGAGGTTGAAAAATGTTCTAGTGATGGAAAGTCAGTGGGGGGAACAACTTGCAGTTGCTAGAGTAAAGTATGAAAAGTATGGATGACTCATTAGCCACTTAGAGTCTACTACTACAGTTAGTACCTCATTAGGAAATGGTTCATCTTTTGCATATGCCCATTCAAGTATTTATGCTACTACAAATCATGCTTCTATATCAGGTAATCATAGGATCCCTTGGATAATTGATTATGATGCGTCTGACCATATGACTAGTGTGTCACATTTATTTTCTATTTACTAGCTTATATCTAACTAAGATAAGATCTCCCTTGTTGATGACTCCCTTGCTCCTATCTCTACCAAGGGAAACATCAGAGCTTTAGAGACCCTCATCTTATCATCAGTTCTTCATGTTCCTAAACTAAACATTAACCTACTTTGAGTTAGTAATTTGACAAAATCATTGAACTGCAATGTAACATTTTTTCTTTCGTATTATATTTTTCAAGACATGAAATCTCATAAGGTGATTGGGAATGCCCATGAGACAAATGAGATATATTTGTTAGGCATGCCTGGACAAAGTCAAATATCACCTCAAATAATTGCTTTTGGTTCTAATGTGTTAGAGTCAGTCAATTATATTTTGTTATGTCATTATTGTTTGGGTCATATTTCTTTTTTTCGTCAAGTCTTTTGTTTCTATCTTTATTTAAAGAAACTAAGTTGTCAATTATACAATGTAAGTCACATGAGCTATCAAAGCAGTGTAGAAACTCTTATTTAACAAGTAATAAAAGATTTGTTGTTCCTTTTCATATTGTTTACTTTAATTTGTAGGGCTATACCAGTTACTTTTCATGGGTGGTTATAAATACTGTATTCTATTTATTGATGATTTTTCTCATTATACCTGGCTTTAGCTTTTGTGTTCTCGTGCTGAAATACCCAAACTTGTGAAATAATTTCATGAATTTGTGCTTACCCAATTTGATATCTACATCAAGATATTCTAATCAGACAATGCTAAGAAATATTTTGAGAAGAATCTTATTTTATATTTGAAAAGGTTAGGGGTTATACATCAGAGTTCTTGTCTCTGTACTCCAAAACAGAATAGGGTGGCAAAGAGAAAGGATCAACATGTTGTTGAAGTAGCCATGAGCATTCTTTTTGCTTCCCATGTTCGCATGCCTTCTTAAGCCTTAGGGTTCAAATTTCCCTTTTTTATCCTATTCTGTGAAGGTGAAATGTTTCTTATTCATTTGCATGTCTTTGGTTGCACATGTTATGTTTATGTTCCTAGCTTTTAATGACATCAGTTTGAAACTAAGTTTCAAAAGTGTATTTTTCTAGATATGCCTCCACACAAAAGGGTAATTGTTGTTTTGATCCCACCAGTGACACTTATTTTATCTCCATGGATGACACATTTGCAAAGTCTCTTCCTTTTTATGGTCATTATCCTAAAGGGGAGCATCTCATTGAGTTGTTTACTTCACCATTTCATGTTGACATTGTGGTTGAATCCCCTATGGTTTCTTCTATTCCAGTGAAGTCTTTGTTTCCTAGTTCTTTCATTCTTGTTCATCCTCCTCCACCTGCTAGTCCTCCAATATTCATTACTCTATTGTTTAGAAGTGGTACCAAATTCAAAGGCCATGGCATGAATATGTTGTTCCCCTATCTACAATTGAGTCTTAGACAAACCCAACTCCTAAAGAAAGGACAAGTCCTTCACCACCTGCTCCAGGACCTTCTTTCCCAGGCTTGGACCTACCTACACTTGTGAGAAAAGGGTAAGAGGAAATGTACAACAAACAATATTTTCAAACACCTATCTTACGATTTGTTGCCCCCATCTTAATTATTATTCTTTCTTACCCTATATCTCTTCTTAGCCCATACCCAAGTCAGTTACAAAGGCCTTGTCTATGCTAAGGCTATGAAAACTAAAATAGAAGCACTCTATAAGAATAATAGTTTGGATATTGTGAATTTGCCTCATAGGAAGAAACCAATGAGATGTAAGCAAGGATATATGATACGCCCGATACAAGGCATATAATATCATATCTTTTAAAATAAGCCTTCTTTCACCCCAAATGACTTTGAAACACCAGATCTCAGTCATAGAGTGCTAGATATGCAAAAAAAATGCAAGAAACATGTGTGAATCAATATGTTTTGGAACTTTTGAAAAAAATTACAAAAATAGGTAATTTTGTTCAATTTTTCATAATATCTTGTGATTTTTTTGGCTTCAATGCTTGAAAATATTTAAATCTATATTGATATACATTTCTTATGTTCAAAATCACTTTTTTATGTGTTATGAGTAGATTTATGAAAATTTTCTGAAAAAATTTGGGAAAAATGCAAAGTAACAAAAAAAATTGAAAAAGTATTTTTCATCTACTATAAAGACTTAGGTAGTTTTAGATCTATGGATTATCTCTCATATCCATAGAGAAATTGCAATTTCTTCTTCAATATTTTTTTTTATTTTTTATATTTTTAGAATAAAAAATAATAATAATTAATTATATTTTATGATCTAATCACAAGGATTAAATATATTATACATTTATGGATGATCTATCATATTCATTGAGCAATTGAAATTTCTTCTTCAATATTTTTTTTGAATATATTATATAACATTTATATGTTTTTAATTTTTTATAATTTTTGAAAATAAAAAATAGGTAATAATTATTTAAGTAAGAAATAATTATTAATTATATTTGCACTTAGAAGTTGTGAAAATGCATGTTTTATGGTTAGATAGGATAGATAGGTTATCCCACCCCTTAAAACTTAAGAATTATAATTCATAAATTATAGTTAAGCATAGGGTTTTTTAAGGAAATTATAATTGACTATGATGTATTTCTTCATAAAACCATTAAAGTATATTAAGTTAATTTATGTACACCTCATTAATGCCTTATATTTAGTGTTATTGATGTAATTTTATAATTTATTAAAGTATTTATTGTGTTTTCATGCACATTTATGTGTATCTTAATTTTTCTCTAATACATGTATATCCAAAGTATATTCCAATCTCTTAAAATTGCCTTTCTGATACACTTGGTATTTTAGATACTTTGAACCATGGATGTAAATGGGTGTTCACCATCAAGTATCATATTGATGGCACCATTAAGAATTGTAAGGCACGACTAATAGCCAAGGAATACAGTCAAGTATATGGAGACCATCTTCCTAGTTGCAAATATAACCACAGTGAGAGTTCTATTGTCCTTAGTATTGCAAGGGTTAGGATCCATCATATGGATGGTCGGACCATGCTAGATGGTTGGGCAAAATTTCAAAAATTTCCTAATCATTCTAGGAATCGAATTCCCTATGTTTTGAAAAACTACATTTCTCAGGATCGGTCTTGCAGTGAATCAGAATAGATTTTAAGCCAAACAAAGAGGGAGATTTATGCCTGATATGGATACCACAAATGCAAATCTCAAGGTGGAAGTTCATGCTCAAATCAGTCCTAAAACCAACATCCATTGAAGATGGCGCAGTGTATAGGTGAAGTTGATTCAGCAAAACTGCAATCCAACTATTTAGATCGAACTGGGGAAGGTGAGCTTGAAATTCCTTTGAATTTTTCTTGCAAAAATCATAAGGAAATTAATCATTATTAGTCCTTGAAAGCATAGGTCGTGATAGGGTTTCTTGGAAGACAAAAGAGAAGAAGAGAGAACAAGAGAGAGTGGTCTTTTAGTCTGGTTTGACCTCTTCTTCTTTTATCTCCTTATGGAGTACTCTCCTAATCAAATTAGGAGATTATCCAAATCTAATTTGGATCTGGACTCTATTAAGAGATAAGCCTTATCCCCTTAAGAGGATGGGTGCTCCATACCCATTTCCAAACCCAGATTTGACTTGTCATGTGACAACTTACGTAATCTTATTAAGTACAGGCCTTAGGTCCATTTCCTTCAAAGGCTCACAACCTAAGATGTTGTATGACCAACTTAGGCCTGATTTGTATGGTGTGGGACCCCACAGTGACCTTACATAAGTCCACATGGGTTCGGCCCAACCTCTGTGAAAAGGCTTGGCCGAATTCATTACTAAACACAGTGAATCCTTGAGCACATCACCATGGGCACAATATGGGCCCAACATTTACACCTAAGTGATCCATCAATTCAGTCATCCTATGAAAATCCAAGGATAATGGATGTAAGTACGATAAAACCATCAGGTAATTAGTCCTCTAATAGTCTCATACACTTATCCTCTTAGCTCATAATGATCACAACACTGCTCGACAGGGAAAGACTACTCCCCTTGTTGCAAGTTATACTGTCACGCTCTTTTCTCGAATGGATCTTGGGAATTAAAACCCTTTGTAAACATTTTTCATAAAAAAATAATATATATTATATAAATATATTTTGCAAAACCAAATCTCAAACATAGTTGAAATCCACTGCTGATAGTTTAGGCTTCTATCAAAAAGAGTGAAAGCCTATCATTCACTTTGTTTGACAAAGGGGCTGACTCTATCTCTATGATCATCCACTTAGATAAATTCTCAGACTGCCCCAACATACCCAGGTTTTGACCCTTGATGGATATCATTGATTGTCATATTAAAGACAATCCAATCCAACACATACTGCAGTACTATAATCAAGTCTAAGAATTATGTGTAACTTTTCACTTTTGCCCATCAATCTCCAATTTCTAGGGCATAATTAGAAAATGGTCCGGGTCCAGTGCTTCATTCAAACACACACTGCATATGTTTGGGTCTAACCCTAGTAATCGAGACAAGCTGCCCCACTTTCTTTGGCAACAAAGTATCAGCTTTGGTAGGATAAACTCACCAAATCTATCCAACGGCTGGGAACATTCTAAACTAACAAAGTCTTATAAGTGTCACATTTAAGAAGTAATTACATAAAAACATACCAATATCAACATGAAATAATAATGTACTTTTATTCATTTACAACAAATGTATTTATACATCAATCTAATTGGAACTAAGGGCATATACTATCTAACACTTAGCAATAAATAATGACTGATCATTAAATTAGTTTGATCTTAAAAGTATTTTCTTAAATGGATATTTGACTAAAGAGGTTTATATGTCCCTTCACCCAGGCATGTATAGTAAGGAAGTGTAGGGAAAGGTATGCAAGTTACAGAAATCCCTCCTTTATGGCCTCAAACAATCCCTATAAGCTTGGTTTGATAGATTTAGAGTAGCACTTGTTGAATTTGGTTATACACAGACATAGTCTGACCATACCTTGTTTACTAAGAGGAGAGGTACTTATGCTACCTTCCATTTTGTTTATTTTAATGATATTGTGGTTACAAGGAGTGGTAAAGAGGAAGTTCAGGCACTTAGAACTTTCCTTAACTCAGAATTTGAAATTAAGGATTTAAGGGGGTTGAGATATTTCTTGAGAGTCAAAGTTGCTAGGTCTAAAGATGGCATCTTCATCTCCTAATAAAAGTATGTGTTAAATCTTCTCACAAAAACTGAGAAACTTGATGCCAAACCTAATTCTACACCTATTGATGCCAACCATAAACTTTCAGCTAATGGTGGTGAGCTCTTGGCAAATAGGGGAGTGTTTCACAGACTTTTGGAGAAGTTATTATATCTTTGCATGACATGGCCAAATAATTCATATGTTGTCAATGGATTAGTTAGTTTATGTATGCCCCTAAAGACACACATATGGATGTTGTAGAACAAGTTATGGGCTACTTGAAAGGAACTCTAGGAAAGGGTATCATCTTCTCTTAGCATGGAAACATGAAGTTAGAAGCTTATACTAATGCCGATTGGGCTAGTAGTATTGATGATAGGAGAACTATATCGACTTATTATGCCTTGGCTATAGGGAACATTGTATATTGGAGAAGTAAGACACAATCAATATTAGCTAGTTTTTTAGTTGAGGCGAAGTACAACGCAATGGCTCATGGAGTTTCAGATTTGTTTTGACTCAGGTCTCTTCTAGAAGAGATGGGTATTGCACATGATAAGTCATTAATGTTATATTATGATAATCAAGCTATAATTAACATACCTCACAATCTAGTTTAGCATGGTAGGACAAAGAATGTTGAAGTACACCAGAATTTTACGAAGGAAAGTGTGGCTTCCAAAGAAATATGCCTTCCTTTCATTGCCTTATAGCAACAACTAGCAAATGTTTTGACCAAGGGTGTCTCTAAAGCAAAGTTACAAAACTGTGTAAGCAAGCTACGCATGATTGATATATGTGCTTAGCTTAAAGAGGAGTGCAGAGAAGATGGGCCAAATGGGCCTTAGTTTCTTTCCTTTCTTCAGTTATGCTTATTTTTAATGTTTATGAGTAGTAGACCTTTAGTTGTGGGCCTGTTTTTCTTCTTCGTTTATTGTCTTTAGTGTCGGCCGCCCTACTAAGGGTGCACTTGTAATTGTGCTTATATTACAATTAAATGAACAAAAGATAAGATTGGGGGACTAAAGAGTGGATCAAACTCTCTCTTCTTTCCTCTCTTTTCTTTCCACCTTCTTCATCCATCACTTCTTCCTCTTCCTCTTCCAGCTTCTTCTTCTTCTTCAATCTTTTTCCTATTTTTAATTTATAATATTGCAGGTGTGACTTTTAACTGAAACATTTTCAATGAACTTTCACTTTTAAATAATTATAACTATTTTTAAAGCTTACATTGCCTATATCTTTAATCATTGCTCTAGAATCACTTCATTGATCATTCAAATACTTGTAGTTTTTCATCCATTATTATGTTTATATTTTTGTGATATTGCATAATCTCATTGCTTTTAGCAGTTAGGTTGTTATCCATTCTTATTTTATTTAGGGCATGTTCATTTCCTCTTAACTCTTATCTCTTAAGAGGAAAGGACTATATCGACAACCTATTGGCCTGTAGGTATAGTGGATGTTAGTTATAAGGTTTTACCAACAGATTTTAAATCCGTTGGTATAAACCTATATATAATAACGACAATTTTTCTTGTCAGTAAATAGGTGAAAAAAAACTACTATAAAATATTTAGCAATGGATTTGTCACTAATAGATCTGTTCATGAGTCGGGTAGCTCGATGGGATGGCCTGGCCTAGCTCGATCTAAGTTAGGCTTGGACAAGATATTAGGTTTGTGGGCTCGGGCTAGGGCTTAAAACATCAAGCCCAACCTTTTATTAGGTCAGGCTTGAGCTTTCTCAAAAAAACTCAACCCGAGCTCGAGCTTGACTTGATAATGTATTTATATAATAATATATTTGATATAATAAAAAATATATATTTTTATTATTCTTATATTATTATAATAAAAAATATAATAATATATTATTCTTATATTTTTAGGTGAGAATATACCCAGACTTTAAGCTTTATATAAAGGCTAGGCTCGGGCTCAAGACCTAGGCCCGCTGGTCGGGCCGGATTTAAGCTCAGGCCTAGGTATATTCTGTAAATACAAAGACAAATCCCAGCTCAAACATGACCAAACCCGGCCCATGAACAGGTTTAATCACCAGTGAACGAGAAATTCCATTATTATATTTTTAGCGATGCACCTACCTGTCAATAAAGTTTTTTGTGGTATTTTTTTTTCAAATGACAACTAAACAATTATTTGATTTTAAATTTCATTATCTTACATTGATATATAATATAAAATTACTTGTGAAGATCATTTAATAACTTCTTAAAAATTACAAGAGCACTATTCTTTTGGTAATAAAAATTTCATTAAAACAAAAATAAAGTTACAACTAAATCAAATAATTGTTGATTAAACAACAAAATCAAAAGAAAACACCAAACAATCAAGTTGGAGGATCATTATCCATTCTTCAAAGATTAGGGAAGACTTGCTCGCACCAACTGAACTACCCGATTTTCATCCTTTCTCTAAAAACTAAAATGGTTTGCTACCCATAAAGTCCATGAGGATGAAATTAAATGTTCAAGTACACATGTAGCTCCCTCTTAAGTGACATTAATAGTAAATCCTAGTAACAACTTTCCAGAATTACATCGCAAAGATTTACCTTATGATATAGCAACACACCCTCCAAAATGACAAGATCATCACATTTAATAAGGTGGTGTTTCATAAATCTAAATCTGGAATCTAAAAGGTTAAAAAGATAATTATCTTTGTCTAAAATATGAAACTCCCTGAGTTTACTACTTTACCCCTAGAATAGACTAATTGGTAAATTTGACTTCAATTTGCACTATTTCATAAATATAAATTATTAAAATTCAAAATAATAGTGAAAACTATGAATGAATAATAATTAATACAAATACTTAATAGTTAAAATAATAAATAATTAATAACAGATTAAAATAATTAATAATTAATACAAAATGATTTTAAGAAAATAAAAAAAGTATTAACTTCAAAATAATATTGAAATTTATGAATAAATTATTAAAAATTAAAAAAATATTAAAATAAGAATAAAATTATAAATACATATAAATTTAAAAATAAAAAAATGTGTTATTAAAACATACAAGTAATATTCAAAATACAAATAAATCCATTAAATATTATATAATAATTAGCAAATTAATATCTTAAAAATTATTAAAGTATTTAATAATTAATAAAAAATTAACTAATTAATAATTAATAATGATTAGGACTAAAAGAATTGTGGAATCAGATCACCATTGTTCATCAATCCTTTTTTTCCCAAAGCGAGACTACACAACAAAATACAACACATTAAACCCAAATCGAAAAGACCAAATAGTAAAACCAAGTCGATTCTAGATACCCGTCACTTTCGTTCTTCTTACCTTGGATTGAGCATGAATTCAGTGAAGAGATTCAAGTATCGAGCCAAGAACAAGAACTCCAACGCATATAGCTCCAATGTCTTAAGCGAAATCCATAATTGCAACAACAAGATTCGAGAAGAAGAAGAATTCAACACTACCACCTAAATCAACTTAACAAAAACCTATAAACATTGGGAAATTTTGCTTTGGGAAAAAATTCTCTAGTTCAAGTGGAGAAATTTGTGTCACTTGAACACGATTTGGTAGCATAGATTTTGAGAAGTAGCACCAAGATACTGAAACAAATGCGTCTGTCACCTGTAAGGCTAAAGATATTCATGGCTATAGAGATTGAATCAACTGGTTTCATGCCCTAGATTTCGAAAATCAGAACTAAAGGAACGAAAAATGTCAGAAACAAGGAAGGCTATGAATTGAAGAACCGAAAGTGCATAAAGACAAGAAAATCAGATGCAACAGATATTCTTCAACTTTGTGAAACCTTGCATTGAAAGTGCAGTGCGCCAAGTTCCTTTGTCATTCAAGAGGAAGAACTCGAATGAGAAAATTTGGGTTTTAAATGGGGGCACACCTTGCCTTTTCGAAATTATTGATGGGCATTTTGGAAATTGGGCTAGGTCTGAAACGCATTAAATGCTGCATTGCGATCTTACAATTCCATATTTGAAAATGCATTTTAGGTCATCGTTTGAAACTCAAACCCAAGCGCTGGTAGCATCTGAAAAACAACATTTTCATACTTTAGAGGTCTGAAAAGTGTAATCAAATGCCACCTAACTTTCATTGGAAAAAGGAAATCAGGTAGTAGTGGAAGAATCGCAATAGGATGCAATTTGAGATTGGTTGCATGAACTAGGGACAATTTCCACGCCTCAATTGCCTAAATTTGTTTTTCCCTGAAAAAAAAACTATGCATGTAAGAACAAAAAAGTTGCTCAAATAGATTAATTTTTTGTACATTTATTGGTGTAGATTGATTCAAGTCAAACATATTGTTAAGGTTCTCCCAAAGATTGATGCCTATCCTTATTTTCTCGCAATGTTTTGGTTTGCTTCTCAATCAATGACTTTACTTAATGGCATATATATGTTTACAACATTAATCCTCCGTAAGGGGGAATTCCTAAGTACAAAGCTGAAAAAATTATGGCATACCTGTTTTGTCTCATCCATGTTATGAGAAGAAATATATATTGTGTTAACTAGCTAGGAAACACCTTTACCAAATGACCACTCTTCTTATGCCTTTTTCATTAATTTACAATTGTTATTAAGTTTCATGTAACAACTCTTAATATTTTAGAGCAAGGGGTGTTATTGGGAGGACTAGAAAAAAAAGGTAATTCTTAGTCAAAGTGGTTGTAGGTAGGAAAATTGCTGAGCTCCGATTGTCCTACATAGAAGATAAGTTTGGAAATATACTTGTATACACTGATGCCAAATAAGTCTAGTGGTATAACAAGATCTAGCTCCACGAAAATATGGGCTTGTAGATTTTCTCCAATGCTGTAATGGTGCATTTCCTATACCTATGACATGGATTTAAAGATTTATCAAGAGGTTAACAAGGAAGGAGTAAATGTCTTGAAGTTGAAACCAAGAAAATAAAAGAATAGAAACTTATATGCTTAAAGAGAACCAAACCGGTTCAAAAGAATAAAAAACAATATCTTTGTATAAAAACTTTATATCTATGATAAGTAACTTTTGTCACTTAAGGCTCCAACGAATATTATATTAGCATACAATAAAGATGCACAACATTTTTCTTTCAAACAACTCAACTACAAATCAAATTGCTATTAATCTATATCAATGAAACAAAAAATAAGAGGGAATATGAAAATTATAAATCATGTTCCACAAATTTACTAGTACTTTAAACAGTAGAGGATATTATTGCTAATGTTAAATAGCATAAAAGATATTTAAATTATCAGTCCATGGATCTAAAATGGCCATGTAAAGCTTAAACTATTAGTCAATAGGATTCAAAGAGGATATTCAAGAAGTTTAGGAATTTCCAAGTTCTTGGCCTACCTCTAGAAAGAGTTTAATACACATTAATAAACAAAAAAGACCAAATTTCATAGATCACTTGTAAATCCATTAGAAAGTCCCATTTTCAAAATTTTACCTTTTTCTATTTCATGTTTTAATTGCACATCCTTAAATCTTAAGTCCATAGCCACAGAAGTGTGGGCTTAATGAGTAAGGAACCCAAAAATAATAGTTACCAATAAATCCGAATAACTATAAAACAAATATGAAACATAGCCATTCCACTAATTATACAATTAAAAAATTAATACTCCATTTGTACCCCGTATTCCAAAAGAATCAAACTAAATTGGTTTAACCAAAGAGACCAACAAAGTACATCATCTTTTCTTATCAAGTATGTTGAACATGACTACTATGCATAAAAGAAGTAGAACTCTGTTAATTTCTATTTAAGTAAAAAATTTTCTTTTGATTGTCATTCAAGTAAAAAAATTAATTGGATTAAGGATGAACGGAAGATGCCTACAACAATTTCATTGGATTTTATATCCCTTATAAGTGTCTTCATTTCAATGTGTATAACAAGTCTTTTTTAACAAGTAAAGTAAAACCTTCATTCATGCACATGAAGTAAAATGTACAATAGAAGCCATGTACATTAAAGCTTAGTTTACTAGGGTTTGCACACCTACTTTTCGTTTTATATAGGAAGGGGGAAAATATTCTCCCTCAACGTAATAATAACCTAACTCACCTCCCATAACAATCATGATATGGATTATTCTCAGAATATAACTTCCACCATCTTCTAATGATAATTTGGTTGATTCAATTTATTATGATATATATTCAAATCAAGTACAAAAAACAAGCAACATTCTACCAAATTCATCGTTCAAATCAAGAACAAATGCCAATCCAATTGCCTAAACCCAATCAATTATGTTGAAATTAAGGGGAAAGGAAAAAATAGAATCATATCTAGTTGAAGATTTGGAAAGCCAAAATAATTATAAGATGATTAATATTAAAGAAGAGAAGGGGGAGGAGAAGAATCATATATCATGTGCCTAAATGTTTGTAGGACTAAGATAATGGTGGAGACCAGAGAGAAAACAGAACCGCATAGGCAACATGAAAAATACATATCAATGAACATCTGGGACTAAGATATTTCCACGTGAATACAATCATACATGTGGAAAGAGAAAATAAATATATATACATCTCTCAATTATCTTCTTGAGTTCCAAAAGTTTAGAGAGACAAAGAAAATGGATGAGAGATTTGTTTATCCCCTATATCTCCAAAAGATACCAATCAAAATAAAGTTCAAAATAGAAAAAATGATAAAAAGAATAATATTTCAAAAAAAAAAAAAAAAAACAAGAATATGTAAAAGAAGAAAAAATATTAATAATAGAAATGATCCAAGAATCACACTTAGACTCCTAAAATGATTCTTATGTGTAGTTGCATCATATCATTCAAGACATGGATCAAATTTGATTGCTAACTATAACAATTATAACAAAACCAACATTGAGGTTGTTATGACAAGTTTACAATTTTTATTAGTATTACATTGAAATTTAAAAACCAAAAAAGGCCATAATGATGTCTACAAGTTAATTAAGAAAAAACAACTAAAATTTACAAAAAAAAAAATGAGAAAAATCTATGTTGTTAGAAAGACATGACACCTGAAGAACTTTATATCAAACCCTCTATTTAATTTTGATAAACAACCATCTAATTTGCTACCATTTTTATGATTTTATTTGATTGGTTACAAGTTTTTTTTGATATCATAATCAAACCTAAAATAAATCATATACAATTCTTGTTCTATATAAAAAACTTTATACAATCAATACTTTCAAAATTTACTTGTTTCGATTCAAGAAAACCCAAATTTTAGTCTTATCGTAGTCAAAATCAAATGCAGACATATAATACTAAAGATTAAGTGAGTATTATTTTGGATAATTAGATAGATTCTCTATTATAGCAAGTTTTAAAATTGATAACTTAAATACGTTTATCTATCAACACTGTGTTTCTAATATATATTCAGTTAGGTGATTGTATATTTCAAATTTGTTATATGAAGAAAAATTCATTTGGAAACAATGCCATTATTTTGGATATTTTGTATAGCAATTAAAGGGTGAAAAAAAAATATTTGCATTCTATGTATGGCATTAACTTAAATTGCAACTTCAAACTCTAATGTGAAATTAAAAAAAAAAATTATTGGACAATCAAAATCACATGAAGTCACGGTCCAACATAAGATTAAATCAAAGATCAAGCCCTAGGTATCCAAAGCAAAATTTGATTTCCAAATTATATAACCGAATATAAGAACTCAAAAAAATATGTCAAATTCTTAAACTAAATTATGAATCCAAGTTTCACATCAAGTCCCCAAATATGGAATATAATAATTTAAATTTGCTAATCGGAACATGAAATCATGGAAATTGAGATCAATTTGAGTAGATCATGAATTCAAGGACTTCAAATTCAAAATTGAAACATAGATTCAACTATCAAGTGTATGAGTAGATCACACACTTAAGATTTCATAACAGGAGTGAATCCTTAAAATCATACACAATACTCAATGCTCAACCTTGGTAAAAGAACTTAGATAAAACAAAAATCACTCTTTTAATAAGATATTGGGAATCCAAATTACATATTACAATCCAAATATTGCATTTAATCCAAATTAGACTGCAAACATACATCATAAAAGGATTAACCCAACATACTTACCTTGTAATGTACTGAAATTGAAAACAAACAAAAAAAAAACAAGAAATTAAAATATATATATATATGAATACTATATTCTTCTATTTCTAGTTATTTATCAAGAATCAAATTAAAATAAAGACACAATGAAATAAAAAAAAAATCCACATATTGAATTTGATTCTTACACAATCCAAAATTTTTTATGTCAAAATATTTCTACAAAATTGATAATAAAAGACCAAACAGGCCTAAAAGGTATTCATACCAAACCAAGAAAAAGAATACATCTATTAAGCCATTTATTACTTGATCTTTATCAAACGCATTTACAAAATCTTTAATGTCAAACTCAAATTTGGGTTTAATCTTATGTTGGGAATTGGCACCAAGTTTCTTATGGTTGTTGAGTCTTACCTTCATAACTATCAATAGACATATAGGGTTTTATAAGTATATTTTCTTTGTGAATTCTAAAGGAAATAAAAAGCAACCAATTTATTGAAAAATTACAATTTATCCATTTAAATAAAGAGGGATGTAGTATTTTAGTGATATTATTGAAAACATTATAACTTCTCATGTTTATATCCATATCCACTCACTTGATCAAAGAAATTATTTCAACTTCCTAATAAATAATTAATGAGAAAACAAAATTGATGTTTCAAATAGTACTGCATCCCATGTTTATTTCTATACCCACCATCTTTCCCATAGCATTGCAATTTAACTAAATTGATGTTTCAAATATCAAGAGAAAACAAAAAATCATTCATGATCATTGAAGAATTGGTGATATATTTTTGTTTAGAAATATGTGATCATTTGATAAATATCAACAAAGTCCGCACTCTTTTCATTAAATAGGTATTGATGCTTCTGTGAGAATCTTGTTTTAGAGAGTAAATTTGTGAATTTGTTAAATCTTATATATTAGTAAAATATAATAACTCTTAATTTTTTACTATTTTGATCAATTTTAAAGAATAAATGATACCTGTTTTGTTTTGTTTTGAAGACCTTTTTCATCTTTAAATCCCTTTGGCATGAGAATTTAAAGGTTCAAAAGGGCAAAGCTTTTTGCAAAGATTTGAAATAGGGCATAAAAGATATATGTAGTGATGAATAAAAATGTTAATACAATAATGTTTATTGTTGGAATAATAATTACAAATTAATAATATTACAAATTTCATATGAGTGGCATGTCTTTTCAATTGTTGAAAACGTGAAGTTTTTCATAACGTTGATTAGATTTAATCTATTATTGATAAAAACTTACTAGACGACCTGCTTTAAGAATTCTTGAATCAAGTTATAATGTGCACCTAGAAGTTAGAAACAAGTTGTAGTTGATCAGATTAGAACTTTAAGAAAACTAAAACATTAAAAAATTCAATTTTGAAGATGTCACAAATGTTGATTATTCCCTTGATAAGTCAATATATTGTATTTTACCAATAACACAAGAATATAAAGCAAAGTTTGCTGAAAATACCACAAAAAATGTATTTTACATAGTTGCAACCTTTATATAGGCATGTAAACATCATTATCTTATAAATAAATTCATAATCTTATAATGAAACTCATAACTAATGATTATCTTATCAGGAAACACATAACTGATGATGATTCCTTTAATTTCGGAAAACAAATCTATTTTGAAATAGGAATTGTTTTAAAAAACTACAACTAATGACAACTAAGCATAGAAAAGTCAAAGTAAAACAAAACAAGACAAAATGTTGATTAGAAATTGAATAGAAATTATAAGACGGATGTAATATTTAATAAAACAAGTTTGTTCCTCAAGCCCATAAATACATCTTAGCATGCGAATTGGGCATTTTCTTATCATGTCCATGCGCCAAGCCCATCAATACATCTTATGTCATGGATTCTAAGTTTGTTCTTCAAGATCCAAGCCTTGTTCATCGTCTTGCACATAAAAATAGGTGATTATAATTGGTGAAGGTTTGGGAACTTATAGAAAAGTCTTAGAATTTTCTAGAAACAACCTCTTTGTCACGCAATTCTATGATTAAGCCTTATAAAGCCTCTTTCATCCTCTTTGTTCTTACCCTACTCATTGACCTTGCAAAGGATCTTGAGATTATTTGAGAATATTAGTTTGAGCCATTTGGATAGCACATCGATCTCCATTAATTATCATTTAAAAAATATATAATGTGACATGTCATATATTGTGTAGAAGACCTTTCTAATTTTTGAGATCCTTTTAACATGAAAACTTAAACTTTCAAAACTACAGACATTTTGAGAGTATGAATTGATTTTAAAGTAGAAATTATAAGACAGATGTAATATTTAATAAATAATTTTTTGACTTAATAAGATTTACTTATTTGGCATTATTAATGTAACGTTTTAAGTGTTACCAATTTTATGTAAGTTTTAGCCATTTTGCCTAATAAAATTTGAACTTGTTCAAAAGGTTGATTAGAAGTTGAGTGGTTGTCATTTGAATTATTCTAACATATTTCTATACCTATCGAAAATTAGCATTTTATTATTATTATAAAGTTAATAATTATATTAATTTTTTTTTTATGAATAAAGAGTTACTATATTTGTCTACTAATTACTGGTTAATTAATTTTTTTTGCATAAATTTATCATTTTTGTAATAACAAATTATCTTTATCACTTGTTAATGTAGTATACCAATGTCTTCTCTTTGAGTGCATTTATAACTAATTTTCATTTACAAACATGATGGATTTATTATGAGAAAATAATAATGTCTTAATTTTTTCAATGCTTTATAAGTATAAAATTAAAAATTAACTCATATTTGATGATACACTTCTCGTTCTTGATTGTTTTGTTATTAATTCTTTTTTCTATTTGCTTATTTCTATCTTAATTATATTTCCCTTTTTTTTCCACACTTAAATTTACATAATATTTGCATTGTGTTCATGATTATTTGTTGTTTTTTCATATAATATTTAAAGATTTATATAAATTGTTATAAAAAAGCAATAATCTTAAGAGTAAATCTCTTAAACTATCCCTATTGTTCACGAAATTGACACGCGGTACCCTTAAGTTTTTTGACAATTGTCCACATCCTCCCTTGCCGTTACTCGACCGTCGGGTCTCGGATGGATGTGACCTCACGTGATTGATAATTTTGTCCATAATTTCTAAAGCTACATTTATATTCAAAAATACTCTTTTAGTTTTAGTTTGGGCTAGTTGGCTCTGTCAGCACTAAACCAATAAGACTGTTACTTGTCACCAGCATTGGAACTGCGGTGTAGGGCTTACCGATGTCCTATTGCTAGTCACCAGCATTGGACCGTTGTTTGTCAACGTCAGCACCGTCGGTGTAGTGGACAATTATTTAAAGTAGGGCTTGTCACCGATGTCCTCTTACAGAATGGCAACAGTGCTGTTTTTACTTGTAGTGTTGGTGCCATTGTTAGTGACCCAAGGAGGGTTTTGGAACCGGCGGTGTTTCGGAACTGTGATGTGGGGGAGGATAACGACGGTGACTAATGGCACTACGGTGTGGGGGAGAAGAGAGGAGAATGGCGATGGGATTTCGAATAGATGTAGTCATTGACTAGCATCTGTTCGACGAAATGCCCAACCCCCCACCCCATAGGCCCAACCCCCTATCTCGCACGCCCAGCACCCCCATGTCGCACACCCAACCCCCCCCCCCCCCCCCCCCCCCCCCCCCCCCCACCCCTTCCACCCCCGTATGCCCACTCACCCATATGTAATGTTTAATATGGTCTTCTAATGATTGCAGGTACACCAATTGTGATCCATTACCATGAATGTGGTGTGTCCATGCAGTGGAGAGTACGTAATTGTCGTGGTTAGACATGGAAAGTTTGAGAACGTTGGCGGGTGCCACTACTATTTAGGTTATTAGTTAGGTAATTTTTTAATTTTTTTTATATACATGTTCATTGTTAAATAACAACATGTATTTGTTGTAGTTTGCCCTCGATAAACGATGAAATTTTTTATTATGAAAAGATGAAGCAATGATGTGTCTCTATGGCACTGGGCTATGCAGATTGTTTACATCGAAAAAACCTAGCAGTCAAGGGATATGGTTCTAGGTGTGCGCAAAGCCTCATGTAATAAAAAAAAATTGTTAATCCATAATTGCTTTGTTCAATGACTTATGAAAATTCAATTAGTTTTGTAGGATGCAGGTGGTGTAAATTCTTTTTATGGGTAATACCGGTGGATAGTGTAACCATGAAAGCAAATGATGGTTTAGGACCTTCCGGAATAAATGAAAGGTCATCTAGGGACACATTGGACGAAATTGTAGTAGTTGTACAATTTGAGAATGATAGTTTGGATAGGATGTCTGAATTTTGTGATAAATTATTGAAGCGTATCAAGGATTTACGCATAAAAGATGCATGATGTAGCTTTCTAATTTTGCATTAGTGTTTGAAGGTGTCTGTTTAATATGTATGGATGACTTTCATACCCCTTTCTCTCTCTCTCTCTCCTATGTTTTATTGAACAATTGTGGACCTTTTTCCATATTGTTAAGTCTAATACTACAACATGTTTATTGTCCAATTATCATTCTGAAACAAATATCACTGCTATCTTGGCCATTAAATAAGTTAAGCCATCATGCTTTTATGGCATGAATCTTCAAGAAATTGACACGCTCAGATCAGAAAACATTTTATTTGAGTCACACCCATAACCTATAATATATTCTTAATGTGGTTTATCTAAAAACCTGTAATATATTTGACTCACACCCATAACAAGAAGAAAAATGTGGTTGAACCTAATAATCCTTTTCTATACAGTAAGTAGCATGGTGTAGACCTGTAAGAAAACAAGTTGTTTCTTGAATCCATATTCATGGAATGGAATGGAACTAATTTAGAATGCCCCTTCATCTAACCAAATTGTCTCTTGAACACTGTTTAACTTTTGATCTATTAGGAGGCCTTATGGAGACATAATGGATAAAAAGTTTGTCTCTTGAATAGTGATATAAACTGTTTTTATGTCTACAATGTACCTATAAATTCTGAGATATTTGATGCCTTGTGGAGACATAATGGACCAAAGACAAACCTTTCCTTCTTTGCTTTTAAGGATTAATACTAGAAGGAAGACGATTAAAATTGAATAAAATAATAACACAACCATCACAAATAAGTATAAGTTTAAATATACATCATCATAAATAACACAACCATAACTCAATGTATCTTCCACTTCCATTAGGTATGTCAAAATATATCAAAGTTCAAGATATAACATGGGTGTGTCAAAATATATTAAAGTTCAAAATACATCAAAGTTCAAAAAATAGCATGGGTGTGCCAAAATATATTCACAGAATAACACAATTGAAAGTTAGATATCTGAAATAACCCATGTCATCATATGGGCCCTCTCACGGCTGGGAGTATCTCAAATCCTGGCTACTTTATTCCTCTGCCTATAGCTGTGAGTATTATACCCCTTATTGCACTAGTCTTGCATGGTGTGGCAACCATCCAACCCAATATTTTTTTTGTAGTCATCAAAGAACCCATTCCTTGGACCTGCAAGGCATATGAAGACTCTCTTGAAACCTCAAATGTGTCTTTTTCTAAGGCAAGTGGGGCATGTAACTTCACAACAGACCCAGGGTTGTTTGCAAATAAGGTTGTATAATACTAAGGGAGTATTGCATATGATTCTGCCATTAATCCCCTGATGCTATCAACAGCCTTAAGCTTAGCCCTATGTACTTTCCTCCAAGTGACATATATCCCATACATTTCTTGATTTTAGACCTAAGCACATGGCTTAACATGTTAGGATCAACTCTTAATAGTCATGTATATGTTGACCTTCAATCTTTGTTGATAACCATGTATTTGTTGCCTCCCAATTTGTAGTCACCCTGATACAACTATGTGTATCATTGAGGATCTTCACTATGAACTTGCCTCCATCATGGCTAAGGGATGCATAAATCCTCTAGCCACAGTTAATTGCAAAGCAAGCCCTAGTAAACCTACTCTTCAAATTTTTCTTTCTTTTGATCTCTATACCCTCCACCACACAATACTACCTCAATGCTTACCTAAACTCTTTCATAGTAGCAAACTCCATACCAACCCGAAATCTTGGTTTGGAAAAGTCAAAATCCCTTGTATTGCCCCTTTCCCTTGGATTGTCATACTCACTTATAGGATCATATTCAGACAAATCAGCACCACCACCATCATGTATACCCTCATTACCACCATCCCCACCATCATCATCTGAACCCTCATGATCCCCAACATCATCATCCAAACCCTCATGATCCTCACCATCATCATCTTCATAATCCTTACCATTACCATCTTCATAATTCTCACCATCATCATACAAAGCCTCAAATTCTCCATCATCAACATCATGATGACTATCTAGCCCCTAATCATTGCCATGGATATCATCAACTACACCTCCTTCATCATCAACTACATAACAATCAATATCATCATCATCTTGCAATTGTTCATTTTCCTTTCCACTGCACCTATCATCATACAAACCCTTAAATTCCCCATCATCAACATCATGATGGCCATCCAACCCCCCATCATGGCCATGGATATCATCAACTACATAATAGTTAATATCATTATCATCTTGTAATTGTTCCTTTCCCTTGCCACTGCACCCATCATCATACAAGCCCTCAAATTCCTCATCATCAACATCATGATGACCATCCAACCCCTCATCATTTCCATGGATATCATCAACTACACCTCCTTCATCATCAACTACATAACAGTCAATATCATCACCATCTTGCAATTGTTCCTTTCCCTTGCCACTGCACCCATCATCTATACAAACACACTTAGCTTCTGTATAAGTAACATAGAACATTACCATCACGACATTTTCACAACCAAGAACACCTAAATGCTCATCTAACTCTCATCCTAGTATCTTGTAGTTAATAGTCACCATGCTTCTAGGAGGTATAGCAGCTAATGAACAAAAGCTATTCAAGATGTCTGGATAGCATATTCTGTCACTACTCACATTACCCACTAATGAATGGTGATTTGGCACGACCTAACAGGAAGGGTACACGTAGGCGCGATCTGATCGAAGGATGACAACTCAACCAAGCAAGCCCAATTCGCAACATTCGCAGTTCGGGTATTCAGCCACCTCGGCACCCAATCCAGTTTAGGACTGAAGAATCGAAGTTCCAACTCGGAGCTAATAAGCCAAAGCGCCGCATAACCGACTCCAAAGGCCACCCCTACAGATCCCAAATCTCTTGAGGTCACGATGAGCCAACAGATCCCGAATTTCCCGATATCATGATAAAAACTTATCCCGGTTCTGCCCGAATCAGAGGTAGACGATAAACCTTATCAACGTACTGCTGTCATTCAAAAATGGAACCAACCTTATCTCCACAGCCCGCATATCCCGGAGCCATTCTGTAAGGCCCACGACTACTCTAGTATATAAAGACTCGAAATCTCAAGGCAAAGGTACGCGTGATTACTCTACTCACTAGCACTCAAGCTTTCAAACATTTAGCTTGAATTCATAGCATAATTACTGATTTAAGCATCGGAGCGACCTCGTCGGATTAGCTACCCCGGGTTCTCTGATACACTATTTTGTAGATCAATCCAGTTCGTCGTCCATCTAGAGTTCGAATTGCCCTCCAGCTAGGAGTAGTCAGATCACGCTCCATCACCCATATGTCCAACCTGACCATTTTTGTATGATAACTTCCCATTAGTGGTCTTCCAATGACCACCATAATTGATGATGAACATGTATCTACTCCCATCCATCACCTACATCATAGATAGGAACAAATATAATTACAACATGTTGATTATAAGATACAATATGCTGATTATAGGATGCTGATTCCACATGATTACATACATTCTTGGTTTGCATACAACATAAACTACACCATAAGCTACACAATAAGCTACAATAAAACCTACACCATAATTTACAAAATAAGCTACACTATAACCTACACCATAAGTTACATTATGAGCTAAAACATATAAACATACACAAGCTAAAACATAAGCTAAATTCCCCATCTATAACATTCCAATCATGGGCCCTACATTTATTTACTGGTATTGGCAGTTTCATGTCAAAATAGTGTTTCAGACATTTTGTCGAGCACCTGGACCTACGTGTGGATCCCATGTGTATGAATTAAAGCAGACACATGGGTCCCAACACACCATATATACCCATATTTGTGAGTGGTCCCCCAAAACCTAGCTATCTACCTTAATTCCAAGTGTCATTTTACCTGAACTGAATGGGGGGGGGGGGGGGGGGGGTTGTCAATGAATCTCTGTGAGTGCTCCCCAAAAACCTAGCTAAAAAACACATAAAAAGTTGGACCATACCTCTGTGATGATAGAAAACGCAGGCTTTTAAATAACTCATTTTTGAATCCCACTGCAAAATGGTGAAAAGTTGTAAGAAAAAACTCAAAGAACTAGCTCAAAGAGATGACAAATGTCGTCCTTCCACTGAAAAAACATGATGGAAACACATAGCTTTCCACACAAACCTGTTGTGCACTGTTGTACCACTTGCCAGAGTTTGCAGCGAAAGTCATGGAAGATGATTGTAGATCTTCTCCGCTAGAACGATGATATCCTTCTCTGCTGGAACAATGATAAACAACTTTCAGGCGAGAATAATCCTTTAATCGATCTCTCATTAAGGAAGGATAAGAAAGTAATTTGCAAAATGGGTTCAACCTGGTTGAGAGTTAATGGAAGGGTAAAAATATAAAATCAACTTTTTTTTGTCTCGATTTAACGATGATGACAATTGTCAGAAAACTTAAGGGTACCACAAGACAATATCTAAACAATAAGGGTACCGCACGTCAATTTCGTGAACAGTAGGGGTAGTTTAAGAAATTTATCCTAATCTTAAATGGTATAATATTTAGACATAAAAAAATAATGAGACATTTTTCCATTTTTGTCCTCTTTTTTCAGTTTATATTGTATATGCTTTTCTTAGCACAGTAATCAAGTACTAGCAGGGGGCGCCCGTGCTCAACACGGGTGAGTAATAACGAGTAAGTGGGAGAATAAAAAAAGAACAATACAAGCTATAATTGTGGGATCCGAATCCGGGTCTATAATGTAATGAACCAATTAATCTATGAAAAATATATATTATATAACAAAGAAAAGAAATACAAAGTTTATATGCATGAGTACAGAAACAAACATATAATTCCGAAAAGAAATACAAATTTTATATGTATCATAATGGAACCATCTTACAAACAAAACAAAGTCATCAAGCATGCTATTCATCTTGTGAACCAACAAGTTTTGTAGAATAATGTCTTCAACATATGAAACTATCCTCAAGGGAGCACTTACCATAATAGAAAATAACAAAGGCAACGGTTCTTGCTTCGAAGCAAAGTTCTTCACGACATTTTCCAGTTTTGGAGGATCAAGGGTAGGGATAGAGGAAAGAGTAATGTATGGTCGAGATTCCATCTCAATAAGCTGGGTACTGATCCGGCGACGAGCAAGGACATTCCAAGCCTTCAAGACCTGATTTTCCAGTGCAGGGTCGAAGTAGAGCTCAACTCCATAGCCTTGTGCCATTTTCTCGATTCAGAACTCAGAAAATTTGCAGCCCATAAACGAAATTTACAGACCTGGATAAAAAAATGACGCGCCAATTCAACAAAAGAAAAGCATACAACAAAGAGAGCCGCGTAGTTGAGATGAAACAGAGATAGAAGAACCCAACTGAATTTTTGAAAAAGAACGAAGGGCAGCTTCCACCACAACGAGTGTAAACCAAAAGAAGAGAGAAAGGGAAGATTAAAAAAGGAAGGAACCCGAATTAAGCGATAAAGATCAATTGAAGAGGTGTGGGATTCTTTGATTTAAGTGGGGTGGTCAGAAGACTCAGAAGTCAGAACACACAAGGGACAGATCGTCATAGGGAAAATTCGTAAGAGAGGATAGAAAGAGGGAGGGTGGGGGTAGAGCTCTCAAGAACCCAATCGAAGCCTGGTGTCGCCACCGCCTCCACCACCTGCAAAACACGAGAGAACAGATCAGAACTTAAAAGCATCTCATCATATACCGCATTCTCTCGTCTTGTCTTAATTCTGCGTGCACTACATGTAAACAATGAGAAGGCAAAAATGTTACTGAAGCCCGACAAAACTATTATCACTGAACCACACCATATCTGGTCTTCTCTCACAGATGATCAATGGATGAAAGTAACTTCAAAATATTTGAGAGACCTAGTTAAATTTTTACCTGCCCATATCCTAGTATTGTAAAAATGTGCCTCTGTTCATGTTTACTTATTTGTTGCTAAGATCTTCTATCATGCAGGCTGAGGTTGCATTGAGAGATCTTATACCATCAGATTATGCCAAGAAGAATAATGTGAATACTTCAACTCTTACCCAATCTGAGATTCGTGACATAATACTGGGAGCTGAGATTACTCCACCTTCACAACAGAGGCAACAGATAGTAGAGATTGAGAAGCAGGTAATATTTAGCTCCTATGCTTGAATAGAATTGTCTAAGCTCGTCGCTTTGCTGATTTGTTGCTTCTGGAATTTCATTTGCAGGCAAAAGAAGCAAGCCAGCTTACAGCTGTCACAACAAGGACAACAAATGTGCATGGTGATGAACTTATTGTCACCACCACAAGTCCATATGAGCAGCAGGCTTTTGGGTCCAAAACGGATTGGCGTGTGAGAGCAATCTCAGCCACAAATCTTTATCTCCGAGTCAATCATAATTATGTGAATTCGGAGGACACCAAGGTATTTTATTTACTGGTTTTATTGTTCCGCTTTAGCTTGAACATGGAGAGCTTACTGACCTTGAATGAAACTTTATGATAACAGGAAACGGGATACGCATACATCATGCCAAAAAAATATCTTGAAGAAGTTTATCTGTATAGCAGATCTGCGTACTCAAATTGCAGGGTACCTATATGGTATAAGTCCACAGACAATCCTAAGGTTAAAGAAATCCGCTGTATTGCCATGCCACCACAGTGAGGGACTCATCAGCAGGTCCATCTTCCATCTGCTCTTCCTGAGCATGATTTCTTAAATGATCTAGAGCCATTGGGATGGATGCATACACAACCAAATGAGCTTCCGCAGTTGTCCCCTCAAGTATTTGTTTTTAACTAAGCATGCTTTCTTACCTGGCCGTGCAGACTGCAGGCTGTAGTGGTTCCAGTTCTGTATTATAAAATCAGGCCTTGATTGAGTTTCCATTCTACTTTTACAGGATCTCACAACTCATGCTAGGATTCTGGAGAACAATAAACAGTGGGATGGAGAGAAGTGCATCATCCTCGCTTGCAGTTTCACCCCAGGCTCTTGCTCATTAACTGCATGCAAGCTTTCACCAACAGGTTATGAATGGGAGCGAGCCAACAAGGATACTGGAAGCAATCCGCATGGCTATCTGCCAACTCACTATGAGAAGGTCCAGATGCTTCTTAGGGAGGGAGGGGGGTAGAGCTCTCAAGAACCCAATCGAAGCCTGGCGTCGCCATCACCTGCAAAACACGAGAGAATAGATCAGAACTTATCGATGGTGGTGAATACTAAGGATTGGGCACTATCTGAATCTGATTTTTGCGCTCTCTCTCTCTAATTAAATATTCAGTCCAATCAGATATGACTGCAACCTCCCATCCCTCTACTTTCAGAAGAAATTACAGGAAAGAGAACTCAAGAAAGAACGACTTGAATCCATGTGAAGACTTTTCTTCGTTTTAAAGAAACAGGAAAATGAAAAATATTAGAGGCATAACTCCATATCCGGAACAAATACTCTTCGCCGGATTCCTAATCAACGTTCCTGATTCAAGACTGCACCCCGGGTGCTCAATCTAGCATGTTTCAGAACCCTAGCGAAGTCCTTTCGCCGGCAATCCACCACCAGGAAATCGATGCCAGGGAGTGCTTCCATCACTTCTTCCGCCTCTCCCACGATTACTTCCGGTTCTGGCACGATTCCTTCTCTATGCCACGCTTTGAGGATTAGCTGCGAGTTCCATCCACCGGCCATGGCCGACACGAGCTCGGCGACACTGGATTCTTGGAAGACTTCGCACTGCAAATCAAATCGGAAACCATGGGTTAAAACCGAAGAAGGGGATTCAGATGAGGGAGGAAAGATAAAGAGGGAAGCAAGGAAGCGGAAAGACAGAGAGGTAGAGATGAGAGGGAGAGCGGGAAGAGAGAGGCAACAGGAATGTAAGATAGAGAAGATGGGGAGAGTGGGAAAAATGATGTGCAAAGAACAAGGATCATGCATGCAAAATGAGAGCATTACTTTTGCTTTAATATATATAAAATATGGTAAAGTAACATGGATTAACAAATCAGAAGATATTTAACTTTGCTTAAAATAATAAAAATTAAACTTATAAATTATAAATGAGGATTGATCTCATAAATGAGATAATGTGAAGACAAACCTATTTTGTAAAATTGTAAAAAAAAATAGACTATTAAATTCTTGATTATATACAATGCAAGAAAAGATTAAAGTTGAAAAAAATTATAATGGTAAAATCTTAGTAGGCAAGCTTGAAAATGTGGTCTCTTTATTTTTGAAAAAGAAAAAAGAACAATTTCATTCAAGATTGATGGCGATGTTCAATTTTATTTTCGTATCTTGGGTATAGATGAAAGTTCATATATAGTTAAAGTCTTATTGTTCTCATAGAACACCAAATCTATGAAGTAATTACTACTGATATGAACCTAACCCATTGTCATTTTCTTGGGCAAAGTGGCAAGTCTCAAATTTAAACCCATATTTCCATTATTGTTGAAGATTTTACTATGATACTAAGCAATGCATGGGGGGATGTGTGTGTGGGGGGGGGATCCTAGTCGAATTCAATTTATGAGTGGCAAGATAAAGAAGACTTGCCTTGGAAGTCAGCCCTATGGTCAATCTTTTATGAAACTAAAATTAAGCTTCTGATTTTAAGATATTCTATGAAATTTGCCATTAATATGGATGGGATAAGGAGAGAAATACATTGATTGCCTTAATTCCAAAACTAGCTTGTCAAAATTTCCTCGGATGTCATTTAGACATTGCTAAACAACCTGGCCATCAAAATCATTTAGGGATTGAAATACAAAACCATAGAGGGGGAAAGAACTTAGCAAGGAAAGAAGCATGACTTAACCAATGGTGAGACAAACGTTGCACAAAACACAAAGTAAAGAAATGGGAAAATGTCGAATGAGAGGGAGGAATGATAGCCTCCTTTGGCTAGCATGGAGTTAAAAATAAATGCCCCCTAAATCACTATTTATTAATTATAAATTTATATTATAGACCGTCATTTGTGAATTGACAATTAATAATCTAACAGCTTGGTAGTCTAAGAACTGAATGGCTGCAAATTAAATATATAGACTTAAAAGAATCTATGGACTACATATTTTACATAGCAAATTGTGCTTCGTATCTGTCCTTTGTACTCACTTAATTCACTATTCTATTTCTTTCAGCCCACTAAATAATTTGTATTCTGATACTTATTAGTTTCTTATCAAGGAAAGTTCCTACTGTGGTCCAAGCAAATCTTATAATTGTTAAAACCTATTACTTCAGTTAGAGTTCTATCAAGTTTCCTAAATGGATGAAGTATCTATTTCACTCTAGCCTAAAGAGTTTTGTGTGAGGTACCAATTCACTATTAGAGAAGCAGAATAATACAAAACCATATAGCATAGGGAACCTAATGTAGGACTGGATAGGGCAAAAATGGCTGTAAATTGAATATTTAGAGGTAAACAAATCTATGGACTGCGTATTTTATACTGTAAATTGTACTTCATATCTGTTCTTTGTATTCTTTTCAGTGTTCTACTTATTCCAGTCCACTAAATAATTTGTGGGCTGAAATTTGGGTCAAAGCTTCATTAATCTACTTCTTTCAGCCCACTAAATATCAGATGTGGTTTCAATTTGGGTCAAAGCTTCAAGAATCAAATAAATTGGTGCTAACACAAGTAGTTTTTTTTTTTTCTTTCGAGTCATTGACTTTTATTTTAGAGGGTTTGATAAGAAAGGAGGGAAGTCTCTTCATAGTTTTTTTTTTTTTTTTTTTTTTTTTTTGGGGGGGGGGGGGGGGATGGATTTGAGTAGGGTTTCTATAACCAGTTTTGAATTTCTCCTAAAAGAGCCACTTAATTTCCATTATCTGAATGGCTGCAAATTGAATATATAGTCTTAAAAGAATCTATGACTGCATATTTTACATTGTAAATTGTGCTTCATAATGTTCTTTGTTTTCCCTTAACTATTCTACTTCTTTCATCCCACTAAATCATTTGTATATTGATTCCTCTTTGTTTCTTATCAAGGAAAATTCCTACTATGGTCCTAGAAAATCTTATAATTGTTAAAACTAATTACTTCAGTTAAAATTTTATAAAATTTCTTAAATGGATGAAGTATTTGTTTTGAATGGTGCCTCCAATTTTGGCATTTCATGGATTCTTCAGAAACGCTTTCATTAACTTATAGAGATGACAAGAACAATAGTACTGAATGGAAAAAAAAAAACAAGTAGAGAAGATACTGGATTTATGTGCTCTAAAGACCATCTAGCATAGGGAACCTAATGTGGGATTGAATAGGGCAAACTGCTCTGAACTAGGATTTCAAAGTTAAAATTCTCTAGGTATCTTGTTGTTTTAGAAAATAAAATCAAGGTATTTGGTCTAAAATCTCAAAAATTTTAGATTTTCACAGGAGAAAAACTACAACTTCATTATCCAAGTGGCTCTATGAAATTTATTTACTATAAAAAATGAATTTTATTAGATAAGCAAAATTCATACTATCCACCATGAATAACTTCTTCAAATGGATGACAAGATAAACAAATGTAGTGAAGATGTATTACCCAATTATCTAGAGAGGACGCAAGAAAGCATTAATTAAAAAAAAAAAAAAGGAGAGGAAGCAAGAAAAGAATAGTTGTATTGCAACCCTTAAGAAATTAGATTGCATAGATCTAAGTTCTTTACCTAGGCCAAATGCTTTTGCCTAGATTCACTATAAGTTGATTCCTGAAACTACTGCTCCTAATCCAATAGTTTTAACACATATAGAGCCCATCTATCCTCCTAAAAATATGTCAGTAAAACTGAAGAAAATGTCTTGCATTAAACATGCATGGTTAGTCCTAATCCACAAGTTTTTGCATATAGAGAGCCCATCTGTGCTTCTAAAAACATGTCATTAGAAGTAAAGAAAAATGCCTTGCATTAAATGTGCATGGCTAAATTGAAACATGAACTTATTAGCAAATGCCTTAATGACTATGGGTTTTAGAAAAATTAACTTTAGGTTGCTTGATCTTTCATCACTCGTATTCACCGTTTTCACACTTCAAGAACCTTACTCTCTTTTGCTTATAAATTACATTATTACTGATTAAGAAAACTTCAGACAAATTAAAATAATATATAGTATTATCTTTAACATGATGAGAAATCAATAATAACAATAAAATACTTAAAACACAATTGATGCAATTAGAAAGTTGAATGAGACATTGATGGAGAATCAAATGAAGTAATAAATAGGAAATGCATTAGCGAAAAATCCTTACCCATCATTTAAAACACAATATCCTAGACCAAACTAAATTATTGGGAGGGCTGAGCTAAAAAATCCAAAATGCTAAGAAACCAATATCAGCTAAACCACTACAACTGATAATGCCAATGAACTCAAATGCCCAGTATCAACTAAAAAAACCAATTTCAACTAAAAAACATCACTATTAGCTAAAACTCCTTCCCTATCATTCAAAAAACAGTATGCTGTACTGAACTACATTGTTGGGAGGTCTAAGGTAAAAAGCCTGAAATATTGAAAAACCACTATCAGTTGAACCAGTAGAACTAATAATGATCCTAAACCTCTTTGAATTTGTTTTAATGCTGAAGAGCTAAAAAACCTATACCTTATTCTATAAAAATGTATTGTTAAATCAATAAAGTAAAATTAATTTAATCACACAAAAAAAATAACAACAAAAAACACAAAACATAAAATTAATTTACTTATAAAACCTACAAAATCTAAACCTCATATAACTAAATACATGGTGTTAAATTGGAAAAAAAATACATTCTTGATTCAATAAAAACCTATTGTTAAACCAAAACAGAAAAAACAATTTAATTTAATCACAAAAATAACAACAAAAAACACAAAACAGAAAACCTATTTACAAAGCCTGCAAACCTAAACTAGATTTCATTAAATGAATGTTGTCAAACTAGAACCCTAATTAAAATCAATGGAACAATGTAGAGACCACATTCGAGAAAAACATGAAAACAAATAGGTAAAACTACCACATTTCTGGTTAAAAGCTAACCAATTATGAGTGAAGAAAAATTAAAAACAAAGGATAGAAATGACCACCCGAATGGGGAAAAGCACAACGTTGCTGAGAAGGATTCCAGCATGCATTCCAATTCAATCTTCTTCGCATTAGCGTAAGCATTAAACACTTGGAGTTCCATATGTGACAACTGTCAATATTGAAACATCTTTTGCTACTTGCCTCTTCTTTGCCTTTTAGCACAAAAAGCATTTGCCAAATAAAAAGCAGAAACTTGCTATTTGGTAGGGGTAGTATAATGTTGGAGATTGGAAATGTGATAAAACGCAAGCCCGTCATTCGTATGGGTAATATTGTAAAAGCAAAAGCAAGGTCTTTGACCATTCTACTTGTCCCAATATCATTTTTATATATGGGCAATAAAAGTTGTAATAGTTATGAAAAGTATTGGAAGTCATAAGGCTTGGTGAGAAACCAACTTTAGTTTATCAAAGGTTTTGGGATGAAAAGGGGTTGGATATTTATCAATTTGTAATTGAGTTTTTGTGTGGATAAAAAATCCTTAAGAAGATAGATAAAACACATCTTTATTACTGTTATCCATGAAATCTTACCTCTTGATTCTATAAAAGATTATAGGCTTAAATAGTCATACTCACACTATGATTCCTCTCCCAAAAAGTCTAAATCCAATTAAGATTTTTTGTTTGAGTCCTAATTCAAGTCAACTTCTTAACAGTGGCACTCTCCTTTTGTTCAAAAGTGTAGATTCCTTATTAGTTATTTAGAGCCATAGAATCAGTCTCAACTTTCCAACATATGATGTCAATTGTAATATATTAAAGATATTTTTGTTGTGTGTATGTATGTGTATGTATATTTTGCAAATTTTACAATTTAGAATTAGGGTTTATTCTTTTAAAGGATTTTAGGGGTGAAGGAAAGCTTCTTTCCACTTATATTTTTTTTCTATTCCCACCCTTTAGGAATTCATAATATATTCACCAATATGCCACCGATATGGTAGTGTATTAGTAGATATGCCACCAATATGCTTTTGATGCTCACTAATATACTACTTATACAGTGGAAAAATGAAGAAACACCCCCATTTCTTACTGTGTGTTGCCCCTAGTTATACAGTGGAAAAAATGAAGAAACACCCCCATCACTAATATACTAATATGCTTAAGTGTGTTGCCCCTAGTTGGGTTGGTTTTGGACCTTATGTCGGAGTTGTGCCACCTCACTCTTGAACAAATTGATTTCAGTTTGGAATTGATCAATTTGGCTTAGGAGCCATTTTGTTTGCTTCTAGTACATTTGTTCTATAACCCTTATGAACTGAGAGAAGTCCATACTTGGGTTAGGTTGACCTTGGGCTATATCTATGGGTTTTGGTTGTGCAAGCTTTTATTTAAAAGAGAATGAAGAATTGTACCTGAGTGGGCCCACAATTGTTCCTACGCGCTTATTTAAGCAAAGACAAAAACAAGAATATATATGCAAACAAAAGGACAAATACAAGACAAGAATATAAATGCTAAAAAAGTATTAATGCATTGAAATGCCTAGTTGGGACTCCTAAGGGTAATTACTAGGGCTCTATATGCAAGGGCTTGGCTTTGTTTGTATAGGCTCGTAAAGGATGTAGGGGAACCTTAATTGGGTCAGGCTACCCATATACCTCAAAATAAGTCTTGGGTACATTGTTGAGGCCTCACCTTGTCTATCTAGAACAATTAACCTTATTTAAGCAGTAGTTGGATATATCAGAGATAAGAGAGAAGGGTTCTTCTCTTTCTAAGACAATTATCCCTAAGGCCCTGTTCATTTTTCGATAAGTTACTTACCCGGGTAAATGCAATTACCTGGGTAAGTTTTTCCTGGCAAACACTTACCCAGGTAAGTGTATTTACCCATGTTCTTTTGTTTCCCAAGTAAAAAAAAGGAAATGTTCATTTTAATCATAAAAATTCATTATTAAGAGGGACATTTTTGTCCCATTCAAGTGTTGGAAACTTTCCCCCCAAGTGGAAAAGTTATCTACCCACCTAGGAGATGGGGTAAGTGATACCCAAGAAAATAAACTTTCCCTGGTCCCCACATTAATCTAAAAAAAGAACATGAGAATCTTGGTCAATGGGAACAAAAATCCCATTGACCAACTTTCCCCCCTCCCAAAATCCAAAAAAAGAACGCCCCCTAAATCATACTATGGACTGCCTATAATTGATTCAAAGGGACCTAATGCAATGCAATATGAGTGATGTGTGTGCAACATGTGTGAATGTCCAAAATTAATTAAAAAATCATTGGGAATTGGTTTTTTAATTAGGTCCACTTACACAATCTCCAGTGGAGTCGCCATCTATGGTTACCCGATCCGAAGGGAAAACGGAGGATGGATGGAGTATCGATGAAGCCGCCACCTAAATTTTTGAGAAATTGGAATTTAGAAAAACCTAGGATTTTTTCAAGAAAAACATGTTATTTTTTCTTGGTGACTGATTAGGTCAAGGGAGAGAAGAAATTGTTTGGGTTTGGTGATCAATGTACGGTGTAGGAAGGTGTTAAGCACCCCACAAATGCCTGATTGAACCAGCCTCTACTTCACCAATATCTCAAAGAAAATTTTATAACTTTGGGCTTAAGTTATTGAAAATTTGCACAAAAACTAGATAAAATGAAGAACATGCAAGGATTCAGAATTGTTTATGCTAACACATAATGTAATTTAAGCACTCAACAAGATGGTGGAGAACATCATATGGTAAATAAGATAAATGACAATTTCTATCCATTAAGTTAAAGAAACTCACGATATCACATCAGACGCACATCTCACATTTCAGGTTAGTCCCGGACATTATCTCCCAACCATGATTGTTGTGATTCATACTTCCTACGCGTAGGGTTGTGCACCATTACAATCATGCTTCTGTGTTTATATGCGTAACAAATTCAAATACCAGCATGATTAATCTACCATCATATGTTTCTCTATGTGAATTGATTGACCTAAACCTGTCTAGTAAACTTTTTATTAGATTTACTGTGTTGGTTTTGATGATTTGTTTTATAAGAAAATATTTTGTTTTAAATATCTTGTCCGAGAAAGAGTTACTCTTTAATTACATTCATTTGCTGGAGTTGCTTAGGTTGATTTGTCCTTTTCTTTTTTTTACCCATTTCCCATTTTTCAAGTGTTTCCATAAAACATTTATTTAAAAAGGAGAAAAATCTTTTTTTTCCTCATCATAATCCAATAGGCTTGCATCATACAAGCAAGAAGCAGTAGAAGCTACAGGTTTTCTCTATTCATTTCTTCATTTTCTGACCTCATATCATTAGCATTATCTTAGTCATCAACTACTTGCATTTCCACTTAATAACATCACCAAGGTTGTCCATTCTCTTGGGATTTTCAATGTAGGAGATGAATATGCATTTTCTGTATAGGGTCAACCAGTGCATGTCATCATCCATTGGACCATCTCGTTCTTGTTACAAATAGCTCCTTGCTTTCTCTATAGTCCACACTTCCTAATATAAACTTCGGAAAAGTACATACAGGCCCATTGCAGATTTTTGAATCCCATTACAGAGCTATAAACATTCAAAATGTCAAATACCTCCATTCTATATGTCATTGCCCGCCCATAAAATGACATCAATTCCGAATTGGCATCTACCCTAATTGTATTTTGTCCTTGCTTCCCTCTCTATAGTCCCCTTCCTAATATAAACTTCGGAAAAGTACAGACAGGCCCATTGCAGATTTTTGAATCCCACTACAGAGCTATAAACATTCAAAATGTCAAATACCCCCATTTTATACGTCACTGCCCGTCCATATATTGACATCAATTCTGAACTAGCACCTACCCTAATTGTATTTTGTGCTTAAGAATTCTGACCCTAGGCTGAACCATCATTCTCCTTATAAACTTTTGAATAAGTCTATTCAATATTTCGTCACAACTTAAGGCTCCGTTTGGTTTGTGAGATGGGGATGAGAAAAAGAGAATATTCTAAAAATATTCTTTTTTCTCTCATTTGTTTTGAGGGAAATAGAGAGATGGGATGAGAAAAATGTTGGATGTCATATCCCAAAATTGTGGATTTGGGGTTGCACCAAAACCGTTCGACCTTGAGGAAAATTTTGAGAAATCACTGTTACCATCGACGACGAACAAAGGAGGGAGAGGACCAATGCCTTCCCCGTTACCATTGGCGATCTACTACCTCCCCTTCCCCGTTCAAACCCTAAAGCAGAGCAGTGGCGATGACTTCTCTTTCTTCTTCTTCTACTACCTCCCCTTTCGAACCCAGATCTTCTACCTTCCCCATTCAAACCCAGAAGTAGAGCAGTGGCGGCGGTTTCTCTTTCTTCTTCTTCTGCTACCTCCCCTTTCGAACCTAGATCTACTACCTCCCCCTCCACCCTCTCTCCTCTCTTCTTCTCTTTCTTCTTCTTCTTCTGTCTTTTGTTTTTCACCCAAAAAAAGCATTGTTCATCATCTTCTCAACAATGAACATAGGAAATACTAGCGGTGGTGACCAGGATCATTTACCCTCTAGTACCTCTCTGTTCATCGTCTTCGCTTTCTGCTGGTGAACTACTATCTCTAGTGGCACTGTTCGCTTTCCAATGGTGACCAGCGGCACCGTTCATCGTCTTCGCTTTCCACCGGCAAACTACTATTTGTCTTCCTCTTGGTGAAACAAAGCACCCCACAGCAGCTTCTTCTTTGTCACAGTGATTTTCCCATTATTTTCCCATATCTAAAATCAAACAATGAAAGTATAACTCTTTATACTTTCCCATCCCATCCCATCTTTTCCCATCTCACCCAAATCTTCCCACAAACCAAATGGAGCCTAAAGGGAAATATTGATGTTTCTGTCACCACACGAGATCACTTCAGATGCATTTGTCCCGATTGAGTGCGTTTGGATTTGAAGGGATTTTCTCTTCGAGTCCATTAAAATTGACACGTCAATTTCTTCTCATTTGCCCATCACCAGCAACTAGACTTGTTCATGGGCCGAGTGGCCCGACGGGTCGGCCCGGCCCGGCCCGACCCCCGGACGGGCTTGAACATGCTTTTTGGCCCGCAAGCTTAACCTCGGGCCAAAAAGCCTGGCCCGCATAAAATTTGAGCCAGGCTCGGGCTTTGCCAAAATAGCCCGGCCCGAGCCCAGCCCGACCCGACCTATAGTTAAACCTAAGTAAACCCGGCCCGACCTATAGTTAAAACTAAGTAAAAGCCCTATGTGATGTCTATTTGAATAATTTTTTTTATTTGAGAAGGTCATTGATTCACTTGTAGGCTCATTGTTCATTTAAATAGGGGAAAAAACATCTAAATTAAAATAAAAAATGTCCATTTGAATAGGGAAAATTTTGAATTTCTTTTATTAGGTATGGTTCAGGCTCGGGCTTTTTATCAGGGTCGGGCTCGGGCCCAAGTTATAGGCCCGTTGGTCGGGCCGGGCTCGGGCTCGGGCCTAACAGTTTTCTGTTAATAAAGAGTCAAAGCCAGGCCCGAGCCCGGCCCGGCCCGGCATGAACAGGTCTACCTACAACCGACCGAAACTTTACGATTGTTAACAACATTTTTAAATAAAAAATTAATTTTATAAGTTTTTTGGAAACAGAACCGATAGCTCCATGGCAACTGGTTCAACGGTACTCTTCTCCCCCTCACCAATTGCTCCAATCTCAGGCTCCTCTACCTCACCGGAAATGACTTCTCCGGCGATGTCCCAACCGATATTGGCTCTCTCAAGTGTCTCCTCCAGCTAGACCTTTCCGACAACAATCTCCGGGGTCCCATCCCTAGGCAGATCCTCAACTTAACTCGTCTCCTCACTATTGGAATACAGAATAATGTGCTTGCTGGCAGCTTCCAGATCTATCCACAGTGCTGCCGGAGCTCAGAGAGCTAAATTTAACTAATAACGAGTTCTATGGGAGGGTGTCATTCGGTTTGCTGAAGAAATTCGGATTGCGAAGCATCACAAGAAATGAAGGGTTGTGCGAGCCGAGCCCGTTGCCGGTTTGTTCGTTCTTGGATGCCCCTCCGTCAGTTGCGTTAGCGCAGACTGCAGTGTTGTCGAACCCCAACTCATTGCCTACTAGTACTGTTGCAGGTCCGGCAGGGAAGGAAGAGGAGTCCTGGAAGGGACTTAGTATCGGCTCCACCGTCACCATTGTGGTTGTGAATTCTGTGGTAGTTTTACAACTGGTCACATCGTTTGCTGTTGCTTACTACTGTGGAGGAAATTTAGGAGACAATGGTTCCAACTCCAATTCAAAAGGCAGGAGAAGAAGCAGCGGAAATTCAGGTGACAACAAGATGCTGCTAAATAATGTGCATGGTCGTGGAGGAGGAGACAACGATAGTACCGCCGCGATAAACTGGAGCAACCTTGTGTTCTTCGATAGGAGGAAGCAGTTTGAGCTGGAGGACCTACTCCGGGCATCGGCGGAGATGCTGGAAAAGGAAGTTTAGGAACTGATGTGGCATAATCCGGCTGCTCCCTGCTGGATGTGATCTGGCTGCCAGCAACGGTGAAAACTGGGTTCCTAAAAGAAATAAGTTAGAGATCCCGAGGTGGCTCACCCTACGAGGATACTCCGATGGCTAAGTTAGAGCATAGTGATAGTAGAGAGCTTGAAGATGATAATAGTGAGAGAGCTGGAGAGTGAACATTACACACACAACAATAATAATAGAACGTACCCTGCCCTGGGGGAGGGGCAGAGTCTTTATATACTGAGGTCCATGTGGGTTGGTAGAATAGTTACCGGATCCCAGCTGTGACGGGACTTGCTTGCGTGTTAGGTGGGTGAAACGCCGTCCAACAGTAATACTGTCACACGTCGTCAATGGTAATACTGTCACACACCGCCAAACGGTGATACTGTCCCTTCCTGTCAGAACTGGGGAGTTGGTGAACTAATGTGACCATTACGAGGTATGACCCTGTAGGATATAGAGTACCGTAGTGTGCTCCTCGAGGTTGCCATTTGGAGGTCTGAACGGTAGGCGAGTTGCCTGTAGGATACCGAGCTGTTCGATGGCAAGCTGACTGGTAGCGAGCTCCTCGAGCTTGCGCTCTGTAGGTCTGCCTTGACACGAATATTGAAGTGCCCTTGGACCGAGGTGACCCTTCGGTTCAGACACGATCTATAACGAACTTGGTTTCGTTTGTCGCGATCTGTTACCAAGACTATCTTAGCTCGAAGTGACCTTAGTTCGGGGTACCAACTTACCCGAGCTCGCTTTGTAGCGAGTTGATTTATGCTGAGTTGTCACTCGTGTTGAGTCATGTCCACGTGTCGATCTGATTACATTGAGTTGTCGCTTACGCTGAGTCACATCCACGTGTCTCCCTGTCACGAGGTCGGGCCAAAACTCCTTCATCAATTGCCCCCACTCCTGGAGCTAGGGGTCTTGACCTTGTTCGGGGAGTTCACGGTACGCCCAGTGGATTTGGCTCGAAGTCTAGGTGCTCTGTCAGATGGACCACGTGCGGTTTACGTGTGGATGTCAAGCAACCTATAGGCTCCGCGGATGCCAAAAAACGCGCTAAACTATTTTCGGGCTCGAGGATCGTGTAGTCGGTTTTCTTAGGAGCCGTCGGATTGCTTTGATCTTGTCCGTTGCTTCTTCGATACAGTGGCTATAAATAGGGGGCCCGAGACTCATTTCCTTCGTCACAAGCTTACTAGTTTTTGATTTGAGGTCGCGCTCAGCTTCTATAGCTCGGGTTTTCTAGTTCGCCACTTACTTCCTGTCTGGTCATCTTTCTTTGGTGAGTCTCCCTTCACTTTTCTTTTCAATTCTGTTTAGTTCCATGTCTTCTTCTAGTTTTGATAGTATTCTTGCTGAGGCCGAGGTGGGCACCTTGGCCCAGGTTGGTAGCCGAGATGGGGCTACTTTGGGTTTAGAGGTAGTCCGTGGCCTTCCCGAGGTACAGGCACCCCGAGAGGCTCGAGAGTCCTCCGGTAGCCAGGCATCCACTTCTCACCAAGGTCAGGTGCCGGACCATTTTGGCCCTTCGAAGATGACCTTGGACCGGCTCTAGGCCTTAGTATACTAGTACACCTTCCGCGAGAATTCTCCTACAGTCTCCCCTCAGGTAACTTCCCCTGGGAACACGATCATAACGAGATCGTGATTTTTGGAGAGCAGTTCGTAGCTGGCCTTTGCCTTCCTTTGCATCCCTTAATCGTAAAGGTCCTGAAGTCTTTTGACATTACCATAGATCAATTACACCCGAACTCCATCCGTAACATAGTAGGGACCATTTCGCTTTCTTATGAGTATTGTCTTCCTCTTGACCTCGATATTTTTTCTACCATTTTTTCAATATAGAAAAACTCTTCCTGTGCCCTTCCCGAGCATAGGAGAACCTATTACCTGTCTCCTCGCCCAGGCTATAAGCTGTTACACGAACTTCCCAATAGGATCCCGACCTGGAAACGGGATTACTTCGTGGTCCATAGCCCCGAGGGGTAGCCTTTCCCAACCCATTGGAGGTCGGCGATTCAGGTTCTTGGTGTTAGACTGGGCCTGAAGACAAGAGAGACACTCAAGTCTTGGGCGGAGCTCGACTTTCTCTACTCGGACTACCTTGCTGAAGACAAGCTCGTGCAGGCCGACTTAAGTCCTAGTAGGTCGCATTAGGTTTTTGCTTTTTTAAGGTTCTGATTAGTTCGTGGCTAACCTTTTTGTTTTTGCAGCTACCATGTCGGTCAACGCAGAAAGCCTATTGAGGAGCTCCCAAAAGGGAAAGAAGAGGACTGCAAAAAGATCACGCCAGGAGGCCGATCTCTCTCCTGAAGTTGTAATCATAGAGCCAGTCTCCGCTGTGCCTCACCAAGAAGAGGCCCGATCTGCTGCCCCCGAGGTGGTCATGGACGAAATTTATCACGAGGGAGCTCACCCCCAGGATACATAAAGTTCGTCCGCGCTCGTGGGGGCGGATACTGCACCAGAGGGTTATCTCCTGATCGTGAAAGAGAGTATCATGGACCACGTGCAGGCCATGCGCAAGAGTCAAGGTGCCATCTTCCCTGACGAGATAGCGAAGTGGGCAGAGATGTCCCCGGGTCGGCTTTTGGGACTAGTCGGCAGCCACAATATGGTGGTAAGCATTCCGTTTTTCTCCTCCACCTCTCCCTTTTTTTTTACCCCAGTTTTCTTTTGGTAGGCTAACTTTGCTGGTTACACGCTGGCCTGCCAATTGGCGATCTGCATAAAGAAAGCTCGCGAAGCTAGGGCGGATGTGCAAAAACTCCACCGTGAGCTGGACCTGACTCGAGATGAGGTGTATAAAGCAAAGAAGGGAGCTGAGGCCCAGAAGAAGTTGATCTTGACCCAGGAAGGGAAGATCTCCTTGCTGGCTGAGGAGAAGGCGCGGCTTGAGCGAGAGATCGCGAACCTCGAGGCCTCCATTGTGGAAGAAAGAAACAAGGCCATCGAGAGCTTCAAAGAGTCTCCAGAGTTCGAGGCCCTACAGGTTGAATACGACTCAGACTCCTATTGATCTGGATTCAAGTTGTGCCGGTACTTGGTTCGACAGAAGTTCCCCGACCTCGACCTCGGCAGCATTTCGATGACAGGCTTAGACCCTGAGGTGGCCAATGCGGCAGATGAGGAGCCCGACTCTTTAGGGGAGGAGAGTGATGAAGAGATCGAAGTGGTGTACCCTTCTACGTGATGACTTCTTGTTCTTTATCTTTATCTTCTTGGAATTGTGGATGTACTCTCCCGGGCCGTTGAGCTCGGGTTTTTGTAAAATTCTTGTACTTGAACCTTTTTTACTAATGAAATATATAGTTTTCTGAGTAATTCTGAGTGCAAAATAATTCTAAGTGTGAGTGAGTTCCGAGCTGGGCAATTTAAAATATAGGTTACCCGAGTTACCGAGTTGGCAATGAGTAGGGATTACCAAAAGAATAAATTGCGTTTGCTCCGGGCTGCGTAGGTTACCCCAAACTATTGAGTTACTGAGCTTGGCAATGAGTAAGGGTAACCGAGGTGAAATAGACATCGTAGGGTTTATACACAAGCTGTCTTTACCTTAGGTGTTAGAAGTAGTTTACTTATGCTAGCGAGGTATCCAGGTCTTATGCAGCGCCTAGGTCCTTGTCAATTCGGCATTTTCGGCCCTTAGGCTTTGGGAGGGACCCGTAGTCTGCTTTTGAAGTTCGCCCACGCCGAAGTGGCAACTGGGTCTTGTGGCCCTTTGGCTTTGGAAGGGACCCGTAGTCCGCTCTTGAAGTTCGCCCACGCCAAAGTGGCAACTAAGTCTTCTTGTGGCCCTTAGGCTTTGGGAGGGACCCGTAGTCCGCTCCTGAATTTCGCCCATGATAAAGTGGCAATTGGGTCTTCTTGTGGGTCATAGGCTTTGGGAGGGACTTGTAGTCCGCTCCTGAATTTCGCCCACGCCAAAGTGGCAACTAGGTCTTCTTATGGCCCTTAGGCTTTGGGAGGGACCCATAGTTCGCTCCTAAGTTTCGTTGCTCCTTAGAGACCTATAAGGAACTTAATGTCAGAGGACCCAGGGTGGCCAACCCGGTGAGGTCACTCCGATGGCTAAGTTAGTACTCTCATAGTAGACTGTGAGCTAGAAATCACAATCTGAGAGTTAGAGCTTTCTTACTTGTTTCTGGGGCTGGTGCCTTTCCAGTTCGTAATTAGAGGTAGTATTGCCTTAGATTGTTGATGTTCCACGCCCGAGGTACTCGCTCTCCTTCTAGGGTTTCGAGCTCGTACGTACCTTCCTCGAATATCCACTTCACTCGGTAGGGACCCTCCCAGTTTGGTTCGAGCTTACCTACACTGGACTTAGATACCATAATTTTCCAAAGGACCAGGTCCCCTACATGGAAGTGTCGCTTCCTGACTCGGGCATTATAATATCGGGCTACTCTTTGCTGGTAGGTTACGGTTCGGATGTACACGAGATCTCGTACCTCTTCTACTAGGTCGAGGTTGGTGCAGAGCTCGTCACCATTTCCTTCATTGTCGTAGGCTTCTAGGCATAATGTAGGTACATCGATTTCGATTGGGGTTACCGCTTCCGTGCCATAGGTGAGGTTGAAGGGGGTTTCTCCCGTGGCGGTCTTGATGGTAGTTTGATAAGCCCATAGTACGCTGGGCAACTCTTCTACCCATAGCCCCTTAGCTTGGGATAAGCAGGCTTTCAGTCCGCGGAGTATGGCTCTGTTCGTGACTTCTGTCTGCCCGTTCGCCTGGAGTCTTCAGCTAAGATCTCAAACCGGTTTCCCGCGAGAATGCCTTAGGTCACGAAGGTCGAGGCGAACTGATTATGGTGGGCCGAGTATCTCTCGACCTGCTTACTTGAGAAATGGGAGGGACTTGTCTTTCTCTCCTACCGCGAGACGAGACCTGGGAGGTCTCTCCCCGGCTAGGACGGCTACTTTGGTGGCAAGGCTTGCTCGGGGTGATTGGACATTGAGGTGGGTTAGGTTGTTGGTTTTGTCGCAGCGGCGGGAACTGCCGCTAGTACATGTGGTGCAGAACTTGTTGTTGGTACTGTTGGAACTGCTGGACCTACTGCATTTGGGCTTGAATAGCCCATACGCAGTATACTAGGTCGCTTAGTTGGTTTTGTCCTACTCCAGGGGGGACTACGGATGGTTCAATGGAGGCTGCACCCACTACAGGGGGAAATGGGGCATTCATAGGCTCAATTGGTTGAGGCACAGTAGGCGCTGGGATCCCCCCCGCGGGGAGCAGTATGGCGAACTGGCCTATGCAGACAGTTGGGAACTGAGGTTGCCCCCCGGAGATGTTTGCTTCTCTGTGCTGTCCGGCGTTGCTGAAAGAAGCCATAGGTTTGATTTTTGAGTTTGGGGTTTTTGAAATGGAGATAAAAAGGCTTTTAGTAACAAGATCCCACAGACGACGCCAATTGATATGGCATAATCCGGCTACTCCCTACTGGATGTGATCTCGCTTCCAGCAACAGTGAAAACTGGGTTCCTGAAAGAAATGAGTCAAAGATCATGGGGCGGCTCACCCGACGAGGATACTCCGATGGCTAAGTTAGAGCATAGTGATAGTAGAGAGCTTGAAGATAATAATAGTGAGAGAACTAGAGAGTGAACATTACACACACAACAATAATAATAGAACGTACCCCGCCCTTGGGGGGGGGGGGGAGTCTTTATATACTGGGGTCCATGTGGGTTGGTAGAATAGTTACTGGGTCCCAACTGTGACGGGACTTGTTTGCGTGTTAGGTGGGCGAAACGCCATCCAACGGTAATATTGTCACACGTCGTCAACGGCAATACTGTCACACGCCGTCAAATTGTGATACTGTCCCTTTCTGTTAGAACTGGGGAGTTGGTGAACTAATGTGACCGTTATGAGGTACGACCCTATAGGATATAGAGTACCGTAGTGTGCTCCTCGAGGTTGCCATTCGGTGGTCTGAACAGTAGGCGAGTCGCCTGTAGGATATCGAGTTGTTCGATGGCAAGCTGATTGGTAGCGAGCTCCTCGAGCTTGCGCTTCATAGGTTTGCCTTGACACAAATGCCGAAGTGCGCTTGGACCGAGGTGACCCATCAGTCCGGACACGATCTGTAACGAACTTGGTTTCATTTGTCGCGATCTGTTACTAAGACTATCTTAGATCGAAGTGACCTTAGTTCGGGGTACCAACTTGCCCGAGCTCGCTTTGTAGCGAGCTGATTTATGCTGATCTGTCACTCGTGTTGAGCCATGTCCACGTGCCAATCTAATTACATCAAGTTATCGCTTACGCTGAGTCACGTCCACGTGTATCCCTGTCACGATGTCGGGCCAAAATCTCCTTCATCAGGAACAGTCTACAAGGTTGTGTTGGAAGATGGGTGCACGGTTGCGGTGAAGAGGCTCAAGGACGCCAACCCTTGTGCGAGGAAGGAATTCGAGCAGTATATGGATTTGATTAGGAAGCTCAGACATCCTAACCTGGTTCGTGTCGGAGCTTGTTACTAATTTACTACGCCAAGGAGGAGAAGCTCCTCGTCTACAATTACCTCTTCAATGGAAGCTTGCATTCTCTTCTCCATGGTAATCTCTCACTGTTACCGTCTTTATTCAATAAAGCTGAGCATGGATTAACTTTTGGGTTGATTTGAATCAGAGAATCGGGGACCAGGGAGGATACCTCTGGACTGGATGACGAGGATTAGCTTGGTGTTAGGAGCTCCTCGTGGGCTTGCTCGGATTTAAGAGGAATACAGTAAGTTGAAGATACCGCACGGGAATGTGGAGTCATCGAATGGGTTGAAGATACCGTTAAGCCGGTTGCCATATAGCTATCGGTTCTGTTTACAAAAAAATTATAAAATTAATTTTTTATTTAAAAATATTATTAGTGATCATAAAGTTTCAATAGGTGATGGGCAGATGAGAGAATATTAGAAAATCGCTTCAAGTTCAAACGCACTGAATCCGGACTGATCTCAGCGTGCATTGGGAGCATCTCCCGTATTTGTCATAGAGAGATGCTCCCAATGCACAGTCGGGATGTGGTGTGGGGCGCCGATATGAACTCCGCAACCGCATGTATTTGCTTCGCTAGTTTATCGTACACACAACACGTGACAAGTTATTTGGGCTCACATCCGAACGTGTCGATCGAGAGAACAAGGGCAAGCGTAGGTTGGAACTTGGAAGCTTCTTCATCTCGCGTTACTCCGCTGTGGCGGGTTACTTAGTCATTTTGAACTTCAAAGCTTACATCGCATTTCGCAGAGAGTAAACACAGAGGGAGAGAGAGAGAAGAGAGGGAGGAGGAAAATGACTGATCAAACGGTGAAGTTCAGTGTTTTGTGCAGTTTATTCAATTGGATGCAGCGAAGCAAGTCTTCGGCGAAGAAGCGGTCTAAATTTCGTAAATTTCTCGATAACTTCTGCAAGCCTGGAGATTACTTCAGTGCAATTCGGCTGATTCTTCCCTCTCTTGATCGAGAAAGGGGTTCCTATGGGTTGAAGGAGTCTGTGCTCGCAACTTGCCTTATTGACGCCCTTGGAATGTCAAAGGAGTCTGAAGATGCTCTTCGCCTCATCAATTGGCGGAAGGGTGGAGCCAAGACGGGCGCCAATGCTGGGAATTTTGCTCTTGTTGCTGCAGAGGTGCGTTCTCCACCTGTGTACTTGAATTTGGTTTATAGATAGGGGATTGCATTTATTCGTTATAAGCACCTTTTGTGTTTTTTCCCTTTTCTTGGTTTATTGTCTGATTCGGGCTGGTTTTCTTTATCACGTTCGTGGGTTGATTTTATATTTTTATTTTAAGGTTGCTTAGAGTTTAATTTGTTCTGTCATTTTACTTAGAACTTACAACAGTGTTTCTTCTCCTTTGCTTCAGGAATGTAGCTTCTCCAACTTGTTTACTCGCTTTCAGAAACCACGTTCTTTCTAACTGTTCTTAATTCTATATTTTTGTCTGGCGTCTTCTATTTTTCATTCATTAATAATTTTTCTAAAAGCAATAAGAATAATCTTCTGCTCTAGCAAAAACTGATATTTTCATGACTAAGCAAAAATGTAATGAAGAAGATTTAACTTCTAGGCCTTCTGTCCAACACAATGTAATATTCCTGATGATGGTAACAGTGTGATGATTATGCCATGATGGCGGTGGCTTCTGATAGTAGTTTCGGTTATGGGCCGAGTCAGCTCAAGTGTTGTTTGGGGTGGAATGCTGCTGGTTATGGCCCACTGGTAGTTCTGCCCTGGAGGTGTTCATGGTGCTGGAACCCAGTTGGTGAGTTGATTAGTGTTGTGATTGTGAACCTATATGATGAAATGCATCATTTAGAATAGTCAGGTTTTCACCTTTTGGTGGGGTTTTACTATGTAAATAAGGTCTTGGGTTTGGAAAAAGGGAGGGGACCAAAGTATCTAACATACCTAATAAAAAGTTAATTGGACAAGGAAAGAGTTAATGAGGCTGGCAGTAGGTTGAGATTGGGGGATCTGCTAATAGAGAAGAATACAATTAAGAATGAGGTGTAAATAAAGGAGTTTTGATGTGAAGCAATATCTGAATAGTGATGCAACTAATATGAGATGCACATTTTTTCAACTGCATATTGCATTTCTCCTTATGTTTCTTATTAGTCTCTCTCCCCATAAATCATAATATTGTGCTTTCTTGTCCACTATTTTTTTCCCATTTGTTCCCAAGAATGAAATTAAGGCCCACTCAAAATCTAAGTGTGTGGTTATGTAGACTGAATGGATGCCTTGTTGAAGAATCAAACTTGGGAGATGTTGATTTTTCTAGTTGTCAAGGGGCTTGTTTGGTGTAGATAGGTATTCACAGTAAAGTACAGGGAAAATAGTACCATAGAAAGGTATAATGCGAGATTGGTAGTAGTGTTTTAAAACCCACTCATAGGCTGAAGTGTATTTGCTTCCGGGTTGCAGGTCAGTGGTTCAACCATTAGGTCTGATTTATATTTTTATTCAATTTTTATTTTTTATAAATAAAATGATAAAAATTGAAATTTGTATCTAAAAAAGGTTCTTTTGGAAAAAAGAACTAATAAAAATGTTTTATGTTAAGAAGAATGAAGATTCATAACACTAGCTGAAAGGATGGGTCTTTCTTTCTTTCTTTTTTTTGAACAAGTAAGGTTAATGACCATTAAAAGGATACAAGGTGATACAAGAAACAAGGGGAGAGGACTGAGAGGTGAACTCTCTTAACCCCCCACCCGAAAAAAAAAACTTCAGGATTACAACAATGCCCAAAACAAGCCATCTCTTCCCACCCCTTGCTTAGCCAGTGTACCAGCAAAGGAATTAGCGCTTCTTTTCACCCACTACAGTTTTATATCCATAGTTTGGGACAACCATTTAAGTTTCCTTTTTTCATTAGCATAATTCCAATACTCTCTTTCCTCCTTTTGTAGCCAATTTATCACCAATTTTGAATCACCTTCAATAATTAGCTTTCTAATAGTTGGGAGTGGGTGGGGGTGAATTCTGTGGGTCTATCGGGTGGTTTAGTGGTCCTCTGGGATCCAAAGGTCATCAGGAAGGTTGGATAGAAGAAAGGTGTGTTTTCAATTTTGATTTGCTTTCAAATTTTGGAAGGGGATTGTAGGTGGGGACTTACAAATGAAGATTCTGGGAGGAATTGGAGGGGGCAAGGCAGGAAGGGGGGGGGTCCTTGGTGCTTGGGGGTGATTTTAACATAGTAATGAGGTTGGGGGAAGGGATGGGAGAGATAGCTCGGGGATGAGAAGAAGAAGCAAGAAAGCAAGAGTGATTCGGAATTGCATCACGTTTGCAATATGCTGGAACATTTGGAAAGAAACAAACTGAAGAATTTTTGAAGACAAAAACCGGACATTGGACAGGATAGTGGCAGCTGATAGTAAATCTGTTGCAGATTGGGTTTTGATATTACCAGAAATCAGACAAGTCACCAAGGAGGATCTTGGCTCTTGGGAAATGTAGGGGTTTCAAATTTGTAATTTGGAAAATTTAATCTGATATATAACTGATAGTTTTGTTGGTTTTTTTGTATGTAGGTGATTCCTTATCACCTGTTAGGTTGTATGTCATTTTTCTTTTACATTGAATTTTTTTACCATAAAAAATAGCTTTCTAATGTTTAGCTCCTTTGCCCTTTGTATGCCTTTCCTTGCCTCAAAGATCTCTGTTCTAAGTGAATCGCCTGTTCTGATAGAACCTGAAAATAAAGCAAAAACTTTCCCTTCCTCATCCCTGAAAACTCCTCCTATGCCTGAAGGACCTAAGTTTCCTTCATTGCTTCCATCAAAATTCACTAAGCTGAATTTTGATGGACTGATCATAGTTTTGAGGGGTGCTGAGTTTGCCACTTTCTTCCATTTTGTAAGCGAAGAAGTTTCCTCTTTATCTTCTTCCAACTCATTATCCAAATCCAATCTACCGGCCATGAAATCATTCATAGAGTCATCTTCTTCATTGTCCGACAGAGTGTAATCACACCAGCCTTTATCTTCCACCTCATTCTCCTCCACCCTTTCCCTATAGTATCTTGGGTTTGGGTGACCATCTGCCGACTTTTTGGAGCCCTTATCTTTTATATTTTGTCTAGGAATCCATTGTAGAGATTTCTTTGAACTACTCTTGGAACCAGCCATCGTTTGCTCTGTTACTAGGGACGAAGATACACCCAAATACTGTTTCCCAACTCATCAATAGTGTCTTTGACTTGCATGACTACTTAAAGTGTCGTGTGAGCAGGTCTTCTCAGACTGTTGCTTCGATTGGTTCAAATTGGAGTTTGGGTTAACCCAGCCCCTGGCTGGGTCAGAAAGAACTTTATATTGTTGTTTCTATAATCTTTGTGGTCCCACCCTGGGTCACTTTTTCTTCAACTTCAACTTTTTAAAATTCTTTCCTTTTTCCTTTAATAGTTCTAGTTGAGCCCTGGCATTCGACTGTTCATCTTCCCAAATTGGCGAGCCCTTTCCCCTTCCTCCTTCCTTTCTCCTACCTCCACATAAGCACCTTAGTGCCACATCATTACCGTCTTCCTACTTGGTGCAGCCCTTCCACGGCACAGCCACAGCTTCAACTTCCATTATCAACCAAACTTTCCTCCATAGTCAATCCAGTAGAGATCCAAGGATTGAGGGATTTCTTCCGGTTTTACCCTATCGATCCTCACTCTAGCAGCATGCAGATCGTGCAGGTTGAAGGCTTCCAAGATTCCACCCAGATATTTGACAATCCTCTCCAGCATCGATTTGTTCCAGAAGTTGAATGGGAGCTCAACCAGTTATAGAATGGAATTTCCTACTGCAACTTCTTTCTCATTGCAAGACATGTGCCATGTGTCTATCCAGATCAGCCCATCCTCTGTTTCAATTGATAACCGATCCACCACTTCTTCAACTCCTATGTCAAGGATGGCTCCTGTCTCACTGAAAGGTGCGACCATTGCTGTAGACTTGAGACTTGACATGAAGCCGCTCTAAAATCGTATCCAAGATTGACTTCCAATCTGTAATCTTTCATCCCACTGTTAATACGTATCTCTGTTCCCAAACCACTTTCTCCACATCCATTATCACCTTCTGTAGCCTGCTTGAGTTCGAGATGAGCAATCCTCGGCTTCTGTTCATTAGCTGCACTATTACCTAGTTCTCCCCCAACTGTTGCGTTGTTGATCATCGTTTCTTTATCTCTTTCTTTTTCTTTTCTTTTCTCTTCTCTTTTCTTTCTTTTCTCTTTCTTTTTCTTTCCCTTCCCTTTCTTTTTCTTTCCCTTACCTTTCTTTTCCTTTCCTTTCCCTTCCTTTCTTTTTTTTTTTTTTTTTTTTTTTTTTGAAAAAAAGGTAAGGTAAAGGCGTATGAGGCGTATGCCTCAGACGCATCAATGCCTTTGGCATACACCTCGGGGCGTTTTGGGGGTGCCTCGTTTAGAGGCACGCCTCCAGGCATACACCTCCCACACCTTTTAAAACACTACAATCAAACTATAAAATAATTCTTTAATTATTATTGACCATTTTCATCACTACCCGAATATGGCAAGGACATACCTGGACAAGGTATGGGATATGCAATTTAAACTAAAAATTGAAGTAATAAACATGATTCAACACCCTTGTACAGGTATCTAGGTACCATAGAACATTTTTCTTTTCTATTAATAAATGTGATGGGAAGTGAGACTTTTAAAATTTTTTCACATCCTTTTATTTACCATTTCTTGTATGCATGGGCAATCTACTGCACAATAGGGAGAATCTGTCATTCTGGTTAAAATTTCCTTTTTTTTTCCATGTTAACAGGTATTACAGCAAAGGCAGGGGATGGCTTCTGGTGGATTAACAATCAAGGAGTTGAATGACTTGCTTGACCATTTGGCTTCAAGTGGGAACAGGTAAAATCTGCATGTAATTAATGGCAAAGAACTTTCAAGTAGTATATCAATTTAGGGACTTTTTTAATCAGCGTATTTAGGGATTTTTTTAATATAGAAATCAAACATATTTGGATTGTTTTATGATTCTATTGGATTTTGCAAATGTGGTGAAGTTTTTTTTTTGGTTCCCAATACATCTATTTGTGCCTGGCATATTTGGAGTGTTTTTCTTTGTGTTTTTTGTAGTGGTTAACCATTGGTGGATGCTAGATTGTGTGTGTGTGTGTGTGTTTTATGGAGTTGTGTGATGGAGGGCCAGAATCTAAGAAAAAGAGTATTCTATTGTGGGATCCATGTTATTCATTGGCTTACTATAGTAGATTGAAGTAGCACAAACAGATGGATCCAAAGTAGGTGTGAAAGTGGAATGGAAGCCACCTGCACTGAACAAAATAAAACTAAACTTTGATGGGAGTTTCTTTGGTAACCCAGGAAGGGAAGGCATAGGGGGTGTGATTAGAAATCATCTGGATGTGGTGGTGGCACTCTTCTCAGGACCAATAGGTATTGGTGACTCAATACAGGTTGAATCTCTAGCCCTACTTCAAGGTCTAAAGATGGCTGAGCAAATAGGAACAACAGATTTAGAAATAGGAGATTCACTACTGGTCATTGCTTGGGCTAAAAACATCACATCAGTACCTTGGAAGCTCAAATTTATCTTCAGAGAATTTGACATACTTGCAAGAAGGCTCAACTCTCAGTTTGGTTGGGTCAAACGGAATGCAAATGGGATGGCGGATACCCTAGCAAAACAGGGGGCAAATAGATCTACCTTGTACTGGGCAGAACTGTAACTGATTGTATGTGGTTGCAGATTGGGTTAATGCATTTCTGCAACCTTTAACTATTGTAACTGATTATAACTTTTTCTCTGTTATTAATTAAAAAACAAAATATTTTCTGATAAAAAAAAAGTTTGTGGCTGTATTATCTGCACTCAACCCTAGTAAGAAGAGCCCCAAAACCCTACTTGCCTACAGCAATAATTCAATTATCCTATCCAAGACCACCCTTTATTAAATTAATAGAGAATTACAAAGTGTACAGAAAGAAAGGGAGATAAAACAGCTTATCTCCAATCCAAAAGTATTACAACTGAGCCCAAATCATTTGAATTCTTCCAGCCCTTTGTTTTGCCAAGGAATCCACCCTGCTGTTAGCTGTCCTTTGCACTGACTGAATTTTAACATCCATGCCTCTGGTTATCCATTTAAACCTTTTTAACTCATTTTTCGTATACCCACAACTTATCCCCCTTGTTTAGCAGCCAATTATCATCACTTGTGAGTCCCCTTCAATAATCAGTTTATTCACATACAGCTCCTTTGCCTTTCTTTCACCTTCCCTAACTGCCATATCTTCTGCCTTCAAAGAGTCACCGATGCCTATCGGACCTGAAAACATTGCTAACACATGCCCTATCTCATTTCTGAAAAGACCTCCACACCTGAAAGGCCTATGTTCTCTCTGCTGCTTCCGTGAAAGTTAAGTTTAATGTACCCATCTTTTGCTGGTGTCCAAAAACAGCTGGCCCTAAACTTCAGAGTCAAAGTTAGAGTCACTTCCTCATCAAGTCATCCACTGAGAAAGTGAGAATAGCTCCAGTGATTTTAGCCAGTGGACCACCCGAAAGTGTCATGAACTTGCTCTTCCCCGTTCTTGAAACTCTGTGACCCCTCATCCTTTTCATCAACTTTGTCTTAATTTTATTTCTTAAATACTTCTAATGTATATTAGTTTATTTTCTTTCCCCTTTTATTTGAAGCTTCTTCAAGTCTAATATTGTTGTTTTCCTTTCCTGTATTTGTTAACAGGGAAGAAAAGACTTCTGTTCTTTCTGAGCTTATCAAGAAAACAAATGCACAGGAAATGAAGTGGATTGTCATGATAATTCTTAAAGGTGTTTTTCCTATTATCCATGATTTGCCTTAATTTTTCCTATTAGTGCGAATTTGGACTTTGAACAACCATTTATTGATACTGTAGATCTGAAGCTGGGTATTAGTGAGAAAAGCATTTTCCATGAATTTCATCCAGATGCCGAAGACTTGTTTAATGTAACATGTGACTTAAAATTAGTTTGTGAGAAGCTGAGAGATCGAAGCCAACGGCACAAACGACAGGTATTAAGGTCTCCCTCCCCACTCCTTTCTCACCTATATTTCTTATTTCAGGATAAGGATAGCATTTTTTGTTTTTATTTTTGGTGTTAGTAGGATTGAATTTTTTGTTGTGGTCATTCTGATTTCTACAATTTTTTTTTTACATGATATGAGATCTGCTCACTTTGGTAACCTAAGGCATATGTTGATGATGATGATATCATTGTATCTTAGGTCAAAGTGCTAATCTTGCACTTCTCTAAGGTTTGATATATGAAATGAGGAAAAAATAAGATGAATTCATATGGAATTATTGAAACTTCAAGCTTTACAATTATTCACATAGATGAATATTCTTAAGGATGATCTTTTTGCCCTATGATTATTTATGTGCTGGAGGAATTTAGATCTATTTTCTACAAGGGGGTACTTAGGGGTGTAAACGGCATTCGAGTATCCGATTTCGAATTCGATATCTGATGTAGACAAATCGAATTCGAATTATTCGATTAATTTAATGGTCGAATTCGAATTAAATTTTAATACTGATTAATTTATCGAATCTAATATAAAATATATACTAAAATATAAAATATAATATATACTAAAATATAAAATATAATATTCAATAAATATTCGAATTCGATTAAATATAAATATAATATATACTAAAATATAAAATATATATAAATATATTGTAATATAAGATTACGTGTCTTATATTCTTTATCGAGACAATTAAAGATACATAGTCTTTTTCAGAAAACTGACAAAAAACAATTAATGATACAACAGTCAATTGATTTTATATTATTTTTTTTCATCAAGACATAACCCCTTTATCTTCATCGAGCCTCTCCCCACTTACTTTGGCAAGACTTACCTTCTCCACATTTCCTAACCCACAACTCTTTCACTTTGATAGACTTTTCTTCTCCCCATCTCCTAACCTGCAACTCTCAGTGTTTCTAACCTATCGACCTATTCTTAACTCCGTCTCATCTCCCTCTCCCCTGGTTGTGTTATCATTCTTCATTTTCACTGCTTTTAAACTTGCAATCAGAGGTAGGAGAAAAAAAGGAAAGAGCACCGGGTTTCGTCGAAGACAAATGAGCTTCATGGTGTTTTAATTTCTTCCATTCAAATCTTAGCTTTCTCTGTTACTTCTTTATGTCTCTTTTTTATTTTTAGATTTTTCACGTGTTTTTTGCTATTATTTTCTTCTTATTCTAGTCTTTTGAGGCTTTTTCTTTTTTGCTCACAGGTCACAGCAAAGGGGTTTCTTCTTGTGTAATCTGATTTCTAGATTTAGGATTTTTAATATTTATAGAATCAGTTGAATTCGAATCGATTCGAATAGTCGATATTTTAATCGAAATTGAATTCAGTTGGGATTTCTGAATATCCAATGGATTTTGAATCGAATTTGAACATGGCCTGATTTGATTCAAATTTGCTCCCTTTACAGGCCTAGGGGTACTTGTGGGGTAGGGATGGGAGAGGTCCTATGAGCATAGGAAGGGGAATAAGCGAATTCTGTCAAGAATTAAGGTTCACAATGGTTTGGCCCTTATTCAGGACCTTGTTGTCTAGTTCTGGTTAGAGGCAGATGAAGAGTAGGTAGTTGCTCCTTTCCTTTGGGTCTTGTTGACTGGCTCATTGATATGTGTGTTGGTATTGCAGTCATCTTGTTTCTTACTCTTTTTTTTTTCTCTCTCTCTTATGGTGTTCTCTTCTTGGTGGGCGAGGTTGGCTTGAAGAGTATTCTATGGCTGGTACCTGGGTCTCCCAGTGCCTGCATTGTTTCATTATGGAGGATATTTTAGTTCAGTGATTGTTGAATTATTTCATCCTTGTATTTGCATGGAGCCTTGGCACTTTGCATTCTTGTCATTGGTTCTTTTCTTCCATTTTTGTATGTCTTCTATGCTTCTCTCTTTTTCTGTTTAATAAGTTAAGTTCCTATTACCTGTCATAGAAGAAAAGGAAAATGTTATCCACAAACAATAGAGGCCATTGGGACATGTTCAGAAGTTTTATCTGGAATGGTTTTCTTTTGGTGATGCTGTCATTGTTGTTTTCCTCTCAATTTTTAGTATGCTAGTGAAGATTTTTTTTCTTATTATACTGGGAGACTAACTAGAAGAAATTGATTATACAGTGATATAGTGGAATCCCTCTATACCATTATACCACAGTTATTATTGACAAGGTTTTTGTATATAGGATATAGAAGTTGGAAAAGCAGTGCGTGCTCAATTAGCCATGAGAGTCAGTGATGCTACTACTGCATGGAAGAGGGTTTGTGTTTACAAAATTCAGTTATTGTCATTTTTATCATACTTTCCCTTATGATTCTTCATTAAGTGGTGTTGTTTCTGCTTGACTATGTTCATATTTGTTGGTCTTGTGCATACTTCTATTTGTTTGATGGGATTGCTCTTTTATTTTAGTACTTCTAGAATGTTTTAAATGGTTAAGATGATGAAACTTGTTATGTTCAAAGGGATCCAAAAGTTATAATTTTCAGTAATCTGAGTTGTGTGGTAGACCATGATCTGAGTGGGTATTAGGAATTAGGAAATTGTTAGGAAATGGATGAGAATGATGAGTTGCAGGATGGTTGTTGAAAAGAAAACTGAAAATTATTCAAAGATTTTACAATAGAGAACATTGAGAACAAAATTGAGAAGAGAAATGATAATTTGACTAAGTGACATACTCTATGATAAATATCTTTAGTAACACTATGCCTCGATTCTGCTAAGGCTATTGGGTGTACAGTAGTCAATATCGGCATGCAGGACTTCATTGAAGGGATGTGGAGGAGCTGATGAATCAACCATCTGAGAAGATCTTACTGAGATGGATGAACTTTCAACTGAAGAAAGATGGCTACAAGAGAATAGTTACAAACTTATCATCTGATGTGAAACAGCTTGAAAACTTAATATGGTAGTGTACTATCTCAATGTGGATATGAGATATCTAAAACAAGTGGTTGTTGATTCATTGAAACTTGAAATCCCATTTAGTTATATCTGGCAGTTAAAACTAAAAGATGCTTTATAACTCAATTTTATTTCGTCCCACTTGGTGCTTGAATCCCAAAAACCAGAAACCAGAAACCAGAAACCAGGCTGAATGCTTCATTGAGTTAATTGAAATCACTTAGCAGTAAGGGTGAGTCGGACCCAGGGATGCAGAGATTCGAATTGGTGGGAAGATGGAGAAAGGAAATGGCCGTTGAAGCAAAACTTTTTAAGTTCGAGGAATTGAAGTCAAGGAAACTGGTATCACTGAAAATCAGAGAAGAGAAAAGAGCATCCGTGTACCTACTGAAGGATGTGGTCGTGTGACTAAAAGGTTTTCTGGACGTAGCCATTGTTTCAAGAAGATTTCAGAATTGGAAGAATAGGATGAAATTAAACGGTAAGGTTTTTGAAGCAGAACAACGTTTCAATAGGAAAGGGTGGTTCATCACATTCATAGAGTGGTTTGGATTGGGCAAAAAACAGATGATATGCATCCCCTTTGGAAATCAGAGTGAAGGTTGGACGACTGTGGTGAAAGAACTACAAGAGTTCTTGTGGAGAAATGAGGAGCAATCAAGGCAAACCCAGGCAAACAACAGAGAAGCATTCCAATCAAAATCAGGTTTGGGAAAGGAAGAAGACGGGAAGGGTATGGATTGGAGTAAAAAGTATGTAGTTTCTGCAAAAAAGAAGGTGGCCAAATGGAGCTTGGTTGCAAAGGAACTGAAACAGAAATTGAAATTTGAAGGTACCTTCAATCTGCGACCATTTCAAGCAGATAAGGCGCTGTTAGAAGTGGGTAAGATGGTTGGGGAGATTTATGCTTTCCCTATTCAGACCTCAGAAGTATAATTGTAGTTAGCCAGTGGACACCGAGTGCAAATCGCATAGACCAAACAGAAGTATTCCGATTGAAAGTTTTAGGACTTCTGTTCAATCTATGGTGCCTTGAAACTTTCAAACAAATCGCTTCCCAGTGCGCAGGGGCCTTGGAAGAGCTGGACACTTCAAATCTCAGTGCGGCGGTAATGGGGTTGAGAGGGATTAAAGAGGAAAAAGTCCCAAGAACAGTGAAGCTGGAGATAGGAGAATCTCAGACTGTGGTTTGGTTGCTCTCGTCGGTGGAGGAGAGACTGTGGAGAAACTTGTGGGAGGTAGAAGATGATGACGTGGCAAGGGTCAAAGAATTAAAGAAGGTTGACCGTTTTTGCAATACAAAGGAAAATGAACAGCCGCCCAATTCGAAAATTGGAAATTAGGGCACTAATGAAACCTTTAAATCCAAGATGTCTATTAATGAACGCGCGGATTCCAAACAACCGTTTGTGGGGGTGACAGCTGGATCGATCAATAAACCCTCTTTTAATGCTAAGCACACGCCATTAGTCAGTCCGATGGGTGAACCGAGCGAACCAGCACGCGGTTCTGCCCAAATGATGGTGGACAATAGCAAGGGTCTATCATCATCTTTATCGACCCTTGCTGTTCGTCCCCCCGCTGCAGGTTTAACACAGGGAAGCAGGGCTGCCACTAAACTTCTAGGGGACACCGGAAAAGGAAGTGACGACACCTGGGTATGGAAACCGGTGCCGACGAACAACTCTATATCCCTTGATAAGCCAAATCCAAAGTTCAATAGGCACGAGAACGATGAATCCGAAGAGGAAAGTGATTGGGAAGACCTAATGCAAGAGAAGGCGTACCAATCAGAGCTAGAAGATAGCATCAGAAGTGTCAACATTGCTAAAACGCACGTTTTGTCGGAAGATGAAACGATGGGAACAGAGCTGCTGTTCGAAGACCCCTCTAACTACTCTAGTTTGGTGCCAAGAGAAGAATCGGGTGATGGAACTATGCCAGTCTTAGGGGCGAACTCAGTGCCAGTCAGGAGGGAAGATGAAGAAATCCCAGGGGAGATACATCGTCAAGATACAAATAAAGGAGTGTTGGATCTTGGCACTAACCCAAACAAAGAAGCACAAGAGGAAATATGTTGGAAATGGGGAGATTTTAAAGGAGGAAATATGTTGGGTTTTGGAACAAAATGGAGATCTTGGGTGAGAGGATGTCTAAGTTCCGTCCATTATTCAATCCTTATTAATGGAGTAGCGAAGGATTTCTTTCCAGTTGAGAGAGGAATTAGGCATTGAGACCCCTTATCCCCTTTTCTCTTCACTTTAGTGGCTGAGGTGTTAAGCAAAATGGTGGCGAAAGCCGATTTCCAAGGCTTGTTTAGAGGGTGGAGGGTAGGTAGAAATCAAGAGGTTGTTACCCACCTTCAATTTGCAGATGGCACAATCTTCTTTTGTGAGGGAGCTAACAAGGAAGGAGTGGTTAACCTTAAGTTGCTATTGGATAACTTTGTGGGGGTGACAGGTTTAAGGATAAATTGGACCAAAATATGCATTGTAGGGGTCAATCTGGAGGAAAGGGAACTCCATAGATTTGTAGAGATTCTGGGATGTGAAATTAGAAGGTGGCCAATTAGCTACTTGGGTTTAGCTTTAGGTGGTAACCCTAGGTCAGAAGGTTTTTGGAAGCCAGTCATTGAAAGATTTGCTAGGAAGCTAGCTCTATGGAGGAGGAATTATATCTCTCTTGGGGGAAGGATAACATTGATTAGAGCCACGTTGGCAAACCTCCCTATTTACTTCCTCTCAACCTTTAGAATACCCTGTAGAGTAGCAAGGAGGTTAGAAAAATACATGAGAGATTTCCTTTGGGACCCAGGCGAGGAGAGGAAGGCTCATTTGATAAATTGGGATCAAGTTAGAATGCCCAAGGATAAAGGGGGTCTGGGAATACGAAATATTTCACCTAGGAACTTAGCTCTGCTAGGAAAATGGTTGTGGAGATTCCCGTTTGAGAGAGATAGGATGTGGCACAAAGTCATTGTGAGTATTCATGGTTTGGTTGGAAATGGTTGGGATGCAAAAGCTGCCCCTCATGTTTCCTCATTTTCTCCTTGGAAACCAATTTTTGAAATTTATCCAACATCCCTTAATTCCATTCGGTTTGATGTGGGCCAGGGTAATAAAGTTCGTTTCTAGAAGACCTTTGGGTGGGAGATAGTCCACTCAAAGATCTCTTCCCTGACCTATACACTTTGTCAAACTTCAAAGGGGAAATAGTAAGCATTTTGGGTAATCTTGGCCCAAATGGGGTTAATTGGAATCGGGGTTTCAGGAGGGGCCTTGGGGAAAATGAATGTGCCTCTTTAGTCCAATTGCTGGATCTGTTAGGACAAGTTCATTTGGACCCATCCTTGGAAGATTCTAGAATTTGGAAAGGCTCCTCAGATGGCCTCTTCTCTTGTTCCTCCTTTAGTGTTCTTGCCACACCTAGCAACCTGGTTGGGGACTTCCCTGTAAAAGAAATTTGGAGTAAGCCTTTTCCCCCAAAAATTCAAGCCTTCTGTTGGGAAATTTTCCTTGGCAAGGTTAATACTTGTGATATGCTGCAGAGAAGGCCTTTTGCTTGCCTTTCTCCTCACATGTGCTCCCTTTGTAAGGAAAGTGGTGAGACCTTGACACATCTATTATTGTCTTGTTCTTTTGTGCATCACATTTGGGATTCTTTTTGTTTTCTCTTTGGTTGCAAGTGGGTTCCCCCTCGAGATGTGGCAGGACTTTTCAATCGAGACTTTTTGAGGCAATCAAAGAAAAGAGGGAAGGTTATGTGGAAAACTACAAAGGCAGCTGTTTGCTGGGTAATATGGGAAGAAAAGAATAAAAGAATTTTTTTGGATAAGAGTAGAACAAGGGAGGAGGTAATCGACACAATTAAAGTTAAAGTAGCTCAATGGATAAGATCTTTACATATCTTTCAAGAGTTCTCAGTCACAGACATTATAAGATCCTGGACAGAAGTAGCGCAATCTTCAAGAGTGAAAGAGAGAGTAAGGATGGAATGGAAACCTCCAGATGGTAACAGGATTTAACTGAATTTTGATGGAAGCTCCTTTGGAAATCCGGGACTGTCAGGTATCGGGGGAGTAATCAGAAATTTTGAAAGGAGAATATTAGCATTGTTCTCTGGACCTATCGGCATGGGCAATTCTCTAAAAGTTGAGTTAAAGGCATTGCTACAAGGATTGAAGATAGCTAAGCAACTAGGAATGAGGCATGTTGAGGTTGAAGGGGACTCCAAGGTGATCATCTCTTGGGCTAAAAACAATAGAACTACTCCGTGGACTTTCAAACAAGTGATAAGGGAAGTGGAAAAGGTCGCAAGGGAGGTAGAGTTTGAATTTAAATGGGTTAGAAGGAGTGCAAATGGGCTAGCTGATTATCTTGCAAAACAAGGGGCTTTGAGGCACCAATTGTTTTGGGCTGCAATGTAAAGAGGGACAGAAATATGTAATAGTGTGGGAGCTCTAATTTCAAATAAAATTCTCCTTTGCTGATAAAAAAAAAATATCTTTAGTCTTTTGTTAAAATTATAATTCAAGATTGTTCTTAGACATCTGATATAGAGTGCAAAGGATCTCAAATTCAAAAACCTAGGTTATATGACTATAGATCAACTGAAGAACCTGAACAGCAGGGGAGAATAGAATGGTCAAGGAGAACAAAAAGCCATCTGTGGTTAATGAAGTCATGATAATTTATAATAATGTCAAGTCACCTGTGGTTTTGGTAGAAGCTGAAACTCAGAATGGGAGTCTGCTTTGTTCATTACAAGAAAGCAGAAAGTGGTGGATTGGGGGGTTGTAGCTATGACAATCCTAGAAAAGCTACACCTCAACTAGAGTTTTAAGCTTTGTCCCTTTGAAGAATGCAGAACTACATTATTGGCTCCAAAATCCATTGCTGATATTGGGGGTGTAGAGATTCAGTAGAATATAGGTTCAATACTAATATCCGGTGTTGTTGTGGACATACACAACTTTTTGCATACACCAGTAGTGGTTATTTTGGGGTTCCATTTAATCTCTAGACAGAGATTTGAGTTTTATTCTTTTTTTTCTTATCTAATACAAAAAAAAGTATTTTTTGATTAGCAACTCAAAGAATTTTATTAAAACTTAAAAAGAAGAGAATACAACAAGTTGTTAGGAATAAAACACTTTACAACAAAGAGTCTCACCACCCTTTTAACATTGGGCCCAAAACAAATGATGTGTATTTACTCCTTGCCTAGCTAATCCATCTGCCAACCCATTAGCGGACCTCCTAACCCATCTTACATGAACTTGCATTTGTCTTGACGTCGACTTAAACTGCCTGAATTCATTTCTGATTTGCCATAATACCCCTTCTCCTTTTTTCAACCAACCAATGACTATTTTTGAGTTCCTTTCTACAATCAGCCTTGTGGTTCCCATTTCCTTAGCTTTTTGCGCCCCAACAATAGCAGCCATGAATTTATCTCTCACTAAATCACCTTGATCAATAGGCTGTGAAAAAAAAAACCACAAATGTTCCCACTCCCATCTCAAATCACTCTTCCAATTCTGGAGGGTTTCAGATTGCCAAAACTGCTTCCATCAAAGTTAAGTTTCATCCGCCCACCACTGGGGGTTGACCAAACCTCTGGGACCTTTTGTTTCCTAGAGAGGGAAAGGGCAATCCACCCCCAGTTTCGAAAAAAAGTCTTTCACTGAAAAACCTGAGAATAGTTTCAAGGTCTTCACCTAGTGTGGTACTCTTATTGTAACAGTCTCCAAGATTGCTTCCTTATTTCTTTCCCTTTCAACTAGTTCTATGCATTTTCGTTCTTCTTAATATAAAAAGGTTTTTATTAAAAATAAAGAAAAATGAGATCCTCCTTCCTCTTCTTCCTCCTCCCCTTCCTTCTCCTTCTTCCTCCTCATCCCCCTCCTCTTAAGGAGGCTTATGCCTCCTTGTGTTTGAGAGGTAAGCCTCTTATGTTCTGAACTATGCCTCACGCCTCTAGGTAGTGGAATGCCTTGCATCACGCCTCCATGTTTTAAAACATTGCTGCAGACTGGAAATGGGAAACCACCACTCTATCTCTTCCCACCACCCAACCTTTAAGGAATTGCAACTGGATAGCCCTAGAGATCAACCTACTAAGAACCTCAGCCACCAATGAAAAGGAAAGGGGAGAGGGCTCTCCTTGTCTTAGGCTCTTAGCCCTCTAATGGCTTCAAAAAAGTCCACCACCAAACCATTCACAATCACTGAAAAGTGACTAGTTTGTAGGCATCTGTTGATCCACTTACACCACAGTTCTCCAAAACCACAAGATATGATAATGAAAGATGATCGAAGGATGAACTTTCTTAATCCTCAAAGACAACACCTTAGCAATTATTTTATGAATGCTAGTAACCAAACTGATTGGCCTGAAATCCTTCAGGTGACTAGCATTGGACTTTTTTGGCACAAGGGTGATAAAGGTGGAGTTCATTCCCAAATTAATTATATCCCTCCTGTGGTACTTATAGTCAAATAGGACTACAACCAGTCCTAGATTTACTGTCCAATTAACAAGAAAGATTGAGAAAAAGAGAAGATAAGAGAAGAGAAGAGGAGAAGAAGAATTCGAAGGAGAGAAAAGGAGAGCTAATAACTGCCGCCCCTCTTACAATTTATATTAATTCTTCAAATAAAAGTAAAAGGGCTGAAATACCCTTACTGCTTACATGGCAAAAATAAAAGACAATAATAATTATAAACTGAAATAACTACCAACTAACTAACAACTGAAATAACTACTAACTGCTAACTACTGTCATACGTGTACAGTACACTACAGTGATGTGGGGACCACATCACCACATCAGTGTTCTCTACACTCCCCCTCAAGTTGGGAATAGATGTTTGTCATTCCCAACTTGCATAGATCTGCTTCTAACTTCTTCCTTGAAACAGCCTTGGTGAGAAGGTCTGCAAGCTGCATGTTGAAGGTGATATATGGAAGACATACTTCTTGAGATGCAATCCTTTCTCTAATAAAATGTCGGTCCACTTCAATATGCTTAGTTTTGTCATGTTGTACCGGATTATGGGCTACATTAATAGCAGCCTGATTATCACAGTACAACATTAGGGGTTAGGGGTTTCTCATCGGCAATACCCAACTCTTCAAATAGTGATTTCAACCATAGTATTTCAGCCACACCATTTGCCATGGACCTATATTCAGCTTCAGCACTAGAACGAGAAGCAACATTTTGTTTCTTACTCCTCCAAGAAACAAGATTACCTCCTACAAAAGCACAATAACCAGAGGTAGACCTTCTATCATCAACACATCCAGCCCAATCAACATCTTTGTAAACTTCTATCTTCATGTGACTATTATCCTTAAATAGTACACCTTTTCCTGGACACCTCTTCAAATATGCCAAAATCGTCTCAACTGCAAGTAGGTGAGTAGGTCTAGGAGAGTGCATATATTGACTAACAACACTGACTGCATAGCTGATGTCTTGTCGTGTGAGACAGGGATAGAGGAGTTTTCTAACTAACCGTTGGAACATAGCTTTATCTTCAAGAGGCTCTCCGCCTTTTGCACTGATCCGGTGATTCTGTTCAATAGGTGTGTCAGTAGGCTTAACACCCAACTTTCTTGTTTCCTCCAACAAATCAAGAACATACTTCCTCTGGGAAACAAAGATCCCATGCTTAGACCGAGCTACCTTAATACCCAAGAAATACCGGACCTCTCCTAGGTCTTTTACCTCAAACTCTTGATGAAGAAGTTGCTTAAGAGATTTAATCTCACTGTTATCACTCCCTGTCACTACAATATCATCCACATATACATCAAGTAGGGTTTAGGAAGAATCCACTTTCTTAATAAACAAAATGTGATCTGACTAAGCCTGCACATAGCCAAACTTTTCAAGGGCTTGCCTTGAGGGGTGTGGCACAAAGGTGACTTGTAGAATCAGGAATGTAATATGTTTTACATCACCTTAGCTACTTGAAGTAATGCAATTGAGGAAAAAAAGAGATTGTGGGCTTTACATTCTTAAAAATGTTTTATATGTTTGATTTTATTTTTAAAATTTCATGTGAATATGCTTTACATGTTATGTTTATGTATTTTAATTTTAGATAATAGGTTTTTTAAATCACTAATTTTAAAATTTAAGTTTATATTTATTATGAATATTATGTTTAGTATTCTTTTTTGCATTTTTTTGGCTTTTTTTTGAATTTTCTAACATTATTTTTTGATTTTTTAGCAATTTTTTTTTTTATTTTTGCGCCTTGCTTCAAAAAGGCGTGTGCCTTGCCTTGCGCCTCTCGCCTCAGGCACAAATTGGCCCTTGCGCCTTTTTTGCAACATGCACTTTTAAAACACTAACTCCACCATTCCTTCACTCTTTGTTCAAATACAATTACAAGAAGTGTTAAGCCACATATTTTCAAACCTAAAAGGGGTAGGGCCACAACCAACTCCTTGTTGAAAAAGAAACAGATTGGCCAGTGGTTAAAGGTAATTCAAGGCAAAGTTCTCCCTAGCAAACCATTCCAATGATCTTCCCAATCAATTGAAACCAACAATCTGTCCAGCTTGGAGCAGATAGGATTTGCTTGAAGATTAGACTATGTAAACCTTGATTACCCCAAGGGGATATCTCTTAAGTCAAAGGTGTCAATAAAAGCATTGAATTTACTCATGCTGGTTGTTACTCTCCCTCTTGTATTATTCATTTCTTCAGTAAATCTTACCACATTAAAATCACTACCCGCAAACCATGGCCCTTCCCATAGACCCCTAACATTTGCCAGCTGTTCCCACATCAAGTTCCTTTCCTTATAAGAATTGGGTCCATAGACATTTGTGTTTTTTTGATAATTGATGAAGGTTTATTAGAGAAAGGAGAATAACAATTACAACAGACCCATGGAGAGGCATGGATTACGACCTCTCCAAACAATCAAAAACTAAAACAGATTACAATTGTGCCCAATACAACTGTTCCCTATTTGCCCCTTGCTTGGCTAAACAATCAGCCATAGCATTAGCTGATCTCCCCACCCATTGTATTCTGACAAACAAATTTCTTGTCAGCCATTTGAATTTTTTAAGTTCATTCTTAAAGCACCAAACGATAGTCTTTGGGTTTTATAGCCACACCACAACCACCTTGGAGTCACCTTCTATTACTAGCTGTTCCATCCTAGCTGTACCCCTTGAAGGGCAGCTAAAAGTTTCACCGTAGTGGAGTCACCCTCACCTAAAGGGCCCGAGTATAAAAGAGCCATAGTACCACTTTCATTCCTTAGAACCCCTCCCATTCCAGAGAGACCTGGGTTACCCTGATTTCTGCCACCAAAATTGAATTTCACAAAGCCTTCAGGAGGGTGTACCCAATTCATGTACACCTTGGTTTTAAGAGAAGAGCTGCTTGTGATTGCTGTCCAATGCCTCCAAAGATCATTAAAAGGAAACTTCTGAAATAAGTGCAAAGATTTCAGCCACGAGATAGCCCTATGCAATATATATTCCTTCAGTTCTTGTTGGCTTTTCTTCTTCTTTTGGAATATCCTGGCATTCCTTTCGTCCCACACTATCCAAAGCAAAGCTGCTCTTGCAACCTTCAGCATTATCCTTCCTCTTCGTTGGCACCAAGCAAAGATAGATGGGTCAAAAAGCATGCTTACTTCTGCTGTCCTATTCCACCTGCATCCAAAATTCAAGAAAAGCCAATCCCACAACTCTGTAGTAACAATACAGAAAATTAGTAAATGGTAACAATCATCACCGTGAGACCTGTAAAGAGTACACCAATTAGGTGATATGCAAAGATAAGGTCTTCTCTTTTGTAGATTATCCAAGGTGTTTACTTTCCCATAAAACACTTCTCAATAGAACGCCAAGAACTTAGGGGGAATAGGCCTGCGCCAAACCTCCTTAAAGGGGAAGGACTGTAAAGACATAGGATAACAATGGGCCTTAAAGAAGCACACGAGAATAGACTTGAGGGAAAAGGTGTCCAAATCCTTTTATTTGGCTCCGTGGGTTCCAAATAAACTCTTTGAAGAAGACTCAAGAGGCGGGTTAGACTCTCAATCTCTTCATCCCTTAAACCTCTTCGGAAACCAAAGTCCTAGACTGGTGCCAACGGAGTTTCTAAAGGGGAACAGAGTTTTGAAACATGCTCTTTTTTAAATTGAGAGATAATGAATAAGGATGGAAAGAGGTCCTTCAAAGGAGCCTCTCCAACCCAAATATCTTCCCAAAACAGGACTGAATTACCATTACACACATCATACCTGACAAAGTTGTGAAGTTGAGGGAGAATACTATGAATTGCCTTCCTAGTGTTGCCAAAGTTTTCTGCTAAGAAACCAGTATCCCATCTGTTCTCTAAGTGACCATGAATACATCCTATCACCTCATGCCACAATTGCCTGCTAAGAAACCAGCATCCCATCTGTTTTCCAAGTGACCATAAATACATCCTATTACCTCATGCCACTATCTCTCTCTCTCTCTCTAATGACCATCTCCACAACCATTTCCCCAATAATGGCATATGTCCATAGACATTTGTTAAAACCCAATCAAGCACATCTTGAATTCAATTTAACTGAGACAACAAAGTTCCCTATTAATTCCTCAGTGCATTGAATTACCACTACCTTCCATGCTGTTATTATTCCCCCAGAAGCACCTCAGGAAGGAAGGGAACTCCAACTTATTTCTTTTTCACCACAAAAGCTTCCTAACCATCTCCTCATGAATTTTAGACTCTTGAATTAGAAGAATATCTGTCTTTTCCTTTCTAAGAAGTTCCTTAATTGTTCTCTTTGTTGCACTCCCTAATCCCCTTACATTTCAACTGATAAATTTCATTTCACCACTTAAACAGTCTTCCCAATCCTCCTTCCTACCTATAAACCCCCTTTCCTTTTTCCTCCCCTTGCACTGCATTCCTTATCCCCTTCCACATCATTGATTACTTTCTTCACTTCATTCATCTTTTCTTTCTTTTCCTCTTTTCCCCTTCTCTTTCCTTACATAGGCCTGCACTTCTTTAGGTGTCTTTACTTCTAAGCCCATTTTAGTAGCTATCTCTTCCACTGGGTTCTTTCCATTGTTTTCCATTTTATTTGCTTCTTCCTCTTCTCCCCTTTCCCCCCCTCCCTCTAAACCCTGACTAGTCTTTTTCCTGCTCCTAAAAACTTCTTCACCCGCTTCTCTTTCTCTTGTTTCAACACCTTCCCTATTCTCACCTACTAGCTCCTTCCTTCTCTATTGGTCCTCCTTCTCAATAGGTACCTCCTTGTACACATCCGGTTTTTCCCCTAATCCCCTGTGACTTCCTTCTACAACTTCCCTTCTCTCCTTCAAGGATTAAAATATCGACACGATACGCCTGATACGGGGTGTACCGTATTGGTATCGGTAGGAACGGATACAAGATATGCTACAATTGGTACGATACACGTCCAGTCGTGCGTATCGACACCGTATCGGCCGATACAGACCGATACGTTCCGATACACGCTGATACGCGTGCTGGAACGCATATATTGTCTTGTCTAAAAAGCGTTGCTACGAAGATTCGAACTCAAGTCTTAGCGCACCCATGCCACTGTGCACTAAGATTCTAAACCACTATGCTAGCAATCAATTTATGATATTAATTGAAGTAAAATACATTTTATTAGCTTTACCATTAACTTGAACCTAAACAAATACAAAATACTATATGTTTATATCTAACTTAAAATAAATAAATAATATTAAAAATTATTACTTTATAAACATTAAGGAGCTACAGAAATGAACCCAGATGCTTTAAATGGTTCTCTAGAGATCTGCAATTAGAAATTCAATGGGTACAAAGATCAGCCAAAAGCTTGGCTGGTGGGTTAGAAAAACAAGGGGCTAGTTGGCAACAGTTGTTTTGGGCTCAATTGTAAAAAGTATGTATTGGGGTGAGATAGCAGGGGCTATGCTCACAAAATCTCTTTGAATAACCTCACGACCTCTTTTTGTACTTCATCTTTGCTTAATTAATGGAATTCTTGTCTTTTGTTACTAATAAAAGAAGGCAAGAAAATAACAGATTTAATGAAGAGATGGTGGCTAAAAAACTAAAATGGAGACAAAGAGAAAGATACCTATTAAAGTCTCTTAGTTTTCTCCTGTTTGAATTATACAGTTTTTTGCTATGGTTTTGAGCGTTAAATGTGAAACTATACTTTTTGATGATTCCTTGAAGGTTCATTAGCTAATTCCATGTTTTCTAGAAAACATTACTGTTTTTTTTTAGATTTTCCAAATATATTTAGCGAAATATCTCCGAATTTCTCAATCGCTACATGGTGAAATGTTCACCAATATTGAAATTGTGCACCATGTTTTGTAGTACTCATGGGGCTGATATTAAAGTAAAAATGAGCTGATATCACATTAGAAACAGATACGTTAGGTTTATGGATGAAGTTGTTAAAATTCATGCAAAAGGTGGAAGTGGAGGTGATATTACATTAAAGTCTGTGAATATTAATTTTCTTTCTAAAATGCCCCCATTCATTGAAAATATTAGAATCTGAATGATCCGTCAGTTTGCAAGTAATGTAGTTGCTAGTTGGTCCTGCATCATTTAGAAATTGACTCGCCTAAATTGTGATGTCCATTCCTACTTTTATTTTTTCTTTTCTTTTCTTTTGATTTTTGTATTGCACTTGCTTTGTATTTCTTTCCAGAATTTACCTTGTTTGTCTATGTCCTTGTAATTGTTCAATTTTCTAAGTATTCACTTGTAGCTTCATGGAAAAGATGTGGTTGTTGAATGCAAATTTGATGGAGACCGCATTCAAATTCATAAAAATGGAGCAGAAATACACTTCTTTTCAAGGTACTCACATATTGATCTGTTATCCGTGTCTAATTTTTTTACATAGTTGTAGTTAGGTTAAAATCCTTTTTTTTTGAAGCAATATATCCTCAATTTTTCTTATAGTGGTGATTTAGCCACATCTATTTTGTCTCGTCACAAGGGATATTCCCTGTTTATCAAAAACGGGATGTGCCCTAATCGGCAATTTCCCCCATTACTATTACCGCTCGTAAACATTTTTCAAGAATATAGTTTGGTTTTCTGTGAATTTCGCTTTTGTTAACTGCAATCCATACTTGTGTGAGAAGCCCACACAGTTGTAAGTGTCCCTCCATTTGGATATTTGCTTTTAAATATGCCTGGATTTTTGATAAGCTAGCAATCATCTGGTTGTATTTTTTGGTTGTTCTCTAGGTTCTTGGTGATTTTTTATAATCTAAAATGATGTTCTTATTTTTCCTTTTATTGAATTTTTTATTTTATCACAAAAAAATGTCTGGATTTTTGGACCATGCAATTTCATTTGCTTGCAGTTGGAAACGTTGTTACATGAAAATGTATAGATTCTTTTAGATCCATTATTCTGGATAAGATTATGTTTCTTACCAATACTCTACCATTACTCATAAACTATATAAAAATTGTTCATTTTCAGTTGTTATGACTTGTTTCCGTGTGCAGGAACTTCTTTGATCACCTTGAATATGGACATGGAATGTCAAACATTATTGTACAAAATATCCTTATTGATAGGTAATTGCTTCCAGTTATGTGTGTATTGGTTTTAATTTAACTTTTGTTCCCTTTTCAGTTATGTACTTATGTGTTTGTGTGTCTTCCTAGTTGTGAATTTATTACTGTTAAAAACCCTATGTGGAACTTTGGGTAATGGCCTTTTAAAAAATCTGACAGAGAACAAAATAGAAGTAGATAGGAAAGTGCTTTTTTCTAGGAAGTTCCAACATCAATGATGACAAATCGAAATCTTTCAAACCAGGCTCTGAGTGCTTGTTTTAGGCCATACAAAGACTTCTTGAGTCGGCACGCAAGATGTGGATCTGTACAATATTCAAGAGGAGGCTTCATGTAAACAATTTTCTTTAATTCCCCATGTAGGAATCTATTCTTCACATCCATCTGATGAATTGTCCAGTGTTTAGCTGTAGAGATGGCTAACAGTAGTCAGTTTTGCCACAGGAGCAAAGGTCTCCTCATAATCTATCTCGTACTCCTGTTTATAGCCTTGAGCAACAAGTCTAGCCTTATATTTATCTAGACTTCTATACTTCAACTTCAAGGAGGAAACCTAGTGGCTACCAATGAGAGAGGCTTCAAGAGGAGGCTTAACTAGGTCCCGTGTGTCATTCTCAAGAAGGTCTTGGGTCTCAGAGTCCATGTCATATTTCCAATGTGGAATTGCTATATCCTATTGATGAGACTTGGTTATACCTGTGGTGGATAAAACAACGGAAAAGGAGCTACGGTTTGGTGAATAACCATAGCGGTTAGGATGGTGTGAAATTCTAGAAGAACGACACAAAGTGGGTGTAGTGGGTTCAGGTGGAGGGTCAGATGAACTTACAGGAACAGATGGAATAGCTGGATCAACAACTGGTGGTAGAGAAAAAAGGGGCATAGGAGCTGATGTAGACTGTTGTTTTTTGAAGTAAGTCTGACGTTGTTACTAAGGTGATGTCGATGTACTTGGAGAATCTGTAGAATCAAAGTTGTGCAAGAAAGAGATAGAAGGAGTAGGAAGTTTAACAATATGCTGACATAAAGATACTTGCTTAAGAAAGATAACATTACGAGAAATCTGAATGCAGCGAGCTTCGGGCTCATAACAAAGAATTCGCTTGTGATCAGGGCTGTAACCCACAAAAGCACACAAAGCTGCCTATGCAATTAACTTGGTGCGTTCATGGGGCGGAAGATGAACAAAACAGGCAACCAAAAACTCTGAGCATAGATAGGTTTGGAGGTTAGTGAAAAAGAGACTGAAAGGGAGAAGTGTTTTTCAAGACAAATGATGGAAGAAGGTTTATGAGATACACAACAAAGCAGGCCGCCTCCAGCCAAAACCAAGAGGGAACATGAGAATCTTGCAAGAGGGTTTTGACTACACTAAGGATGTGTCTATTCTTTCTTTCTGCTACTCCATTTTGTTGAGGAGTACCGGGACATGATTTTTGGGATTTGATCCCCTACTGTTTCAAGTATGTTTGAAAATCCCCATCAAAGTACTCTCCCCTTGAATTTGACCGTAGGACACATATCTTGCCCTTAAACTAGCAACATATGCTTGAAATAATTTGAATGTAGGGTGAACTTTGGATTTCTTGTGATGAAAATAAATCCAAGTAAACTGAGTGCAATCATCAATAAAAGTCACAAAATACTTGTATCCCAATCTAAAAGTAACTGGAGACGACCAAACATCACTATGTATTAAATAAAAAGGAACTGTTGCATTCTCAGAATGAGAAGGAAAGGGTAAAATATGCTTGACTGTAAAGGACGGAGGCTTGGGATTTTGGAGAATCAGGGAAATGAATAAAGCATTGCTTGGGAAATAGCTAGAGGTTGGGGACTGAAAAGGAAGTTCTTTGGAGGAGGGTTATTGCATGCAAATATGGACTGGTTAGACTCGAGTGGGGCACAAGAGATGTGCATGGAAGGGAGTTATGCAGTTTTAGCAGTCTTTCTTAACTTTGACAAAATTTAAGGTTGGGGAAGGTTCTAAAGGTTTTGAGAAGCTAATTGGAGTGGTTTTGGCCTTTTACGTGAGTTATGTTTGAGACTTGCTAGGTTGATTGATAAAAATGTCACTATCAACCAATTATATGAAGTCAGAAATGCAAGAGTGGTTTGGTACCCTAAATTTAGAAGGCCACTTTTGGATAAAGAAATCGATGAATATCTGAGTTTACTCAATAAACAAGGTTATTTTAGTGGATGAGGGTGATGCAAGAGGGTGGAAAGAGTACAAAAACCTTTTGTCATAGTTAAGTCATTTGATGCACTCGTTTGCAACGAAGTATATAGAACTGACATCAATGCATTTGGAAAATCCTATTACACCTAAGGCGGAAGCATTTGCGTTGTTGGTGTTAATTGGACATCTTGATCATGTTGAACCATGGGAAGAAGAGAGGGATCCAAGTGGCTAACATTTTTTATCTATGTTTCTTTAATGAAGTAGATGTGGGTCATCTGTTTATGTCCTATTTTTCCAAATTATTTGGGGGTTCTTCATGTCACTTTTTAGAAGAAATGTTTGGCAACCCAGATGTCCCAGCATGAGTTTTTCTCTTTGGCCATCATTTCATGGTGGCAAGAAATAGAAGAAAGTGGAAGGAAAGGCTGTGCTTAGAAATTGGAAATCTGATTACTGATTGGGATTCAAGTTTGCCCAGAATTTGCAAGTGTTAACTGAATGACTTTGGATCTACTTTCTTGCCTACTTTGGTGATATCATTAGAACTTGCTGTGCAATAAAATTTTTTTGCCTACTTTACTAATTTTTCTTCTCTTTTACTTAAAAATAATCGTCAGAAACAAATATGGCCTACATCGGAATGCTTGGAATTGGGTCTCATTGTCTAGGGAACTTTGTGTTCTCCATAGAAAGCTATTGATGTTGTTCTCTGTTTTTTCATCAGAGATGTTAAGTGTGGTCTAGCATCTTGCTAAAAAGTTAATTTTTGGTAGGACTGTTGGTCAGAGGAAAGACCCTTATGTTAAGCCTTCCCTTGGTTTTAGTGCTTTACAACATTTCTTTACAATAAAACAAGACCACTTCTGATATTGGTACTAAATCCAATTCTGGTTTGCTTTAGGACTTTGGCTTAGAAGGGGTCTTAAAGACCATGAAAATGATGAGGTCTTTCCTCATTAATTTCTTTAATGGTGTTTTTTCTCTTCCTAGTTGATGATGATTATAGGGTGTGGGCATTGGAACTTTTGGGTTCCTTCTCGTTCTCTTCATTCTTCAAAAGTCATGTGCAGTCCCCCTCCCTCTTCTCTTTCTTGTGATGATCCTTTGGGATAATCCTACTTTTCCAAAGATCAAAGTGTTATTTGCTGGGAAACTGTCTTGGAGATAATAACACCAATGAGATGCTCTAATGAAGATACAATACTCAAGTTCTCTCTTCTAATGTGTGCCTCCTTACAAAGCGGTGAGAAATTCAATAATCTATTTCTCTTGTTTTTACATATCAAAACCATTTCCTTCTTTTATGTGCTACTTGGTTACCTGCAAATGACATTGTGGACTTCTTTAAATTCAATTTACTTTCTCCCAACACTGAAAGAGGGAAGTTCGTGTGGTGGTGTAAAGGGTTGGCATCATTTTAGTGTGTGGAGTGCAAGATATGCTAGAATCTTTGATGGAAGTTAGCAATATGTTAACATTATCATTGATCTCATAGCAGTTAAAGTTGCACATTGGATTTCAAGAGGGATGAGTTCTAAGGTGTCAATATCCGCTCTTATCCTAAGGGGTTGGCAGGTGGTAGCAGGTCATTCTCAACTAAGAAGCCTTTTGCATGATTGGGTTGCTTTTCATAGTAGGATGATTAAATTTAATTTTGATGGCTGTGCTTTCGGTAATCCAGAAGCTTCTGAGGGGGAAAATAAATTTAGAGATTATGGAGCCTCATTTTAACGAGTTTCTTTGGTCCTGTTGGGGAAGGAAATTGAAATTCTCTAAGATCAGAATGGTTTATTCTCTCTTACAAGGTCTAAAATATTATAATGGTTAACTATTAACCTATCATGTTAGTTATCAATTTATTTATTTTCTTATTATTCTGTCATTCAGATGTATACTTGATGGTGAAATGTTGGTCTGGGACACATCTACAAATCGTTTTGCTGAGTTTGGTTCGAATCAAGAAATAGGTCTTTATATTAGCTGGTTCTTTACTTGCATTTTTTTTACATTTATGATGTAGATTTTTACTAACCTTTGTGACATTAGATTAGAGATCTTCATTTTTTAAACTTTTTTTTTCCATTCTTTACCTTTTAACAGCAAAGGCAGCAAAGGAGGGATTAGATAGTGATCAGCAGGTTTGCTTCAATGAAATAACTGTTCCTTTATATTCTTGCTGTAGAAAGTGTTAGAATAGAATCTTATCTATCTTTCCTTTATTCCTTGTGATGCAGTTGTGCTGTATCCTTTTATTGTTTCTGACTTCTGCTAGTGTCAGCTTCTGGATATAATGGATCCTTATGGCCTTGACATAAGATATGGTTAGATGTTGCATTTGATATCCTTTATGCTGGAGACACAAGTGTTATCCATCAGAGTTTGAAGGAACGACATGAAATTCTTAGAAAAGCTGTAAAGCCTTTGAAAGGTCGTTTGGAAATTTTAGTGCCAAATGGTGGTCTTAATGCTCATCGTCCTTCAGGTAAATATTTCATTTCTGAATGGCTAATGTTTTGCAATATGTTCTCATTAAGAACAATCTTTCTTAGTTTGTCATGAAGTAAAAATTATGAAAAAGTAGTAAGAATGTGAGGGAGAATGAAGAGAAGTGAATGTGTGAAGAAACTCAAAATCATGGGAGCCATAAGGCCTCCCATTACTATTTATAATGTTTGCTGGAAGTACAAGTTCAAATTACAATGTTTTCCCTGGTTAGCTAGCAGCTAAAAAAGGTAAAGAATATAAGGCCCAAACATCCATACTAAGGCCCAAAACAAGATAATAATTAAGTCTACTATCAAACACTAACAATGGGACAGAGTTGTCATCTGGAGTGGGTGGAAGGTTTCGGGAGAATAGGGTGTGTTACTATTGTTCACAGCTAAAAAGTGTCTTTTAAACTTAGTGGAGAAAATTACATATCTGCCCTTGAATGGGTCTCCAAATACAAAAAAGGATACAAAGACAAAAATACCCTTGCCCACAATACAAAATCTCAAAACTCCATCTCAAGTTGAGCATGGGTATCTATAATGCCCAGTGTGCCAAGGTTCCCATCAAGTTTCTATTTGTGGAAACCCTTGGTGAGAGAACTGGCAAGTTGATCTTCCAACTTGACAAAAGGCACATATATTTCTCCATTGGCTATTCTTTCTTTAATAAAGTGTCTTTCAACCTCAATGTACTTTCTGCGGTCATGTTGAGCTGGATTATGAGTAATATTTATGGTAGCTTGGTTATACAACTCATTGAAAAATTAGCATGGGTCCCAATCTCAGATAACAAGGTCTTTAGCCAAAGTAACTCTGAAACACCATGAGACAACTCTCAACTTTTGCACTAGATTGAACTACAACTGATTGTTTTCCTTCTCCAAGATACGACATTACCTCTTACCAACACATAGTAACCAAAGGTGTATCTCCTATCATCCATAGAACTTGCTATTTGCATTAGTATAAGCCTTAACCTTAAGATTTCCATCGTTGAAGTAGAACATTCCTTTAAGTAGGCAAGAATCCTGTTGATTGCTTGCATATGTGAGGTTTGGGTTTATGCATATACTGACTCACCACACTTATGTCATAGGATATATTAGGCTTGGTGAAGCCAATTTACTAGTTTCTGAAAAACACCTTGTTTGAAAAAATGTCTCCATCATCAACACTCAATTTATAATTGGGGTCTAGTGGGGTTTCAACTGGATTGCACTCCAATTAGTCTACCTCTTGAAGGAGGTCAAGTACATACTTTCTCTGTGAAATGAGTATCCTTTCCTTTGATCTTGCCACTTCAATTCCAAGAAAGTATCTGAGACTTTTGAGGTCTTTGATCTCAAATTCAGAAGCAAGGACTGGTTCAACTAGACAGTTTTAGAGTTATCATCCCAGTGGCAACAATATCATCAACATATACCATCAGTAGAGCCACTAGGCCATTAACCCTTCTTATAAAAAAAGTATAATCTGATTGTGATCGAGTGAGCCCAATTTTAAGTACAACCTTTTTGAATATGTCAAACCAAGATCTAGGAGACTGCTTGGGCCCATAAAGGGATTTCTTTTGATGACAAACATTCCCCTTGCTGTGAGGGAAGCTTATTCTTGGGGGAAGGTCCATGGAGATTTCTTGTAAATCTTCATTGAGGAAAGCATTCTTCACATCCATTTGTTATAAAGGCCATGAACAGTGAGCAACAAGAGACATAATCACTTGGATAGAGTTCAATTTAGCCACAATTGCAAAGGTCTCCTAATAATCAAAACTATATGTTTGGGTATACCTTTGCCACCAATCTAGTTTTATATCTTTCAATTGAGCCATCAGCCTGGTGTTTAATTGTATACACCCACTTGCAACCTATTGGGACTTCACCTTTAGGAAGTGGAATTGTTAAAGTGAGCCGAATAGGGGTAGTTTAGTCATCTTATGTGTGTTAAGTAGTTTGCTTATGTGGCAGTTTTATTAGAGTACTCTGCCCCACACTTAAGTATGGGCAATTTAGTCTTTGTAAAGCTTATTAGAATCTAATAAAGATTAAGGGGGTCGACTGTATGGGTGTCCATCAGATTTCGACAGACCCTTATTTTCTTTCTTCTTCTTTTCTTCTTCTTCCTTCTCTTCCTGGTTCGAGTTACTGTAGCAGCATTCGAAACATGGTATCAGAGTCATGTTCCTGACCTACTTCAGTTGGTAAAGTACCTAGCAGTGTTCGTGACTCTTCTTCCTGCGTTTCTGGTCAGTCAATGGAGAGAACTGGTTTGCCCTAGGTCTGAAACCTCACAGCTTGTCTCTCTCTGCTGCGCATATTCTTCTTCATCAAGAAAAGTGACTTCAGCAGTGAATGGTTGGTTGAGACTCTCAAAGGAAGGTCGGTTATCTCTTCTTCTTGTGTTGCTGGTATTTCTGGGTAGAAACCCTTCAAGAGGCTGTTAGTACTGATCAGAACCTAGAGAACTAGGTTCATTGTTGCCCTAGAACGGGCTGTGTGTACAGTAGCCGAATGGTGTAGGGGCTGCTGTAAGTTGTTGAGTGGTGTTAGGGCTGCTGTAAGTGGCCGAGTGGTGTAAGGTGTAATGTTGTGACCTAGCCGAACCTTTGTGGTTGTGTAGTGCTCTCTTAAAAGTGTTAAACTAGTCTGAACTGGGTGTAACAGGTTTGACTATGTTGTGGTGCTTGTATTGCACAATCCTTATTGAGTGGTTGTAAGAGGGCTTACATGTGATTAGTGAGTGTTAAATTGATTCTTATGTGGTTCGTGGTGTTGTGGAATCAACAGTAGTGTGAATAAGAACAAGGCGTGTGTATCCACTGTTGTGTTTAGGGGTTGCTATAAGTGCTGGAACATCAATTTTTTGGATAACAGCAGTCAGCTTGTTGCTGAGAATTCAGGTTAGAGGTAACTGTGAAAGGTACCGTGGCAGCAATAGGAGATGGGTGTAATGATCAAAAACCTAGTGTGGTGGTTTCCCTTGACTACCTAGGTGTATAGATGACTTCAATTAAACTGAATGGGGAGAACTATGTTCCATGGGCTAAATCTGTGGAAGTTTTCCTTAAGGCAAAGGAAGGTGAAGCACATAAAAGATGAGAAACCATCGGCTGACTCCCAGGGTTTGATGATTGGGAACAAGAAGATGCTCAAATCATGACTTGGCTATGGAACAGTATGGAACCAAAAATTAGTGCCAACATCATGTTTCTTGATATGGCTAAGGATATATGGGAACATGCTAAGAAGTTGTATTCTGGACAAGATAATACAACAAGAATATATCAACTTTATCAGGAGTACTTTGATTTGCAACAAGGAAACAAAACACTAGAAGAGTACTATGCTAGCATGAAGAATATAAGGAATGGACTCAATGTCTATCATCCCCTCACTCCAGATATTAAAGTTCAGCAACAACAAAGGGAGCAACTAGATGTTACAAGATTCTTGGTGGGGCTGAAATCGGAGTATGAACCAGTTAGAGCCCAAATATTAGGGAGCTCCACACTTCCTACACTTGAGGAAGTATTTTCACAGCTTCGCAGAATTTCTTTGGGACAGACAGAGAATCCCACATAGTCTGATAGATCAACACTTGTGACAGCTAGAGGAGGTGGACACAGTACAAGAGGGGGAGGACATGCCTCCCGAGGTGGTCGTGGCAGTTCCACGATTGGTCGGGGTGGTCGTGACTCAGGGGGAGGCTGTGGCAGAGGGAAGAATAACTCTACAAGGAAGTGTACTCATTGTGTTAGGGAAGGGCACACAGTGAATTTCTATTATGACCTACATGGTCCTCCCTCCAAATGGGCTAATCATGTTGTAGTAGGTGAGGTTGACATCAGTGACAGTAAACAGGCAGATCGTACTTCTCTCCCATCTACATCTACTTCTGGGAGGGAGATGGTGAGTGTACCGCGTGATGAGTATGAACGGTTCCTTCAAACTACTTCATAGCATACCACTGCCACACTTGCCCACTCAGGTATTGCTTGCATGTCATCTAAAACTTCTCCCTGGATTATTGACTTTGGAGCCTCAGATCATATGACCGGGACTCCAGGTGTGCTCTCTTCTCTTTCTGAAACCTCCACATCACAAACCGTTACACTTGCCAATGGGTCCTCATCTCCCATCTGTGGTGTTGGTAATGTTGACATGGCTTCTGTGCCCTTATCATCTGTTTTATATGTACCTAAGTTTCCATTCAATCTTATGTCTGTTAGTAAAATAACCAAAGCTCTTAACTGTTTTGTTACCTTCTTTCCTTCCACTTGTGTTTTTCAGGATCTCAAGACGGGGAAGAAGATTGGTGGGGGGCATGAAGCTGGTGGATTGTATTATCTTGACGGTGGTGGATCTTCAATTGCTCTTCAGACTTCACTTACTCCTCTACAATGGCATTGCCGACTGGGACATCCATCTCTCAAGGCTCTCAAGATATTGGTTCCGTCATTGAGTCATTTGCCAGTTTTGCAATGTGAGTCTGTCAGTTTGGGAAAACATCGTCGTGTGTCCTTCAGTCCAAGAGTTGAGAGTCGTATGTTGAGTCCTTTTTCTTTGGTTCATTCAGATGTTTGGGGTCCAATCAAAATAGTCTTATAACGGGTACAAGTATTTTGTCTCCTTTATTGATGATTGTTCAAGAATGACATGGATTTACTTAATGAAAGAAAGAAGTGAATTATATTCAAATTTTCAAAAATTCCATGCTGAAATACGCACACAATTTGGTGTTCCAATCAAAGTTCTCTGTTCAGATAATGGTCGTGAATACTTTCTTACTTCATTTCAACAGTATATAGAACAACATGGCATTATTCATCAGACCTCATGTGCATTCACCCCTCAACAAAATGGGGTAGTTGAACGAAAGAACCGTCAGCTTCTTGAAACTGCTCGGTCTATTCTTCACCACATGAATGTTCCTAAACGATTTGAGTGATGCTGTACTCACTGCATGTTTTCTCATTAATCGGATGCCCTCCTTCATTCTTCATGGTCGGTCCCTTTTCTCTATCTTGTTTCCCACTTTATCTCATTTTCCATTAACTCCTTATGTCTTTGGTTGTGTGTGCTTTGTCCACAATCTAAGTCCTGGAATAAACAAGTTAGATGCACGCTCAATTAAATGTGTCTTCCTTGGCTACTCTCGGACTCAAAAAGGGTACAAATGTTATAATCCCATTACCCGAAAGTGCTATGTCTGCCCTGATGTCACATTTTTTGAGTCTGTACCCTTCTTCTCAAGTCCTGAAGCTCCTTCTTCTCCACGCTTACTTCCTCTTCCTCTTCCTGTCAGTGATTCAGTTCCAGATGCTGTTGTTGGAGTAGACTTATCACCTCATCCAGTGCAGATCACCACCGAACGACCACCGATCCGACATGTGTATACACGTCGAACGACACCGGCCCCTCCTTTAGCTTCTACCTCATCTGCGGATCCTCTCATGGCTCTTATTGCTGAACCTTCAGACCTTGACCTACCCATTGCCTTACGGAAAGGTAAATGCAGTTCTACCCTCCATCCCATTTCCAAATTTGTTTCATTATCTTGTCTTTCTACCTCACATCGCCAGCCTGTTTCACTTTTATCCTCTATTTCCCTACCTAACATTGTTCAAGAAGCTCTTAGTTCACCTAGATGGCGGTGGGCAATGGAGGAGGAACTTTCTGCTCTTCAACATACTCAAACGTGGGAACTTACTACTCTCCCACCTGGTAAGCATGCTGTGGGCTGTAAATGGGTGTATACTGTGAAATACTTGCCAGATGGTAGTGTGGAGCATCTGAAGGCCAGACTTGTTGCTAAAGGTTACTAACAGTTGTATGGAGTGGACTGCATAGAGACATTTTCTCCGGTGGCTAAGATTGGTTTTGTTCGTGTACTAATTTCCTTGGCAGTTATGTATGATTGGCCTCTGTATCAGCTCGACATAAAAAATGCCTTCCTCCATGGTGATCTGGTGGAGGAGGTATATATGGAGCAACCACCTGGGTTTGTTGCTCAGGGGGAGGATGGTAAGGTGTGCAGACTGAAGAAGGCAATTTATGGGTTGAAGCAATCATCACGTACTTGGTTCGGGAAGTTCAGCGAAGTGGTGAAGAGTTTTGGAATGAAGCAATGCCAGGTTGATCACTCAGTGTTCAGCTATGACTCAGAAGCTGGGAAGATCTTATTAGTGTTCTATGTGGATGATATTGTCATTACTAGCAGTGATAAATTGAGGATTGGCAAACTAAAGGTATTTCTATAAAATCATTTTCAAACAAAAGACCTTGGAACATTAAAGTTTTTCTTGGGAATAGAAGTTGCCAGGTCAAAACAAGGTGTAAATCTGTGCCAAAGGAAATCTGTTCTTGATCTATTGGAAAAAACATGACTGTTAGGTGCAAAACCGGCTAAGACCCCTATGGAACCAAATGTTAAGTTGAGCAGTGATACAGGAGAAGTATTTGAAGATCCTGGAAGATATAGACGACTAGTGGGAAAGTTGAACTATCTGACTATTACGAGACCTGACATCTCCTTTGCAGTCAGTGTGGTGAGCCAATTCATGCAGAACCCTCGTATACCTCATTGGGATGCAATTCTTAGAATTGTAAGGTATCTGAAAGGAGCTCCAGGCCGTGGGCTATTTTAAAAACTAGGAGGAAAACTTGAAGTAGTTGGGTATACAGATGCAGACTGGGCAGGCTCAGTGATTGACAGAAGATCTACTATAGGCTATTGCACATTTCTTGGAGGAAACCTTGTGACATGGAAGAGTAAAAAGCTGACGGTTGTGGCCAGAAGCAGTGCTGAAGCCGAGTATAGGGCCATGGCACACACTACCTGTGAATTAGTGTGGTTGAGGAATCTCTGAAAAGAAATTGGGTTTCACATGGATAAACCTATGAGATTGTACTGTGACAATCAAGCTGCACTCCATATATCATCCAACCCTGTCTTTCATGAGAGAACAAAGCACATAGAGGTTGATTGCCACTTTGTGAGGGAGAAGGTTCTTGCTGGAGAGATAAATACAGAACATGTGGGCTCGAATGATCAGTGGGCAGATTTGTTTACAAAAGCTCTAAGCTCAGGGAAAGTGAACTACCTATGTAACAAGCTGGAATTATATGACATATATTCTCCAGCTTGAGGGGGAGTGTTAAAGTGAGCCGAATAGGGGTAGTTTAGTCATCTTATGTGTGTTAAGTAGTTTGCTTATGTGGCAGTTTTATTAGAGTACTCTGCCCCACACTTAAGTATGGGCAATTTAGTCTTTGTAAAGGTTATTAGAATTTAATAAAGATTAAGGGGGTCGATTGTATGGGTGTCCATCAGATTTTGACAGACCCTTATTTTCTTTCTTTTTCTTTTCTTCTTCTTCCTTCTCTTCCTGGTTCGAGTTACTGTAGCAGCATTCGAAACAGGAACAATCTCCTATGTTTGGTTCTTTATGAGGGCCTCTATCTCTTGGTTCATAGCATTATTCCATTGTGTGGATTGCATTGTATTTGTAACATTACAAGGAAATAGAGGAAATGGTAGAAATATAGACATAGACATAGTGGGGCGGTGAAAGGGTACCATAAGAAACATGGTAATGGGATAGGCAATGCATTTCCTTTTTCCTTTTTGAATTGCAATGGGAAGGTCAAGGTCAGATTGTGAGATATCAGACTCAGTAACAATGGGAATAAGAAGCTCAAATTCAGGGTTACTCTTAGGATTACCTAGCGTCAGGAGATCAATTTGTTGTAGACATTCAACGTCCGAAGCAACCCTCCTTTTATGCGTGATGAACCATTGCTGTCAAGACCTCTGTTGAGGAACAAGGGGGAGGAGGAGGACTAGCAAGAATATTGTCACTACAAGTAGGAAGAGAGGAAGATGGACGTGGAGTACCCATAGAGGTAGGAATGTGGAGACAAAGCAGAGTACAATCTTCATTGACACTTTCCCCCTGAAGGGGACTGATGGATGAGTTGGTCGAAGAAAAAGAGTGGACTCAACATTCTTGGACACATACTATCAGCCAAAGTGAGGGTCAAAGCACCTGTGCCTCTTTTGAACTAGAGAGTAACCTAGAAAAACACACTTGATGAACTTACAATCAAGTTTGAGGCGAGGACTTATATAATAAACAAAACAACTACAACCATTAGGGAAAGGAAGTTGATAAGGAGACTGAAGGTGTAGTGTTTGTTAAGTAAGCTTGTTAATGAGATACACTATTGCTTCAATTGCATCTCCTCAAAAGCGAGTGAGCACATGCATCTAGAAATGTAGCCCTCTGGCAACCTCAAAGCTTAGGGAAAGATTACGAGCAAGCTTGACTTCACCTAAAAAGTCTAAGATCCATCAACTATAGTGATTTTACCTTTCCTTGGGGCCAATTTGTAAGAAGTGGGAAGGCATACCAATCATGTGTCCACTAGCTCTAGAGTCCATAATCTAGGAGCTAGGAGAAGAGGATTGACTAGAAAGTGCAGTACCTATTTTCTCAAGTCAAGTTGGTAGGCTCCTAAGTCCTAAGTTTCTCCATCACATTAGAGGAATCATATGAAGGAGCTGGAGCACAAAGAGACGGATAATCAACTTCCACAATTGCAAGATAAACATTTCCTTTCTTTACCATTTTAAACTTCTTAGGCTTCAAATGTGGATTCAACTTCCAATACCACTTCTTAGTGTGTTTTGGTTTCTTGCAGTATTCACACATCACCTCATCAGCCTTCTCATTATGACCCTATCTGTTTACACTTTGATCGGGTTTGGAGGGCATGTAGGTCTAATGCTTAACAATTGAAGTTTGCATCATGGTAGCCCTCTTACTCTCCACGAGTCCTTGAACTAGAACGAGTATGCGGTGGCAACGGAAACAATATTTGCACTCAAGATGTGCTGTCAGGTAATATCATACTCAGCATTCAAACCTGCCAAGAAATCAAACACTTGGTTCTTCTCAACATGCTTTTGGTACTATTCACCATCCTTAGGATTTTTCCATTCCAAGGCCTCTAGATGGTTCGTTTCTTCCTAGAGAGATTGTAAGGAAGAGAAGTACATACCCACAATCCTCTTCCCTTGATGCATATTGAGTTGTGTTTCTTGCCTAGGAATACGTGGCAATAACTCGATACCAAATATCCTTGGCAGTGAAGAGAAATATGTAGGGCACTATGTAGTTGCATTGAACAAACCAACCATGACATAACCAACGAATTGTCTTGTTCCCACTTGGCAAACTTAGGGTCATTAGATTTTGGCTTCACTTCCTTGCCTGTAATGAATCCTAGCTTACCTCTTCCTCTGATGGTAAGATTGGTCGAACGAGACTACTCTAGAAAATTGGTTCCATCAAGTTTTGTAGTGGTTACCATACTTTTAGAAGCATCAACATTGCCTGGGAGCACTTTGGAACAAGTTTGTACTTCCTTAAGCGATTCCATTAGTCTTGGACTAACTACTTTACAGCCCTACAACACTCCAACAACCAACCAACACACACTAGACCCACCAAAATAGGTTAACACTCGTTTGGGAGCCAATAGGGGGCCAAAAACCAAGTTGGCAGAAGTATAAGAGGAGAATAAAATTTCCCAAAAAATAACTAGGGTTCAGAAAAATATGAAACAACTTCCCATAACTCTTGAAAACAAAATGACTTGAAGACAGGTCTCAAGCAATGTTTTAAAACGCAAAGGCGTGACGCGAGGCGTTCCACTACCCGGAGGCGTGAGGCGTAGTTCAAAACGTGGAGGCGTATGCCTCCCGAGCACAGGGAGGCGTAAGTCTCAAGTATGCATTTTTTTATAATTATAGTGGGTATATTAATAAAAAATAGATATTTTAAGCATAAAAACATACATAGCACTAAAATGACTTAATTTCAATCAATATTTGAGTTCTAAATCTCAAGTTTTCAACTCCAACTAACAACATAACATAGTGAAAATGTAAAATAAATTTCTTGATTCAAGTATGCAACATAGATCACAAAAAAAACAGAACTCCAAAGACTGAAACTCAATCAAAAGAATTTAAATCATCTTCTTCTAGAATAACAAAGGCATCATCATTGGTTTCAAGAGTTGCATCCACATCATATGGTTCATTTCTCCCTATTTCATCATCTTCATCCTCAACAATCAAATTTAGTTCAATACTCTTGCCTTTCCTTGTCCCTACAAACAAAATCCAATTGCAATTGTCACCTCACTCATATCAATCCTTTACTAGAAAATTAATTGGACCACTAGAAGATTAGAATCAATAGACACTAATTATTACTTACTTTGAGATTCAATAGCTTGAGCCTTTTGATTTTTACAATCAAATGTCTTGTTGCCACCATCACTTGAACCTTCTTTATTAGTAGGGGTTGATGTCTCTACTAAATCTGTATTTGCTTCTTCAACCACTTCAACTGCAGCAGTTTCAAGGCCCAAAGAGTCCCACCCAAGAAGGATTACTTGGAAGAACTGGAACCTCAATTTCAGTAGTTCATTCATCATCCTCCTCCACATGTTGTGTCAAAATTGGATCAATACTTGCACTTTCTCTCTTCATGTTTCTTTCCCTCAACTTCATATTATACATCACAAAAACTAAAGCATTTAACCTTTGTTGTTCCAATTTGTTTTTCTTTTTAGTGTGTATTTAGTACAAATACAAAATATTTATTATTAAAAACATTGACAAAACACAACTATTGCATAAAAACCTAATGAGTAAATAAGAAAATAAATAATAACTTGCTCGAAGTGCTCCTGTTTCTTTCACAACCAGAAGCACTACATGTAAGACTCAGAATAGCAAATTTTGTTTACTCTGGCGTTTGGATTCCAAACCGTGCCAACCAATCAGATACAAAATTATCATATAACATGACATTAGTAAAGCTTTAAAGTATCTAAAAAATGAATTATGCATACTAGTTATCAAACAAATAAACCACTTACCAGGATATTGCCGCCGCCTCGTATCAATTGCCATGCCACAACCAAAGTTTCCTAGTGCTTTATCATACACATCTAATTGGCAATCTGCTAGGGCATGCTCATGCCTATCAGGAATCACCATTTTCATGCATTCAAATAACCCCTCTCTTCTCGATCATTTGAAAAATTTGGCTCATAGCGTAGCTATGGGTTTAAATAATAGCCTGTTGCATGAAGAGGGACATGAAGTTGAGGGGTCCATCTTTCATCAATCTTATTTCAGATAGGCATACATTTTCTCCTGATCCCACCACAAGCAAATGTAATTTGCTCCTTTTCTGAATCCATCATTTCATATAAATAAGGCATTGAGGGTCTTACTTCAGAATCAACTTCTCTCAACACTACAACAATTGACAAAGTGGTCTTTACACAAAATGCCACCTGAGGCTAAAATCTGCTATCAAACATTATACTTTGTTTTGCCTTGACACCCTCAGGATGCTTACTCCAATGGCTCCCATTCCACTTTTCAAAAGCAAACCTTGATTGAAGAGGTTGATTCTGTTTATAAGTGCTTTGCAATGTCAAGTAAACAGTGGCAAACTGAGTAATTGTTGGATGTAAAAGCTCCTGGTTTTTTGTAAAACTCCTCATTAAGTTTAAAACCCATCCATGGTGGTAAATAAATTCTGTGACCTGCTTTGCCTTCTCAATTGTTTCATTAAAAACTTTCATCTTCCCAATGAACTCTAACATTAAATCTATACAATGTGCAACACAAGGAGTCCAATACAATTTTGTCCTCTTTTCCGTCAACTTTTTTCCAACAAGCACATAACTTGAATGATTATCTGTGATTACTTGAACCACATTATCCTCTCATACTTCTTCAACAACATCATCAAGGTATTTAAAAAGAAGCTCACCATCTTTAATTGAATCAGATGCATTAATATATTTCAGAAGCATTGTCCCACTTGGACTATTAACAAGAAAATTGATAATGGACCTATTTTTTCCATCAATCCATCCATCAGACATAATCGTGCAACCATAGTCCTTCCTTCATTTCCTATATTCCTCCGTCAATTTATCTATATTCTCCACTTCTTTCAAGATCCTAGTGCGAAGATCATGCATGGATGGAGGCTTATAACCTGGACCGAAATTTGTAATTGCCTCACACATACTCTTGAAATAAGGACTATTTGCTAAATTAAAAGACAAAGCATTGGCATAAAAGCATAGCCCTATCAACATCTTTTTTTTTTTATCTTTTCTCCATTGTGAATTTAATGTTTGTTGGCATGGCTCAACTGAAACAAATTGATCCATTGGGCCTACTGGTCGTGGTGGAAATGATTGTGGAGTCCCACTTCCACTCTGGCTTCCACTTTCACTTCCCACAATAGACTCCTCAAATCTAGAATTAGGAGCCATACAACTTCCATGTTGAGGAGTCATCGGTGTACGATTAAACCTCCCAACACTAGACACATAATCAGCTTTCTTCTTTTTCTCCACTTGAAATTTGGTACATGCATTTCACATCTTAATTTTACCTCTTCAGGGCATTGTGTGCACTCACTCATTTCATGTTTGGTGCCAGCCAAATAATGTTTTAATCGGTTTATGTCTCCCGTGCACAGTTTACTACAAAATGCACAATAAATATAGCCTTTTTTCCCCTCCTCTTCTTTAACATATTCCCAAGAAAAAACCTTTTTAGACATTCTAGGTTCTTGATAGAGATCAAAGAAATGATCAAATTGCAACACCTAATTAGATTAAAAAAAAGAGTATTGAGTTAAAATTCACAAATTATAATTTCTATTAGTCACTATAAGTTCCTAGTTTCTACTTTCTATAACCATTCAGTTTCAAGTAATTCACAATCACAATTCACAAATTATTATTTAGTCACACACAAGAGGCAAGCAAAATCAATAAATCATTTATCAAAAGAAGACAAAATAGATAGATCATAGAAGTAACATATACTGATAGAAGTTACTTGAAGTCTGAAGAGTTGAATTTGAAGGCTGAACTGATGAAGCTACATCCAACAGTTGGGTCTTGGCCTATTCGGTCCACTAAATGTGTTATAAAAAAAAGAAAAAGAAAAAAGTTGAGGAAGAACAGATTACAAAACAAGGCTGTGTGGAATTTTATTTATGCAGCTCTGTTCAAGCTCAAGGCTGAAAATAGAGCTACTAAAATCAATGTTTTAAAACGCGGAGGCGTGGCGCGAGGTGTTCCACTGCCTAGAGGCGTGAGGCGTAGTTCAGAACTCAAGAGGCATAAGCCTCCCTAACACACGCCTCCTTAAGAGGAGAGGGGTTAGGAGGAGGATGAAGAGGAAGGGGGGGGGGATCTCATTTTTTTCTTTATTTTTAATAAAAATCTTTTATATTAAGAAGAATAAAGATGCATAACGCTCGCCTCCGCTTCGATAAGACCCCCCTAACTCAAAAAAACCAAATTGGGCTGCATCAAAAAGGGGGTGGGGGGGCAAACCACTTTCTTTCCCCTTATCTTTTTTTCCCTTCCTTTTCCTTTCCTTTTCTCTTTTTTTCTTCTTTTCTTTGTCTTTCCCTTCCCTTTCTTTTTCTTTCCTTTTTTTTTTCTTTTTTTTTGTCTTTTTATATCATATGTGCATGAGGCGTACGCCTCTAGCACGCTTCATGAAAAAGCGTACACCTCAGAGGTGTCAGCGCCTTTGGCATACGCCTCAGGGCGTTTGCCTTGAGGTGTACGCCTCCCACACCTTTTAAAACATTGACTAAAATGAAGAAGAAAAAAAAACAAATAAACAAAGAAAAAAAGAAATAAAGAAGAACAGATTACAGAGCTACCGAAATAAATAAAAGTAAATAAATAAAAAAAGCATAACTGAAACTGAATGTTGCAGCTTGATGGTCAAATTGTTGAAGTTCGTAGTTCACTTTGCCGTTTCACAGGTCACAGGCTCACAGCCGCCCAGGTTCACTCCAGCGGTCCAGCCCTTTCTTCGTTTGCAATTGCAAATAAAAAGAAGAAAAGAAAAATAAAAATACTCATATCTGAGATTCTGATTATGTGACATTGAAGAAGGAAATAAAGAAAGGAAAAGAAAATAAATAAAAAATAAACATACCAGAATTGATTGATTGAAGTTGCAGGTTGAGACTTGAGACTTGTTTGCAGGTTTCAGAGTTCACCTCTCTTTCGAGCCCTAATGGTTTGGTTTGCAAAATGAATCGAAGGAGGGATTTTTCCCCCTCTTTGCACTTAAAAAATGATAGTATACATTGGGGGCCATGATGTAATCGTGGCCCCGCCAATTAGAACTTAAAAAAGTTTAAAACAATTAATCTGTTAAATGTTTAAAATGCCACACATGAGAGGCATAAGCCTCTTGTCAAAGGCGTGACAGAAGCGTATGCCTCCCTGGAAGTGTACGCCTCTATGCACGCCTCATGTACAGAGGCGTATGCCTCAAGGTTATGAGCGCCTCTTTCATGCGCCTCAGGGTGTTTTCGGAGCGCCTCGCCTGGAGGCGTACGCCTCCCACACCTTTTTAAACACTGGTCTCAAGCAAGAAACAGCTTCAGATGGGAAGGAAAAACCCCAAACATCGATGATCAAACCTGTATTTTTTTGTAATTTTTGATTGAAACATCTAGGAAAAATCATGGATGCATCAAACAGAGATGAGAGCCATACCAAAAACTCCCTAGAATCAGGGAGCGCAAAGCTGAACCAGTTGTTGTTGTTGATACTTGTATGGACTGCTGATATCATCTGATGATGGTCTATTGTCAGCAGGTCTTTTTGGGTTTGGAGGTCAGCAAAGGAGCTCTTCCAAGATCCCAAGTTCCCAACCTGCTCTAATACCAAGTTGTCCAATGAAGACTGAGGGAACAATAGAAGAGAAGTAAATCATTCCTCTAAAACTGATATAAACTGGATTAAAATTAGAGAGAAAAGTGAAAGAAAGGTAGAAGACAACAGTACAAAAGAAGAAGATGGAGAAAAGAAGAGGAAGAAGAAGAGTTTGATAATCTCCTCTCACCCCTCTCTAATCCTTTTGTTAATCTTCATTCTCTAATGTAATTAAAAGTATGCCCTTAAGTGGGCGGCCAGCTAAGCAAGAACTTAAAATAAACTTATAAAAAGAAGTAACAAGCCCATTAACAAGCAAATGAATAACACACTACAAAAAATAAAAGAATAGATACTAGGGCCTATTCGGCCTAGTCTCTCTACACCCCCTCAAGCTGAGCATAGATGTCAATCATGCCCAACTTGCTTATATAGTGTGTCAACTTCCCTCTTGGAACACCCTTGGTCAAAACATCAACCAACTGCTCTTCTGAAGAGATAAATGGCAAGCAAACTTCCCTGAAGAAACTCTTTCCCGTATAAAATGTTTATTAACCTCGGTGTGCTTAGTTCTATCATGTTGAATAGGATTATGTGCATTATTGATAGCTGCCTGGTTGTCACAGTAGAGCATCATTGGCTTTTTAGAGTCAACTCTCAGCTCTTCTAAAAGTGATCACAGCCACAATAATTCTGATACACCATGTGCCATTGCCTTGTATTCTGCTTCAATAGAGGATCTGGCAACTACAGACTGCTTCTTACTCCTCCATGAGACAATGTTCCTTGCCACCAAAGCACAATATTCCGATGTGGATCTCCTATCATCAATACATTCAACCCAATCAACACCAGTGTATGCCTCCAGTTTCATGTGTTCATGCTTGGCACATAAAATACCTTTCCCTGGAGTATCTTTCAAGTAACACAAAACTCTTTCTGCAATAGCTAAATGTGTATCTCTGGGAGAATGCATATACCGACTAATAACATTCACTGCATAGGAAATACTCGACTGAGTCATGCAAGGATATAACAACTTCCTAAGCAGTCTTTGAAACATTCCCCTATCAGACAAAAGTTCACCATCTATAGCAGAAAGCTTATGATTGGGTGGAGGCCGATTTAGCACCAAGTTTATCGGTTTCTGCAAGGAGGTCAAGAACATACTTGTATTGAGAAATGTAGATACCATCCTTAGATCTAGGAACTTCAATTCCTAAGAAATACATGAGATCTCCTAAATCCTTGATCTCAAAATTCAGAGTTAAAAAACCTAGAGTTTACTCACCTCCTGGGTATCATTACCCATGACTACAATGTCATCAACATAAACAATAAAAAGAGTCACCAAAGAGTTACTTCTTTTCAAAAACAAAGTATGGTTAGGATGAGTTTGTGTGTAACCAAAGGAGACAAGAGCAACCCTGGGTCTCTCAAACCAAGCCTGAGGAGACTGTTTGAGACTATAAATGGATTTTTGCAGTTTACACACCTTCCCTTGCATTTTCTTTCCATACGCCCCTGAAGGCAAAGGCATATAGACCTCTTCATGTAGGTCTCCATTCAAGAAGGCATTTTTAACATCAAACTGGTGGAGAGGCCAAGCAAAAGTAGCAACTAGACTCTAGAGACAATAAAACCCATTAAGCTGAGGTCATCTTGGCTACAAGAGCAAAAGTCTGAAGGTAATCAATACCATACATCTGAGTGTAGCCTTTAGAAACCAATCGGGCCTTAAACCTCTCGATAGTGCCATCAAAATGATATTTATTGGTAAATACCCATTTACAACCTATTGGTTCCTTCCCTTCTATCAAATCCACAATATCCTTGGTATGGTTCTTATGCAAAGCATGCAGTTCAGCCAACATAGCATCCCTCTGTTCAGGTTTAGATAGGGCTTCTGGTATAGACTTGGGAATCACATGGGAAGAGACAAAAGTAAGAAAAGAGTAATAGGTAAGGGATAGAAGGCTATAGGACAAGTGTTTAGAGATACAATGTGCTGTACACTTCGGCTTGCCTTTGCGAAGGGCAATAGGAAGATCAAGGTTTGGGAAGGAAGTAGATGGGTTAGAGGAAGGCTGACCTGTTACCTTGGTAATGATGGGAGGAGCAAAGGAGTGGAAATAACTTTCCCATGATTGAATCTATGTCTTTGGTACCACCTTTGGAGAACAGGATGTGAGGGAATTATAAGAGGATGAGGTGGAGGAAAAGGGGGAGTAGGAACAGTTGAGGTAGACACAGTGGGGGGTGAAGATAACTCAACAGAGGACTCAAAAGGAACTGGAAGAGGAACAACTGGAGACATAGCAAAGGGCTCCTCAGATTGCTCTCCCTCGGGAGAAATACTAAAGAAAGGATTAGACTCAACAAATGTGACATCCCGAGAGACAAAGTGGGTGCCACTAACTGGATCAAAACAACAATATCCCTTCTGTGTGGAGGCATATCCTAGAAAAATAAACTTATGTACCTTAGAGAAGAGAGAAGAGAGAAGAGATCCTCATCCAGAATGAAAAGGTTAAATGGGGTTTTGAAACCCAGAAACCAGGAAGGCATACGGTTAATAAAAAATGTAGTAGTAAGGACAACATCTCCCAAAATTTTAATAGGAACATGAGATGCAAAAATGAGGGATCTAGCAACCTCAACCACATGGCGGTTCTTCCTTTCCGCCACTCCATTCTGCTATGGAGTGTAGGAACAAGAACTCTGATGAATAACCCCAAAAGTCTTAAAGTAGGATGAAAGATTCTTCTCAAAATATTCGTTAGCATTATCAGAACAAAATATTTTGATTCGGGTGTTAAACTAGGTAAGGATAAGTTCATGAAATGTTTGCACAATAGTTGATACTTCATCCCGAGATTTCATGAGATAAATCCAAGTGTAATGAGAATAACCATCAATATAAAGGATAAAGTACTTGTAACCCCCCATAGTAGGCAAATGATATGGCCCCCACACATTAGAGTGCACAATATGAAAAAGAGAAATAGATCTTTCATTGCTTACTGAATAAGACTGTATACAATGCTTTGCAAGTTCACAAGACTCACAATGAAGATTCGATAAAGATATTCCCTTAAACATATTGGGAAACAAATAACTCAAAGCAGAAAAAGGCAAATGACCAAACCGGAAATGACATAATATGACTCTATCAATAGACCATAGTTGTCAAGGCAACACCTAGGCAACAAGGCACCCTTTGAGGCTTGCCTCGCCTAATCGCCTAACAGTTTTCTACTTCTTACTATAAAATACTTTTTTATTCATTCTTTTTTGAGATTATAATTATAAAATAGACTATTAAACTAAAATAATCATTTTGTGTTTATATACTAATTTCTTTTTATTATTTTCTTATTTATTAGGGTTTAATCAACACAAACATTGCTAAATGCTGTATTGAACCCTCAAAAACTTAAAAACTTGAACCAATAAGGAAGAACTAAAAATTTTATCTAATCAGCACATTTTCCTCTTCCATATATTATTCTTCTTCTACTACTACTACTACTACCACCAATGCTTTTTATTTTCTTCTTTCCCTATAACAAATTAAGAGTTCAGCCCCTATATTTTTTGAATTTTATTTTCTTTCTTCCTTTTCTTCTCATGAATATGTTGATTTCCTATACTTTAGTATGAAATTTATACTTTTCTTTTGAAAATCATGATTAATTCTTAAAGAAATATGGTTATGGTACCTAGGGAACTTCCCTAGGATCTATGTTTTTATCATAAAAAATCCACTGCCTAGGTGTCTAGGCGACAAGGTGCCCCTCAGTCGCCTAGCCTCGCCTTTGCACCTTGAAAACTATGCAAGACTCTGACAAAACAGACTCCAAGGCTACTCCATGAGGTGGTCCAAGACTCATATCAGGTGTGTCCAACAAGTATATTCCATTCGCCTCATGGCCACTCCCAATCGTCCTCTGAGATTTCAAGTCCTGAAAAACACAATGGGTAGGAAAAAAGGTTATGCTACAGTTCATGGATTTAGTTAAGTTGCTAACAGATAAAAGATTGATATTAAGTTTGGGGACGTGAAAGATAGAGGATAAAACAAGGGTGTTAGAGGTTTTGATATCCCCCTAGCCAGAGCTGGGTGCTCTAAATCAAATTTGGATTAGGACTTTATCTTTAATTGACAAGTATTATCTTCTTAAGAAAATGGGTGCTCCATACCCAGATCCATGCCCATTTTCAACCCAAATCACATGACACTTAAGCTGTCATGTGATCTCTTAACTAATCATATTAGTAATGGGATTTAGGCCCATTTTCTTTAATGGTTTATGTCCCAAGGTGTTGCATGGCCACTTTGGGCCTGAATATTGTATGGTGTAGGACTTAGAAAGGTCTCACACAAGTCCTTAAGGGTTTGACTTACATCTGGAAAAGGTTATGCCGAATTCACTACTTAGAGGCAGTGAACCCCTAACCCAATCAACTTGGGCTCAGTTTGGGCCCAACATTTACACATAAATGATCATTGGATTCAGCCACCCTATGAAGACCCAATGATAATGGACTTATGTAAAATAAATTCCATTAGGTAATTAGCCCTATAATGGTCTCTTACACCTAACCTCTTGGCCCATAATCATCAAAACACTGTCCACAGGGAAGGACCTCTTCATTGACTGCAAAATATAGTGTCACACCCTCTACTCGGATGGATCCTGAGATCAAAACCTTTTGCAAACCTTTTCCATAAAATAATAATATAACATGTAAATACATTTTACAAATCAGATTTCAAATACAACTAAAATCCACTGCGGGTACTTTAGGTTTCCATCAGAGTAGTGTAAATCCTGATTTTCACTTTGTTTGACAAAGGGGCCGATCCTATCACTATGATCACCCACTCAAGTAATTTCCTAAACTGCCCCAACATACCTAGATATTTGACCTTTGATGGAAAAGGTTTTTGTATAAAATTTAGTGAGGCATACTCCACTACCTCACACCCTGAAATTGGTTAGGAGTATACCTCATTTATGCAATGTTGAAATTGAAAAAATAATAGCACATTAAAATGATATTAATTATAGTCTCAAATTTTAAGAAATTTTTACTATTTATTTGGCTAGACTCAAAAAACATTTGATGATATCTCTCCCAACCTAATATCTTTACTATTTATATGTTGTAGTAATATAACAATTATCAGACAATTGCAAAATGTAGTGTCACACTCTCTACTCTTATTAAATACAATAATATTAATATGCAGCTCTATGTTTCAATGTACTGCATGTGAGAATGATATCTTCATTCATATGTTTTTTGAATGATATCTTCATTCTATGTTTCATTGTCACACTCTCTACTATTTATATGTTTCAATGTACTGCATGTGAGAATGATATCTTCATTCATAGTTGGACCCATGAATCTACAAACTAAAAATGTTAGTTATGATTTTTCTTTAAATCAAAGCATAAACATAATAAAGTAAAAGGTATTAATACAAAAAAAAATCCAACAAAATTTCAAACTATTTTTTATCCTTTCTCAGTTACAAGCCGTTTTGTTCCACTAAAGAACTTGAATATGATGAAAAATATTCATTTAAAATTTATAAATTAGTTTATTTTGAAAAATAGAGTAGAATAATTGTAAATTAAGTAGAAATATTATTTTATTTAGATAGAAAAACTTACAAGTGTAAAATAAATGCAAAATAAATAATAATAAAACAGAAATTTGTAAATTGGCTATAAAAAGAAATAAATTGTACTAGCATAGTGTGTGTGTGTACATAGTAATATAAAAAGAAATTAACTGTAGCGGCACTGTAGCAGACTCCAAGTCTCTCTCTTCTCTTCTCCTACCTCTCTTCTCCTCTGTTCGGCTGTTAATAGTAACCTTGCGTTTGATCAACTCAGAATTTTAATGTTGATATGTTTGAAAATTTGGTTGTGATGGTAGATTGTCATGATAATTTGTTTGGTCTTATAGGATTTTCCTTGTCATTATGAGATCATTGACAAGTTTTGATATACTTTTCTTTAGGAAACTAACCACTTGACTGATGCTTTACCGTACAGGGGAACCATGCTGGTCTCTTATTGCAAATAATGTGGCAGACGTTGAAAGATTTTTTAAGGAAACTGTTGAAAATAGGTTAGCTTAGTTTTATATCCTTTTTGACATTCATGAGGAGTACTACTTTTTCCACTTGTTCTTCTCTAATCTTAACATTTCATCTGTTATTACCGTTATGATTTCATTCTCATATTGTACTAACTACAATATCCATTTGTTATTTAGTATAGTTTGCTTTCTTCTTTTGTTTAAGAAGTTTGGATTTTGAGAGAGTAGAGGAAGAGGAAGAAGAAAGAAAGAAGGGAGAGAAGATAAGAGAGAAATGAAAGAAGAGAAGGTTCAGTTTGGATAACCTGACTCTCTCAAACATTTTTATTTCATAATGAGTGAGAAAATTACAATGTTGCCCCTACAGCTTTGAATATGTTACAGCATGACTATATTACATGTAAAATACCAAGAACACCCATAGTTTCCTAAACACACATCTTCTAACAAGTACATCGTTGTAATATTTTTAATGTGTTAATATGAATCCAGTTACTGTCTTATTCTGCTATTGTTGATGCAGTGGTAAATAAAGCTGGAGTTAGTTTGATAGTTGTTGAATCTATGTTTTTTAGAGTAAAGAAGGGGGGAGATCTCTTGGAAGGTGCCATGCCAAGCACTCGTACAAGTTTATAGAGTAACAAAATAGCCAAAAGGCAATGCCTTCATAAGTAGTGAAAGGCTTTTAGCAAAGAAATGTGGCAGTGTGGCTACTCTATCTGTTAATGAGCAACAGGAATGATGCCAACAGGGATGGAGTAATTGGGCTCAGTAGTTAACTGTGGAGTACTAGCATTTGAAGGATTTACCCACTAAATGTGAAAAAGGTTTCTCTTGTATTTCTAAGATCTGTCATAATGAGCAAAGTGGACACCTTGTCTTTGTCATTCTGTGATTGACTATCTTTATTACTTTCCTGTCAAATTTTTCTGGTTGCAACATTCAGCCCTAGAAGATACAAACTAGACTGATCAGCAATGCCAATGATACTCAACAAAAAAATGCATGCTCAAGAAAAAAAAAATATTACCCCTGTCCTGTAAGGTTCACATATGAAGTTTCACCTTCTTTCCTCAAGAAGCAAAAAGAAACCTGCTGTAACGGGATGCCTATCTCTTCTATGTACTACTTGAAACAAGACCAGGCTCAAAGCTATGTGTGAAATCACTACCAGAAGAGCCCATCAGTCCCAAATAACTTCAATGAATGATCTTTGATCATCAAAAAGTGGCCTAAAATAAATATTTTTTTTACCTACAATCAAGATTCAAGGGGATAATTACCAAATGGCGCCAAAATAGAAGGGTGCTCACTCAATTCTTCATAGAAGCCAATAAAACTTAAGTAGTTGGATCTAGAAATTCATAAAAAGCCCAAAAAGTCTAGAGTGTCATGTTAGATTTGGACAAAAATGCTAGACAGCGTGTGCCGTCAACTCCGACAGAAATCGTAATTGACTGTTATTATGAATAAAAGTGCAATTTATTTCATTTTTCATGTGGTATGTTTCTGAAAATTACTCGGTACTACATTCTAGGATTTTGTTTTGAGACACCATAGTCTGTATGTAGTCTAAATGTTCTCAACTGCCTAAGTTATGGAGCACTTGGTCTCAGCTGCTAGGGTTGTGACCCAAGGTGTGAGAATAGGTGTTTACCTGGAACACTAAACTGGACCAATTTAAGATTGTTCATGGACTTTGTAGATAAGTGGAACAACTGAAATGTTGCATGAGATCCTTGACTTGATAATGGTACTCTGTCAAGTATCAAGTAGAGTTGCTTTTGATATGCCAATTAGTGAGATCCTTTTGGGGTCAATACTTGGGTATGTTGGAGGTTAGAGCAGATATATGAGTTATCTGGAAAATGGATCATTATGATAGGATCAACCACTTTGTTAGACAAAGAGAATATCTGTGAACATACTCTCCCAAGTCTCCAATGGAAAGTATACAACTATCAACAATGGATTTCACATTGTCTTGAAATTGGTTTTGCAAAAGTATATTATATTTATAAATAGTTTATTTTGGAAATGTGTTTGCAAAATATTCTTTCCTAGGATCCATTGTAGAGAAGAGTATGATAATTGGGCTATTTGTTAAGGGAACAAGTCTTTTCCTGAATCCCATTGTTAGATATTAATGATTAAGAGATCATACTGCAAATGGTATTTAGGCCAAAATTTTTAGGCCCATTTAACTATGGGCAATTCACTCTTTTATTAGAGTGAATTCGGCCATGGTGGTCCCACCTCTCTTCAAGAGAGGAGGTAGACCTATGATGCTACAATCTGATTGCTAGTGGGTCCTACCCATACAAGAACACCTGCTATCTCAATCCTTGAGAAATTAGGAACCTTCTAGAACTGGTCTTGCACAAGATTGTAAGTTACCTAGTTTGACTAGGTACTTGACTAGTTTGACTAGTCAATATAGGACTGGAATTAGTAACTAACTAAAACCTAGCCTTTTCTAATTTGATTAGGATCTTTATAGGGTTTAAAGGGGACTTAATAGAATCCTATTTAAACCCATTAAGAGTTGAGAAAGAGTACCACACGTCCAGCTACTTTTCTTGCATCAATTTGGTCCAAAAACCTAGAGAAATCACTAGGATTGAACTTGCAATCTTTTGTACCTTTCTTTACCTATTGAAACCAGCTCTGGAGGAGTGTTTTTTTTTTTTTTTCTGGAGAGAACCTCCGTTATCAGGTGAGATAACACCACCATATCTGTGCTGGTTTCTCAAGGATTGGACTAAGCATTACCCAAGGCCGTGCCATCTTCAGTTTTATTGCATTGGGAAGAGAGAGGCTCAGTTTCTTGGGCATGAATACCACCACTATTCTTGCACTTGTGAGGATCTAATATTAAGTATGAATCTAACTTCTGAAAGTTGATATGACTTGGTTCAAATCCCAAGATTGATTTTTGGAGAGAACTTGTTATCTGATATCGATTTAAGCAGTTTTATCTAGCCGATTTGCATGGGTTCTTGAACCCTAATTGGAAATTTTAAAATTGCTGATTCGCTCCTATGTGAATGTCACATCTCTCAAAAAAAGCCTCTGTCAAGCGGAAACCATGATCTTTAGTTTTTCTTTATTTTTGGGAATAAACTCTAGAATTCTTTTTCAGGCATAAAAAATTGATTGAAAATTCTCCAAAAGTACTTGAAAGTCGAAAGTTGAAATCAGGTGATTCAAGAATGGTACAACTAATACTACACAAGTATTATATTTAGTAAAACAAATTACTACTTATAGTAAATTCTATACTGAATGAAGGATATTAAGAACAAATAAGAATTGCAAAAGAAGAAAATAGATGATTAAGAGATTCAAGTGACACATCTTAAGTTAACTAATAGATCATTAGATCTGAAATACCATGCAACATCATGATTGGAGTCATCTTGTTGCTCTAATACCACGTTGTCACTAGTATGGTGAGAGAAGAAAGATGATAGAACAAGGGGATAGAAGTGAAAACATTGGGTCTAAAACTTCTTCATGTCTATGTCTCTCTCTAATGATGGAGTCTCTTTATATTAATATTGTAATTCTCCAAATTACACCTGTAAGTGTTCTGTTGCAAATGCAAGGGGCTAGAAGGGTTAGGGTTAGATGGATATTGCATTAAATAGAATGGAATGGTGAAATAGGATTCATGTAGCTGACCTCATATAGCTGGGATAAGGCTTGGATGATGATAATGATGATGACCCCAATGGGGTGATATTACAATAAAGTCACTGAATATTTTTTAATCCTAGAAGTACCCCCATTTCTCATACTTCTTACAATCTGGAAAACCCAATAGAAATGAGTGCATCTGAGAGAGGACAAAAGCATCCCTGATAACTAAGAAGATGAGGGTATTTAGTAGTGACTTGGTGTAAGTAGAGGGGCCTAAAAGAGCAAAGGGAAGACCAAAGTAGTTGTAGGCTTAAGTGGTAAGAAATGATTCACCAGGCTGAAAGGGGTGTTTGTTTGGAATGGGACCCAACAAAATGGTGAAAAAAAATCCAAGAAATCAATTAAATGGAGTAAAGAGGATCTCTCTCAAGTGACTAAAGCTATGATGTAGTGTTGCATTGCTCACTTGGTTTGGGGTTTTGGTTGGTGTTATCATGTCACATGGGTGTCTTTTGTTGGTATTTGTGGGTTGGTTGAGATTGGGGTTCAGGCGGGGGGTGGTTGAAATTTTTCGGTTTGTGTTTGGGTGGATTGGTTGTGGTGTTTCTAGTTGGAGTTTTTTTAGTTTTTCTTTCTCTTGCGTGATTTCTTATCACCTATCTTGTAATTTCTTTTTTATTTTAATAAAATTTTATTTTTCCTTAAAATAATAAAGTTTAGCAGAAAGCATGGTTCTTGAATTCTTGATCACAATGGTGGGATGAGCCTAGTGGTAGGGGTGTCCACGGTTCGGTTAACCGAACCATGGCCCCTTTTTGTAAACCGAATCGGTGGTACCGGTTTTTTCATTTCGCCAAACCGAAACTGAACAGGTACCACCGGTTAACCGGTCCGCCGGTTTCAGTTGTTGATCGGTTCGGTTCTTTGGTTTTTCGGTTTTTTATATTTATAATATGTATTATATAAATATATGTATAATCTTATATTATAAATAATAAATGATATATAATATATTATAAATATTTTAAAAATATACAATATATTTGTAAATAGATCATTATAAATATAATATAAGTATATATTTATATATAATGAAATATATATTTATATAAATTACATAGAAAATATGTGACATATATTAAAAATATATATAAAATATACATATAAATATATATACCGGTCGGTTCGGTTAACCGTTGGTTTTTTATAGGTTAACCAAAAATCGAACCGGTCCTTCGGTTTTTATAGGTTAACCGCATTTTGCGGTTCAGTTTTCTCGGTTCGGTTCGGTTTTTCGGTTTTTCATGGACACCCCTACCTAGTGGTAAATCGCACCTGCAATAATCTGAATTAAAAGAAAAGAAATACGAGAAAAGGAGATTGAAGAGAGAGAGAGAAGTGATGGAGGAAGAAGATGGAAGAAAAGGAAGAAGAAGAGAGAGTTGTTCTGAAACGTCTCTTCAGCCCCCAATGATCTCTTATATTGTTTTGTTGTAAAAAATAAGGACAATTACATGAGTACCCTTAGTAGGGCGTCCATCGCTAAAGACAGCAATAAAAAACAAGAAAACAGACCCATAACTAAGGCCCACTATATACTAACACAAATCATAAACATAACTTAAAGGAAAACAAAGAAATTATGGTCCATTCAGTCCATTATCTCTACAGGCCTAATACGGTTGACCACAAATAGCCGGAATTAAAGCCGGACTGAGTTAAATATCACTGAGGCCTGAGACTAAATTATTTATCAGTACATCCCCACATATCTCTACACTTTGATCAATCAAATATCACTGAGGCCTGAGACTAAATTATTTATAAGTACATCCCCACATATCTCTACACTTTGATCAATCAAATGGTCTATTAAATAATGTCCTGCATCAATATTACTCTTATCAAGAAATTTGTTGTAATCTTGAATATTATTTTAGTTTATAAATATAGGTTACTAGACATTCTCTTTCACTTGTTTTTGCATAGAAAGCCTATTTTGTACTACTGTTACTTTAGTTACAAATATGTTCTTGTCCAAATGAAAGAAAAGTGTGACCGGTGAAGCTGATAATTTAAAGCTTTACTTTTTCTAATGGATGAAGTTATTTTACAGAGACGAAGGGATTGTTTTGAAAGACCTTGGTTCTAAATGGGAACCTGGGGATCGAAGTGGAAAGTGGTTAAAGCTGAAGCCTGAGTATGTACATGCTAGTTCTGATCTGGATGTCCTGATCATAGGTAAAGATTTTGTCTATTTAATTTCACTTACATTTCATGTACTCTTAATGCATGAAAGCTGTGGCAAAACTTTTTCTAGTATCCATACCTCTAAACTGTGTACTTGTACATATATTTTTTTTGATGAATAATGAGTGAATTTATTAATAGATTAAAAGCATATAAGATACACAGAGAAAGTTCCCAATATGAGGCATGAGATGCAGCCTCGGATTAAAGCAAAAATTACAGTTCAGCCCAAAACATCTGATTCCTATGCACCCCTTGTTTAGCTAATGAATCTGCTAACCCATTTACTGATTTTCTTTCCCATTGGAATTGGACTGACATGTTTGTAGTTAGCCATTTGAATCTTCGTAAAGCCCCTTTATAGGACCAGGCTGTTGTTTCTGGTTCTTTTAACCACTAGATCACCAACTTGGAATCACCTTCAATTAACAACTGTTCACAGTTCAGTTCCTTGGCAAATTCAGCTCCTTGTAGCATTGCTTGAATTTCTGCATTGACTGAGTTCCCCACTCCTAAAGGGGCAGAGTATAAAGCAATGATTAGCCCCTCTGTATTTCTAAACAATGCCCCAACACCAGAAGGATCCGGATTGCCTAAACTGTTGCCATCAAAGTTGAGCTTAACGATACCCTCTTGAGGAGGTTTCCATTCTGCTGATGGTTTAGGTTTTGTACTAGAGCTTTTGGCAACCGCTTCCCAATTTCTCCATAAATCATCAAAGGAGAATGGAGAAAATAGTTCCAGGGTCTTTACCCAATTAATGGCTCTATTAATTAAGCAATCCCATACAATGATCTCGTTCCTCTCCTTCTCATCAAAGATCCAGGCATTTCTTTTTTCCCAAACAGTCCAAACCAGTGCAGCCCTAGCACACCTCCACAAGACTTTACCTCTTTTCTTAGGCCACCTAAAGGTTGTAGGCTCAAATAGATTGCTAACCTATGTTGGCATTGTCCACCTGCATCCAAAGAGATTAAGAAGCTTTTCCCAGAGACCTATAACAAAGGGACAAGATATTAGTAAATGGTAATAGCAAAGTCTGGGTGAGTTAGCCACATATTTTCAAATCTGAAAGGTCTAGGGCCACTTAGAAAGTCTTTCGTCCCAATGGTGACCGGCCAATGATCCGAGGTGGCCCTTGGTAAAGCTCTAGCTAACAATCCTGTCTAATGCACTTCCAATTCAAAGTTAAAAATAAATCTATCTAGTTTGGAGCAACTTGGGGGTTTTGTAGGTTAGACCAGGTGAAAATGGTCTGTTGAAGAGGAAGTTCCATCAATTCACAATCATCAATAAAATCATTGAATTTCCTCATGCTTGTCTTGACCAATTAGTTGGGGTTATTTGTCTCGTTTGTGAATCTAACCACATTAAAGTCACCACCTAAACACCATGGTCCATCCCACAACCATCTAATGTCGTAAAGCTCTTCCTACATTAAACCTTTATCTCTATATTTGTTGGGACCATAGACATTAGATAGAACCCAAGTAAACCCATCTTCCAAAACTTTGAACTTCAGAGAGATTGAGAAGCAACCTATTAACTCCTTCACTGGTTCCACCACTTCCTTCCTCCACATTGTCACAATCCCCCTAGAGGCCCCCTACGAGGGCATAAAGGACCAACCTATCCCTCTAGAGCTCCACACACTTCTCACCCATCTTGTATCTAGGATTTCCAATTTTGTTTCTTGTGGCATTACTATATCTGGACACTCTTTTCTGAGAAGATCCTTTATTACCCTTCTTTTCTTAGCACTGCCTAAGCCTTTGACATTCCAGCTCAATATCTTCGTATCAAAATTCAACTTAGTCCCCACTCAAATAATCCCCTATTTTGGACCCTTCCGTCTCTGCCCCCTCACACTAAATTCAAGATCAGCTGTAACATCAGATTTTAGTTTCTCTACCATTGTCATTTTTTGTTAGACAGTGTATGCTCTTAGCTCCAGTCAGATTGATGTACAAATACATTTATTTTAAATGAGTAATGGTACATTTATTGTTTCATGTTGATATTGGTATGTTTCTGTGAAATTACCACTTAAACCGGACACTTATGAGACTTGTGTTAGTTTAGAATGTTAGACGTTGGATAGACTTGGGGAGTTTATCCTGCCAAGGCTGACACTGATGTGTTGCCAAAGAAGTTGGAGTAGCTTGTCTCAACTGCTAGGGTTAGACCCAAAGCACATGTAGTGTGTGTTTGGTTGAATCACTGAACCCGAACTATTTTCCAGTTATGCCCTAGACCTTAGGGATTGATGGGCAAAACTAGAAAGTTACACATGACCCCTAGACTTGATTATGCTACTGCAATAGGTGTTGGATTGGGTTGTCTTTGATATGCCAATAAGTGAGATCCACTAAGGGTCAAAACCTGGGGATGTTGGGGCAGTTTGAGAATTCACTTGAGTGTGTGGTCATAGTGATAGGATCGACCCCTTTGTCAGACAAAGTGAATGATAGGTCTTACACTCTCTTTGATGGAAACCTAAATTTCTAGCAGTGGATTTCAACTGTGTTTGAGATTTGGTTTTGCAAAATATATTTATATGATATATATATTATGTTTTATGAAAAAATTTTGCAAAAGGTTTTAATTATCGGGATCCATCCGAGCAGAGAGTGTGACTGTACTTTGCAACCAGTGGAGAGGTCCTTCCCTGTTGGGCAGTGTTTGATCTTTATGGGCTAAGAGGTTAAGTGTAAGAGACCATTAAGGGCTGATTACCTGATGGGCATTATCTTACTTAAATCCATTATCCTTGGGTCTTCATAGGATGGTTGAATTCAAGGATCATTTAAGTGTAAATGTTGGGCCCATATTGAGCCTATAGTGATGTGCTCAGGGGTTCACTGCGTTTAGCAGTGAATTCAGCCAAGCCTCTTCACAGAGGCTGGGCCGAACCAATGTGGGCTTATGTGAGGTCATTGTGGGGTCCCACGCCATACAAATTAAGCCTAAGTTGGCCTTGCAACACTCTTGGGTCGTGAGCCTTATAGCTGATGGGCCTAAGGCCCATAATTAATATGATTGATTAAGCCGTCACATGGCAGCTTAAGTTGTCATGTGACATGGGGTGAATCTGGGTTTGGATCTGGGTATGGAGCATCTAATCTTATAAGAAGATAAGGCATATCTCTAATTAGAGTCCAGATCTGATTTAGATCTGGATTATCTCCTAATTAGATTAGGAGATAACTCCATAAGAGATTATAAAAGAGGAGGGGGCGGACTAATCCAAGACAACTTCATAATTTTGCAGTTTCTGGTTCTCTCTACACCCTTTTGTCTCCCAGTTTTTTCCCAATTCCCAGTTCGACCTCAGCTATCTAGGACTGATATAGATCAGTTTTTCCTCTTATTTTTGCAAGAAAAATTCAGGGGATATTAGGCTCAACTTCCTTAGTTCGATCCAAGCAGTTGGGTTGCAATTTTGCTGAAAACCGTGTTGCTGAATCAGCAAATATGGCTTTAGGACTGATTTGGGTGTGAACTTCCACCTTGGGATCTGCGTTTGTGGTATCCATATCAGGTATAAATCCCCCTCTTTGATTGGTTTCAAATATGGCCCTGTTCAGTGCAAGACCGACCCTGAAAAATGCAGTTTTTTAAAATATAGGGAATTCGATTCTAGAAGGATTTGGAAATTTTTGAAATTTTGCCCAGCCATCTAACCTGGTTTGGCCATTCATATGATGGATCTTAACGGTTCCAACATTTTTCTCTTCCTTTGATCAGTTGACTCTTTTTTCCCTTTCCTTTTGGCATAGGTTGTAATGTTTTCTACCTCTCTCAACTTTAACCCCATCACTTGTACAAGATCTGTCACCGGTTCCTTTTCCTTTTCATTTGTCCCTTCATCTACCCTCCCTTTCCTCTGTGAGACATCCTGTACACCCAAATCCCCTGCATTTTCTTCAGTTATAGCCTCCTTTTGCAGGTCCTCAAAATATTCACACACCAGTCCCCAAATTTTTTCACCAAGTTCCTTCCATTCATTGTCCTCACTCCTTGCTCCAGCTTCACCCCTCAAGTCTTGCATACCTTGCACGCTATCCTTTTTCGGCTTCATAGGCAATGGCTGGGGCTGAGCGAATTCTGTTACAGGCACAGTAAACTCGTTAGTGCTCTTAAACTTAAATGCAGATGTACTTTCCGAGGGGAGCTCTGTAGGAGAATCACAATTTCTTGGATTAGAATTCAATCCAAAAGGGTCTGTTTCCACTCTTGTAACAAGAGGCCTGGTACTGATCTGGACAATGGAACTTGGCGGCTGAACTTGGTTTTCACTCAAAATTCCCGGCGGTGTACCTCCACTTTGCAGTAAGGTAAGTTATTAGCCATTAACAAAACATCCTGCACCTGCTCAATCTCCGGGGTCACTTTGAAGTCTGCTGGTTACCTTTGCTCATAGCAATTTCTTCTCCCCTACCTCCTTCCATCGAAGCCTCAGAAAAAATAGGTACAGTCGAGCTTGTTAGGTTCTTTGAACAGTCTTCTTCATCAAACTCCTGAAACAGTTGTTCTGTCAAAACTTTCATCTTTGAGGAACCCACTGTTTCTTATCAGGTAAACACTTCCAATGCTTGAGGTCTCTGCGTTTTGCATCTTCAGAGTCTGAACCTTCATCGCCTGATGAAAAAATGTCTTCCTCAATAGATTTATCGGCAAAGCATTTTCTACTTCTTGGATTACGACATTCTGGAGACTGCACCATTGTCACTGTAACTGGTCTCCAGCTTAAGCTCGTTTGCCGCTGCAAGACGTTCGGCTATGCTCCATGTCGTGGGGAGGACGATGATGGACCATAGTTAGTGTCCATCGTCGGCCTTACTAAAGCCCACATGTGACTGCTTAAAAGGTTACCTGACCCTGCCCCATTAAGTTTTGGCCCATTTGGCCCATGATGACCATTTACATTAAATTCCTGGCCCGGCCCCTTTTCTAGCCTCTGGGCTTCATCCTCTTCAAGTCTGTACCCACTCGAACCCCCTGACATGTTGACAGTCATCAGCCCATGTGGTTTATTTATAAGGCCCAGCAATTCCCCTTCTTTACTCGTTCCCACATGGCCCACTCTACTCTCACCCACCTAGCCATCCACTAAAATGTCAAATTTCTTTTTGCTAATGTCTTGAGCCATATCAAGCTCTGTCTTTTGGCGGTTCAGGTTCTTTCAATGAAACCCTGTAGCCCAAATGTCTGCCCCAAGCTACCACTTGTCAGTACCTTGGCATAAGATTTGGACCCCATCTCCCCAATCTTCCCTCCTATTTGTTCTCCTGTTTTATCCTCTGACACCTTCTCTCCCCTGATAGAGAAAGTCTTCAAAACCTCTAAGACCTCTTTCCAACCAGTCATTTGTTTTCCTTCTGGGAAACAGACCATTTGCCTGCCTGTGTTCCCAAAAAGCACCACTAGCACCAAAAATCTTCCTTTAGCATTCTTCTTTCTGCTACATATCTCCTACTACGACCTTCTATTGATCCTTTACGTTCCAGCTTCGAACTTAGTTTAATTGCTTCTTCCAAGAATGTCCTGAACCACACTATCACTTCATCTCCTACCAGGAATACCATAGCCATTTTCATTTCTCTGATTTTAATGGCCACTTCCCCCCCTCACTCTGAAACTTTCCAAGAGGAACTGTTTTGCTTCAACCTTCAGAACCCTTCTCCATTGTGCTGCCTGTACGAACTTACCTTTCTCCATGGTGCTTAACACCTCCAGGAAAACAAGAGGAAGAAACTCCGACGTCCTGTGTACTTGTATCTTTTATCTGGGGAAAATTATAGAGGATAGGGATTTATGCCATGTTTGATTTAGATTCTAATTTTGCTATTATTGCAAATTCTTTCTAGAATGGAATTCTATTTCTGGCTAAAAACAAAACGGCCAGAAATGATGGAGAGAAAATAGCGAACAGTGCTTGGTTCATCTTTTCAGATAACGAAAGTTCTTTGCTAAAGAAACAAAAGGAATGGGAAATATGTTTTGGTTCAAGTAAAGCTAGTAGATAACCCATGCTAAACACATGCATAATAATATAAACAAAGTTCCATATAATTTTTATCTTATTTATGCCACCAATTAACCAGTTTAATTCAACCAGCTGAACTGTTGACATATAATTTTTATCTTATTTATGACACCAATTAACCAGTTTAATTCAACCAGCTGAACCGTTGACATAGAACCCACTTGTTTCTTCTTAATATGCAAAAAGGGTGTTGAGTGAACTAGAATTTCCTGGAGAGAGAAAGAGAGTTAAGGGGTAGTGAGCTCGAGAGTGAAGTTAGTATTGTTTCCTTGTTGTTTGGGTGTTCTGCCACCCTTTTATAGGCATTTTTCACTCAGACTGCACTTGATTCTAGGAATATTTTGTTGTCAGAAAAGCGCCTTAGTTAGTTATCCCAACTTAGAGTAGGCGGTTGCAAGTGGAGCACACAGGAACTTGGTAGCAAATAGCGTGTTTTTTTTTAGCCTCTCATTCAGTCCTGCCCCGTTTCACCTCTCCATATATTACTTTGCTGAATGAGAACACTTAAAGTTTGTGCTTCACAAAGTTTCAGAGGTCCAGGCACCTGCTTTGTAGGAGTTGAGTGACTTAAGATGATGCTTTGTAGGAGTTGAGTGACTTAAGATGATGCTTTGCAAGGCTATTTTGCCGACCGATAGTTTGGGCATGTCCATGCCCTTACCCAAGGATTTTAGTATGGCTTGGGGCTAAGTTTTGTTGTGTCAGTGTATATGTTCTTATTTTAACAGAGTGCTTTTTGCCAAGTTTCTTCTTTGGTGTTATTTCCTTTTGAGTCTTTTTTTTTCGTGGTTGGGCCAGAATGTCCATTTATGTCATGTAAATTGTCTTTAACAAGAAAATACAATATGATGCATTATTTGGTGGAGTTTATATTATTCTTTACATTATTCTGACCTAACTTGCTGTTGTCATTTCCTGCCAATTAATAGGAGGATATTATGGCTCTGGACGTCGTGGAGGCGATGTTAGTTTTCTACTGTGCTTGCAAACCTGTTGCTCTTCTCTCTGCTATTTTGTGGTTTCAGTAGAAGTAACTCTAGAATTTATTGCTGATTGATTTCAGGTGGCTCAGTTTTTGTTGGGTCTTGCAGAGCGTTCTGCACCAAATGTCTATCCGAGACGGTAATTTATTTTTTGTACCAATTACATGTTTCCACTGGGCAAGATAATCTGTGCTTTGGAAGCTTAAAGCTGTTGCCCTCAAAAAAATTCAGGGCTGAATGTACAACTTATGATACTTAGATACCTATACTCGGGTGCTATAGTTTATTGCATACTTCATTTTCTGGTGTAAATTTGTATCTGATACCTTGTCCATCCCAGGGTGATTACTTGGTGTAATGGTAAAATCTCGGGCTGGCAAGAGTGAGAATGTGAGTTTGAGTCTGAGTGGTCACTTTGTGCAAAAAAATGCCAAAGGTAAGGACTGTGTCCAGTCTACCCCTCCCAAGGAATTGGGATTTTCTCTTCATAGCACACCTCATGCCGATCTACTGTATTGGGAACATCTCCCATGAATAATAACACATGAGTATGGGAGATGTTCCAGATGTGTGGTTGGATCGTGTTGTGAGGTTGGTGTGAGGAGTGCTCTGTGGGGAGCAGATCCGGACTCCCTCCCAAGACCCTGATACCTGGAACCAACATTGTGTAATGACCTATTTATACCTTCTCCAGCCCAAGTGCTATACTAAGAGTCCTTGCCATACCACTAGGGTGGATGGTGCAACTTTGGTCAGGTTGAGTTGGCAATTATTTTTTTCTTTTAATTTTTCAATGGTATCAAATCCTAATGCAAGCCTGATGTAGTTGGAGTGCTTCAAGTCGGGCAACCTGACTTGAAGCCCTAAGTGGACAGAACCATTTCTTTTAGGGTGATCCAAATTCAATCCGCTTATGGTTGGATCAAATATGGATCCACCCCTATCCAATCTGATATAATTTGATTTGATTCAATTTAAATGTGTTCATGTATTCTTAAAATTTATTTTGTATCTATTAGTAAAGTTGGTTTGAAATTTGTGTTTTTACTAAATTATCATTGGTTCAAGTTTCATACAAGTAATTTTCACTTCATTTTGTTCATGAAATACAATATCAGTGTCATTTTTAATTCACTTAATAAATGTTTAATATTTTGATCACTGTTTAGTTTAATTTATTTATACTATTCAATATCCAATTGCAATCCGAATTTGACTCAAATCCAATAAAAATTTGATGGACAAGATCTGATTTGATTTTTTTAGCAATAACTACAGCTTTCATTACATTATAGAATTAAGAGGTGTGTACAATATAAATCTACAAAGATTGAGAGATCAACCATCTTATCTCCCCCCAAAATTTCTTTTTAGAATTGTGCCCAGAACATTAATTGTCTTTCTGCCCCTTTCTTAGATAAAGCATCTACCATGGAGTTGGCAGTCCTCTTAACCAATTTGAATTTGAATATTAATTAATCAATTTGAGTCTAATTATATCCAATCCAATTTGATCGATATGCATCCCTAATTTCTTTCATTACTTGCACAGATAACAAAACTCAATTGCTTGTTGAAGTTTGGACATTGTGAACTGATCCTACTTTATTCTTTTATTTGTGCTAAAAAAAAATCAACTTAAGTTGTAAGTGGTACTTATACACAATGTCTACAGGATGACACTTGTGTCTGGAGATCCCCTTCTAGCACAGAAATAAAGAAAAATAAAGAAAACAAAGCTGTGAAGAAGAATAAAAACTCTTAAAGCTGTTAGCCCCTCTTTAATGGGAAATATACATTTACAAGAATGCCCATAAACCAATAAAAAGGCTATACTACCCTTTCTGATGTCAACGTATAAATGTCTATTTACCCTTCCCAACACTCTCCCTCAATCTGAGCATAAATGTTAGTTGTGCCCAGCTTGCCTATACTGTCAAACAACTTTGACTTCTGACACTCAGTAAAGATAACAACTACTTGTTCATTAGGCGCAGAAGAAGATCAAAGTGTAATGTAAAAGATGAGGAAATCAAGTAAAGATGGAAAATCTATTTTGAAAATTTATCAAATGAATAGTATGTAGAGGAAGCTAATGGAGGAGAGACTAGTATATCAACTATGAGGTGAAAGAGGCACTAAATAAGATGAAAGGAAAAGCATTAGGACCTGATGGGATTCCAATAGAATTATGAAAAAGTATGGAAGGGATATGCTTATTATGGCTAAGGTTTTCAATAAGATAATGTACAGAAGGAAGATGCCTGATGATTGGAAAAGCTCATGAGCCACACTATGGAACTTTGTGAGAGAATAGTTGAGCAAAGGGTACAACATGAAACAAGTATATCAAGGGACCAATTTGGGTTATGCCAGGGGGATCAACAATGGAAGCTATCCTTCTTTTTAAGTTGATTGATAGCGATGTTCATAGAGAAAAAGAGAGATGTCCATATGGTGTTCATGTAGAGAGATATATTGTATTTGATTGTATTTGGGTTTTCTTTTAGGGAGGGTGTTGGAGGTTATAGGGGTATATTTGTAATGTTGATAAACTTTAGTGACTTATATGTATTTATGGGAGGAAGAAGCGCCAGCGTGAAATTCTGATATAATTGGGTGTTTTGCTTATTTAAGCCATTGGTTGTGTGGGATTAAGGTTGAGTGAGAGTGTTCATTATGTTGTGAGTCTGTAGAGAGGTCAGTCTTGTATCTCTTGTTCTCATAGTTAATATTTTTTCCCTCTCTTCCCGTGGATGTAGGCTACCAAGCCGACTACATTAGATCTTGGTGTTTTCTCTATTTTAATCATCAATCCTTTTGTAGTGAGAATGAGCTGAATGGGCCCTAGTGTTCTTTATTTCTTTTAACTAGTGTTTAAAAGTTATGTTTCTTAGTTATGGGCTCTTATGGGCCTTCTTTTATTTTCTTTAATTATTTCTTCAGTGCTGGCCACCCCATTAAGGGCATCCAAGTAATTGTACTCAGACATAGAATTGTTAATAAAAGTGTTGAAAGGGTGGTAGAGAGTGGTTTGAATTCTTCTTTTCTCTCTTCCCTTCTTTTCTTCTTCCACAACCTATTGTTGAAACTTCTTTTCTTCTTCTTTCTCTCTCTCTTTTCTTCTTTTTTTTTTTGCATTATTTGAATTATTGTAGGTGTAATTTTCAACTTGGTATTAGAGCAGGTTCTCACTTTCGACTTTTTTCTCCTTTCTTTGCCCATACATAGTGTGTATGGAGAACTGATTGGTTGATCAATCAGCTACTTATGCAGCCTAGTTAGGAAGGTTTTTGGAGGTTTTTCATCCTTAGTTGAAGCCCAAGGCAGGTTCTTGGAGATTTCTCCCGAAGACCCTAGATAACTGGAGAAACCTTATTATAGGTCGTAGAGACAGTTTGAACTAGGTGCTTGGGGATTAGAGGTAAGCCTTTTGATTTCTATTAGGGGCTCTGGAAGGGGTGGTTGAAGTTTCTCTCTTTCTCCCTATCTCGCAGGACCCTATGAAACCCTAATTTTTTTTTTTTTTTTTTTGGGGGGGGGGGAGGGGTGAGAGGTTGTTCTTTGCTTAGAGCAGTAAATATAGCCTAGTAAAGCCCTAATTTGATTTTCGTTTGCATCCGTTTATTCAATGGAGCAAATTGGAGGAGAGACCAAATATTCCATAGATTCCAGGTTTGGACATGGGGGGGTCAGTGGAGAATCTTTTTGTGGCTGTGACTACTATGAAGCTAGATGGGACCAATTATTTAGCTTGGTCTCAATCTATTAAGATACATGTGTGTAGTAGAGAGAAATGGGGTTATGTTACTGAGAGCAAAAAGAAATCGGAGGAGGATGATCCTACCTATGAAAGGTTGATGCAGGAAAACTACACAGTAGTGGATTGGTTAGTGAATTCTATCCAACCACACATTAGTCAGCATTACCTATGAGTGGAAAATACAAAAGAAGTGTGGGATAGTGTCACAAAGACCTATTCCCAAAAGCTTAATGTTGTTCGGGCCTACAAATTGAAGCATGATGTGAATAATCTTAGACAGGGGGTGAAGCCCTTAGCAGTCTACTTCTCTATGCTGAAATCTCTTTGGCAAGAGATTGATCAGATAGAGACTATTGTTTGGGGTTGCACAAAGGATGCAGAAACATATAGGGTTGGTGGCGAGAAATCGGGTCTTTGAGATCCTCACTAGACTCAACTCGGAGAATGATATTGTGAGGCGGAATGCTTTAGCAAAGGATGAAGTGACTTTGTCTCAGGCATATGCTATGGTGAGTAGTGAGGAGAGCAGAAGATAGGTTCAGTCTGTTGATCCACAGGTTGATCACTATGCTAATGCGGGGATGGCCGCCAAGTAATTGTACTCAGACTTAGAATTATTAATAAAAGTGATGAAAGGGTGCTAGAGAGAGGTTCGAATTCTTCATTTCTCTCTTCCATTCTTTTCTTCTTCCACAACCTATTGCTGAAACTTCTTTTCTTCTTCTTTCTCTTTCTCTCTTTTCTTCTTTTCTTGCATTATTTGAATTACTGTAGGTGTAATTTTCAACTCCTTTATTTTAAGTTGGTATCATAGGCAGAAAAATTTGCATCTCTTCTCTTTTGAAACTGTCAAGGTAAGGGCTAGTAGTCCATATAGGGGTGATACAAGGCTTTGACTATGGGGTGATATGGGGATTGGCTGTGGGAACCATACTACTTGATCAATGATGTTTTAAGGGAGTTTTTTATATTGATTGGAGGCCAGAGATCAGAGATTGGTATCCACTTGAGGGGGAGGGTAAAGATTATGAAGTTCTTTTTATCTTTTGCTATTTCTTATTAAAGAAGAAAACAGTAGAAGAGAAGAAATAGAGAGATAGACAAAGAGTTCGTGGAGAATATAAGCAATTGATAGTGAGACTATGGTAGGACCACTCCCTAACCTATAAATACTTAAAAACAAGTATAATAACAATACTGATCCTCTCATAAATAAGAAGTAACAAAAGATAAAAAGAAAAAAAAAAAACTTCTTTATCTCTACAGCTATAAAGCTGAAATGAGTGGTAAATATGCAAAATATGTCTAAGGAACCTTTCAAATCCAACCAACCTGCCCAGGCCCAACGAAGTCTGGGCCCAGCTTGAGTTGTTGTGTTTAACTCAGGTTGAGCTTGGGTTGGTAAACTCAGGCTTTGACCTCAGGTTCGGTCAGTCCTGAGCTGAGGTCTAATCCCAGCCCAACCCAGCCAACTCAAACTTGTAGTTTAGTCATTTAATAATCAATACAATTTTACATCAAGTGTATGTCTTCTCTCCATTTTTTACCTTCACAATGTACTTATCACAATGTATTATATGTGTGTACATGCAAACAAGGTTTAAAATGTTGGTCATCTAACTATAGGAAACATATTGAAAATGTCAGAAATATCGTGTGGAACTATTGTAAAAATTATAGACGTGGCACATTGTAAAATATGCAAAAATATAGAATGATATTTTATGAAATAATAAAACAAGCATAGGCATGGATTTTTAAATTTTTATCTTGTTTCAAATCATTAAACAACGCTAAGAAACTAAGGTTATAGACAAAATATTTGTTCTAAAGTTGTCCTGTAAACCTATTACAGATCAACCAAATAATCTATTACACAAAAAAAAAAAAAACTAATATTTAACTTCATGTTTGAAATGAATATTGAACTAGCTCAAAGTGGTAATAATATAAGTTTGGTGGGCAATGACATTGTTACTCCACATATCTACAATATTGTTACCAATTTATGTTATAACAATATCTCTTGTACTCCATGTACTGCTGGTAGTGTTCACTGGGGAATATGTTGATTCCAATAAGATTTCATGTTGCTAACCATGAAGTGGAAATGGAAATATGTCGTGGAAACTATCTCTTGTACTCGACATAGTGCTAGTAGTGTTCATTGGGGAATATGTCGATTCTGGTAGACTTTTTGTGTCACTACCCATGAAAATGGAAATATGTAGTCGAAACATTATGGAGTTTAGGGACATTAGTACCATAGTACTTCTGCTTCATTTGATATATTTTTTGTTCTCTTGGTAATGAACAATGCTTTATATCAACTATATTAGGTTGGCTACATGAATCCTGTTCTACCATTCTACTCTGTTCAATGCAAATATCTATTGTTAAACCGTGGGCCTTCAAATCATTTCTTAGTGCTTTACCCATGTCCTTATTGGCTTGTCCTGGGCTCTTCTAGACCCTGTAATTTGCTATTATGTTCTTTCTTCCTACTTTGGTAGCTGGTCTTTGGCACTCATGATGAAAACATTCTCTGTCTATTTTCCCTCTTTTTGTGACATATTGTTTCTGCTCTTAGATTTCCATAAATATGCTCATTTCTGATGCTATGGTTTCTAATTTTGAACTCCATCTCAAATTTGCGTCTTTGCTACATGTTTTGTGACTATCCAATAATGCCACACAACATTGCTGGTCTTATAATGATTTAATGAAATTTCCTTCTGGCTTAAGTGGTATTCTGTGATTATAATCTCATTAGAAATTTAGTTGGCAATTTTGTTGAACTACTTAGTCCTGATTTATTGAAGAACATAATTTTCATTTAACTTCTTAATTTACCTTCTTATATATTTGTATGGCTCACTAAAGTTGGGCATCTACTAATGATACTATTTATATCTTTCCATGCAGATTTATTTCGTTTTGTAGAGTGGGTTCCGGTCTCTCTGATGATGAGCTGAATGCTCTTCTTACAAAATTGAAGCCTTATTTCAGGTAATCTTTTTCAAGCATTTGATTTCTATTCCTCAGAGCAGGGTTAAAATGTTAAATTTTTTTCTTTTTTCAGGGGTGGGAAAGTGGGGGCATACACACACACACACACTTACACATAACATTATTGTAAATAATATTAAACTGAAAAATCTGTTTTGGCAGGAAAAATGAATATCCAAAGAAGTCTCCACCAAGCTTTTATGAAGTTACAAATAATTCAAAGGAGAGGCCAGATGTTTGGATTGATAGCCCTGAAAAGTTAGCAGCCTTTCAATGTTATTACTTTCTGTAAAATTACAAAATATATGCATTTTTTCCATATATATATATATATATAACGACTTTCTCTTTTACAGGTCAGTAATACTTTCAATCACTAGTGATATCCGAACAATTAGGTCAGAGGTACAGTTGGAACAATAGTGTAATTCCTTTTTGTCTGTCTTATACATATACAGGCCTGCTACTCAGGTTGCTGTCTAAGCTTTCCTAAATGACTAAACTATCTAATAATTTTCGATGATGTAATTTTCCTGTCTTCCTCTTCCCACCCTATATATTCATGGCACATGTTTTAGCCCAAAAGACCTTGTTTTGCCATGTTTTTATTATTAATAATAAAAATTTCAAATGGCTAATATTAGTTGGGAAAACTACAAGACAAAGTGGGATATATGGGTGATGATGACTGGAAGATTAAACATGTGGAAAATCTAGTGTCCCTACTTGGTGAATAGTTTGGATTGACCACATCATACATATCAAGACAGACTTTTTTAATTTCTTTGGCTGGTTATTTTCTATAATAAACTGATCTAATGTTCTTTCATCTAGGTATTTGCCGCACCGTATAGTTTGAGATTCCCCCGTATTGACCGGGTGAGATATGACAAACCTTGGCACGAATGCCTTGATGTGCAATGTAAGGAGACTTTTATTTCTAAATGGGCTTCCAGTTGCTCTGTAGGTCTGATCAACAAGATTATAAGCCTCAAATTGTGGTTATCATCCCATCTATATCTATCTAGTTAATTTATTGGATATCATTCTTATGATGTTGATGCCTGACAAATCATGGAAAAAAGTTCCTCATGTTCTTTTGAGGATTTCTCTTTGATTTAATTCACTTGATATGGAAGGAGCTTCTTTGATCTAAAATATATGTTTCTTTCAATCTCAGCTTTTGTGGACTTGGTACAGTCTAGTAATGGCAACACCCAGAGGGGAACAGATTATGGATGCTTACAAGATAGTAAACCAAAACACACAAAATCCTCACAATTGGGTGAGAGGAAAAAGAATGTTTCTATTGTCCCTTCACATTTTGTTCAGACAGATACATCTGGTGTTAAAGAGGAGACTCTTATATTTGCAAACATCATGTTTTGTATCCTATGGATTTTAGCAATATTATTTGTTTTTTTTTTTCACTCTACTGTGTCTGTAAGATGTTGGCACTATAGTTGCATTTATTTGTAACTCAGTTACATACTTGGAGTCATAAAGGAGAATAAAGATGTCCTGTCTTGTCTGCCTTTCTCCTGTTCTTGTGTGTGTGAAATGTGGTATATTCCTTTGTTTATGCAATTGTAGAATGTCAAACCATAGGTAGAATGTCTTATGTGTCTATGAGAAGAGAGGAGATTTCATATACATGACTCCATTAGAGGCAGAGAGTGGCTCTATCCTTCCTATCCTGATGCAAGGACAAATATTTTAAATACAAGACGTATAATTTAGATTTTTTCCTTTTTAAGTTGCTTTGTTTAACTCTCTATACACCAATCCACTTCTATCTTCTTTTGTCTTTTGCTGCTAGAAGTTTTTACTTGTCCAAAACTCCAAATGATATTTCTTATAGATGAGTTTCTGGAGCCTTATGATTATTAAATTCTTGTTTACTGTTATTACTTCTTTAACCTCCATAGACTTTGTCAATGTGCCTCCAACCCATTCTCTGGATTCCTTCCACAAAATGGTGGCTGAGAATGGAGGAACTTTCTCAATGAATCTTAATGGCTCAGTCACTCACTGTATTGCAGCCGAGCAAAAAGGTATTTGTATTAACCATTTCTCTTTGGAAAAATCATCTTAGCTTAGAAAACTTTTATAATATGTATAAATCTTTCAGGGATCAAATATCAGGCAGCTAAGCTTCATGGAGATATCATTCATTATTCTTGGGTTTTGGATTGTTGCTCACAGAAGCGACTCCTGCAGTTGCATCCAAAGTTTGTCACTATATTTGCTTCATTCATTTCTGAATTTTATTTCTTTTTTTTCTTTTATCTCTTCATCATTATAGCTTGTTACAATATCTTAACATAAAAGTATTTTCTGTGAAGGTATTATCTCTACTTGTCAGAATCATCAAAGAGCAAACTTCAAGAAGAAATTGATAAATTCTCTGACTCTTATTACTTGGATCTTGATATTACAGACATCAAACAGGTGTGCTTCTGTACTTCATTTTAGTATTGCATCATTATTTTGATTTGATTTAAGAATCTATTCATATACAGTAGATCCACCTACATCAATAAACGATAAACAGTAGAAAAATATGTACAACTAAATTGCTGAATTAAATCCCTAGACAATTGGGATGCAAACCTTTGAGATGTCAATGAAACTAGAAGGAGAAAGCATGCCATCTGATGGGCTACAGAGTGTGGGATTAAGGTTCACTTTTGACTCAAATCTTATTATCTTAACTTCGGCATCACTTTTCTATGTCAAAATGGATGAAACACTTTGATCTTGTTGCTGTTTTAATGATTATTTAGTTATGTATCTAGTAATCCCAAGATGACACAATTTGAACATAACTTGAGTAATTTAGGGTCAATTTACAGAGTGTTCAGACCTGTGATGGGTATTCATATTTTAAGTGTTAACTGACAAGATTTTATTTGAAGATATCGGTTATATTAGGTCTCAAATTAAGTGTTAACTGGCAAGGTTTTATTTTCTTATAACCCCAACTCCCCAAGTGTAGTTTTAAAGGGCAAGGGCCTGCTAGGATAGTCCCTGTAAGTGACCCACCATAGCAACGCTTAGTTGTGGTATCAAATAGTCTAGAGTTCCTACATTCTTTTGGATAGGGGCAAGTAAAGAAACTAGTCCAAGAAACACAACTTTGTTTAGCAACTTGGATTGTGGGAATATAAATAGGAAAAACTATGGAATTAGTAGACACTATGAAGAGAAGGGTTAATATTGCATGCCTACAAAAAACTAAATGGAAGGGAAAAAAACTAAAGAAATTGGTGGCTACAAATCATGGTATATGAGAGAGATAAATAATAGAAATGGTGTAGTGATAATAGTAGATAAGGATTTAAAAATTCATTATAAATGTTTAAAGAATTGGGGATAGAACAGTTTTTATTAGACTTGTTTTAGATTAGGAAATCATTAACATAATTAGTGCTTATGAACCTCAAGTGGGTTTAGAAGGAAACATTAAGAGAAAATTTTGGAAAACTTAGAAGGATTAGTCCAAGAAATTCCAAATGAAGAGAAGATTTTTATAAGAGACTTACATGGGCATGTAGGGTAAAGAAGTGTAGGATATGATATGGTGTATAGAGGATTTGGTTTGGGGAGAGGAATGAATTAGGAGGTACAATATTAGGTTTTGCAATAGCTTATGATATGGCAATTTTAAACACCTTTTTTCTAAAAGAAGGATGAACACTTCATAACATTTAATAGTGGGTCAAAAATAAGTCAGATGGATTTTTTTCCTTACTAAAAGGACACAACAAAAGATGTATAAAGATTGCAAAGTTATTTTGGGAGAAAGCTTTACAACACAACATAGACTAGTAGTGGTGGATGTGTGCATTAGGAAATGGATAAAAAATAGGAAAGAAATTAGGTGTCTAAGAATTAGGCGGGAAACCTAAAAGGAAAAAATGCTAGCTTAATTTAGAAATAGGTTGATAATAGAAGGAAATTAGATTTTATATGGAAAGATTAATGATATTTGATGGTGCTCGATCTGCTTGGAGAGCTTCGAGTAGGAGTAGTGAGCGGCTTGAACCCTGCAATGAGAGGATGTCAGAAAGGCTGGGTTGTGAGCCTAGGCGAGGAGGCTCCGACAGTCAAGTTAGTGCCTAGCTGGATAGGCTGAAGGATAGTTCCAAGCAGAGAGAGCAAAGAGAGCTAGAACTGCTAGAATACCTTATCGGAGAGCATACCCCATGAAGGTGAAGGCACCCCCCTTTTATAGAGTTGGGGGATGATCAAGGCGCTTCCGAGATTCTCGGAAGTAATGGATCTTGGTGTGTGGATTCTTAGGGGCTCATGGGAGCGTTTTCCAAATGAGTCGCTTGTCGTTTCCGTCGGTTGCTCGACATGTTCCCGAGGATCTTGGAGACGTTAACTGCAGACGCGTCCCCCATGCTGACGTGGCAGGTCAGAGTCATTCTACCGAAATGTCAATTTGTGCCTAGGTCGCCTGATATCTCGAGGAGCTCGGGGTGGAACTGATGTCTTGGGCGGCTTTGATTTGATCGTTGTGGATGATAAATCGATGGACAGGGACCCGTCTTGATGGCAGATGCTTTCTGAGGCTGCTCATTCAAGTCTCGTGGTCTCTAAGGTGATGTGGCACCAGGTGGCCGATGTGTCGATTTCACTCATCATCAATTGCCCCCACTCTCAAGCTCGAGGTGGAAAAGTTTGGGCGAAGGGAGTAGGTCGATGACGAGGGCTTCTGGTTACTTGCTTTCTTCAGGTTGGAGCCGAGGTCAAGCGAGTCGTGGTTCAAACGGTGTCTCTTGAGTGGAAGCTTGCAAAGGGTCGTGTACGTATATGCGCGGACGTGACGCCTCATTAGGCTACTACAGATGCCAGTAATTTATTATATCTGGTTTGGGTTCTCGAAAACTGAAATGCCTCGTCGATTTGAACCGTTGGATGAAGTTGATCACAGTCATTGAGGACCGGGGCCCTTATAAATAGTTGGCCTTTGGGGGGTCCATCCTTTGTCTTTAAGCGAGAGCTGAGTGACAGAGAACTCGGTCGCATTGGTTTGGTCGGTGTCACCTTGCGGTATCAGTCATCCTTGTAAACTTTCGGTAAGTTCTTCCTCTTCTTGTCTTTTCTTCATGTCTGGTAGTGAGTCTGAGGGGGGAGGACGCCGTGCCTCTCATGCCAAGGAGGGGTCCTCGGCCCAAGAGAGACGAGGTTCCCATAAGAGGGCCTCCACCTGTTGGAAAACGTGGGGTTACTGGTTCAGATCTGAAAATAGAATTGTATATATTCCTAGGATTGTGGAAGGATTGATTTAGAAAGTTTTTTCTTTCTATTTTTGTACTTTCTATTTTCTCTTCTTTCTATTTTTTCTTCTTTCTATTTTCTTTTCTTTCTATTTTTCTTTCTTTCTATTTATTGCAGCAGCTTACTGTATAAATATGCCCATTGGCAATAGAATGAAACATATCAGTATTCTACCATTCCAAAACATGGTATCAGAGCTCTAGGTTTGTCAACCTTGAGTTTTTTTTTTCGGCCTTCATTGCCAGTTTTTTGTATTTTTCTCTTCTGGCCTTCAGTGTTGATCTGTAACCAGAAGTGTTCCTTTATTCTCCTTTCCTGCTGGCCTTATTTTTCCTCCATTAACAATGTCCGACATGACTGCAACAAGTGCTCCCGTTCAAACCGTTGAAGGAGCAACAAATTCTCATCCTCACACTGGTGATTTGCAGAATATTCAGGCAACATATAGACTGAATGGCCAGAATTACTTGAAGTGGTCACAACTAGTGCATACCTATTTGAAGGGAAAAGGAAAAATTAGTCACCTCCTTGGAACAGGACCAAGGTTGGGTGAGCCAAATTTTGATGCTTTGGACGAAGAGGACTCCATGATTATGTCATGGTTGTGGAGTTCAATGACACCCGAGATTAGTGATACTTGTATGTTTCTTCCCTCTGCAAAGGCTATTTGGGATGCTGTCCGACAAATCTATTCCAAAGCCCATGACGCTGCTTGTGTCTATGAGGTCAAAGTGAAGACTGTGGCGGCCAAACAAGGGAGCAGGAGTGTTACAGAGTATGCAAATCTGCTGCAAAATTTATGGCATGAGCTTGATCATTATCGGGTTCTTGAGACAAAGTGTGCAGATGATGCTGTGATTTTGAAGAATTTTATTGAAAGAGATAGGGTGTATGATTTTTTGGTCGGACTGAATGCTGAATTTGATCAGGTTCGAATACAAATTCTTGGCAAAGAAGAAGTGCCTCCATTGAATGAAGTCATAGCCCTTGTCAGAGCTAAGGAAAGCCACCGTGGAATCATGCTTGAGCCTAAAGATCTCGAAGGCTCAGCCATGGTGGCAAGGGGAGGAAGTTACAGTGGTTCAAAGGGTGAGAACAATCACAACTTGGCTCGTGACACAACCACCCGTGACTCTAACGATAACCTCTGGTGCACCTATTGCAAGAAGCCCAGACACACGAAAGATCGGTGCTGGAAACTTCATGGGAAACCTCCCACATCCAGCAAGGAATGGGAAAATCGAGGAGTTTCAAAAGGAGTTCAACAGGCCCATAATGTCTCCACAACCCCGCAGCAAGAACACTCAAGTCAAGGACCATTTAATGATGAAGAAATTGAAAGGCTAAGGTGCTTCCTGAAATCCTTGAAACCAGGAAGTGGTTATTACCTCTCTTGCTCTCTCAGGTGAGTCTTTATCTCTAGGATTACATGCCTCGGCTAGTGTTTTTCCATGGATTCTTGATTCTGGAGCTACTGACCACATGACACCCTCTTCACTACATTTTCTCACCTATACACCCTGTCCTAGTAATAGAAAATTTTCTGTTGCTGATGGTTCTTTCACCACAGTGGCAGGGATTGGGAATATTCAAATTACTCCATCCCTATTACTTAAAAATGTGCTTCATGTTCCTAAGTTATCCACTAGCCTTATCTCTATACATAAACTCACCCAGGATGTGAACTGCAATGTTGTGTTCTTCCCTTCTTACTGTGTATTTCAGGACCAGGTTTCGGGGAAGAAGATTGGACTTGCTAAAGAAAGAGATGGACTCTACTACCTTGAAGCAACCAGCAAATCATCTCACACTGTTATGCATGTCACACACGAGTCATTCTTATCTACCTCCAATAAAGATTTAATTTGGCGTCATCATTTCCGTTTTGGTCATCCTTCATTTCCTATTTTAAAAACAATGCTTCCTTCCTTGTTTAAAGGAATTGATGTTGAAACCTTTCATTGTGATGTTTGTGAACTTGCTAAGCACAAAAGGGTTTCTTTCCCAATCAGCAATAAAAGATCTTCAACTCCTTTTTATTTGATTCATTCGGATATATGGGGCCCTTCTCAAATTCCCAACATTACTAGTTCCAGATGGTTCGTCACCTTTATTGATGATTGCACTAGGGTCACATGGATTTTTCTTCTCAAGTCTAAATTTGATGTGGGTACGATTCTTCCCAACTTTCATAACACGGTCCAAACTCAGTTTGGTGTGAGAATTAAAAGGTTTTGATTTGATAATGCTACAGATTATTTTAATCAGAATTTGTCCCCATTTTTTCAGAAAGAAGGCATTGTGCATGAATCCTCCTGTGTTAACACTCCCCAACAGAATGGGGTAGCTGAGAGAAAAAATGGCCATCTTTTGCAAACCACCCGAGCCTTTCTCTTTCAAAATCAGGTACCAAAACAATATTGGGGGGAAGCTGTCCTTACTGCTGCCTACACCATAAATAGACTACCATCTAAAGTCCTTGACAACTGAAGCCCAATACAAGTCATTTCTCAATTTTACCCTGATATTCGAGCCTCAAATAATCTCACACCAAGAATTTTTGGCTGCACTGCCTTTGTTCATGTCCATAATAAGGGAAAATTAGACCCACGAGCAATCAGGTGTGTCTTCTTGGGATATTCCCCAACTCAGAAAGGTTATAAATGTTATCATCCAGCTACCAGAAAATTCTACACCTCCATCGATGTCACATTTGAGGAAGGAAAATCTTTTTTCACTCAACCTTATCTTTGGGGGGAGCCCTCATTAATGGAAGATAATGCCGAGGAGGGGTCCTTGGCCCAAGAGAGACGAGGTTCCCATAAGAGGGCCTCCACCTCTCGACGTTCACCCAAAAAATTCGAGTTCGGCCTGACCGATCTCACTTTCGAGGAGGTCGGGTCCTTCATAAGTCAGTACAAGATCTCGGGGCACTTGGAACGTATCCTTCCTGTCGGCAAAGGCGGAACTGACTAGGCGGTTTTCTGAGCAAGAAAACCAAGGTAATGGAAGACATCACATTTTCTCTTGGTCTCTAACCCTGTGTACTTAGATTTTTCGATATATTGTTATTAAATTTACATTGCATATATTCTATTTTAATCCTACTTATTTTTAAACCTTTTGTTTCTTAGGTTTTTGTCCATTAATCTAATTTTTCATTCAATCATTCTTTAGTTTTATTAATTAAGTATATAATATATTATGTCATGTATGTATCGCTAGGACCAAGCACACATTTTGTACTATTTTGTACATAGTACTATTTGTACTATGATGATTAGTTTCTTCCATGAGATTGCATGAATTATAAACAAACAAATTGGAGCCTACATGCTTGAATTAACACTAAGTGACAGTAGGTACTTTTATCGCTTTAGGAATTTTTTTTCAACTTTACTATACCACAACCATAATTTTCCTCTTTTCAATTCCAGATTTTCACCAAAGAAAGATATGGAAGATTGTAAATGTGTAACTCAGGAAAAGTGCCTGTAAAATTCAAGATGTAGTTTATCATTCATAAGATGCAAAATTGAACAATGATGTTTTGAGCACTAAGACATATGAAAAGTGTACGTGCTCATCTTTTTTCTTGATGAGTAACATGATGATTTATATGAGTTGAAAGATGTGAATAAGGAAGATTACAATCTGGAATATACAAAAAAAGGGAGAACCATAATTTTGGCAATACTGTATCCATTTTCTTGGTCTCCGTATTCATGTCTATGCCTGTTCTAGATGCTACATGGATATTTGTTGCATTATGTTGCATTCCAACCTTTTCTCACCATTTTCCAAATTTCAAAGCATGTGTAGAAAATCTTGAAGATCCCTCGCTAATCTTTATTTTCTTCTTATGCTCTCAGCTTTTTAGCAACTTGGTGGGAACAGAAGACTCCAAAAGTATTGACCATTATAAGAAGTACCGTCCAAATGAAAAATGGTCATGGTTTCAGGGATGCTGCATTTATTTCATTCCTTTGATAGGGTCCATGTAAGTTTTTGAGAATGCATTACTTCCTGGTTCTCCATTTCTAGGTCCAGTTTCGTTGTAGGATGTAATCTATTCCGTAAAATTTTATTTCCTTACTTGCACTTAATATGAATTACTTGGTCCTTGAAGAAATATGAATTGGAAAGTTCTATTTGAGATTTCGCTGAGGAGGATGAGTCTTGAAGTTTCTATGCATGGGGGTAAAGTCAGTTGTGACATTTTTCATGCTACTCACTTGGTGGTCTTGTCAGCACCAGGATCTAATGTGGACTTTGGCACTTTACTTGAAAGGTAAATTGTTATGCTGGTTCAAGGTATAATGTTATGTCCAATCAGGAAGTGGCACTATTTTCCTGTTTCTGAGATCAATGGCTGCAAATGTTGATCGGGTCATTGATTTGAAGGAACACTTCTTGGTTGCTCCACAACCCTATGCCACACTTCTGATGATTTTCTTGCAAATGGAAATTAGATATTTGTATTTTTTGTGGTCTTTTAGTTATCATTATGTTCCTTTCTCACATCTAAGTAAACAAGCATATCATTAACATGTATTTCTCATGCAGCTAATCATATATGCTTTCCGATACAGTTTCTCAGCAGCAGACAAACATTTTCTATACAACAAAAAGCTGCATATTTTAGGGTATCAGTGGTTAGAGGATTCCTTGGAAATGGGCCAAAAGTTGCAAGAGGGGAAATATGGTCTGAGGCCTGATAGCTTGGAGGATTTACCTATTGAACAAAGGTATCCAAACTTGATATTTATATTATTGAAGTATGATTCATGCCATCGGTTGTCTATTTTATGTATGGTCTTTTGGAAATTGCAATCTGGTTTTTATCATGATTAATTTCCAATCGTGAACAAAATAGAGGGTAATGAACAATGTGAGATGAAAACATCTGGGTATTGGATGCTTGTAATTGTTTAGTCAGGTTATCTTTTTTGTAATAGATCTCATACTATTGGATAATGGATCCTTTCTCATACATGTATTCTCCCCTATCCTAGTATAGGTAAAATCACTATTCACAGTACTTGGATAGATGATCTTAATATCTTTCTTTCTAAACACTGATACCTTTACAGGATAAGTGACATAGAGGAAAACCAGAATGGACATCCCGAGAAGGATGACAAAGGAAGTACTAATGGACCTGCTGTAGAACACCTGAGAGTCTCAGAATCCCCTGAGAAGGGTGCCAAAAGGAAGAGAGGCAGACCTGCTTTGACCAAAGCAAAAGGAGCAAGAAAAGGTTTCAGTCAAACTCGAAGATCACGAGCAAGACTTGGAAACAGACCTGCAAAAATAGATGAGAATGAATCCGGCAGCAATGATTCCTGTGATGAAACCAAAAAACATGAACACTTTGTAACAAGTGAAGGGTCCAAGGGAACTGATGGAATGGACGCAATGAAAAATGGGACATCCCAGGAGAATGAAAGCCCAGAAGTCTTGGATAGATCACTAGGAATCAACCCTACCAAATGGGAGGCCACTGAAGATGAAAACCCAGAGTGGTTTCCTAAGGACCAAAGAACTGAATTGGATGGTGGAATTTACACCAGAGACTCTGAAAATGCTCAAGGATCTGGGAATGCTTACAAAGAAAAGAAAGATAACTTGGAAAAGCTGGAAATGATGGTAGATCCGGTTCAAGCCATGTTACTAGATATGATACCAAGCTTGGGGGTGAATAAAATTGAAACTGCAGATTCTGTTATTGAAATTAAGAAACCATTGGAAGATCCTGATGCAGAGCCAGTAAAGAAGAAAAAGAAAGTCAGCTACAAGGATGTTGCTGGTGAGTTGCTGAAGGATTGGTAAAATGTTATAATTCACTTAAATTAAAAATTGTATTATAACTAGGCTGGGATTAGCTTGTACATCGTTTGTTTTTCTTTTTTAATCAGTGGTTAAAGATTTAGTTAATATTGGCCTTCTGTGCTCCATTACATGCTTATCCATTTCTAGACCAAGATTTATTGTTTGACCTAGGCAATGTTTTGGTTTGATAGAAAATAAGAGAAAACAGAAAGTAGAGAGAAATTTCTTAACAAATTTCATGAAATTCCTTAGGCTGTGTTTGGTTGCAGTGCAAATTCATTTGCACTGATGCAAAACTATGCTAATGCAAATGATTTGGGTGCAAGTTTTGATTTATTTTTGTTTCAAATTCCACCTTACTTTTGCAATAAAACTAAAGTAAAATAAGACTCAATGTAGAATAAAGTAAAATCCAAAACAAATTTAAACCACAATTTGCATTTTTTTCATTTGCACTCCCATACATTTGTACTAGTGCAAATAAAATTACACTGCAACCAAACACGGCCTTAAGAATTTTCCCTCAAACCGTATTTTCTATCAAGCCAAACACGGCTTTCATGGAGTTTGAAGTCCTAAATTCAATCTAAATCTAAGCTTGACGAACTGGGAAATGGAAATACATGAATATATATATATATATATATATATATATATATATATATATATATATATACTGGTGTGGCCCATCTATAATGGCCCGAGGTATCTCGTATCTGATGCTATTTACATTGCAAACTTGCAATAAAAAGCGAATCACGTTAAGCGACCGAAATGGGCATATAAACTTTGAGAACTCATCCTTGATCCTTCAATCTTACACCAAATAATAAGCTTTGTTTTCCAAAATTTCCCAGCGTACATAGAAAGCAAACAAAATTGTTTAGGGAAATGGGCCTTCTGTCAAAGTTGCTCGTAATATTCAACAAATAAAACATGTACTGTCTTGGGACTACACTGGCAAGGCCCAATCTAAAATTCAACCGGTTGGAGGTGATCTGATTTTGATCCATTGTAAGGTTCAAAGTATCAGTACTCACAATACACAATCGTGAGTTTTTTGTGACTTTCACACAATACGTATCCTGAACCTTGGATATTATCAGATTTAATTTTATTTAAACTTGATAAAGTTGGCTTGAATCTGTCTTTTTACTAAAGGATCAGTTTGGAATATGTGCAGTGCAAAGCCTTGTATTTTGTATTTTTAAACCTATATTTGCACTGTATGTATTTGTATTTGTATTCTTTCAAAATGAGCCAAAGAGTCGTAGGTTCAAGTTTCAATCAAGTTCTCAATTCATTTTATTCATGTATACAATACCACAACTATTTTTAATTCATTTGATTAATAATTATAATATTTTGATCATTTTGAGTTTAATGATCTGAATATAACCAAATCAAATTTGGTTCTACCAGTCCAATTCAATTCAATGTGCTGGCAGTTTTAATCTAATCAAATAGTACAATACTTGAATTAGTTTCAAACTTTCTATTTTTGAAGTGGGATGTTTATGAATCCCCATGAATGGTATCAAACCTTAATCCATGATATTTATCCTACCAAAAAAATCCATGATATTATATGAGATTCCTCTTTCTTATTCTGGTTTTGATGATCCTACGTGATAAAATAAAACACTGAAAGATTCCAGAAATACTTTGGTCATGAAACAATGCCACCCATTGGCATCTTGGGTTGATTGCTACATTCTTAAGTTTTTTTTTTTATAATTTTATTTGTCTGTTTTATCCACCAAACGATAAGACAAACATTTCAGTTCAGCCACTTGAGCTATTACTTATTACAGTTTTAGGATAGAATTCCTTTTAAAAATGGGGCGGTTTACTGGGAAAAAAAAAACAAAGAAGGATTACTCGTTCCTCATTCTTAAATTAGATTTATTTTCAATTTTGAAGTTGTATTCAATCAATCAGTCTGAATTGGATCGGTTGGTTCTGTAGCCTGATTAATTCTTAACCATTTGCTGTTATGCTTCCACATCATTGATCACCAAGGCCCTGGAGCAATGTCTCTACTAAGGGTATAACCATTAGAATTCTATTATCATTATCTTCAACCAATTGTTGGATTGTGTCTAATAAGTCAATACCCTCAACGTAACTCTGCAAAGACAATAGAAAATATAAAATGAGAAACTTCTGTTTCATAAATCTCAATGTTTGGCTGTTTATTTTCTTGTTTGAATGGTCATTTTATTTTATTTTTTTGTTTCTTTTTTGTGTAATCTTTTATTTGAATAGTTGTTGGTTTACTGTTAGCATTCTGTTAGCTACTTATTATTATTATGCTATTAGCATCCTTTTTGTTTATTACTAGTAAGTGTGCATGTGTTTTGCATGTGGCAATTTTTTATGATGATGGTGGTAAATAAAATACTTCTAAAATCTTATACAATTTTTTTATATTATATGTCTATAAAAACTATTCCTATTTGTCACATTATTTTTGTTTAATATGATAAATATACATTATTAGAGATGTGCCCAAAATGTTTTTACATTTTTTTGGGGAAATTCCCGATTAGTACCTTGTACTTTGGCCCTAGTGCCACTTTGGTTCCTGAACTTTAAAACAAGACAATCAGTACCCAAACTTTCAAAACGTGCCAATCTAGTACCTATTGTTAACCAACCATTAAGTAGCATTTGAAAAGATATAATGCCCTTTGAGTGTCATCTAATTCTCTTTATCTACCATCCAAACTTTGACAAAAAATGAACAGTCCCAAATCCTTGCCTCTTTTATTCAAGAAAGTTGGGGTCATGTCTCAATGGACATTATGGTGACCCCAACTTCCTTGAATAGAAGAGGCAAGGATTTGGGACTGTTCATTTTTTATCAATGTTTGGATGATTGATAAAGAAAATTAGATGCCACTCGAAGAACATTTGTGTCTTTTCAGATGCTCGGCTAGTTAACGATTGGTACCAAATTGGCATGTTTTGAAAGTCCAGGTACTGAATTGCTGTATTTTAAAGTTCGGGGACCAAAGTGGCACTAGGACCAAAGTACAGGATACTAATCGGGAAATTTCCCTTTTTGTATTTTTTATACTTTTGTGTGCTTTCATCGTTTATTATTATTATTATTATTATTACTATTATTTATGTATTTATTTAATTGTGACATTGCTTTAACACATTTAATCCAAAAGGTTAAATTGTTGATTGCCATTAAACAGTAAAACAAACCCATTTTGGGTTGGTTTTAAATTTGTATTTGTTTCTATCGTCAATAAAAATGACTTTTTTGTCACACATACTTTTTAATATGGTTAATTAATATAGGATTCAATGAAAGAATGAAGTTAATGCCCTAAACATAAGATTTAATGAGAGGAAATAGAATTAGTAGAAACGTAGTAGTTCAAATTACATTTTGTGCCCTCACAATTAGAGTGATCGAATTCAAACATAAGAGTATTTTAGTCAAACATAGGAGTATTCTAGTCAAGAATAGGATTCAATGAATGCTAATGGAAGTTAATATCTTAAATACATATATGACTTAATTCTCATAAAATTTTTATCATATTTTAAGTTTAATTTTAAAATTTGATAGATAATAAATACGATGATATTAGTTAAAAATTTTAATTTATTAACATATAAATGATTTAGTATATTTTTCTATCATTTTTATTAAAGTTATGTTACCAAAATTTAAATTTTAAGTTACTATTTAAATAAATAAATATAGTTTTCAGTATACTTGGGCCTATCAGGTCTATTAACTGGGACAATTCTAGGTCTATGATTTTGTCTCAATTAATAATCGATTTAGGATGGGATCTACCTGGACCCAACCTAGACCCAACTCATTGATAGCCCTAAGAAGTATGATAATAAGGACAGGTTATGATGTACTCATTGTCGGCGTTTTAAATGCACATGATACTTGTTGGGATCTCATTAGGAAGTTGAAATGGGCAATAAAAAGCCAAGAACAAAATAATAAGAGGTAGGTCCAGAAGAAGTTTAATGCAACTAATATAGCAGCTCAAGACAATTAAACCAATGGTGTGCCTTTATATTGGTTTTGACCCCAAGGAGGATAGTATTTATGCCTTCAATGATCATGTACAATCATATGGTAGGGCCTTACGTCAAATGGGCAGTAAAGCTAGTGGTACCCCCTCTACTTCATCTGCGTCCACATCAAGTATTGTTGTCTTTGCCTCCCATGTATTTGCTACCATTGGTTCCCCCTAGATTATTGATTCATGGGCTTCCAACTACATGACCGGTAAGCCTAATCTTTTCCAAATATAACCTTTTGTCTAGGAGGGATAAAGTGAGGCTTGTAAATGGATCTTTCTCTTCCATTGTAGGTCAATAATCAATATATCTTCCCCATAGCCTTACCCTTGCTAATGTGTTATATGTACCTAAAGTTCCTCTTAATTTTATTTCTATTAGTAGTACCACAAATTCCTTGAATTGTAGTGTAACATTTTTTCATGGATCTTGTATTTTTGAAGATTTAACCTCTAAGAGGATGATTGGTAGATGAAGCATGGTAAATACCCTCTATATTCTTGAAAACAAGGCTGATTTCTCAACATCAACCTCATAGTTGCATAGTCAATTGAGTCAATCAAATTAAAGTCAGATGTTTTTATGTCATAATCGTCTATTCCATGTGTCTTTTAAATTATTGAAGTATTTTTTTTCTTCTTTTATTCAAGTCATGTCTGGTGTTAAATTTTCAATGCCAAACGTATTGGTTAAGCAAACAATTTAAGTAATAAAAAATCGAATTTCCCTTTTCGTATGATGCATTTATATGTTTGAGAACCAACTAGTAGAATATTAGAGGGTAGTTATAGGTACTTTATTATACTGATTGATAATCATTCCCACTATATGTGGATATTTTCCATGCACTAAAGACAAAGTTCCAAAAATTATAAAGGATTTTTAGTGGATGTTGTTTAATCAAGTTCATGTTGAGATTCAATTATTCTAGTAAGATAATGTAAAAGAATACTTCCACGGTGACCTAAATGAGTTTTTATGGATCATCCATTATAGTTCATGTGCAAAAACATCACAACAAAACGATGTTGCAAAAAGAGAAAATAATCACCTCCTTGAACTAGAATGTGGGATGATGTTGCACATGAATGTACCTAAACATTTTTTGATGGATGTTGGGATTGTTGTAGGCCCCCAGCATCTATTGTTCCCTATATCCCTTTTATTCTCCATTCGTATGAAAATTTTTGGTTGTCAACCTTTTGTTCATGACTTATCTTCTTTCTATGGTAAGTTGGACCTTGGTTTATTCCATGTATATTCTTTGGGTGCCCCTCTTCTCAAAAGGGTTATTAGTGTTTTGATCCCATCAATCATAAGTACTTCATTTCTTGGACATTTTGTTTTTCTTTGTGTTTGAACCTTTCTACCTTGCTTCTCCTGGGGGGAGTTGTATGGAGGAGGAGGAGGAGAAGTAAGCTCATTAGGTCCATCTTCCTTCCATTCCAAATCCTGTTCCTTTCCATGTCTTCTTGTGTAAAAATCATAGAAATCAATATTGTTATAAATATTTGGAGTTACTAGATACTAAGCAACTAACCCAAGAGTTCCCCATTGATTCCTCTGTTCTCATTTTAGTTGATGACCGTGTGGATGACCTAAACATTCCCATTTCCCAAAGAAAGGGTGTTAAGTCACACACTCTTAAACATTCCATTGCCCATTATGGGGTGTACTCAAGTATATATATGGTGTTGACTATGACAAGACATTTCCTTGGTAATAAAGATGAATTATATTTGGGTCCTTTTATCATTAGTTGCCAATCTAGATTGGGAGTTGCACCAATTTGATGTAAACAATGCTTTCTTGGATAGTGATCTAGAAGAGAAAGTATATATGGTTTAACCACCAGGTTTCTATGCCAAAGGTAATAAAAATAAGGTGTATACATTGAAGAAGTCCCTTATGCAGTTCAACAAGTAAAATTCAAACAATGCTTGTTTGATCACACTTTTATTGTCAAGAGATGTGAGGGATAGGTTGTAGTGTTGATAATATATGTAGATGACATCGATCATCACAAGTAACTAGGGCTCTTTTATTTTTATTAGAATGTGCTACTAGAGGCATTATTGTAATTCCCCTTTTATTTTTGTTACCCTATTATAAATAAAGGAAAGGGAGCTGCCTGTTGCCTATTCTTTTGGCTCCCCAAACACTTTCTTTTCTTCTCTCTTCCTCCTCTCTTCTCCTTCTCTTATTTTTGTGTTGTTTCTTGGGTGACAATAAGATTAACACAGTTAGAAATCAGAACCCATTTGCACAGTTATGCCAAGTTTATCCCAGTTCAAAGTATTGATATCCACATGAGACATATCCATGATTCGAGCAAGGTTTAGCTGAACGCTTTAGCTATTCAGCAGGCTGTGGAACCAATGATAATATACATGGGGCCCGTATATTTTACAGTGGGGACCATGAATTTATTACTGGCGTGAAACCTCATCATTGATTCGACAGCCTGCTGAACAACTAAAACGTTAAGCTAATCTGAATTCCCATGATTTAGGTCCATATTTAATGCATTAATTAAGCTAAACATGCCCACTACTCTTATCAAGACTTTTCTGAATTCAAATTCTTATCTCTAACAACCTATTTAAAGCATCAATTAATCTACACATGATAACTATTGCTAAAATTCTCTTACCTTATTTAAGACTGGCTATGTATAAAATTGTATTTTATTATGAGTCAAAACCAGGTTGCCTATATCACAGCTAAACTCCTCGTCACTGCATTATACAACCACACGCAGTATGTTAAAATGAAATGGGCTTTTAGTTTTGAGGTTCATCGAATGTATATTGTTATTCTTCTACTATTTCCCAAGGGTAATTCAAACTTCAAATCTCATATAAATTTATATATTAAATTGTGTTTCTCATGAGTACATACTTATGCCTTGTTCGCTTTTCGATAAGTCACCTAGGTAAATGCACTTACCTGGGTAAGTGTTTCCCAGGAAAGACTTACTCGGGTAAGTGCATTTACCCATGTTCTTTTGTTTCCCATGTGAATAAGGCAATGACAATCTTAGCCATAAAAATTTCATTATTAAAAGGAGATTTTTTGTCCCATCCAAGTATTAGCAATTTTTTTCCCTAGATGGGAAAGTTAATTTACCCACCTAGGAGATGGGTATCAAGAAAATAAACTTTCACTGGTCCCCACATAAATCTGAAAAATGAACATAGGTTTCTTGGTCAATGGAAATCAAAATTCCATTGACCAACTTCCCCCCTCTCAAAATCCAAAAAAAGAACGCCCCCTTAAGGTAACTTGGATATTAAAATTAATATCGTTAATGGAATCTTTGTGTGTTTACCTAGTATATTCACTTACTTGATAATTCCACTATATTTCTGATATTTTCTTTTGATTGATACATGTGATGCTGCTATGGCACCCTCATGGGTCGGGTGCTATACAGTTTAGTTGCAGTAGAGTACACATGCAACCTAATTGGCATTCACTATATGGAGAGTCTATACTTCTGAGTCCAGATCTCTTGCTGCCAACAAAATACGTTCCAACACCCTACTAACATGACCTAACACCACACATTTAATACATGGAGGGTCCCCCTTATATAGTGGGTCCCAATTTCATGATGAGATCTATGGTGTTAAATCGAGTCCGGACCTGCTCCTCATCACAGAAAACTCCTCACACCAACCTCAGAGCATGTACCAACTGCACATTAGGAACATCTCCCATATTCCTATGTTATTATTCATGGGAGATATTCCCAATACACGGTGGGATGTGGCTGTGAGGTCAATTTGAGGAATGCTCTAAGAGGAGTAGATCCCAATTCTCTCAGATCATGTTGGTAGGGTGTTGAATGTATTTTGTTGGTAGGATATCATGAATCATGATACTGAATGACCATCTAAACTACTGAATATATTATGGCTGAGTTCTAATCCTTTGGCTTCTGGACTTTATACCTTTTGGAATGTTTCTTAGGCTTGGTTTGGAAGGAGTACAAATACAAATATGTACGGTGCAAATACATGTAAAACAATACAAAATACAAGGTTTTGCACTTTATATATTTGTATTTGTGCTCCTTCCAAACTAATTAAGCATCAGGATCAGTTTGAAAAGAGTATAAATACAAATATATACAATACAAATATATATAATACAAAATACAAGGTTTTGCACTCTACATATTTGCATTTGTACTGTGCTTGGTTGCAGTGCAAATTCATTTACACTGATGCAAAACTATAGTAGTGCAAATGATTTGTGTGCAAGTTTTGATTTATTTTTGTTTCAAATTTTATCTTACTTTATTTATTTGCAATAAAAATGAAGTAAAATAAGATCCAAAGTAGAATAAAGTAAAATCCCAAACAAAAATAAACTAAAGTTTGCATTTTTTTTTTCATTTGCACTCCCATACATTTGTTCTAGTGCAAATAAAATTGTGGATTGCATATGCATTGTCATTAATGTAACGTAATACCTATATATAACTCGTCATCAAGAACTCAAATGGATTGACTTGAACTCGTTGGCCCTATCTTGTAACATGAAAGATAGACAAGGACTCTTTGCATTGGGTCCATATATGAATGCGGAGTTTCAATTTTGTATTTTCTATCATTCTATGTGGACTTATTAGTAATGTGATGGCACATGCCCTACAGCAGTGCACAGTTCTTGCGTGGGTTAGAACTAGGGAAGGTTGACAATGATATAACGAGATGTTGACACTAGCTAGCTAGTATTAATAATTCTTATCAAGTTTATCTATGTTGGCATGGGTATTAATTATTCCATCATTCCTAATCACTCTAATACTATTATTATTATTATTATTAAAAAAAAAAGAAAAAAAAAACTCTACTCCAAAGCCCTAAACCTCTATACCATTTTGGGAAGGCTGAAGTGCAGCGGTTTCTGACTTTCCAAGGTAAATTCCATATGGACAACCTTTGGGCTCAGTTTGGAAGAAGTACAAATACAAATATGTACAATGCAAATACATACAAAATGTAAGATTTTGCACTATACATATTTATATTTGTATTCCTCCCAAACTGAGCCTCGGTAAAAAGTCAAAGTCCAAACGGCTTCTCAGGCCATTTTGAAGGGTTGTTTGCTGTAACCTCTTTAAATAATACGTCTGTTTGGGAGGGTTGAAGTATAACAGCTTCTGGCTTTTCAGGGTAGACCCCAAATGAACACTATAAGTTATGAATTCGGAGAGTCCAAATCAACTGTCCATCAATCATTTTAAGGGTTGTCTGCATCAGTCTATTTAAATAACTTATCTAGAGAGTTTGGATGTGGCTGAACCAACTTAGCTGAATCTTCAGTTCAGCCCTCTCAAAATACACCATAGCTGAATCTTCACATCAACCCTCCCAAACTGCCCTGAGAAGCCATCTTCAGCCCATGATAAACTCGATTCAAGCAATATACTTGGATGATTGCTGTAAGACCTCCAACACCATGTGGTCCTAGATTTCCCTTGGGCACTCCAACTGTATCTTAATTCTTTATGGCCTTGGCAAATGGCTTCACATCAATGCCACTTGCTTTCTAGTTCAATAGAGGTGATCCATTTGGTCATACATCAGCTTCTCTGAATGTATATGATGTTTCATTCCAATCCGTCTCTCTAGTGGAAAATATTTTATTCTGTAAAATTTCAGTTATACTTTTGTCCATTTTGCTATCAAAGTTTTATTTTCTTCCCTTTTTAAATGAAAACAAGTACATCCTTGGATCGACTTGGACTGAGAATTTGTTGAGTTATGAAAGGATCTGTAGCCCTAATTCAGTGGAAAAACTTGAAAATTGGGTTTCTGAATTGCACCTCTATTGCGAATTTCTTGTGTTAATAGAGCTGTTATTAAGGTTCCATTTCTTTGCAGTCCAATTTCATTTGCAACGGTACAAATTAATGTATGGAAGTGTAAATCAAGACGGTGTTTTGTATGGTTTCTGTTTATTTGATAAACGGTGTCATGTCATCACCAAATCAGCATTTATCTTATCATGTCAATTTGTTTTCATAAGTATTGATAAACATTGGTCTTGATTTATGTCCACGTCAACAATTGAGGGAAGTTTCATTTTAACGCTTCTCCCAACGGTTAATCAGTTACTTTATAGTTTATTAAGGGAATGTCAGTTTCTCAATGAATTGAGGGACCCAAGTTTTTCAAAGTTACCTCATCTGCCAGATAAAGATTGTTTTTGGACAGCTTAAATCATTACAAAAAGAGTCCATTCCCATCTTAAGAGGGTTAGACTAGATATAATCTTAAGTTTTAGAATTTTTTTGCATAAATCTTCAATCTTGAATCTGCATTTCCGGCTTACTAATCTAAAATTTTACCATTACATCAAGTATATATATGACAGAAATGCACATACTGATATGGATGAATGGAAAAATCAAAAAGGATAAAATCAAATTTTTGAATGAATCTCAGAGTAACTTTAATAGTAATAAAATCAGAGAAAGTAAACATAGATGGTTTAGTTATGTGCAAAGAAGACCATTAACAACACCTGTACCTATAAGAAAAAGTGATTTATTACAAATTGAAGGGATTAGAAGGACTAACGAAAAACAAAAAGGAGATGGTTAGAAATAGTAATAAATGATTTCAAGCGCCAATCATTTAACAATAGATATGGCACTAATCAGAAGGGACTGATCAGATAAGGCTTGGATGATCATGATGAGATTCCCAAATTTCATTTAGAATTCTAATATATTTTTTTCCACTATCTAATATGATTAAATTGACTAAGGTGGTGTTTGGTAGTGTGTTCATCTCGTGGATGAACCATTTTGGTCCACACCACATGGTGAACTCACCGTTTTGTTGGTCATGGACGGGACTGGTCCACAATATATTGTGGACCGTCCCCACCCACAACCCTAAATCTCGGCCACACTTATATCTCATGATGTGGCTAGTCCACAACATTTCCACATTGTATTTTGATACATACATCTCTTCTATATACTTTTATTTCTTTTTAATTTTTAAATTTTAAAATAATAAATTTTTAATTTTAATTTTTTAATATTTTATAAAAAAAAATAATATTTTTAATGTTAATTCTAGCACAAGCCTGATAGGGCTCATTTTTCACTTTTTTTTTTAATTTATTTAAATAATATTATTTTAAAGTTTTTATCAACAAAATAATATTTTTAAATATTTAAATTATTTTTTATTTTTTAATTATTTTACTATCATTTTTATTAAAATTAATATTTATTTATTAATATTAATTTATCAATGCCTTTTTTCAATATATTTATCATATAAAATACAAAAATTAGACACTTGTAATCGATTGTGTAGATCATTCATAAAATGTATATGAGATACATGGAATCAAAAAGTGTGATGTGGATACACCTACAGAACGCTACTGTGGGTTTGGACTGGTCCAATCCACATTGTTTGTCCACAGTTTCAAAACAACTGTGGACTATAGTATGGTGTGGATTGGTCCCTGCCACAGGGTGTGGTGTGGACTAGTCCACATCCACCAATTTCTCATCCACACTACAGAACACCCCCTAAACTAGTAATGATTTCATCCAATCAAGTTGTTTTATAAATAATGGTTGAATTCTCCTTCTTTCACATTGCTTTTTGTCACAAGTCTCATCCATCACTAGTCCATTAATTTCAAAGTGCTCTTTCAGTGGATGGGTTTTAGTGGAAATGATCTCTGAGTCAAGAAAATGATTTGTTTGGATGTTTCTAAGAGTCAAAACAAATGCACATCTTTTTCCAACATCGGTATCCTTGTTTTTACTACTGTTTAGAACATAACCTAATTAAGTACTTGAAATCTATCGGCCCTAATCTGAATGGAAGCCCCATTTAAAAGTTGAAGATCGCCTACCAAACAAGAACTTGAATGCTTTGAATGATTGATAGCTTGTTTTGGACCGAGTTAGTTGATTGAATGGAATTTGCCTTAGGTTTGCCTTTCAAAAAAAAATCTGAAATAATTTGATTTTGATTTGTATATAATATGAGCCAAGTCGTCATCTGGATAAAATAATGTTTGACATATGTGCATGCATGTATATTAAATATTAAAGAAACTTAGCAACCTAATGGTCTTTGGGTGTCTAAAGCATTATTTTGTATTGACCATACAATTTAGAGGTAGACTTTATCTCGGGTTAGAGCAGACCCGTGATGCGTTTAGACAATTATTTTGATTGGTTCTAGTTTCCATTTGGGACGGCTTTCATGTGGTGGTTTGCAGATTCTGGCTTTATGAGGTGGTCCAATCAGGCAACCTGAAAGCAATAATGTTTGGTAAAAATCTCAAAAATCTTAAAATAGTCATCTTGCAGTTAAAGATATCGGGGTGTATCGGTAGCGTATCGATGGAAAAGATATGACAAAAAAAAAAATTAAAGGGGAAAACAAGTTTTTTTTCCCCGAAATAAGCCTTCTTTCACCCCCCAAATGACTCTAAAACTCCGAACTTCATTCCTAGAGTGTTAGATTTGCAAAAGTTTGCAAGAAACAAATGTCAATCATTAATTTTTAAAGATTTTTCAAATTTTGAAAAAATATGGCAAAAGTAGGTAAAATTTTTCAATCTTTTATAATATCTTGTGATTTCTTTTTTTTTCTTGAATGTTTAATCTTATGTTGATCTGCATTTCTTACATTCAAAATCACAATTTTTTGTGTGTTATTAGTAGAATTATGGAAATTTCATAAAGATATTTGGGGAAAATATAAATTAACAAAAAATTTGAAAATGTAATTTTTTTCTCTGTCTATAAAGACTAAATATGTTTTAGATCTATGGATTTATCTACCATATCCATAGAGCACTTGAAATTTCTTCTTTATTTATTTTTTATTTTTTATATTTCTAGAATTAAAAAATAAATAATAATTAATTATATTTTATCATTTGATCACAACAATTGAATATATTATAATTCTATGGATGATCTATCATATCCACAGACCAATTAAAATTTCTTCTTTAATAATTATTATTTTTATTTTTATATTTTTAGAATTAAAAAATAAATAAATAAATAATTATATTTTATCGCTTGATCACAATAATTGAATATATTATAATTCTATGGATGATCTATCATATCCACAAAGCAATTGAAATTTCTTCTTTAATAAATATTTTTTGAATATATTATATAATGTCTATTTCTTTTATAATTTTTGGAAATGAACAATAATAATAATTATTTAAATAATTATTAATTATATTTTCACATAGAAGTTGTGCCAATGCATGTTTTATGGTTGCATAAGGGAGTTGGTTTTTTCTCACCTCATTAGACATTAAAACTTAAGAATTATAATTTATAAATTATAGTTAAGCATAGGATTTTTATTGAAATTATAATTAGCTATAATATATTTCTTCATAAAACCATTAAAATATATTAATTTAATGTATATACACCATATTGAGGTCTTATATTTAGTGTTGTTGATGTATTTTTATGATTTATTAAAGTATTTATAATATTTCCAAGTGTATCTATGTGTATCTTAGTTTTTCTCCGATATACATACGTATTCAAAATCAAAACGTATCCTGATATATCTCTTAAAATTATTTTTCCGATACACTTAGCGTTACCCATACTTTGAACATTGGTTACACCTTTCTTTTGACTTGTAAGTGCCACACATTATAAAGAACTTGTTTGGTTGGATACATCAACTTTTAATAATAAGATATGACATTTTGCATTGGGTTTTGTGCATTAGGGTGGTGTTTTCTAGAAAAAGAAAAATAAGGTTTCATGCATCTAGGGGAGTTCCCATTTCAATTGTCCCATGTGATACCATGCCTTTTAAACTATGATAAAATGATGTGCCAAAACAACCTAGCTAATCTCTCTATCTCCAAATTCGAAGATCAAGATTATTTTCTTTTCGTTTTTAGGTTTCAGTTCAAGAGAAATTTCATATTCATAATTTAAGCTGAAACGATTAAGCTTTAAGCGTTATGGAAAAAACACCTTTTTTTTAATTTTTTAATGCACAGAAACATGGTTTTGAAAATTGGGACGGAAATGAAACCGCTTTGACCACCGGTTCTGGGGTCAAATGGTCTAAGCGTTCAGTCCAAAGCCCAATTAGATGGTTTTGGGGTCCAAAATCAGATCCGAAGTGATGTGTCCAAATGTTTTCTATAATTTTCTTTTGTATTTTTTTTATATATATGTGTGTTCTCATCTTTTCTAAATTTTTTATTATCATTTAATTGTGACAACAAATGGAATGACACATTTGCCCCAATAGGTTCAATTGTTGACTCACACCAAATAGAAAAACAATTCTATTTTTAAGTTAGTTTTAAATTTGTATTTAATTTCTATGTCACTAAAAATAATTTTTCTTCGTCATTTTTATTTTTCTTTAATATGGTTATTTAATATAGGATTCTATGAAACAATGAAAGTTAATACCCCAAACATAAGACTTAATGAGAGGAAATTGAATGAAAAGAAATATAATAATTCAAATTATAACCTTTGCCCTTATAGTTTAAAATGGATCAAATTCAAAAATAGGATTTAATGAATGTTAATGAGAGTTAATAACTTAAATATAAGAGTTAATGAGGGGGATTTGAATGAATAGAAAAATGTTCATTCAAATTACATTTCTATCCTTACCATTAGAGAGTGACTAAATTAAAAAATTAGGACTTTTAATAGTAGTAGTATAGTATATATAGATAAGCACTCCCAAACTTGGCATTTAGTGGTATTTGTTTGTTTTAAATTTACAATAAATAAATGAATTTATTGTGTATTGGATTTTGTGCCAATTCATTCATTGACCTTGTTTCCCCAGTTTTCAATGCTACAGTTTTGGATCGTTTGATTAATGCGGAGATGGTTGGACCATCTGGTCTGGTCAGACCGTATAACAGTTAGAGCAGTTGGATGTTCCGTTATACGGGATTCCAGCAAGCAACGAGACAGAGAGCCACAATTCAGCGACGCCCGCCGCCTAGGTGTCTAGGTGTGTAGGAGTAGGACATGTTGGGAGGAGACTTCGGAGTTTGGATCCAAGCTGTCTTGTCCTGGCCTCCTGGGTTGAGTTCCATTCGGTGTAGGGTCGGAGAGAGAGATGCACGCACCTGGCGTTGCTTATGACTCGGGTCAAGTCAAGGTTTTAAGAGGAAGAGGGTCTCGCCGTGTGAGGGGGGAAGAAATTTAGCACTAAAAGTGGTCGTGATTTTAAAAGTTATCTTCTCTGTCTCTTCAAAGTTTAGAGAGAGAGAGAGAGAGAGAGAGAGAGAGGTTGGCTGCGATTTTTTCTGCAGATCATAGAGAAGAAGAGGAATTAGATCGATCCATTAGAGATCGTTCCTTGAGACGGGTAATTCAATTAATCTTTTTTAATGTTCAGCAAATAAATCCGTCTGTTCTCTGTTTAATGTGCTTGTCGCCTAAGTATTAGCTTCAGAAACGAAATTCTCTTGCTTTTATTGTCTTCTGAATCTATTTGTGTTTGATTCGGGTGGTGTTCAAATCCGGTGTTTTTTGGGATTATTTTTCTTTTGATGGTTTCTTAATTATGTCTTGACCCTGTTGGTTGTTGTTTTCAATTTATTGAAAGCTTCTAGTTTTCTCGCCTGTTATTATGGTGGAATTGCTTCTCGGTTCTGTCCTTTCTGCGTTTCTTTGTTTCCAAGTTGATTCGATTCCCATGGTGGGGATGGTGATGGGCTGGCTGTAACTCATATTATTCAAAATTTATGATATCGGATTGATGGCTCTGAACTGGAGATTTTACTTTGTAGATAACTCGCCTGAGTTGCATCTAATACATTAAATGTTTAACGTGCAACTTTGCCTGCAAAATCTCAAGAATTGCCACAAATTGATTCTCTACTTCCACGGTAGGATGTGCTAAGAGTTAGGAAAGTTTAACATGAATGCTCCAGAGATATTAAGCTGATGTCCAAGTTCTAGACAACCAAAAGTAAAATGTATTTTTAATTTTAGAAGTGCAATTCAAAAGTAGAGTTGCAAACCTAACCTACAAGGCTGGAAAGATCATGAAAATTGAACTATTACTTTACCTTCTTCTTCTTCTTCTTCAAAAAAAGGAACTATTTTCAAATCAGCCTATGTAGTACCAGAGATTTTCAAACATTTTGATTGTGGAAATGATTTCTTGTTGAGGTTTTGATTTGTTCATTAGTCTTGGTTCTGTAAGGGACTGGATCAATTAATCATCTTAAGTCAAATTTGTATCAAGCTCTTGCAGAAATTTGGAAGATATTGAGAATGAATATTGCTCCCACCTAGAGAGATTGTTCTTTGACCTGACTGATAATTCAAAGTGTTCCTCTTGAAAATTTGGATTGGAATTGACGGAAGATAAGATGCATGGAGGATCTGCAATCTGAAATCTGAAAACTGAAAACCTCTAGTTGTTCCAAATGTTCTGAAAATTGTAACCATATCGCATAATTTTGAAGTGTCTAGGCGATTGTGGGTGACACTGGGGTGCCTAGGTGACGCCTAGGTGATAAGAATTTTATAATATAAAGAACTAACTTTTGGCTAGTTCCTTAGTTTTATATACCATATATCATGTATATTAATTGAAAAAAAATAGCAATTCTCTTTATTAAGAACATTTTCCTCTAAAAATATGGCAAATCATCACATCTAAAAGATAAAAATCTTTTACATATATTAATTTCATCATTTTCAAAAATAATACTACTGTAATAAGTATTTAATAGAGCAGTTTCATATCAATTAGCATTTAGGGAAGGTTATTAACTTTATATGATAAATATCCAAGATGGAAAGTAAAATAGAAAACAACATGGATTGAATATCTGTTTTATTTGTAAACTGAATTTGAGAGCAAGAAGAGAACAGAATTAAGGGTGTCAAAAATAGTTGATCCCCACCCCAAAGAGCCTCTTTTATATTTAAGAGATAAAAGATATGTACAATTACAATAATGCCCTTACAAGGCTGAAAGATAAAAAGAACAAATAAAATAATAAGAATATTATACTGTACAACAAGGACTATTCTAATAATGTACATCAAGATATATCTTCACACCCCCTCATACTGATGGGTAGACATCAACATCATTTTGCCCACTAGAATGAGGTGTCGACTTTTAGTCATGGCCTTGGTGAAGATGTTGGCAATCTGCATGTGAGAGGCTACATGAGGAAGAGATATAGAGCTTGCAACAAGAAGGTCTCTAATAAAGTGATAGGCCACCATGATATATTTAGTCCTCTCATGGAAGACAGGATTAGATGCGATCTTGATAGTATTGGTGTTGTTTGCATACAGAGGGATAGGAGTAGGAAGTTGAGTACTAAGATCCATGAAAAGAGACTTCAACCAAACGATCTCGCTACAGGCAGAATACATAGCTCTATACTCAGCTTCAGTAGAAGACTTGGAGACAGTTTGCTGTTTCTTACACTTCTAGGAGATGAGAGAGTCACCCATGAAGACGCACCACCCAATAGTGGATCGACGAGTGTCAGGGAACTAGCCCAATCGGCATCAGCATAAACCCTCAATTGTATGGATGATGAGGAAGAGAAAAGTAGTCCTTGAGAGGTTGTTTCTAACATAACGGATGATGTGGCGAACAATAGTCATATGAGGTTGCCGCGGGGCAAAAACAAATTGATTGACGACCTGAATAGCATGTGAAATATCAGGCCGGGTCATAGTGAGATAGATCAGAGAGCCAACATGTTGACGGTACAAAGTAGCATTAGGAAGAATTAGGCCTTCGGATTTAGACAGCTTTACATTTAGCTTCAGAGGGGTATCAATATGTTTCTCATCAGTAATTCTATCTAATTTGACGAGATCAGAGGTGTATTTTTGCTGACAAATGAAATACCCTCGACTGCTACGACAGACCTCCAAACCCAAGAAGGGGGCCCAGGTCCTTCATGTGAAAGGAGTTATGAAGTAAGGACTTCAGCTCACAAGTGCCATCATGATCATCCCCAGTTAAAAGCATGTCATCAACATAATAGGAGGATAGTGATACCCTGGGGTCTTCTCTTAACAAAGAGAGAGTAGTTAGAGGAACTCTGATTATACCCAGTTGCAACAACAACATCCTGGAAGCGCTCAAACCAAGCCATGGGTGCTTGCTTCAGACCATATAGGGACTTCTTTAGGTGACAGACACATGAAGAATCACTGCAATATCCAGGTGGAGGCTTCATGTAGACTGTCTCCTTCAGTTCACCATGAAGAAAAGCATTCTTCACGTCTAGTTGGTAGATAGTCCAGGAATGAACAACAGATATGGCTAGAAGAGTCTGAACTATGGTGATCTTAGCAACCGGGGCAAAAGTTTCTTCATAATCAATCTCATATTCCTAACTGTATCCTTGGGAAACTAACTGGGCCTTATATCGATCAAGGGAACCATCTGACTTCAGTTTGATCGTATAGACCCAACGACTTCCAACAATAGAAGCATCTAGAGGAGCTGACACAAGATCCCAAGTTTCATTCTCATGGAGGGCTTGAATTTCGATATCCATGGCTTCTTTCCACCTAGAACTTCTAGTGGCTTGCTGATAAGATCTAGGGATATCTGTGGAAGAAAGTACAACAAAAAAGGAACTATGGTTTGAAGGAAAACCATAGTGGTCAAGGGGTCGAGAAATACGAGTAGAATGACGAATTGGAATAACAGAACTACCATTTGAAATAGGAGGATCTTGGGTCAACGTGTCACTTACAAGGGGTACAGACATGGTTCAAAGTATCCATGCGCCTCTGTGTATCGACAAAAGCGTATTGGTACTTTGAACCACGCGGAAATATGTTTTTTTTTCAAAATTTGGTTTTTGGGGAGTTTAATACCTATATTTTTCATTAGAAAATAGTGGGGTCGCGAAACACCTATAAACAGGCATATCGGGACCCAAGGGGGGTTGTAGGTGCAGGAGCTGGGGCACATAGCCACTTGTAGGGGTGTCAACGGTATTTGAAAATTTAATTTCGAATTCGAGATTCGACATAATTGAATCAAATTCGGATAATTCAAATATCTAATCGGTCAAATTCGGATATCCTGTTCAAACCGAATAGCTAATCGGATTCGAATTCGGATATGACCTGATTCGATTCGATAAATATCCAAATTCGACCGATTATTTAATTCTTATATATAATATATAAAATTTTTAAATGTTTTATATAATTTATATCATAGTTTTCAAGGCGCCAAGGCGAGGCTAGGCGACCATGGCCTAGGCGCCTAGCCCTCACCTAGGCGATGAAATTTAAAAATAAGAAACCGATGGATTTCTACCCCTTCTGAACTAGTTTTTTTGGTTTTATGTATTCTGCACTTATTTTTTTGCTTATGTTTCTTGATGAGAACAATTATTAAAATAAAATAAGAAAATGAAGAAAAGTAAGGGGCGGAGCCCCTATTTTAGACCCAAAAAAGCTGGTTAAAAAAATATTAAAATAAAAGAAAAAATATGAAGAAGAAAAGAAGGGGCTCTGCCCCTGTTTCAGACACCAATGATGAGAACAAAAAAAAATTTGAAGAATGCAAGAAGTTAAGAACAAAAGAAGGGGGCGGAGCCCCTGTTCTAGATCTAGAAAAGTTGGTGAAAAAAAACTAAAATAAAAGAAGAATATGGTGAATAAAAGAAGGGACAAAGCCCCTGTTTCAGACACCAATAATGAGGGAAAAAAACTAAAAACACGCAAGAAATTTAAGAACAAAAGAAGGGGGCAGAGCCCCTGTTTTAATCCAATAATATGATTCAAACGAAGAAAGAAGAATGGTTTTAGTTCAACAAAAAGAGGAGAAAAATGGGGTGTAACCACTGTTTTAAATCAGTGGAAGAAGAGAACAAAACGAAGGAGGAAACTGATTAACTCACCTGGACTTAGAGGACTGTGTCGGAACGATGGAGGCCTGTTGTTTTCTCCTCTTCCTTAGTTCGATTCTTTTGTCAAAGTGAAACCCTTGCGATTATTTTGTTTTTACTTCCAACAAAAACATGATTACATGCAACAATTCCTATTATAAAAACTAAAACCAACCAATAAAATATTATATATTTATATTTAGTTTTATTTAATAAATATTTTATATTATATATGTGTTTCAGGCCCCTAAGCATGCACCTAATACAAATTTTCTTGGCGTTTAGGCAAGGTGCTCTTTGAAAAGCACCTAGTCGCCTAGGTGACGCCTTGACAACTATGATTTATATATATAATAATTAAATTATATAAATAATTTATATAAATAAAATATTTATTTTATATATTTCTTAATGACCTAAAATAATTAATTCTTCAAATTCGAATCGAATCGAATAGTCAATCGGATTCGAATTCGGATATTGCTTGATCTGATTCAAATTCGATTCGTTTACACCCTTAGCCGCTTGCGGGTGAAGACGAGAAAATCTCTCTCAATCGAGGAAGTAGTAGTGTTGTCTGAATCAAAGTCTTGCAAAATAGAGATGGAAGGAGCGAACAATCTAGCAATCCCAACAAAGAATGAAATATGTTTAAGAAACACAACATTCCGGGAAATCCGAATACGACGAATAGCATGGTCATAACATAAAAATCCTTTGTGGTTAGGACTATATCCCACAAAGGTACACATAGCAGATTGAGTAGTTAATTTAGATCATTCACGAACAGGAAGATGTACAAAACAAAGGCAACCAAAAACATGAAGACTAGAGAAACCTAGGGGATGACCAAAAAGTTTTTGGAAGGGAGAATTGTTGCGGAGAACAGAGGAAGGAAGATAGTTGATCAAATACACGACTGTACTGGCTGCTTCTACCTAAAACGAAGTTGGAGTATGGGATTCCTATAGTAATGTCCGCACAACACTGAGGATATGTCCATTCTTCCGTTTAGGTACACCATTCTGTTGTGGAGTGTTTGGGCAGCTACATTGAGACTGAATTCCATAACTCCTCAAGTAGTTCCGAAAGTTTCCATCTGTACATTCTCCCCCTGAATTTGAGCAGAGTATAGTCACATTGCACTTGAAGCAATTTTGCACCATAGTATGAAATAATTTAAATGTGCCAAAGACCTTTGATTTGTGCAGTAGAAAATAAATCCAAGTATATCTGGTACAATCATCTATAAACAATACAAAGTAATTGTATCCCAATCGTGAAGTAATAGAAGTAGACCAAACATCACTATGTATTATCTCAAAAGGTTTAGTGGCATGTTCAAAAGTGTGAAGAAATGGTAAAACATGACTTTTACTCAAACAACACGCAATGCAAGAGACATCAAAAGTATGAATAGGAGGAATTTTATTCTTAACCAAACCAGAGTCAAACAAAAGCTTTAATTTTTGAGAATATGGATGACCCAATCGTTTATCCCATAAATCCCAAATATTATTTCTATAACTCAATAGAGAATCAGACAAAGAAGAACTAAGAAAAGCCGAGGATGCTCCTGATTGAGACTTCTCAAACTCCAGCGCAAATAGACAGCCCAGCCTACGCCCCTTCCTTTTCACCTTCCCAGTGTATCGGTCCTGTATCAAGCAATCATCATGAGAAAACGTGAGAACATTTCCTTCATCAACAAGTTGGCCAACAAAAATCAGATTAGTAGTAAGGTTGGGTACTAAGAGGGTTTTGGAGAGGGAAGGATTTGCGTGGATTTGCGTGAGTTTTAGTGGATGGATTTGCGTAATTAAGGTAGGCTCCTGTCATATGATTGGTGGCACCTGAATTTATAATCCAAGCATGTGAAGGGGAAGAACAATATGCAAAGAACTTACTAGACAAGCCAATAGCAGAGAAAGCAGAGGAAATAGCAGAAGATACAAATTACCGAATCTTTTCTTCATCCATAACACCAGTTGAACCACCTTTCACTAAAGAATCACCCTTGGTGGATACAATGTTAGTTGCCTGTCCATCTGTTACTGGATAGGCCTGGGGCTGAGTCTTTTTTTGAGAACCCTTAGCTGCTCGGACTGGACAGTTTGGAATGATGTGACCATATTGCTTGCAATAGGTGCACACATTCTTCTTCTTACAGTGAGATGCAATGTGTCCAAAACCCTTACACTCATAGCACTGAGTTTTGGAGAAGTCCTTGGAGGTTGACTTCTTACCTCCATGAGCAACAAAGGCTGTTCCCATCCCAACTCCAATCATCTTCCCATCAAATCCAACTGCAGTGAGAAGCCTAGTCTCTTCTCTCAGAAGTTCCCCTAAAATAGAATCCAGATCTGGAAGTGTTCCCCTACTCAGAATGTTGGACCTGATTATCTCATATTCAAGTCCAAGTCTCATCAAGAATTGAGTTACCTTCCTCTTCTCAAAGTGTTTCTAGAGATATTTCACACACTATGCTAGGTCCGAGGGTTCAATATGGATAATTTCATATTCAGCCTACAAATCAAGAAAACTTGAATAATATTCTTGTATCCTTTTATCTCCTTGGCTGTAGGCAAATATTTTTTATTCTATCTGGTACTGTTTAGATACGTTGGACTGTTGATAAACTTTTTCCAGATACGAGTACATCTCATAAGCTGTTTTCATTCTCCTCATAGGTACAGATATATGATAATCAATAGAACTCAGAATCCAAGAAACAAGCTTACTGTTATCCAACTTCCATTATTGTAAAGCCTTGGCCTCGATCTCACTTGGTTTAGTGATAGTTCCATTCAGGTATCCTTCTAAACCTTTCCCTTCAACATAAAAGTCAAAATGGAACATCCACATCCCATAATTCTGTTCATTCATCTTCACCGGAATAATATCCCCTCTGTTTGAAGCCATTACAACAAGAAAATAACAGAAAATGGGGTTCGGAAGAAGTCTAAAGGAACTAGACTGAAGTAAAAACTGATCAAAACGAGTGATGTAAACAGTAATCGAATCCAAGAGAGTCAAAAAACTGAGAAAAGAAGCCCCTTGCTTTCATTGGAGATTGTCCAAGATCCAGTAGAAGAAGAAAACTGGATACACAGTCCAGAAAAGGAAAGTCTGGATGCAGCTGCCTAGAAAAGAAGTTTAGATCTCTCTCAAAACTTCACGGATCTCAATGAAACTTACAGAGTATGTTGAGAAGGGCTAGGCGACAACTCCTTTTAAATCTTACTGCAAACAGATGTCAAACGAGAGAGATCCAATGAAGTCTCTCTTTCTAGATGTGCAGAAAGCAGAAAAATGGTTCCTGGAAAGATCAAGATAGTCCAGGACCAATCGGTAGAGATGCAAGTTCTCAACAGATCAAGAAAACAAGATGGATCAGAAAAAAAAGGATCAAAGGGCAACCTGCTTTGATACCATGTAAACTGAACTAAGAGCAAGAAGAGAACAGAATTAAGGGTGTCAAGAATAGTTGACCTCCACCCAAAGAGCCTCTTTTATATTAAAGAGGTAAAAGATATGTACAGTTACAAGAATGCCCTTACAGGGCTGAAAGATAAAAAGAACAAATAAAATAATAAGAATATTATACTGTACAACAAGGACTATTCTAATAATGCACATCAAGATATATCTGCACAATTTAATTAGAGAGTGAGAACAGAAAAAAAATAGAACCTCTTTATACTTCTATTCTCTTTCCTCTTTTTTTCTTTCTTTCTTTTTCCCTTCTCAAAACCCTTTGATCTTTTAAATTTCAGTAGTAAAACATTAAAACAAAGTATAAATGATATATATAACATATAATAAAATGTATTAACACACATATTAATAAGATACAACAATATAAATGATATTATATAAGGTGCCTGCCTTGTCATTTTTGTTGCCTAGGTGACACTTTGACAACTATACCATAGTAATCATAAGATCATTTCTTTTTATTTTTTTGAAAGGTAAGGTAAAACTTATATTAAAACATCACACAAGTATTACATCAGCTCCCAAGCCAACAATAAATTTGGCCGGAAAAGCTGAACAAACTACAGATTACAACTTCCAAATGGAATGTCATCTTAGCAACTCAGATACATTTATATTCTTAAATTCAGCATTCACAAAAATCCAGGAAACTAGCTTACAAACAGTAAGTTAATAAGGTCCTCTGAACTCTTCACTTTGTTATTGAAAATCCTATGTTTCTTTCAGCCCAGAATCCAGATGGACCACAAAACAGCAGCAGGGACAGCTTGCCACACAATCTTTCCTTTTTTCTTCAAACCTTGAACATTCCAGCTGCACAGCAACTCCTTGACTGAATTTGGCATAACCCAGCTCAGCCCAGCAACCTTGAGAAAATGATTCCAAACCTTAGATGTGACAGTACAGTGGAGACTAAGATGGTCAGTGGTTTCAGGTGCTAGACCACAAAGACCACAAGACTGATCCAGGATTTTCAACCTCCTTTTCTCCAGATTTGTTCTTGTGAGACACTTGTCCAAGGCCATTGCCCAAACTAGGAAGTTCACTTTTGAAGGAGGAACAGGATTCCAAATCTGCTTCCAAGGAAAATCAGAAACACCATGTCTGCTTAACTTTGAGGCCAGAGATCTAACAAGCAACCATCACTACTCCATTTCCAAACCCACTCATCTTCCTTGCTGTAGATAACATCCTGTCTCTGTAACAGATTCAGCAGCTCCACTACTTCACATATTTCCCAATCAAACAGATCTCTTCTGAAAAGGGGAGCCCAGATTATAGAATTTTCAGATAAGGTATAAGAATCAGCCACCGATACCTCTTGATTAGATGCACATTGATAGAGGAAAGACCTCTGCCAAGGAGCAGTACAAGCACCAAGTGTCCTTCTAGAATTTAATCCCGTCCCCTCTCCCAATCTTAAGGATCACCCCATCAAAGAAATAGGGAAGACATTTCATAATTCCCTTCCATACAGAACAAACCCAACTTAGGAGGGGATCATGAGAGTACCAATCCCCCCAGTTCACACCAAATTTGGCAGCTATAAGGCTTCTCCACCATGCATTCCTTTCAGTACCAAATCTCCAGATCCACTTGTTAAGGAGGGCTGTGTTAAGTACTTTTAGCTTCCTGATTCCCTGTCCCCCTTCTTCAATGGGCAGACAAACTTGATCCCACTTAATGAGGTGGATTTTCTTTTCTTCTTCCCAAATTCTCCACAAAATTTCTTTGAAGACTTTCAATTTTCTTGGCAGTCTTATCTAGGAGTGGGAAGAGGGATAGATAATAAGTGGGTAGATTAGATAAAGTACTTTTAATGAGGGCCACTCTGCCCCCTACTGAAAGATACTTAGCTTTCCATGAAGAGAGCTTTCTTTCTAACCTCTCAATCACAGGGTCCCATACTACAGCCGAGTTACATTTTACCCCCAAAGGGAGGCCCAGATACTTAAGAGGAAGGGGCTCCACTTTGCATGCCAACACTTCAGCACAGTTCTCCAAATTAGCCACTTGACCCACTGGGCTTATCATGCTTTTACTCAAATTGACCTTAAGGCCTGAAATCACTTCAAACCAACACAGAATTCCAAGTAACACCTCTAACTTCTCAGGAACTGCATCAAGGAAACAAAGTGTGTCGTCTGCAAACTGGAGAATGTTAACTTTTTCTTCCCCCCGGAGCAATTGCAAACCTCTCCCAAAGTCCAGCCTCAGCAGCCCTTCTGGAAAATTGGGTAAGGATTTCCATTAAACAAATGAAGAGGAGGGGGGACAGGGGATCACCCTGTCTCAGGTCTCTAGTGCTTTAAAAAAAAACCAGCAGCCTTTTCCAGAATAGAGAATTTAGATGAAGAAATGCAAACTTTGATCCAATTTCTCCACTTCTGGCCAAAATTCATCTTTTCCAGCACCAAGTCCAGACACCTCCAGTTCACATGATCATAAACTTTTTCAATTTCTAATTTGCAGATTAGGTCAGGGGAGCCTTCTCTTCTTCTTGAGTCAACAAGTTCATTGTCAATAAGGACTGAGTCAAGCATCTGCCTTCCCAGAACAAAAGCATACTGATTGCTTGAGATCACACTACTCATGACTCCTTTCATTCTTTCAGCCAACACTTTCTCCAAGATTTTGTAGAAACTATTCAAGAGGCTTATAGGTCTGAAATTTTTTAAATTTGTAGCTCCATCTACCTTTGGGATTAGAGTAACAAAGGTGGCATTTAGGCTTCTTTGCATAGAAGAATTCTCATGAAAAGCCTGAAAAACATTCATTACATCTTGCTTAATAAACTCCCGGCAACTAGTATAGAAGAGATTTGTCAGCCCATCGGGTCCCGGAGACTTTTCATTTTCCAACATACTAACTGCAGCCTTCACTTCCTCCTCTGTGAAGGGTCTCTCAAGCCACTGCTTTTGATCATCACTCAGGTGCTTGAATGGAGTGTAGAAACCTGTAGCAATCTGCTTAATTTCAGTCATCGATTCTCCCAAATTTCCATCCCATTCCAGCTTACTTATTGCATAAGACCTATTCCGAGCATCTGCCATTTTGTGGAATAAATGAGTATTTCTGTCCCCTGATTTTAGCCATCAAATTATAGCTCTCTGCCTCCATTTAATTTTACAAACTTATCAAAAAGTTTCTATATATATATATATAAGTGATTATATCCTACTCTTAATCCAAATCAACGATATATGTACTTAAAACAATAGAATTTACCACTTTTACAATAGATGTTTACGATGATATAATCAAGTTTGACTTGAAAGTCAAATAATCTACATTCAATGGCTCTTTATCCTACATATGATGGAAAATAAACTCATTATATGGTTTTAAATAACATAAATAAATCAATTCCTAGTAAGGTCTTTAAAACAAGTCACTCTTGAGAAAACTAAACATAAACAAAACAAAATGACAAAGTGGAGAACTAGTTCTTAATTGAATTGATTTAAATGGCAGGAATGGTATAAATCATAAGATTTATGAATCAAATCTTTGGGTTCAAAGAAAACATTGTAAGATTTTTATAGAAAAGGATTCAGACATAAGATTTGAATGAAACCCTCGGCGTTCATGATTCAAATCATGAATTGTATTGTAAATCGTAAGACTTTGACAAAAATACTTCCATGTTATAAACCAACAGTTTCCAAGAACCAGTTCTTTGACAAATTAGAGAGAAGTGTCTATCACCATGTTGACATGGAAATTTTTGCTAGGAATAGTTCCCCACTTGTTGACAGGAGATACTTTTACTGCTTTTTGTCCCTCAAATTGGACATGCTTCATGTCAAAGTTTGGTATAAAAAAATGATAATGGTCATATCATCAATCAAAATACTCTTACCACCAACTCCACCTTGTATTTGCACAGGGTAACATTCAATACGATAGATAAAAGAAAATTTGTATTAAAAGTAAAAAAAGTGGCTAATTACACCTAATACAATCTATATTACCTGGATAAGGCAAGAACACTGCTAGATATGGTATCAGATACAAAATGGTGGTGGTGGTTGAATAAATTTGAATAACAGGGAGCAATATTTATAACAATAGATGGGATTAGCTCAATATTTCTTGAGAGAATTTCGAGGTTCCTAATTCCTCTTGCCTGAACCTGTAAAGGAAATTATTCATCTTGGGTTTCAAGTTTTTGCAGGAAAAGCCATCTAGAATAAAAATTTATTAGTTGTGATTAAGATGATTTCATGCTTTCCAATTTTTTAAGTAGAATATGAAGTTCATTATGGTTGTTCTCTTTGTTTCCTTGTAGGTTATTTTCAAGTTGCAACCTGCAAGGCTATGCATTGATTACAAATCCAAATTTTGAAGCTCTATTTACTCAGAATTGATGAATTTCATTGTTCTTGAATCTTTTGACAGAGGAGATACATATTTCATGGATTATATCAGGAAGTAACTGAATCTGACTTCATATGTTGCAAACACTAAAGTGCTTTGCTGTATCCATTTCATTGTCATATTTGATAAGGCTACCTTTGTAGGTAAATAAGTATTGCCATGCCGTTTGTTTGGAAAATCAGAGTAAAAGTTTTATGAAATCATAGTTGCATAGGAATTTCTTGAGCATGATGAAGGCCATATTGAGGACTAGGGCAGAAGAAGAAGAGGTAGACAAGCTTACGAGTTCTCCAATCACAAGCAAGGACTTGTCATTTAGACTTGTGAAGGTTGTCACTTTTTTAGTTATATTTGTCTCTGGTATGGTTTTAGGATTGGCAGCAACTGCACACGTAACTCGATATTTTACTTCCTCACACCATGAACTATTCTTTTCTCCAATTCATGTCGCACAAGTATCCCATGAGGAGGATTGTTTAAGCATAACAAAGTACAAAAAGGAAGAGGATTGCTTGAACCTGAAGAGTTTTATTAACCCAGGGCATTTGACACATAGCATGACAGATGATGAGCTTTTGTGGAGGGCTTCATTGGTGCCGAAGAAAGAGGTCTATCCATACAAGAGAGTTCCCAAGGTGGCCTTCATGTTTTTGACACGTGGACCCTTGCCACTTTCACCATTATGGGATCGATTTTTCCAGGGCCATGAAAATTTGTTTTCCGTTTATGTTCATGCACTTCCTGGATATGAACTTAATGTCTCCAGGTCATCTGCTTTCTATGGCCGCCAGATCCCAAGTCAGGTGTGCTTTATTTCCTCCTTAAGCATGCTTACTTATAATTCTCTCGATATTAACAGGTGAAAATCTCCTGGTTACAGTGCACTGCTGATAAAAAAAATCCTGGTTACACAAGTGTCTTGGCATTGTTCTTGTATAGGTTTTCACTCTTTTTTTTTTTGGGGGGGGGGGTTGTTGTTTATGTTCTTACCCTTTTCTACTGAGTGGGTCTAGAACAACAAGGACTTGGTCACCACCACTAATGAACTCAAAACTTGTCTAGCTAAGTGACACACACACAATGCAGAGGTTACCTGAGCTCAAGTCATCTTCAACTCAGAAAAGTGTTCTCCCAATTACATGGGGTAGGCTACATGAATCCTCTTTCCCCAAACACCTAAGAAATCGAACATTGAAAGCGACTCACTTTCTATTTCCTAATCAGCTCTTAAAAATTCTAAAAATGGCTTCTTAACCCATTAAAACTATTGATAGGTTATTATTGTAATCAATGTAATGGTAGCCTAATCATTTTATTGTAATTAATTATATTTTCAATAATTGTTATTGTAATTAATTTTTTCTTATGTTTAAATTGTGGCATTAATTCTTGACATATTTTCTTTATTTTCTTAAAGAGTATTATAGCCACTGAATAAGTACTTTTTCATAAAGGTTAATTCATGTATTTACACCACTCATTCACTACTGTTTTATTCCCAACAACTATAAAAAATCGTAATTTTAGTATTTCATTTATGTGATTTATCAGAAAATCAAGTAACTTAGAATAGGGCTGGGTCTAACAATTTATTAAATCCAGGCATAGATTTAGAAATCCTTCTTAATAAGATACACCAACCCAAGAAGAGAGTAAAGAAATACATGTAAAGGGACATTATCAAAATTAGTAATGTTCATAACATGATGATCGAAACATATAATAGGTTGCCTATCGAAAAAAATAAAATAAAATAAAACATCTAACAAGAACTTACACATGCATCAACAATAACTAGATAAAGATGGTAAGGATGGTAGGTTGGTTATCCCTATGCTAGTTCTCTATACAATTGAAAGGATTCAAATTAGTAGAACTCAAGCCTGTTCCCATAGCATCTTCATCCTTCAATAATGGAAGGTGCATAGAGCTTTAAAGAAAATAATGGATCCTAGAGCCTGCTCCCATGTTTTAATCCTTTGGGATAAGAGAAAAACTTGGAGTTAGAGAATGAAAAGAGAAATTTAGTATTTCATTAGGGATAGTGTTTCGATTTAGAAGTGAGAAGCAATAAGGATTCCTAAGAATAGAATATGTTTAGATTTTCTAAAACGTAGGGATCTTTTTTTTTTTTTTTTTGAGTGGGGAGTATTTAAGAATATCAAAATTATTATGGAGTCTGCTGAGAATAAATTTAAGAAAAAAAGGGCATGCAACCTGGCTGCACCCCAAGGTGGGAAAGTTTACCTTTCATCTTTAAAATTCGAAGTGAAAAATGACATGAATTGTACTAGTACTAATGGTTGAGTCATTTAGAAAACTCTAAATGACCTACGAATCTTCCAAGGGGCAAAGTTACAAGGGGCCCATAAAAGGTCCTGATATGTTATCCTTCCCTTTTCTACTCTTAGAAGAAAAACTAGCATGAAAGCTCTAGCAGTTGGAGTTATTTATCACTTATTCTTGAGGTGTATTAGGTTTGACTTAGTTTTAGGCCATCACCTCTGCTCTCAAACAGTCTCCCTCCCCAATCGGCCTGGAGTATAATTCAATGAATTTGCCCTTGTCATCTCTAAATACACCTCCTATACTTGAGCATCCTGGATTACCCAAACTGCTACCGTCGAACTTTAATTTTACAAACCCTCTATCTAGTGGAGTCCATTGATGATTAACAGCTGTTTTATAAACAGAAGAGTCCACCACTTCCTTCCAATTCCTCAGTGGGTCATTTGATGAGATGCTTTAGAAACTTTACAAGCATTTCAGCCAACGCACCAATCTTATTTTAATTGTTTCAATGACATCTTCTTTATTTCTTTCTTTTTCTAAGAATATCCTTGCATTTCTCTCCTCCCATACTGTCCAAAGAATGGCAGTTCTTATACATCCTGACATCGGCCTCCCTCTCTTCTTTGGCCAATTAAAGGTATTTGTGGCCAAAATGCTTTGTACATCCACAGGGGGATTCCACCTGCACCCAAACAAAGAAAAGCACCAATCCCAAATAGAAGTAATGAAAGAGCAGGGGGATAAACACACTAATGAGGGGATAAATATTAATGAGGTGGAAGTAACTCTCACCATCAGCCTTGTAGAGCACACACTAATGTGGGGATAAACACCAACTTGGCCTCTTTCTTTGAAGTAATCTAGGGTATTAATCTTTCCATGTGCAACTTCCCAACAAAAGCATCAACCCTTGGTGGGATAGGTTTGCACTACACCTCTTTCACTAGAAAAGAAGGCAGAGAGTTTGTTGAGGGTTGTAACAACGATTTGAAGAAGGATGCACAAGAGAAGGAACCAGATGAGGTACAAGTCCAGATTTGGCTAACAGCCCTAGAGGGTCCAAGGAAAACTCCCTCCAACAATTGCAAAAGGTTAAGCACACACTGGACTTCTGAATCTCTGATGCCCCTTCAAAGACCCGAGTCCCAACTAATCCCATTATTTGAAGGAGTTGAACAATGAATTTAGAAATTGGCTTATTTCACAGGTTTGATAATGTAAATAGAGAGGGGAGGTCTCAACCAATTATGTTCCTAGAATTTTATGTTACGATCATTGCAAAGATTATACCTGATGAAGGGGAGAAACATAGGTAAAATTTCACTAATAGCCTTCCAGGGGGAAGATCTGTTTGCCCTAGAGATTACACCAGCGTCCCATCATTGCCCAAGAGCCCATGAATGCTCAAAATCACCTTAGTCGACAACTTATCCCTATCTTGGGCCAACCTCCAAAGCCACTTCCCTAGCAATGCTATATTCCTTCTTTGTAAATTCCCTAAACCCAATCCCCCTGCTTTTCTATCTCTACACACTACCTCCCAACTTATCCTATGATCTCTTTTTTCCTCCCTTGGCTCCCATAGAAAGTCCCTCATAAATGTCCCTATCTTCTTACAAACACTTGTTGGAATCTTGAAAATTGACATGTAATAGACAAGTAAGTTAGACAGTGTTGATCTAATCAAAGTGATTCTACCACCTAGAGACAAATACCCTTTCCTCCAAACACTTATTGGAATCTTGAAAATTGACATGCAGTAGACAAGTAAGTTAGACAGTGTTGATCTAATCAAACTGATTCTACCACCTAGAGACAAATACCCTTTCCTCCAACTTGCTAACTTCCTGAGAATCTTTCTAATATTAGATTCCAAAAACTTATGTCCCTTGGGTTTGCTCCTAATGGTAAACCAAGATATGTTAGTGGCCAGGACACAACACTACAACCTAAGATATTCATGCACTTTGCCAGAACCTCTTGCTCCATATTGATCTGAACTAAACAGGTTATTTAAAAATTTATTTTCAAATTTGACATTCTTTCAAAAAGCTGCACCAAGGTCTTTAAATTCTTAATCCAATCTAAATCATCTCCCTCACAAAACAAGATAGTATCATCTGTAAATTGTAAATGAGTAATAGGAACACCTTCTCTCTCTACTCTCCATTCTCATACTAACCCTCTTGAATCTGCCCTCAACACAGTTCTACTAATGACATTTGGTATAAGGGTGAAAAGAAAAGGGGAAAGGGGATCTCCTTGTCTAATTCAACTTTTAGCTGGAAAGGAATCTACTACTGTACCATTAACAAAATTTGAATAATGACAAGTAATTAGGCACCCCCAAATCCAATTACACCATCTTTCCCCAAACCCACAATGTCGCAAAATCTCAATTAGAAAAGACCAATCAACCAAATTGTAGGCTTTTTCCAAGTCCAATTTACAGATTATACCCTTCTTTCTAGGTCTCCTAAAGTCCTCAACACACTTATTAGCAATCAAGATCTGCTTTATGATTAGCCTATTTTTTATAAAGGTCCTTCGGTTCAAAGTCACCAAAGAGGGGAGTATTTCCAAAATTCTCAAGGATAGAACTTTGGCTAAAATTTTATACAAACTGTTCACCAGGCTAATGGGTCTGAAATCTTTGGGATGGTTGGCTCCACTTTTCGTAGGGATCAAAGCAATGAATGTGGAGTTGAATCCTAAATTGATTACACCTCTGTCAAAAAGCTCACTAAAATCCTCCAATAAGTCATCTTTTAACACATCCCAATAGTCTTGATAGAATGCCATGGTGAAACCATCTAGCCTTGGAGCTTTGGCTCTGTCCATAGAGAATACTACTTTCCTCACCTCCTCTTCATCAAAGGGTCTTTCCAACCAATCCGTTTGATCTCCTGTTAAACTAGGCCAATCTAGACCATCTACCCATAGAATTTCGGCTAAAGGCCTTCTAAAGCTTGATTTAAAATGCTCCACAAAGGCCTGTGCAATCTCTCCCAGATAGGGATGACTTCACCTCCTATCTCAAACTTGGGAATGAAGTTATTTTTCCTTCTGGCATTGGCCATAACATGAAAAAATCTTGTATTCCTATCCTATTACCTTCTTGAATCCATTTTTCCCTCGATTTTTTTCTCCAACTAATCTCTTCTTTAAAGTTTAAACAGGATTTCTTCCAATTGTGCCTTCAAGGGCCACCTTAGCTCTCTCTCTCTCTCCTTTAATAGCCCTGAAGCTCTTTGGTATCCATTTCTTCATTTGATCTACCCTGGTGTTGGGCATAAAGTTTTGGGAAGACCTCTAGTAGGGATAGACCATTTTGCCTTGCTTTCCCCAAATACTGTAGCATCTATCTTTATAAAAATAAGCATGTTCCTGATCATGCCCACTTTTCTCCCTTTCAGTTGACTTTTTGGACAGGAAATGGATACAAAGAATTTGATGAGGTCATTTCATTTGTTGACGGTCTTAGAGATGTTTTCCTTCTCTGCTAGTTTTGGTTCTTGAGTGTGGACCTAAGATCCCTTGGAACATTTTTTTTCCTCTTCATTCCTCATAAGTCTTGATGTATCCTCCTGTCGCTCCTATCTTTTCTGGATAAAACCTTTTTGGGTGGCCCAACCCCTCCAAAGATTAGAGCCTTTTGCTTGGAAGCTGTTTCATAAATAGCTAATACAAGTGGCATGCTCCAAAGAAGATGGAAAACTTGGTGTTTCTATTAATGATGGTGAGAATGTCAACCACTTATTTTTTTAATTGTTCATATAAATCAGCTACAAGGAACCAATTTATCTCTCTTCTTAATGCTTTTTGGTTTTCTCCCTTGGACATGAAATACTTATTCAAGCCTAGCTCCCTTCTTCTTCCCACTAAAAGAGGGATGATCATGTGGACATGCACAATGAAAAGAAAATCATATTTAGCAACAAACCTCAAGAGGTAGAGATCATAATTGACCTAATTGCAATAGCAGTGGCATACTGGATCTAGGAATTTAGGGATATCTGAATGGATTCCATGGTGCAAAAATGGCAGGCTATGGCCAGTTTTGCAGCATGGAGTTTGAAAAACTTAACTTTGATGGATGTCCTTTAAGCAATCTGACATCCTTCATGTTAGGAGGTATCATTAGAAACCATGGAGTTATATTGCTCAGTTTTCAGGCCTAGTGGGTGATGGGAATTCACTTAGGGTTGAGATTTGTGCATCTCAAATTTGGTTTTCCATCTTACCGCAGTGTAGCCATTAGAAGGAGACTGTTTAGTGGTCAATAGCTGGATGTCTTCAAGGAATAAAGGCCCCTGGTAATTCAGATATTTAAGAGGCTAAAGCACTATCATCTAACCTGATCAGCCCATTTAGGTGGGTTCACAGATCTGCTAATGCTTTGGCTGACTCATTGGCCAGAGATGGTTTTGGCAGGTCTGCACTTAAATGAGGGATTACTGACCTATTTTTTTCAGATAATGGAAGTGATATTTGATCTGACAGAGGCCAGGTTGAGATTTGATCTACAAGATTTCTTGGCATCACCCAAGCTGTACTGAAACCTATGAGAAATGCATCCATATTCTGAAAGCCAAAGGGCAGTGCAAGATAATATGGTTAGAGGATTCTTCCTCCTTATTGCAAAGGCAGCATCTGTTGTCAATTGTCATTCCTTTATGAATAATTCTGCCAATTATTTGGATTCTGTCCAAAATAGGAGTTCTCCATATCCACTTCCCAAGGACAGGGACTATTGTGAGGCTTGACAAAGCTTTATACAGTTATTTGACTGTAAACATCCCAAGTTTAGAGATTGTCAAAATTTCCGATCTCTATCTTCTAGAAGGATATGTACCTAGTTTATCTCCTCCATTAGTACAAGCAGTTTGTTTGCTTTCCATTAAAAGATGTTGTGCCTTAAGGAGGGCATCCACCGAATCCTACCACCACTCATGTTATAACAGTCCATTATGGTTGCCTCTTTATCACTAGCCAGACTAAACGAGGATGGATGGGATTTCTAAAAGCCTGTCTCCAGACCAATAAAGTTTCTAGAAAAGGATTTGATCCCCCTTTCCAGGTTCATATTGAATGAATTGGGAAAAGACTCCTATTTTATGGAGGATGGATAGGTTTTTACTCAATGGGGAGTGGGAGATGAGGGATTTTATAAGGTTGAAGGGGCCAAAACCGTTTAGGTTTGAGAACATGTGGATGGGGCATCCTAATTTTTTGGAGTTTGTGGATCAGAGATGGAACACTTATCAGTTTCAGGGATCAGCTGGATTTATCATGATAAGGAAGTCGCAGAAGTTGAAGGAAGACCTGAAGGGATGGAGTAAATTGGAGTTTGGGAATGTTGATGTGAGAAAGAAGGAATTTTTAGGGAAGATGGAAAAGTTGGACAGGTTGGAACAGGAAATCAATCTAGAGAAGGTAGGGTAGAAAGAGAGGTTTGAAGAGAGGAGTTGGAAAAGTTGGTTCATTTTGAGGAGAATTCTTGGAGGCAAAAGTCTAGGGTGTGGTGGTTGAATGATGGGGATAAAAGTACTACATTTTTTCAGGCTATAGTTAGAAGAAGAAGAAGAAGAAATACTATTCTAAGGTTGGAGGAAGGGGAGAGAATTATAGATGGCCAACAGGGTGTAGTAGAGGAAGTATGTGAATTTTATGTGGATCTATACAAAGCACTACCTAGAAGTTGTCATTTGGGGGGCTTGGAGTTTGTATGGTGGGAGGAGGGTTTAAAGGGGTGGTTGGATGTTATTCTACCAGTTCAAACAAGAAAGGGGGCACAAGAATTCAGGGGTGTCAAATGAATGATTCAACCCCACCCCCAAAGATCCTTTTATATATTAGAATATGTACAATTATAAGAAAGCCCTTATAGGGATGAAAGAGAGAAAAAAATAAAAGAATAAGATACAATACAACAAAGACTATTATAATAGGATACATCAAAACTCTCCACATTGGAAAGAGAATTTGTGGAGGATGAAGTCTGGAGCACAATCAAGAATATAAAAGGAGATAAGGCACCCAGGCCGGATGGATTCAATAATTTGTTCTTTAAGATGTGTTGGAATATGGTTAAAAGAAGATATGGTGGAAATAATTATGGTGTTGTGGGTGGAAAAGAAAATAAAATAAAATAGCAAACTTTAATATCTCTAATTCCGAAGTTTGATACAAATGGAGTTGTCAGGGTGAAGGACTTTGACTTTGGACCTATAAGTATGATTTCTAGTCCATATAAAATTTTGGCTAAGGTCCTATCAGCAAGGCTGAAAATGGTGTTGCATTTGGTTATGGGTCCTATGCAAATGGCATTTGTTCAAGGGAGACAAACTTTATATGGGGTTTTGATAGAAATTGAATGCTTGAATGCGAGAATTAGAAGTGGGAAGGGAGGGGTTATCTGTAAAATTCATTTGGAGAAGACGTATGATCATGTGGAATGTGATTTTCTAGAGGAAGTTTTGGGGAAATATGGAGAAGTTGGATGTTTGCATTGAAGGGATGGGAGATCCATCATATGGATGGCCGAACCCTGCAAGAAGGTTCGGTGAAATTTCAAAAATTTCTTTACTCCCATCTGGGAATCCTATTCCCAATTTAGAAAACTGCATTTTCAAGATTCGCTCTTATAACCAAACCGGACCAAATCTGAAACCAAATCAAGGGAGGGATATACCTGATACGGAATCCATGCAAGAATGCTCCTCCCAACGTAGGTGTTCACGCCTAAAGAGTGAACCAAATCCTCCCTCCACTGAAGATGACACAGCTTAGGATGAGGCAGGATCAATAGGTAGTTCTTCACCAAGAACTAGTGATTCTTCAGCAAGAATCGAATGGGACAGTGAGCACAACTTATAAATTGTTTCTTCTAGCAAGAAACAATATCAAGATTGAATCTTGATCCAATCCAAGAACTGGAGATCGAACAGGGTGGGGCAGCAAGAGCAGGAAGAAAAAGAGCAGAAGGCAAGAGTAGTCTAACTGTGTTGTCTTCTCTCTGTATTCAGTGAATGTGTCTTTGGAGGTTTGCCCTACTCTCTTATTTATAGCCTTAAAGAGAAAATTTCCTAATCCCATTAGGAGTTTCCTAATCCAAATCTTTTATTTGGATCTGGACTCTTTAAGTGATAAGGATAATCCCTTATCTTATCTATAGATAAAGATTAGCCTTCCTAATCAAACTAGGAGTTCCTTTAATCCAAATCTTTATTTGGATCTGGACTCTTTAAGTGGATAAGGATAATCCCTTATCTTATCTGCTGATCCAACTCCTAGATCCACCCCTATTTAATTAATCTAATTAACCCAGTTCGAAATGGGCTTTTAGGCCAATTAAGCTTTCAGGCTCACTTCCTCTTAATGCTGGCTAGCTTGGCTCTCTTTGTATGGCATGGGACCCTATCATTGATCTACACATCAGCCACATGGGTTCAGCCTAGCCTCTGTTACAAGGCCTGGCCGAATTCACTACCGAATACAGTGAACCCCTGAGTCCATCACTATGGGCTCTTAATGGGCCCCACATTTACACTAAATGGTTCTTGGGTCCAGCCATCTTATGAAGGCCCAAGGATTGTGGGCAGATACTAGATTAGCCATCAGGTATAATCCTCAATGGTCTTACACTTAACCTCTCAGCCCATAATGATCAAACACTGCCCGACAAGAGAGGACCTCTCCCTCGGCTGCAAGGTGTAGTGCTGCACTCTCTACTCACATGGATCCCGAGAATTAAAACCTTTTTGCAAACATTTTGAAACCATATATCTCTATATAAATATATTTTGCAAAAACAAATTTCAACGGTTGAAATCAACTACCGGCAGTTTAGGTTTCCATTAGAAAGAGTGCATCCCCAATCATTCACTTTGTCCGACAAAGGGGCTGATGTTGTCACTATGATCACCCACTCAGATGAATTCTCGGACTGTCTCAAAATACCCAGGTTTTGACCCCCTCTAAGGATCTCACTGGTTGGCATATCAAAGACAGCCCAATCCGACACCTAGTGCAGTACCATAATCGAGTCTAGGGTCAGGCATAACATTCCAGTTTTGCCCATCTATCTCCAAGGTCCAGGGCAATACTGAAATTTTGGTCCAGTTCAGGGTTTTAAGAAAACCCACACTGCATGTACCTCAAGTCTCACCCTGGCAGCTGAGACAAACTACCTCAACCAACTTGGTGGCACATCAGTGTCAGCCTTGGCAGGATAAATCTCCCTAGATCTATCCAACGGCTGTGATGATTCTAAACTAACATGAGTCTCATATGTGTCCAGTTTAAGGGTATTACACAGAAACACACCATAATAACATGAATCAAATATGTACTTTATTCATTTACAATAAATGTCATAATGCACATCATGTTGATTGGAGCTAAGGGCATACACTGTCTAACAACTCCCATTTGCACTTAGGTTCAATCGGGTATAAGCCGAAGTCCCATACTTTGCACATGTTTCTCAAACACTTTCTGTGTCAGTGGCTTAGCCAATGGGTTTGCCACAGTGTCCGCTGATGCTACCTTTTAACATCAATCTCCCGTAGATCCAGTGTTGTCACACAACAGTGGAATGGGTGATGTGCTGAATTCCAAATTCTAGAATGAACACCTTCATTCATTAGGCAGCCCCGCTTACGGCAATGTGTTCGATAAAGATGTAACTAGATGTAAACTTTCTATCATCTTGGTCTGACTAGAAATCGACATCAGTATACCCAAGGATATGTAGTGAACCATCGAATACCAGACAAAACTCCTTTGTCCTTCATAGGTATTTCAATATGTTTTTCATAGTGATCGAATGCTCTTGTCCTGGGTTAGACTGGTATCTACTTACCACATTCACGGCCTGAGCAATGTTTGGCCAAGTGCAGCATGGCATACATGATGCTCCCTACAGCAGAGGCATAGGGAACTTCCTTCATGCCCTCAATCTCTTCACGTGTTTTGGGAGTCATACCCTTGGAGAGAGTGACTCCATGCCTGAAAGGAACATTTCCTTTCTTAGAGTTCTCCATACTGTATCTCTTGACTCTTTTGTCAATATAAGTAGATTGGGATAATCCTATTATCCTCTTCAATCTATCTCTATAGAGTCGAAGTCCCAAGATATAAGAGTTTTCTCCAAGATCTTTCATGGGGAATTGCTGTAAAAGCCATGCTTTCACCGTAGTCAACATTCCTATATCATTCCCAATGAGTAGAATGTCGTCTACATATAGAACTAAGAACGTAACCTTATCCCCACTGGTCTTTCTATAAGCACAGGGCTCATCCGAATTCTGATCAAAGTCAAATTGTTTGACAGTAAAGTCAAACCAGATGTTCCAACTCCTAGAAGCTTGCTTAAGTCCATATATGGATCGATTAAGTTTACATACCATGTGTTCCTCAGCTGCAGCTATAAAACCTTGTGATTGCTGCATATAGATATCTTCAGTATGATCTCCATTCAGGAACTCGGTTTTGACATCCATTTGCCAAATCTCGTAGTCATGGTATGTTGCTACAGCTAGCAGGATCCTAATGGATTTAAGCATGGCCACGGGCGAAAAGGTTTCCTCATAATCGATTCCTTCTTTCTAAGTGTACCCTTTCGCCACAAGACGAGCCTTGTAGGTCTCAACCTTACCATCGGGGCCCTTCTTCCTCTTATAGATCCATTTGCAACCAATTGCTTTTACCTTACGGGGCGGATCTACCAGAGTCCAAACTCTATTGGTCTCCATCTCAGCTCTCATGGCATCTACCCACTTCAAGGAATCTATGTCCAACATAGCTTCCATACAAGTCACGGGATCCTCCTTACTAGTCGTGGCTTCCACCAAGTAACTTTCTTGGTCATAGCCGTAACGAACTGGAAACCTAGATTCCCAGGTAGATCTCCTAAGTTGGTTATTAACTGGAGCTTGTGGGACATCTCCCACTACTCCTGAGCTCTCCTCATCAAGAGCAACTTCCTGACGATGATTGTTCAGGATGTAATCTTCCTCCAAGAAATGGGCATGTCGACTACAGAACACTTTCTGTTCTCCTGGGTCATAGAATAAATACCCTACAGAGCCTTTTGGGTAACCTACAAATAGGCAACGACTGGTTTAGATTCCAATTTGCCAGTACTTGTTCTTTTAACATGTGCCGGACAACCCCAATCCAAAGCTCATAGGGAGTCTTCGGAATGGATTTGGTTGGAACCCAGTTCAGCACGTATATCGCAGTCTCTAATGCGTAACCCCAAAAGGATGTGGGTAATTCCGAGTGTACGAGAAGTGATCGGACCATATTCAATAAAGTCCGGTTCTTCCTTTCTGACACACCGTTTAACTGTGGTGTAGCAGGAGGAGCTAGTCGTGATACTATCCCATTTTCCTTTAAGTAGTCCATGAATTCGTCACAGAGATATTCACCTCCTCGATCTGATCAAAGGGCCTTAATGTGTCTCTCCAACTATTTCTCGACCTTTTGCCTGAACTCTTTGAATTTTTCAAATGATTCAGACCTGTGTCTCATTAGGTACACGTTTCCATACCGAGAGTGATCATCGGTAAATGTTATAAAATAAACGTGCTGGTTACGTGTCCTAACATTCAGGGGGCCACATACATCAGTATGTATAAGGTCAAGTTTGCCTGTAGATCTTTCACGCTTACCGTTAAATGGTCGTTTCGTCATCTTACCCTGAAGGCAAGGTTCACAGGTTGGAAGATCTTCTACAGTTAGAAAATCCAAAGGACCATCCTTTACCAACCTTGTGATATGATCTATGTTAATGTGGCCAAGTCGGTAATGCCACAGGCACGTGGGATTAACTGTATCACGGGTTCTTTTCTTGGGGTTATTATCCGACGTAGTTTTGATTATATTTGTTTCCAGAGAAGGATGAAGAACATAGAGACCATTCTCAAGTTCTCCATATGCGAGGAATTTGTTATTCCTTTTGATAGTAATCACATTACTAAAGAGAACAGAATAACCATCCGCACACAGTTTTCAAACAAAAATTAAATTTCTTCTCAAATTGGGTACATAAAGACAATTTTTTAATGTAATTATTCCTTCTCTGAAATACAATTCTATAGTTCATATGGTTGTAGCTGCAACGCTTGCAGAAATCCCTAAGTAAAGAATTACTTCACCGTCACTCAGTCTTCTGCTTGTCCTGAACCCCTGCAATGTGTTACATGCATGAGTAGAAGCCCTAGAGTCAATACACCAGGAAGCAGAAGTCACCAACATATTGGTTTCTATGACAAAGGATTCGAAATTACCTTGTTTCTTGGTCTCCAGGTACTGAGGACAATTCCTCTTTCAGTGGCCGGCCTGTTTGTAGAAGTGACAAGCATTTGATGCCTTGTCCTTCCTCTACTTTTTAGGCTTGCTAGTTTTCTTCTAAGGTTTATTCTTTTCCTTCCTCTTCTTCTTGCCCGATTTGCCACCTTCAACAAGCATGGCAATGGGCTCATCCTTCTTTATCAGTTCTTCAACTCTCTGTAACATATTGCTGAGTTCCTGAAGGCTAACATTTAGCTTGTTCATATTGTAATTCATTATGAACTGATTAAAGGAAGGAGGCAAAGAGTTCAGGATGGCATCAACTTTGGTGACATGATCTAGCCCAGATCCAAGAGACTCCAGTTCATTGATGTACCCCATCATCTTAAGACAATGGTTATGAACTAGCTGGTTCTTGGACATTTGTGCGGTCATAAACTGCTTTAGGACCTTTTGACGAGTAGAACAATTCTGTTCCTCATACATTGTCTTTAGACTATCCAAGATATCTTTGGACACTTCGATCTGATCAAATTGTCGCTGTATCTAATTGTCTAAGGAGGCTATGATATAGCACCGCACAAGAGAGTTTTTCTCTTCCCATTCTTGATATTCCCTCCTGCGGGCCTCAGAAGCCCTTTCACCCGGATGATCCGGAGCATGGTTCTTAGCAACCTTGTCCAATTTCTCGGACGTCAGAACCAGCATAATGTTATGATACCAGTTAGCGTAATTTGGGCCCTTAAGCTTATTATCGTCCAACAGTTTGGCTAATTGTCCGTTTGCCATTTCTGATAAAAGGCAAATCAAATATTAGTCCACAACCCAATTTGATTCATGTTATCTAGATAGATATGACTTTTAATCTATGTTCCATTTCCATTTGTTAATCTGAGATTTCCCTCCTATCTCAGTGACGGAGACTGCGAACTGTGTTTCTGGAAATGTGGGAAACCACATAGGGTGCATGGAGCCAACTGTTTCAGCTGCATAACCCCACCTCCTTCTGTGAAGGATCACATCCACTCATCTCATGAGCTTTCCCTTTGGCCTCTGTCGGACAAGGTTCATTGCCATTTTAGGTTAAACCTTTCTGTCCAGTGAGTGTTTACCCATCATATTCGTGAACGCCAAGGTACCGTGAGAGAGTCTTCCATTTTAGGATAGGCCCCTCCCACATCGGTATATGACGCCTCTATCATCTTATGAAACAATCCAACAGATCCAGCAGCAAATGGATAGCCCAATTTTATGGTGCATTTCCTCATTACTGAAGGACCCATCTTCATGTTAATGATGGAAGGCCTTTAGAGAGTTCATCATATGAATCTCCTTATCACATGCACTCATATTTCAGTGGAGTGAACGAAATATTATGCCCTAATTTTATTTAGGTTAAACCAAAGTGGTTCCCACTGACTTTCTCAAAGCCAGATTTAAATGGGCCCTAAATGGCTAGGGTTCCGCACGGTTCCTCTTAGGGAGGAAGCTGATGTGGGGCCCACCAAACGGGGAGATCATCCAATGATCTTATGGACACCATGGCAATGATGTGCCTTCAGCCATGGTGTGCGAAAGAGCCACTATCGAAATAATCATGGGCCAAGTACTTATGGTCCATGTACGTAGCACATCACACATCCATACATCACTTGCATGAAACAAATTGATCCAATCAATTAAAATATTTGTAAAATCCTTAATTAATTAGATTAAATCAGTATCATCCCAATAGAGCTCATAATATTATCATATAACACTATCTAGGTACATGGATTGTACTACAAAATGTAGTTCGGCCCATGTAGCTAAATTAGGGCTGATTCAGTTTTACAATATTAAAGTTAGGTTTTTACAGAGGTGGGCCGAATTAAAGCTTGAAGTGGGCCATCAACCTTCTGGCCTAAATCGAATAAGGGTTAGAAAAACCAATCCCATCGATCCAACAATTCGGTCCAACCAGTTTGGACCAAATCTGGTGTAAATCGGCCCAAGTTTTGGTGTCCAGTTCAAGATTTAATTCAAGAATAATGATCCAAAAATAAATTAATTCAAGATAATCAAATTATCAAGAAACTAAAATCAGAGGGCTGCGCTATGATTTTCTTGGATATCCTGCAAACCTACAAAGAACAATTAATCGCAGATTGCAGAATTGATATCTGCAAAATCGTAGATCACAGAACTTGTTTCTGCGAAATCTTCTTCTCCTTTGTTGCGGGCTCTAGCAATCTCCAAATGGAAATAAAATAGGAGAACCTAATTTTTTCTATTATTACATCACATCGAATTCCTATACAGTTTGTCTAAAAAAAAAAAATTATTTACAGTCCAAAATTGAGTAGAAAAGAAATCGCAGGGTGCGCCAAACTTGGCACCAAAAAGATTCGATCTCCATCACATGTGCAGCCCAAAAATTCAAGAAACATTCACAAAACAATTCTATAAATATCAGAGAATAATAAAGATTTATTTTCCAGATCATCTGCCCATAATCTGGGAACCAATTCCTAGAAAAAACGCTAACTGCGCAAATCGGGTAGAACGCCTTCTCCCCATTTGCGTAGATTCAGATCTGTTCTAATTTGGTTCAAGACTTGAACCTGGCTCTGATACCACTGAAGGGATGAGAGATCCATCATATGGATGGCCGAACCCTGCAAGAAGGTTGGGCGAAATTTCAAAAATTTCTTTACTCCCATCCGGGAATCCTATTCCCAATTTAAAAAATTGCATTTTCAAGGTTCGTTCTTGTAACCAAACCGGACCAAATCTGAAACCAAATCAAGGGAGGGATATACCTGATATGGAATCCATGCAAGAATGCTCCTCCCAACGTAGGTGTTCACGCCCAAAGAGTGAACCAAATCCTCCCTCCATTGAAGATGACACAGCTTAGGATGAGGTAGGATCAGCAGGTAGTTCTTCACCAAGAACTAGTGATTCTTCAGCAAGAATCAAATGGGATAGTGAGCACAACTTCTAAATTGTTTCTTCTGGCAAGAAACAATATCAAGATCGAATCTTGATCCAATCCAAGAACTGGAGATCGAACAAGGTGGGGTGGCAAGAGTAGGAAGAAAAAGAGCAGAAGGCAAGAGCAGTCTAATTGTGTTGTCTTCTCTCTGTATTCAGTGAATGTGTCTTTGGAGGTTCGACCTGCTCTCTTATTTATAGCCTTAAAGAGAAAATTTCCTAATCCCATTAGGAGTTTCCTAATCCAAATCTTTTATTTGGATTTAGGCTCTTTAAGTGATAAGGATAATCCCTTATCTTATCTGCAGATAAAGATCAGCCTTCCTAATCAAATTAGGAGTTCCTTTGATCCAAATCTTTATTTGGATATGAACTCTTTAAGTGGATAAGGATAATCCCTTATCTTATTTGTTGATCCAAATCCCAGATCCGCCTCTATTTAATTAATCTAATTAACCCAGTTCGAAGTGGGCTTTTAGGCTCATTAAGCTTTCAGGCACACTTCCTCTTTAATGTTGGCTAGTTTGGCTCTCTTTGTATGGCGTGGGACCCTATCATTGATCTACACATCAGCCACATGGGTTCGGCCTAGCCTTTATTACAAGGCCTAGCCGAATTCACTACCGAATACAGTGAACCCCTGAGTCCATCACTATGGGCTCTTAATGGGCCCCACATTTACAATAAATGGTCCTTGGGTCCAGCCATCTTATGAAGGCCCAAGGATTGTGGGCAGATGCTAGATTAGCCCATCAGGTATAATCCTCAATGGTCTTACACTTAACCTCTCAGCCCATAATGATCAAACACTGCCCGACAAGAGAGGACCTCTCCCTCGGCTGCAAGGTGTAGTGCTGCACTCTCTACTCACATGGATCCCGGGAATTAAAACGTTTTTGCAAACATTTTGAAACCATAATATATATATATATATATATATATATATATATGTATATCTCTATATAAATATATTTTGCAAAAACAAATTTCAACGGTTGAAATCAACTACCGGCAGTTTAGGTTTCCATCAAAGAGAGTGCATCCCCGATCATTCACTTTGTCCGACAAAGGGGCTAATCCTGTTACTATGATCATCCATTCAGATGAATTCTCGGACTGTCCCAACATACCCAGGTTTTGACCCCCTCTAAGGATCTCACTGATTGACATATCAAAGACAGCCCAATCTGACACCTAGTGCAGTACCATAATCGAGTCTAGGGGTCAGGTGTAACATTCCAATTTTGCCCATCTATCTCCAAGGTCCAGGGCAATACTGGAATTTTGGTCCGGTTCAGGGTTTTAAGAAAACCCACACTGCATGTACCTCAGGTCTCACCCTGACAGCTGAGACAAGCTACCCCAACCAACTTGGTGGCACATCAGTGTCAGTCTTGGCATGATTAATCTCCCCAGATCTATCCAACGACTGTGAAGATTCTAAACTAACACGAGTCTCATATGTGTCCAGTTTAAGGGTATTACACAGAAACACACCATAATAACATGAATCAAATATGTACTTTATTTATTTACAATAAATTTCATAATGTACATCATATTGATTGGAGCTAAGGGCATACACTGTCTAACAATAACTGGATCTTAAATGTCTTTGGATTGATATTTGGCTCCTAAGGGAATCCCCACAAAGTTGGGAGGGAACTACTTCCACAGCCCAGTGTAGCTTCTAATTATTTTGCAAGATCTCCTGCTGGAATTAGCTTGCTTTTTGTCAGATTTATTTTTAGACCTGAAATGGCTTCAAAACATATGTCTATAAGGTAGAATTGTCTATAAACTGTAATAAGGCTGTGGATTGGCCATTTTCCTTATTGCTAAAGCCTGCCATAAGGCCTCCTTCCATTGCTCAAGGCAACATTCTACTATGATATCAACATGACACAGGCTACCCCTTCACTATGATTTCTTTCTTGTTTTCTTCTGGCTTACATGGGTGTATTGATTTACAGCAGAAATCCTTTCCTCCTTCCTTCCTTTTGATTGTTTCATCATACTCCTTTTCTTAAAGAGCTCATGCTCAACCTCACAGTTTTGAATATTAACTAACTTAGAATGTTTCTTTTGGGTACCCATATTTGCACTCTTACATGAATGATCACACTAAAGTGGTCGCATATATCTCTTGTCATCATTACATCATCTAAGCCTTGTTGCAACTATATTGGCTTGGCTACATGAAAGCTGTGCCACTATTCCATTCCATTCCATTCAATGCCAAATTCATTGCTAAACTATGAGCCCTAAATTCAATTTTCACTACTTCAATCCACGTCCTTTTTGGTGTGCCCCTAGCTCTTCTAATCTAGCCCCATCAAATTGTAACTGATCACTTCTTTTACAGGTGCTGTAGATGGTCTTCTCTTCATGTGCCTAAACCATCTTAGTATACTTACCCTCATTTTCCTCTTGTAAATGTAGAAAATGCTAGCATTGCCTCTTGAGTATTCCAAACCACAAAATGAATGATCTTTACTTACCTCTTCCAAAACAATATTCATCCCAGACACTTGCTGCCAAGTAATTGTTAAACATAAGAATGCCCAAAACAATTTATATGTACTCACAACCCCCGAATCCCCAGGAAAATCTAGAGGGTAGAAAGGATGCAGCTTTTAGAATTTAAAGAAGAGTGTATCATTGGTCTAGCTGAAGAGATCTACTCACAAGTCAGATGAATCAATTGAAATATGTTTCTCTATTTCTCCTTTTCTTGTACTTTGTGTAATTTTTTCAATTTTTAATTTTTTATCATCTTTTTTCCATGTTCTCTTTTGGTTCATTTTGTTTCTTTTCCCGAATTTCCTCTGTTAAAATTCTTTATCAATTGCAACTGTGACATTCTGGTTCTTATCTTTCTGTTCTGTGCCAGGATGTTCAATGGGGATCAGTAACACTTTCAGATGGAGAGAGACGACTTCTAGCTAATGCCCTGCTTGACTTCTCAAATGAGCGGTTTGTTCTACTCTCTGAGAGTTGCATACCAGTCTACGACTTCCTCACTGTTTACAAATACTTGATTAATTCAGCCTATAGCTTTGTTGACTCCTATGATGATCCAAGCCGTTATGGGCGTGGTCGTTACAGCCGCAAAATGCTACCAGACATTAAGCTCTTCCAATGGCGGAAAGGGTCACAGTGGTTTGAACTCAACCGTACTTTGGCTGTGAATATAGTTGCAGATGACAAGTATTACTCCCTCTTCAGGAAATATTGTAAGCCTTCCTGCTACCCTGATGAGCATTACCTGCCTACTTTCCTGAACATGTTCTATGGATCCATGAATGCAAACCGGAGTGTGACTTGGGTTGATTGGTCAAGAGGGGGTCCACATCCAGCGACCTTTGGGAAGGAGGATATTACAGAAGGATTTATACAGTCTATAAAAAATAACGGGACCACGTGTTCATATAATTCAGAGCAGACACTTGTTTGTTACCTCTTTGCAAGGAAGTTTGCTCCTAGTGCATTGGAACCCCTGCTCAATCTGACCTCAACAGTGTTGAGATTTTGAAATTTTGACTTGTGTATTTCCTTGTTCTTTATTTTCTTTTCTTTTCTTTTGTTCATCTTTTAGGCAGGGTTTCATCATGCTTTTCAAAATTTTGGTAGAGTTTGCAACTGATCTTATAGAAGCTAAGAGTGTGATTGAAGTCGGGTCAACTATCTGACTGAAACAATCCGATTATATGATGGATTGAAATAGGATTTATAGTTTCTACCCCTTCATTCGGGCTCAGGTTAAGATTATTGGCAACCTGAATCCGACAATATTTATCTCTGTTTCTTGTACTGATGTACATATATATATATATTCAACAGTTTACATTTGAAATAAACATAAAAAAAAAACATTCAAGAATTTTTTACTTCCCTCTTCCTCAAATTTACACTTCTTCTCTGGTGTTACTTTCATTTTACACATTACAGGGGAATTAACAATTAAGGCGTGGAGACAGTAGGATACACCTGATATCCATTAACCTTCTTACGGGGGAGAGCCTGCAGTTACAAGGGCTTGATCCCGTGCCTCCATATTTGGAGGGATGCCGACTCACCATCTCAGCCACTGGATCGTCAGCCCATATAATATGTTTGAACCAAACCGGGCTTTAAAATGTCTTGTGAAGCTCAACTAGAACTTTGAACAGGCATAGAGATTGGTAGAATGAGAATGTTTTCCATGATTCAGCCTATCAAAAAAAGGGGTATTTGGCTTCGGTCAGGGCAAAGTCTGTTCGAGTAACCTTTACAGCCTTGCATCGAGAATATCTCCCTGCTTATGTGCTTTATTTCATGGGGAGATATTCCCAATGCAAGGTTACAAAAGGCGGTTGGAACGGTGTGGGCATGGACTTGCCCTGACGGAAGCCGATCTCCCAAAAGGGAATGGGTTTGAATAACCTTGGTATTGAGATTTTACCTCTCAATTCTCATAGCAGAGAAAAACACTTAGGCATTTCTTCAAACACCACCTGATATTGATTTCTATACAAAGTGATTTATAATCTCATCTTGGCTCAAGCTAGACTCCAACCAAACAGAAAATTCACCATTGAACTCTAAACCATATATGACACTGTGTCTACTTAGAAACAATCATAAAACTAAACACCCCCTTAAATTGGCCTCATGATCACTCTCTTGGAGTGTGATGTGGGCCGGGCCAGGCTGGTATGGCACCGGTTTGTCGTGCTGTCTGCACTGTAGCAGGCAGCCGGCACTGCCCAATAAATAGATTAGGGAGGGGGCCCAACAGGGAAGATGTTCCCAATGCATGTGGGGCGCTGATATGATCTCCTTGCTGGCAGTAGATCTGAATTTATCTGCAGATCTTACAACCATTAATTGTAGAATTAGGGTGATTCAAACCCAAGTCATTAACACCTAAAGCGTGGACCCATTAAGTCACCTCACAACTTCTAATAATAAATGAAATAAAATAAATTTTGTTAACTTTATTGTAGCATATAATTCAAACAAATACAATTTATTTATGTTCAACAACTCCAATATAAAATTAAAAGGAATAATATTAAAAATTAGTATTTTATAAATGTTAATGGAATAAATAATCCATCAAATTTACATTTCTATCAAAATTTGAGTTTTACTCTCAATAAATGTTTACAAATAAAAATATTAAAAATAGACTTAAAATTTATAAATTTTCATATGATATGTATCTGAAAATTTTTATATATTTTTATAAATTATTAATTAATATTTTAATTTACACTAAATAATAACATATTTATTATTTACAAAAATACAAATTTTGATTACAAAAATATTCAAGAATGTAATATTAAATAGAATCTATCAAATCCACTAATCTACATTTTATATGAAAAATGAAGTTTTATTTTATAAAATTTTTAGAAATAAAGATGTTAATAATGGAATAATTATTTTATTAATTAAAAACTATGAATTTGTACAAGATATGTATCTTAGAAATTTTAATAGCTTTGATATATTTTAAGTTAAGTTTATATAATTTTTTAAATTATTAATTGATATTTTAATTTACAGTTATATTTATTGTTTAAAACAACAAAAAGTATTATTTACCAAACACTTGAAAATTTAATATTTAGTTGATCTTGTTGTTAATGTTAAAAAGTAAAATAATAAAATAAAAGTAATTGATATAGTAATTAAAAATATGTTTTTGTCTTGGACTTAAAATAGAATATAACATAATAATGGCTTTGTCCATGTATTAATTTCTAAAAGTTTATATAATTTGAGTCTTGGCCTCTTGATTAATGGATTACCAATAAAATTTTATGATATCTATACACTCTGCTAAACATTTCTTCATATTTATCATTAAAATACTGTTCGACACATATCGACACATATTTATCATTAGAAACGTTTGGATATACAAGATAAATACATGCAGATTCCATAAATACATCAATAACACTAAATTTATGGCCAATAACCACAAATAAGATATCAATACATGATATTTTAATGATAAATACTTTACTCCTTCGACATGTATCGGCTCGTATCGGCCGATACGTATCGTTTCGGGACCCCTCCGATACGCCCTACAGTGGGTGTATCGGGGTCTGACCAATTCAAAGTGTGGAGGAGGCCTAAACTGGCTCCCCTGAACCAGTTGCGAAAAAAAAAAGAACACCAAAAGCTGTATCGATTTGCCCAATACACTCATTGAACAAAATATCGGATATATCGATATTTTGACCCTTGCATTGAACAAGATTTAAGGATTTTAATACAGCAAAAGTCAGCAAAATTAAATTGTTTCTGACCATCTGATTTTCAATTTTTTTCTTCTAAAGGGTTCTAAAAAAAGTGGCTTCTCGACCGTCCAATTCAATATATTAAAGCGCAGGCATTTCTCAAATTACTATTTTATCTCTTTATCTTTATATATCTTCTTGGGCTAACGTTAGGCTAGCAGACATTCCAGATAGACCGCACAAACAAAGCAGTTAGGCTAGCAGACATTCCAGATAGACCGCACAAACAAAGCAGCTTTACGTCTGAAACACTCAACTCTCCCTTTGGTCGACAATCATGACAAGGCTTTTGTTAATTATCCTCTTAAATTTTTGGGATAAGTGGACTGCAATCCAGCTCAGAAATCTGAATTGCAGCCCTTTCTTAATCTACTAGTAATTTCTCCTATAAATCACATCTTATTTGTAAATTTGACATCAATCCACGGATAGGATTCAATCCACCCCTAAAAATCTTAGTTCCACCCTAGGAGTGGACTGAACTACTAAATTTTTCACATCTCTATCCCTCTCCTCGGTGGAAGAGGGGAGGGATGATTTGATGATAAAGTTCAGTCTCATAGGGTATAACCACAATAGAACCCTGCCTTGTCTGAACTTGGGTTATGATGATTTTCACATCTCTATCTATCTCTCTTTATTCTTTGACAAAAAAAAAAGTAGACAAAAAGAAGATTCTGAGGGCTTTTATATTTTAATTCAGAACCCATTTGAAGAGTAAGCTTGGGACCCACAAGCTTTTAAGCCTCAGAAGAAGCATGAGTAAAATAATAGCTAATAAGCCCAAATTCATTCAAAGGCCACCCAAATGTCGAAATCTAGCTAGCAGGATAGAAAATTGATTCCTCCTCCGGCTTATGGATATCTGAAGCCCATTTGCTGTTGCCAATGCTTTCAGGCTGTTTTTTTGAGTGCATGTTGACTCAGATCTTTTTGTGTTCAAATTGCTAATGGATGTTTATCCAAAAAAAGGAATGAAGGGTTTATGGGACACTGCCAAATATATAGAAAGGAAGCTAAAAGGTTACTGTCCATGCATGAAAGAACTCTTGCTTTTAGTCATTTTGATTGAAGGAATCCTTTCAAATTCAATCAAGACAGCACACCCATTTTTCTTTAAGGCATTATTTGTCTTGTACTTTGGTAGATTCTCATATCTTCATTGTTCTCAATTATATAAATCAATAAAAAGTTATGAGATGGACGAATTAATAAAAAAGCAAAATTAAGGGTGGATAGGGGTGTACAAGGTCTAGTTTTTTGCCCAACCTTGATAAAGCCTGCACCCGGCTTATATTCTATTAAGACAGGCCTGGATTTTGTAATAAAATTGGGATAAATCAGGCCTGGCTCTTGCAATAACAATAACGACATTGCTTATAAATGATCAATTGATCTACAAGTTCTAGTCATAAAGGCTGCAAATTTAATGGTTGCGCATATAGTACCTTATGCTCAGTTTGGAAAAGGAGCATAAATACAAATTTATAGTGTAAAATCTTATATTTTGTATATATTTGTATCTGTACCCTTTTCAAACCAAGTCTTAGGTGCAAACCTAACAATTATGCTGCTCATTCAAGTCTGGATTTCTTTACCCTCTAGAATGACAATATGAAATCAACCATCAGTTCAGACTTCAGATCATGAACCCCCTTCCTAACAAATATGATTGTCATTTCTAAGTGAATAATAACGGGCATTGTTATTTGTGTGTGGATAATCCTGGTTTGTGTTTGTGTCCATATAGGGAATGACTCGTTGATGCAATGAGCCTGTGCCCTTTTGCACTAAAATTGTTTGATTCCACTTCCACTAGCATCACATTCAACTGTAAATAGAAAAGTTGTTAGACAAAGTGGCTGTTCTCGAACTCGAATCCACATTCTCATACTTGTTAGAATTTACTGTCACATCAAATAATGGCCCTAAATTCAATCATTAATAGCTGTAACCTGTGAAAAAGATAAGAAGGCTAGGGCCTGTGTTATTTGGTTTTCTTTACAAATACAAATATAGAAGGTGCAAAATCTTATATTTTGTATGTATTTAAACTGTACATATTTATATTTGTACTCCATCCAAACTAACTCAATTTCATGGGTCTAACCTACCCATATATTAATTTTTCTTTGGCAATGAAATAAGCAGGCTTACAGTTTTACCATATTCATGATCAATTTCCTATAATAGCCCTCCAAGCTCAAAAACCTATGTAAATCCTAATGGAAGTCATCTTAAGCTTATTAAGCATGCCCTTAATTATTTTTTTTATAGCCCATAGAGGCTCTATCTTTGGTGATGATATGTCCCAACTCCTAAGTAATTCACTTCAACACACCCAAATTAACACTTTGAATCTTCACATGTTTCATATGTTCTTCAAAAGCTCAATTATATGCTAATAAATTATCAAAGAAAACCGAGATAAATTTGCACAAATAATGCCTGAAAACAGGAAAAAGGTTGAAGGTGGTATTGGTAAATCCAAAAGGCATGGCCAAAAATTTATAGTCACTTAATATATTCTAAACACGATCTTTCAAAACATCAACACTTTGAGCTTGTATTCGATGATAATTGGATTCAAAACCAAGGCTCGTTGGGGAAGGGTAAGGGTGTCAATGGACCGGTTTTGCATCGGACCCTGTCCAGTCCAAAATCAATTTGGACGGATTGGACGAACCCATAAGACATATTGGACTGGACCAGTCCAATCCAAAATATTTAATAGATTGGATTGGACCTGAATTGTTTGTAATAAATTTATATTGGATTGGATTGGACTAAGCTAATCTAGTCCATTGATATAAGATAAGAATATAGGTGTCAATGGGAGTTCAAATCAGCCCCCCACAACATCCCACAGCACATTCCCGCCATGTATTGGGAACATCTCCCGATGATAATATCAGAAATGATGATGATCTCTGTCAATGGACCAGGTTTAGGTTGAAACCAATCTAAATCAAAATGAATTTGAACAGATTGAATGGTCCAAACATTGAATTGGACCGGTCCAAAATGATTCAAAATATTCATTGGATTGGATTGAACCTGATCCATTTATAATATAGTCATATTGGACTGGATCGGATTGGACCAAATCTTGTCCAATTAACACCCATAGGGAAGGGGATGTTCAAACATCATTCATTTTAAGACGAATTGAAGATGTATTGGTAAAACGCAAAAAGCATAAGGCCTTTCATGTGTTTTAAATATCATTTTCAAAATGGATGAGCTACCCCCAGATAGTGTAGCTCGATCGTCCTGGTTTCTACCAAAAAATAATGTCATTTTCAAAATGTTATCACTTTGAACATTTATCTGATGATAAAGGGAGACCTAAAGTCAAGCATAGTGAAGAAATGGGATTTGCAAAGATCATCCAAGAGCTCATCAATAATGAAAATAAGAAATATATCAATGATATTGGCTTGATTCAGGGTTCTATAATTTAGGGGTGTCAGTTGGATTGGATTTTGTCCAATCCAATCTAGTTTAACGTGAGTCCATTATAAATGGACCAGGTCTAATCCAATTCAATTCAATGTCTAGACCATCTAAACTGTTCAAAATCGTTTTGGTTTAGATTGGTTTCAACCCAAATTCGGTCTATTGATACTTACATTCTTATCTTATATCAATGGATTAGATATTGACTTAATCCAATCCAATCCAATCCAATATAAATTTATTACAGATGGACCAGGTCCAATCCAATCTAATAAATATTTTGGACCAGATTGGCCCAATTCAATATGTCTTGTAGGTCCGTCCAATCCGTCCAAATTGATTTTGGATTGGATGGGGTCCAATCCAAAACCGGTTCATTGACATCCTTACTCTATATCATGGTTTTTGAACCACCATTGACCCAGCCGGTCAGACCATTTGGCCTGGGAACGGTCCAGGCAATCAATTCTGTTTTACCCCAAACTTGGTCTCTGGCTAAAAGCCGTTGAATCAGTCAACGACTCGTTGACTCGGGCGGTTGAATCATCAACCCATTCGACGACTTTTGGTTGTTTTTATTTTTAATTATTTTTGTTATTAGAACAGACTATTTATTCGAACCGGATGGTCGAACCGTGAACCCAAAAACCGAATGCTAGAATGATTCCATTTTCAGATCATTTTTTAAAACCATGCTCTATAAAATCCACCCATATATTCTCCATGATCCATTATTTTTTACACAAGTAGAACTAGCAACGAAAATAGATTGGCACTTAGATGATTCCAATAGTCAACATCTCTAATATTTTTGTTTTCCAATTTCATTCATTTGGATATAAAGGTACCTGTGGGGGCAATGGCCCTAGTTCGGGTTGTAGTGGTAGAATAGGCTCTTCAGTTTGAAAGATGCATATCTTTAAACCTTGTTTGTAGCAGATTTAAGCCAACAATTATTGCATTTGTGGTTCTCCACTGAACTGCTCAGGCTCGCTCTGTTTGGGAAGAGTGTAAATACAAACATACACGGTTCACGAAAAATGGCAGCATATATGTATATGTCTTCCCTTTACTCTTAGATGTTAGTACCATATGCATTACATTATGCATATATAATATGTATGTTATGAATTATATAAATATAAAATAAAATATACATATATTTAATATATAAATTATGGGTCTGGGCCGAGCCTAAAGTTTTGGGCCCAAAACTTCATGCATGTTAGAAATTCAATTTTTAAACTGAAAAATGGTAATTAATCTATGGTATTGACCAGTAACCAGTTTATCAAAAATGGAATGTTATCTAATTACTCCTTTTTTCCAAATAAAAAAAAAAAAGAAAAAGAAAAATGCATACCTCTACAACTTCGCATGAAAGAACTTCAAAACTCAGTTGGGCTTCACTATATATGTTTCAAACCAGACGACTACTTACTGGCTAGGACTATGTAGCCCGATGGGTAAGTCTTGTTTGCATCACAACACCACCAGAAGACCGAGAAGAGAGCAGTGGTCAAGACGTTAAGTTGATCCCAGTCAAAGAAAAGAAAAAAAAAATCTAATCACCTTCAAATGAGGATGTGTAGAGGCTGTAAACAAGCCAATAAATGACAGTAACTAGTAGGAACACAATAAATCACTTATTTGATTTGTATATTTTTTTTTTCTTTTCTTCTTACGTGTGACAAGGGCCACCCTAAAGCAGCCATTCAGTTCAGCTTAACTGTTATTGATTGATGCATCCAAGGATTAAAATATCGATATGTCTAATATTATAAGCATTAAAAAGATTATTTTTATCATTTCAAAGTCTTAAAAGTTTTTAAGCATATAAGTATATATATGTCGATGAATTCATGTATATCTAAATACATATCATATCGATATTTTAATCCTTATTCATATCATATTCATGATCTCATGAATTTGCTAATGAACCAAGCTGGACTACTGCGTCAACCAATGGATGTGCAATAGTCCTTGCGTTTACACCTGAATTCCAAAGGCTGGCAATGGGGTGCATAGCCTTGTAGACCACGCACCATAAATTAAGTTGAAAGCAAACAGCGACCGTAGGCTTTCACATCAATGAGAGAATCTTTGTTTAATTTGAACAGAATTTGCATTGTTCACGGCAGGAAGTTGGGACAGACTTTGCAATGAGACAACAAACACAATAAATACAAAGCAAAATCTATGGTGAATTAATTACACCATAGATAAAAATAAAAACATGAACCAATGATAGAACAGTATAAATACATCACAGCTGACATCTTAATAAAAACATTATTGAAGTCTTGTTGATAAGTACACCATGTTAAATGTGTAAGTACACTTTTTAAAGATGCACAGACTAACGCCAAAGTATGTGAACAATATTATGTCTTTAGTGTGATTGGTTGAAATTTTAATTTAAAGTGCAACAAATGTTTGAGTTGGAGTCTATGGCCATGTTCTGGGAGTGCTTAAGTTAAAAAATAAGTGCCTATTGAATAAATTTATTTGTATTTGGCAATCAACTTTTTCAAGTGCTTATCTTTTAAAATAAGCATTTATTTTATATTGGGTGTTTGGTAGTTTTTTTTTTTTTCTCTAATAAGCATTTGTGACTATTTTGTCTTTCATTTTCTTTCAAATTTTTAAAATATACCCTTTGAAAGCATTTTTATTAAATTACTTTTATAAAAGTGCTTTCATAAAAGTACTTTTATAAAATTCAACTATGGATAATTTTATAAGTGGTATTTTAAAATTCAACTAGGGATAGTTTTGGAAGAAAAGAGTTGAATAAGTGCTTATTGTATAAGCACTTAAAAAAAAAGCTAGAAATTTGGGCTTAAAAAATAAGCCCTTATTTTTAAAATAAGCACTTATTTTAGGCTTATTCACCAAATACCAATAAGTGCTTAATGACCCAAATAAGCACTTATTTTTAAGCACTCCCAAACATAGCCTAAGTATAATGTGGAGTTTTGTAAAAGGAATTTGTTTTGGTTCAGAGTATTTCTTTATGAGACAACATGTTGTAAATTATTGGACAAAAGATTTAAAAGCAGACACATATCAATGACTTAGCATCTCAAGCAAGATTTTTAAAACTGGACCGGGCAAGGAATTGTTTTGGAGAAAATTGCCATCCCTAGTGTGGACCCCGGCCGGTGTAATCCCATGTATTGAACCCTCAACTTAAACCCTAATATTAAGCCAACATGATCTTCAACCCTATTCTAACCTGACCAATTCCTTGTTTATTTTTATTTATCTTTATTCACTTTGAGATAGGTAAGGTAAGCTTGATGGTTAGTGTCAATGGTCAGGACTCAAGAATATTGATATTCATCCTGTAATATTGATATTCCACACAAAAAGAAAAATACCATTTTTTTAACCCCAAACTTTATTGCAACCGGAGGGGAGATCATATTAAAATTTTATTAACCATTATCAAAAGGAAGTAACAGGTTACAGAAGCTGTATCTTCCTACTTTTTCACCCAAACTGGCCTTAACATTAATTTCCGTTCTAGCTTGGTTTGAGTTAGGGTACAGATCAAATTATTGACACGATTTATGGAAACACATGGATACACACCAATAGGAGGATTGGAAGGGTTTAAAAAAATAATAATAAGAAGAATATCAATCTTATCGATATGCACCGATACCCAATTGTTGATATCTGATATATCAATATTTTGATCCTTTGGGTTAAGGTTCCACCTAAGTTACATCACTAAAAGTTATAGTGAACCAACTTAATTTATAATTAATTAATAAGATTTTATATGTCTATAAAATCCTTTATTATAATCCTTAATTTGGGAGTGGTATTTGAATTAAATATAATAAAAGAGCAATTCTGTAGTAGAGAGCATACATTATGCTACCAATTTTATGAAAAGTACTATAGGATTGTAAATCTTGTAAATTTTTTGATATTTTTCTGAAGGGCTATACAATGGAGATAGCCCATCCTCCAACTCAAGTCCAGACAAGATTCGATCCCAAGTCTTCAATACAAGCAGTAAGAGACCTTATCAATCCATTGGTTGGCACCTTGTACCAAAACTGCAAATAATATATAAATGGCCATTCAGTCAATGGGCCTCATGTGCATGTTGCTCTGTGAACACCTTTGACTTCCCATATTATATTGTGATACTTTGTAGATTCTCTGTTGATCCTTTAGGCTATGTTTGGTTTGAAGGAAAATGTAGGGAAAGGAAGGAAAACCTTTACAAACCTTGTATTGATTTTCCTGTCTTTCCCTTCCTTTCCCTACTTTTTCCTTCAAACCAAACATAGCCTTAATGTTGATTCTAGTGATTGTATTTGACATAATAAGAGTAGTGATTGTGCATATCCTACTTTTGATAACCGAAGCACATTATTAATTGGAGAAAAGAAAATCATTCTTTTATATCTAAATTGTAGAAAAATGGCACAAGATAACCTCTGCCTCTTTCAAGGGTATTTTATTTCACCCTCCAAGGTCACTGTTAAATAGTTCCTGCCAACTGGGCAAAGTCGAGTGGAAGGACAAAGTCATGCAATGAGATATGAAATCAAAAAAAGGTTAGAGGTCCGAAGAGTTATCCTCGGGTAGATACTCCGACGCTCAAGTTAGTAGAAAGCAGTGGTTGGTCGGGCCAAGCAATTAGAGAACGATGCTGGTCTGAGCAAAGTCACAGTATGAGAGTCAAAAGTTGGATCATTTACCTTGAGCGGGAGGTACCTTTTTATAGCTGATGATCCGTGTCCTAATCGGATGAGGTTACTTGCCGAGGTCTCCGGGATAAGACAATCCCCAATAGAATTGTCCCCATCCATGTGATGATCTCCTAACTTGATTGTGTTTATCCACATGGCATGGTGCCGACATGATTGAAGAGATAGGGTAGGGCCGTAGAGGTGACATGGTGCTGACGTGGTCAAGGAGATAAGCTGGGCCACGAAGGTGACGTGATGCTGACATGGCCAAAGAGTTAAGGTGGCCGCGTAGGTGACACGTGGCATCCGGAGCCAACTCAACCATAACCCGAACACGAAGCACATTATTAATTGGAGAAAAGAAAATAATTCTTCAATATTTAAATTGTAGAAAAATGGCATAGGATAGCCTCTCTCTCTTTCAAGGGTATTTTATTTCACCCTCCATGTAGGGTTGTAAACGGGTTGGGGTCTGGTTAGGAAGAGGGTGTACCGATTATTAATCATGACAAAATTATAAAAACGGGTTTGACCCAATTATAGTGGCGTCTATAATTACTTATGTTAATAACAATTTAGAACTTAATATAACCTTAAGAAAAACGACGGTAAAATAATAAATTATTATTTTTATGTTAATAAATTAAGTGTTTTTAACAAAAATTATAAGAAAACTAAGAAACAGTTATGATGGTGCACGATTTGGTAGCTCCTAGCTAGAGGGTAGTTCGCCTAACTGGCCGATTGAATTGCAAGGAAGAAGTATTCAGAGAACCCGGCGTGGTCACTCCGATGCTTAAGTCAATATTAGGTTGATTGCGAGCTGAGAGTAAGTGAATATGAGAGCTAGGATGTACTAAATCACGCATATCTGGGTCTCTGGGGCCAATGCCCTTATATAGTTGGGCTGTCGTGGGTCTTACAAAAACACCTCCGAGATACTCGGCCCACGCCATGAGGAGTCCGTTCCGCTCCAGGAGGTTGATAACGTGCTAGCCGATAAGGCCTGTCGTGTCTGTCCGATCCGGGTGAGATGTCGATAAGTTCTATGGTTGTGCGACATGATACCGAAGAGCTTGGAAACAGTTGGCATGCTTCTAGAAGTTTGATGTATCACTTCGATGATTTAGGCAATCTCGAGTTACCCGTACCTCGGTCATTGTCGAGGTGCTTTAGACGCCCAAGGTGGCTTGGCCCACCAAGGTGGTAAGTGCTAACTCACAGTCTAACTGGTAGGTCGCGTCCATGTGTCCTCTGCTTATTAGGTTGGGCTAAACCACCCCTCATCAATTGCCCCCCACTCCCCGTGCCAAGGGTTCCAACTCAGTGCGGGGAGTTCATGACGAGTTTAGGTGGATTTGGCCCGGTCTTCTTTTCCGGTCGAGGTCCAATCGGTGGTTAGATCATAGTGACCTAGTCGGCTCAACCATCAAACCAGATCGCGTGTTGGGAATGCACAGATGTCACACAGATTACAAACCCTACGGATGTCAAAACACGTGCTCAACTGATTTCGGCCTCGGGAGCTATTTAGCCGGTTTTGATGAGAACCATCAGATCAAATACATCTCAGCTGTCCGAGATCGACTATCCTGGCTATAAATAGGGGCCTTGGGGTCCCATTCACTTTGTCTTGTTTCGGATTTGATGGATTGGAGCTCGCGTATTACTCCAGGTCGGTGGCTCTTGTCTTGTCTTCGAGGTCGTTCCCCTTACGTAAGTTTCCTTCCACCATTCCTTGTCTACTTCTTTTCCTTTAGTTTAGGATGTCTAGCGCTAGTACTGGTAGTTTGTTTGACATGAGTGGTGAGTCCATCGGGGCCCAAAACGTAGAGTTAGGTATTGCCGAGGTAAGCACTTTGTTACGTAGTTTTGGATCTAATCCATCTGAGGTTGACACATCACCACAAGAGCATGAGGTCTTTGGGAAGGAGGCCTCAACCTCATGCCGATCTCGGCAGCGAGATCACTTTGGTCCTTCCGTCATGACGGCAGAGAAGCTCTAGGCGCTAGCAGCTCATTACAAATTACCTGATGACCATGGTTGGAGTATCCCCTTAGAAGGGTATCCTTGGTTTAAAATTGGAAGATTTTCTAACCGAGGAAAAACTAGTTAAAGTTGGGTTGAGTCCTTCGGGTAGGTCGCCACTTCGGTATGCACACACTTAGCCTTCCTTGTTTCGTTACTTCTTTTAACTGGGTACCTTTTCTCCGCAGGCATTATGTTGGACATTCCGGCTACTAACCTCTTCTCTGGGATGAAGAAGGGGAAGAAGAGAAAAAAGACGTTGCACAAGCCAATTACTGAAACGTTTGCTTAACCCGCCGTCGAGCTCGCCACTTCCACAGCAACCAAGGACCCTCTAGTGATCAACTTGGTCGAAGAGGACCAAGGCAGGGAGACTTTGCCTTACCAGCCTGAGCCATTCTAAACTCCCGCACCTCAGGTTGCCACTCCCGGGGCAGGCTCCCCTAGAGAAGGACTCGAGGTGGTTCCGAGTGTCATGAATGCTCGGACTACTCTTCTCAAGAGCAGGGATGCGGTCTTCCTTGAAGAGGTCTCCAAGTACGTCGTGTTACCAGTCAGCCAGCTCGCGGCGAAGGCCGCTGGAAGTTGTATGGTGGTATGTCTTCCTTCTGCAATCTCTCTTTGGATTGTTTCTCTATTCAATACTTTATAAAATTTTGTGCTTTCCTTTTTCACAGGTGAACTCCATGATTCACTCACTTGCCCAACAATCCGAGCAGCATTTGAAGAGGGCATTGGCTACCGAGGTGAAGATTAGTCATGCCGAGACTCATGCCATGGACTGCCAGATGCGCATGATGAGAGCTATCGAGCTTGTGCAGAAGCTGGAGAATGAGGTGCGCACAGTGAAAGGACTAAATGAACAGCTGTTGAAGGATGCTGAGGACTCGAGGAGGGAAGACACGGTGCTGAGGAGGGAGATTGACGAACCGAAGATCACTCACACCGAACTCGAGTCTGCTCTCATAGATGGCATCAAGGACACTGGGGTTGCTGTTGTAGTTGCTTATAAGAGCTCGCCAAAGTATTGTCAGATGAGGGAGGAGGTCGAATCGGATGCGTACCACAGGGGCTTCAAGTTATGCAAATGGCTGATGAAGCACCAATTCCCCAAGCTCAACCTTGGTGCTGTCACTACAATCGGAGTCACCTCAGAGATGGTCCTAGAATCTGACGAAGAATCAGACTCCGAGGAGAAGAGCGAGGGCAATCTTGACGAGGGAGCAGTTAGGAAAGGCTCAAATGCTGCAATTGGTGAGGTTGTTAAGATCGATGAGGCTGCTTCAACTACTGACATAATGGAGGTGGAAACGACCCAGAATTCTGCGGACTCAACTGATGGTGGGGGCAAGGAGCCCTGTGAAGACTAACTCATTGCCTCTTTTCTTAGACCCCCTTGTATATACAACATATACCGAGCCTCCGATCTCAATTCTATAGTCTATTCCCCTCTTTTTTTGTACAAGAACTCTCCTTTCAGTAGGCACTGTAGGGTATGGACCCGATCTACCTACACAATGATGGGGCGCAAGTTGGATTTGCTGGTTGCCCATGCTTAGAAGCAACTAGGTCTTATTTTGGCACCGAGGTCACTTATTAGCTCGATGTCATAGCCCTTAGGCATCAGGAGTGACTCAGAGTCCACTTTGTATTGTGCAACCTGACTAGCTCACTGGTCTTATGGACTTAGAGAAATCTTGCAGATGTCTTACTCTCAAGCTCATAGGTAGTACCTCTTCAAATTGTCAATGTTCCAAGCATGAGGTACCTGCTTCCCTTCCAACGTCTCGAGCTCGTATGTGCCTTCGCTGAAAACCTGTCTAACCTTGTATGGACGCTCCCAATTCAGCCTGAGCTTACCCACACTGGGCTCAGGTACCATCACCTTCCGGAGTACTAGGTCCCCAATTCAGAACTGACATCTCTTGACCCGGGCATTGTAGTACCGAACTACCTACTGTTGGTAGGCCATAGTTTGGATGTAGGCCAAGTCGTGCACCTCTTCGATCAGGTCAAGATTCATCCATATTGTATTGTACATCAAAATAAGCGGTGGGATGACGGCCTCCAAAATGTACATCAAATTAAACGGTGTCTTGCCTGTTGTAATTTTGACGGTCGTTCTATAGTCCTAAAGGACACTAGGTAGCTCTTCCACAAACAAACCTTTAACTCACGCTAAAAGAGCTTTCAATCCACGGAGGATGGCCCTGTTCATCACCTCAACCTGTCCATTTGCTTGCAGGTGTGCTACCGATGTGAAGTTTCGTTGGATCCCCATCTCAGCACACTAGTTCTGGAACTTGATATCCTCGAATTGCTTCCCATTGTCTGATATCAACACCTTGGATAGTTCGAAGCGGCACACTATGTTCTTCCAGAAGAAGTTTTGCACATTCTGGGCAATGATCATCACCAACGGCTTTGCTTCCACCAACTTCATAAAGTAATTCATTGCCACGACTAAGAATCTCCACTGCCCGATTGCCGGTGGTAATGGACCAATGATATCTATTCCCCACTGGACAAAAGGCCACAGGCTCATCAAGTACTTCAGATTGGTGGCAGGTTGATGAAGGATGTTGGCATGCCTCTAGCAATTGTTGCATTTCTTGACGAGGTCAAGTGCATCCACTTTTGTGGTGGGCCTGTAGTACCCTTGCCTTAGAGCTTTTTGGGTGAGTGCCCTACCCCTTAGGTGTCCTCCATAGAGACCTTCATGGATCTCGTGCAATACTTGGTCTACTTCTAAAGGCCGCAAGCAACACAAGTAGGGGAGCATGAAAGACCTCATATACAGTCACCCATCAATAAGAACGTACCGAGCTGACTGACTCTCTACCCTCCGAGTTGTATTATGTTCTGTTGGTAGGGTCCCGTGGAGTAGATAATCAACAAGTGGGTCGAGCCAGTTCGATTTTTCTTGCAACATAGGAGTGACCTCTTCTGCCCCCCCCCCCCCCCCCCAAAGAAAGTTGGGTCGAGGCAGGTCTTCTATGTACACCGTCCTTATTGCGTTATCACTTATGCTTGCCAACTTCGATAGTGCGCCAGCCTTGGCATTCTCTGACCTTGGTACTTGCCAGATGAACAAGGAAAGGCAGTCGGGCAAGAGTTCCCTCACTTTGGCCAAGCAAGCCATTATGATAGGTTCCTGAGCCTCGTACTCGCTGTTTACCTGATTCACGACCAGCTGGGAATCACTACATACCACAATGTGCTTCGCGCCGACCTCCCTCACCAACTTTAGCCCGACTATCAGTGCCTCATACTCCACCTCGTTGTTCGATGCCTCGAATCCGAACTGGAGAGCGTACTCTAGCTTCAGCTCGCTCGGCCCATACAGTATGATCCCAACACTACTTCCTCAATGATTACACGAGCCATAGATGTGGAGGATCTAGGGTTCCTCATCCCAAGTTAGGCTTACTCTGACCGGAACCGGTGCTGCATTGGTCATGTCAATCGGCTCAGCCACCTCAAGGGCCGATGTGCTGAACATACATTCCACGATGAAATCCGCCAAGATTTGGGCTTTAATTGTTGGGCGTGGATCAAACCGGATGTTGTACTTGCTTAGCTCGAAGGCCCACTTCATTACTCTGCCTTAAACCTCAGGCTTCTATAGGACATGCCTCAGGGGTCTGTTGGTGAGGGCGACAATCGTATGAGCTTGGAAGTAAGGGCATAGCTTCCAAGCTGCAATGACCAAGCCGTAGGCCTGCTTCTCGATGTCGGGGTACCTTGTCTCAACTGCCTACAAAACTTTGCTTACATAGTAGATGGGTTGTTGGACCCGATCTACTTCACTGATTAGTATTGAGCTGACCACCTCGTCACTCGTAGAGAGGTACAGCCTCTCATCAAACGCGAGCTGGCACTCATCAAACCATTCAAAGTCCTCATTCTTCTTAATTGCCTTAAAGATGGGTAGGGACCGATCCACCGATTTAGACATAAACCGGTTTGGGGCGGCTACCCGACCAATTAGTCTTTGCACTTCTTTTTTGTTCTAGGGTGGTTTCATATCTAATATGGCCTTTATTTTGTTCGGGTTGGCCTCAATGCCACGTTGGTTCACTATATAGCCAAGAAATTTGCCTGACGTGACCCCGAAGACACGTTTGTTCGGGTTGAGCTTCATGTTATACTTCCTTAGAATTTGAAAAACAGAATTTAAATCATCAATTAAAGAATTTGAAAACTAGGTTTTCACAACCATGTCATCAACATAACACTCTATTTTATTTCCAATCAAAGGTTCAAAAACTTTGTTTACAAGTCACTGGAAGGTTTCTCCAGCGCTTTTCAATCCGAAGGGCATCACTTTATAATAGTATAAGCCCAACTCGGTTACAAAAGCAGTTTTATCCTAATTGGCTAGGTCCATCCTAATCTGGTTGTAGCTAGAGTAGGTGTCCATGAAGCTCAGCAACTCGTGCCTCGAGGTCGCGTCTACCAGGCAATCTATTCTAGGAAGGGGGAAGTAGTCCTTTGGGAAAGCTTTGTTGAGGTTTGTGTAGTCGACGTACAAGCGCCAGTTTCCGTTAGCCTTTTCCACGAGCACCGGGTTGGCCACCCAACTTGGGTACTAGACCTCTTTAACGAAGTCTATTGCGAGGAGCTTCCCAACCTCCTCATCAACTACCCTCCATTGCTCTGGGGTGAGGTTCTGTTTTCTTTGTCCAATTGTCTTGACTAAGGGATCCACATTAAGTTTATGAGTTATAATACTAGGGTTAATGTAGGGCATTTCTACCACGGACCAAGCAAAAACATCTAAATTGTTGAGTAAGAAACTTACTAGTTGTGACTGAAGTGGTTCACTTAGCAAAGCACTGATCTGGAAGGTCTTCATCGGCCCGGCATCAGAGATCGGGACCTAGACTGTCTCCTCCATTGGAGCAACTTGCTCCACTGTGTGCTCGGGGGGTGGCTCTAGTTCGACGTTGTCTACCAACTTCGCCTTGCCCTTCAATGTGGTTATGCAGCACTTGCGTGATTCAAGCTGGTCACCTTGTACTACCCCTACTCCATAGCTCATCGGAAACTCCATGGACAAGTAGTAGGTCGACACCACCACACGTAGGGCATGCAAGATGGGCCGACCTAGGATGGCGTTGTAGGGAGGACGGAGTCACGACCACCAAGAACATGTGCTCGAAGCGCACCGAGTTGGGCCATGCTCCTGTTGCGACTGGAACTGTCATTCGGCCAAGGGGCCTCACCACATCACCATTGAACCTGACTAAGGGCGTGTCTGCTAGTTTCAGATACGTCTGCTCCAACTGTAGCTTGCCGAATGCTTCCAAGAATAGGATGTCAACCGAACTCCCAGAGTCTACTAGTCCCTGCTTTACCTTGAAGTCATTGATCACGATTTTGACCACGAGGGCGTCATCATGCAGATATTGAATCCCGCGTGCATCGTCCTCGGTGAAATAAATTGCCTCCTCTACCCAAGGTCATTTTGGTAGGTTCTCATCTTCATGCTCGAGCTCCCAAACTAAAGTCCTTCCCACTATTTTGCTGCACCCCGCAAAGATGGACCCACCGGTGATCATATTGATCACCATGCAGATTGGCATGTTCTCTGGTGGTGGCGGTTGCAGAGGTGGTTGTTGGTCATTCCTTCTACTCGGCTCGGGAGCTTCTCTTCGCTGGTCAGCTTGTCAGTCCGCCACCTCCCTGTCCTCATGTTTGATGATCAACTCTTCAATCTTGTCCTTGAGGTTTCAGAAACCTTCCGTGCTATGCCCGACATCACGGTGGAAATGACAGTACACATTTGGATTTTGGGTTGCCAGGTCTCCTCGCATCCTGGGTATCCACTTGACGTAGATAGTATCCTTGATTGCCATCAGAATTTCACCCCATTTTGCATTGAGGAGGGTGTAGCTAGACCTTTGGATTGGAGGGGTCCTAGATCGCCGACCTGACCTAGAACCTCAAGGTGGAGATTTCTTTGGGGACTTGCTTCGCTTTGGCAACTTGCACTTCCGTCGCCGGTGCTTACTGCTATTGGTAACTTCATCTTCTCTCTTTCTCTTCTTGCCTTGCTAGGGCTCCAACTTGGACCCTAGGGCTTCTTTTGCCTGGATGAACTTGCCAACATCCTCGAGGAACTTATCACTTGTTTTTGGAGGGTTCAACCCGGGATGCCAAGAGAACTCAACATGGTTAACTCCCTTCTGGGCTGCAGTGAGCTACATAGCTCGATCGAGGTTAGGTACTTGTAATCACTCTACATTGAACCTACTGATGTAGCTCCTTATCAACTCATTCTTGAAGGAATGAGAGATCCATCGTATAGATGCCCAAATCTTGCGGAATAAGGGGGGCGAATTTCAAAAATTTTTCTCTCCCTTCAACTGGGAATCGCATTCCCTATTTAGAAAATCATATTTTCAAGGATTAACCTTGAACCATAATCTGAACCAGATCTGAACCAAAAGGACTAAGAGAGGATTATACCTGATACGGAGAAATAATATCTCCCAACGAAGGTGTTCACACCCAAGGAAGGATCCAAAGACTGCTCCCACTGGAGATGGCGCAATGTAGGATGGAGCAGAATCAACAGTGTTCTTCTCCAAGAACTCTCCTTCACAAGAATCGACAGGATGGCACGTGAGCACAGCTTCCTATCAATTCTTTCTCAAAGAACTGATGTCAAGATCCAATCTTGACTTCTCCCACAACTGGAGATCGAACTGGCAAACAGGGCGACAAGAATAAGGAGGTGGCAAGAAAGAATTCTACAGGGTTGCTTAATTCTTTCTTCTGTGTTTTCAACACTAAAGAGGATATGAATATCTCATACTAAAGGTTGTCGTCCCTTCCTTCTTTTGTAAACCCAAAGGATCAGCTCATAATCCAATTAGAAGCTGCTTATCCAAATCATATTTGGATCAGACCTCTCTTTAGGTGATAAGGATAAACTCTTATCTTATCTGTAGATTAGATTAGCTTTCTCCTAATCTCATTAGGAGGTTTCTAGATCTAAATCACATTCAGATCTGGACTCTTTGAGTGGATAGGGTCAAGACCCTATCCTATCTGCTAATCCATCTCAGAATTCGCCCCATAATCAACTATCTAAATAGCCCAGTTTCAAATGGGCTTTACGCCCATTAAGCTTATGTGCTCACTTAACCTTCCTAACTGCTGCCCAGTTGGGCTTCCTTGTATAGCGTGGGACCCAAGCATTGATCTACAAATCAGCCACATGGGTTCGGCCCAGCCTTTGTTACAAGGCCTGGCCAAATACACTGTTATGGACGGTGCACCCCCTGAAACCCATCAAATGGACTCTATGGGCCAAACACTTACCCTAAGTGGTCCCTGGGCCAAGCCACCTTGTAACACCCAGGGACTATGGGCAGATGCAAGATTAGCCCATCATGTATTATCCTCAATGGTCTTACACTTAACCTCTCAGCCCATAATGATCATACACTGCCCAACAAGAGAGGACCTCTCCCTCAGTTGCAAGGAACAGTGTTGCACTCTCTACTTATATGGATCTCGGGAAATAAAACCTTCTTGCAAACATTTTAGAAACCATAATATATATACTTTTATATCTCATATAAAATATATTTGCAAAACAAATCTCAACGATTGAAATCGGTTGTCGGCAGTCTTGGTTTCCATCAGTGAGAGTGCATCCCCGATCATTACCTTTGTCCGACAAAGGGGCTGATCCTGTCACTATGATCACCCACTCAGATGAATTCTCAAATTGTCCCAACATACCCAGGTTTTGACCCCCGCTAAGGATCTCACCGATTGGTATATCAAAGACAGCCCAATCCGACACCTAGTGCAGTATCATAATCGAGTCTAGGGGTTGGGTGTAACTTTCCAGTTTTGCCCATCAATCTCCAAGGTCCAGGGCAATACTGGAAATCTGGTCCAGTTCATAGATTCAATTAATCCTACACTGTATGTGCCTAGGGTCTCACCTTGGCAGCTGAGACAGACCACCCCAACCGACTTGGTGGCACCACAGTGTCAGCCTTATCAAGATAGGTCTCCCCAGACCGACCCACTGGCTGTGAACATTCTAAACTAACACAAGTCTCATTAAGTGTCCAGTTTAAGGGTATTACACAGAAACATACCAAGGGAACATGAATCTAATATGCACTTTTATTCATTTACAATAAACTCATAAAGTACATCATTCTGATTGAAGCTAAGGGCATACAAAACTGTCTAACAATTCTCCCACTGGACCACGTTTAGAAGGGTCACTGCAGACTTCATGCACTTTCTACTTGTGATGAAATGCGTGGTGAACAGAGCCACGAACTACGACTAGCTCTTGATCGAGCCCGGTGGTGGGTTCCTATACAACATCCTAGCGATGTCCTAGAAAATCGTTGAGAACACCATACACAGACTCGCTTCATCGGCTCCGGCGAGTAGCATTAAGGACTCGGAGTTGTCGACGTCGTCATTGGGGTCAGTCTTCCCGTTGTACGTCTCCAACATTGGTGTCTTGAACCCTTGTGGCCTTAGGGCCGAAAGAATCTTGGGTGCCAAGGAGAAGGCTGGCCCAATAATACTAGAGCTGGTTGTGTAGCCACCGAGCTCACTTCCTCCCTTGTCTTGTTTGCTACTGCCTGTGGGCTGCTCTTTACTGAAGTTCGCCGCGCTCTGAGGCAATGTCACATCCTTGCAACCTAGTTATTGGTGTTGTTCACTTCTGTGTTGTCTGGCACCTCAACTCTTGTGCACTCTCATTCTCGAATGCTGTCACAAGGTGGGAGCTGGTTCTTGTTACTCGCGTCCTCACGAACATGAACTAGATGCTGGCTATTGTGGGGGACTGAGGGGTCTCGATATGAGTCCGCACATCTTGCCCTGAGTTGCTAGTGGCTGACTTGGGGCTCGTGGTTCTCACGCCATGAGTGTTGTTGTTGATCGGTCCTAGTCTGGCAACTGTCTTGGGGCCAATCCTTTTGATTTTCCATGTGGGAAGGTGGTGGTGTACACTGACCTACCGCTCGGTCCCAAGGTGGGGTCCGGCCGCAAGGAGGGGCTGGGACCCGAGATGTTCCCACGCCCTGGGGAGGAGACCAGCGCACATTCTTTTGTTGTTGCTTCTATTTTTGGTTCGAAGCAATATTCTGATTCTGGTTTTGCCTTTGATTAGGCTGAAATGGTGGAAACTATTGCTAGTAGAAATAGTATTGCTGGTACTACTAGAACTGATGGATTTGCTACATCTGAAACTACATGACCTACACACTTGGGACCAACTCCTCAAACTGCTATGAACTGACCCCGGGAGAAACCACCAAGGGCTCCACAACTGGGATGGTGGTGCTCAATTGAGATAGTGGAGTGTGTAAGGGTTGTGTATAGAACACCAGGCTTTGCATTGTTGGAGCCCCCAAAATGGTAAGGGGAATGGTGAATTGACCGATGCAAACTAAGGGGAACTCTAGATTGAAAGTGGTCTGTTCTTGCCCCCGAGTCATATTCACGTCAATACTTTTTCCGGTGTTGTTTGAGGATGCCATTGATGATTTGTTGGAAGTAGTAAAAATAGAAACTTGACTTTTAGTTGCGTTTCCCACAGACGATGCCAATTGATGGTGCATGATTTGGTAGCTCCTAGCTGGAGGGTAGCTCACCTAGCTAGCCGGTCGAACTGCTGATAACTTTGTATTTTGATGCCTTAAGAACATCATTTCAGGGGTATTTTAGACTAGCTAATATGTACCCTTTTTCCAGTTAAATTCAATATTATGACCACTGAGGGCCCCTGTACAAATTATGGGTAAAAATTGGGAAAATTACAGAGTTTCCCGCAGATTTTGGGAAGCTGGTGCGAATTCTAGCTGAGAGAGGGGGTGTTTCTGTGAAAAATTGAGCACAGGAGGGCGCCTCCTATCTGCTAAACCCAGATAAGCGCCTTTCCTGTGAAATAACTCTCTCTTTGAATCCCTTGGCACTTCCCCCCCATGTCTGTATCTCCTAGCTGCCCCCAGCTTTGCAAATCCCCACCTTTCACTGCAACCTCTCTAATCTCAACCATCCAAGCCTTAGCAGCCACTCATACCCTTAGATCTCCCCCTAGACAGAATCCTAGTTTTACACCTCACTCCTTAAACCTCAACCCATCACCTCAGGGTGCCACATCACACCAACCAATCACATTTCTCAAGATCTAGGCACCCAAATCTGCTCCCTCCATTCTGGGTGCCCAAATCTCAGCCTTACATAATATTGGGCACCCTCTCCTTCTCTTCTCAGCCTTAGGATCACCTTAGAACAATCCTAACCCCCCATTCTCAACCCTAGGGTGCCCATACTTTTGCAAAATCCCAGCTATCGCCCCTCTCTCTCTAATCCTAAACCTATCCTTCCTTCTCTATAAAAAGGACCCAAGGGGTCCTGAGAAGGGATTGGATTCTGCCCCTAGGTAAGATAGAAGGTTGTTTTTAAGAAGTTCAATGGTAGAGGAAGAGGAGAACACCAAGGCAAGAGGAGGGGTTCCTGCTTGCAGTTTGCCAAGTCACTACTACCACCTCCGGATCCCAACCAGTTTCCCATAGTTTTAGATGCACTTTTTATGCATGTTTTTATTTCCTGTTCTTTAATTTCCAATTTTTATTTTATTTTTGCAATTTATTTTTATCAAATTTAATTTTTGTCTTCCTTTCTACAGATCTGAAATTTGGCCAGGTAAGACTGAAGGCCCAACTCGAGGAGTTTGAGGGTCAAAGGATAGATCCGGAGACTACTACCTCTGACCGAGTTGTAGATTTTTTATTTAGTTTTTATTTTTATTTTTTTTATTTATTTATTTTTTGCAATTTTTACTTTTAGCATTGTTAGAATTTTATTTTAATGGATTCCAGTTCAGTTAATAAAATTTTGTGTTTCTGCAATCTCAAATCTTGTTATTTTGTTCGGATAGAAGTACGTAACAATTTTTCCTCGCTTCCCTATGGATTCGACCCCTTTCTCACCACTAATTGCAGTTTTTAGTTATTTTGAGAATCGAAAAATTTATAAATATTGAAACTGGTGTTCCAAAGTGGTTAATGACATGCTTCCGGACAAACCAAGTTTTTGGCGCCGTTGTCGGGAAGCAACGGAGAAAAATAATTTATTTGTTTTATTTGGATCTGTTTCATTATTTTTTTTTCGTTTGATTACTTGATCTATAGTCTCATTTTAATTCCCATTTCTCTTTTATTTTGCAGGACGTAATAGAAAACGGTGGGGTACTGGAGCATTGCCAGAGTGCTGAACAAAAGAGAAGAGAAGAAAAATTGGGATTGCGATTTAGGTGTAGTCATCCCAATTTAATCCTGTTTTTTATTTTAATTTTCAAATAATTTTTGGTAATGTAGTGTTTTTGAATTCTTAGTTAATTATTTTTATTTCTTGATAGATCCGATTTATTTTTTTAGGATTATTTTTTTCTTTTCTTTTGTTTCGTCCTTAGAGCTAATTAGTTACTTAATTGAGTAATTAATTGTTAATTAGGGAATTATTCAAATTTTTAAATTTGAGTTTAAATTTCAAAATTTGAATTTGAATTTAAAATTCAAATTTCAAATTAAAAAAAATATTATTTTATTTTTTTTATTTTTTTTTTGCATTTGCATTCCAACATTTAGGGTTTGATATGTTCTAGAGCATGCATCATATAGAATTATTTAATTATTGAAATCATCTTGTTAGTTGTTAATGTGTCAGGGTTTTTCATTTTTTAATTACTCTCTTTACTGAATTAATTTGTTTCATTATTTTATTGCTGAATTGCAAATTAGAGATAACTGTTCATGCATTGTAATTAGTTGCATTTATTTTGTTTATTGTGTTTTTCTGTTAATCCATTTTAGGGTAATCCAATTTAAATAAGATAAGGTGGGGATTTCATCACCCTTCCTTGGCCTAAAAACCACCACCCTTTCACATGTGGTTCACCCTAAACCTTAATTTAAAATTTGGATAGCAAGATCCTTTAGGGGGCCCCACACATTTGGTTCAAAAGTGTGCTGAATTTTAGGGAAACTTGTAATTACTTTCCATAACCGGTGGTTGGTGTCTAAGGTAAGAGGTTAACCGGCTAAGCCTAAGCAGTTTTTGTGGTTAATTAGGTCCTTGCGAGAGCAAGGGGAGCCTCCCACATCCCCACTTCTTACCTGGCTAACCAAAGGAAGTGGTGTAATTCCAAGTGAACCTAAGAGGATTCACATTGGTTGAACCAATAGTTTAGAAAACCTTAGTTTAGCCCCTAGGTCATGTGTTTTACTTGTTTGTGCTTAATAAAAAAAAATTAAAACAAAATAAAATGAATTCAATGGCTGGAATTTGTGGAATGATAAACTACTTCCAACCTAAGCCATGGATAGATTGGAACCATGTGTCTCAACAACTGGATAAGATTAATGGGATAGCCCAAAAGCTTGATCAATTCTTCACCTATGACCAGCAACCGGGCCCATCTACACCTTATACTGGAGTTTGTTCCATTTGTGCCAGGCCGGCCCACCAAGTTGATGATTGTCCAACAACGACCCAGTTTCCACCATTTATCCAAGAACAGGTTCAGGCAGTCCAGAGTTTCTTGAGGACTAATAATGACCCATTTTCAAATACTTACAACCCTGGGTGGAGAAATCACCCTAACTTTTCTTAGAGGACACATCAACCTAACACACAGTCCTAGCAATACCATCCATCTACTCCATGGACCAACAATTTCAGAGGCCACAAGTGCAGAGCCAATTGCATCGGACTTACCCTAGGAACTAGCCAGTCCAACCTTATCAGGTTTACCCACAACCTCTTCAAACCAGTACAGTTGATGACAAATTCATGCAGCTTCACCAGCTGATTCTAACTCAGTAGCAGTCCATCGCTAGATTAGAGAGCCAAATAGGACAGCTAGCCGAAGCCAATGCAAGGAGAGAAGTAGGACAACTACCAAGTCAACCGGTTGCAAATCCTAGAAATTAGCCACCGAGTTTTTCTCCACAGAAGATTTAACCACCTCCTAAGAACCCTCAGTTTGAAAATGCCAAGGCTATTACGACCTTAAGGAGTGGAAGGATTTTAGAGAACCCGCATGAGAAAAAGAAATTTGAAAACATCAGTGAAGAAGAAAATGACCAAGAAGACCATAAGTTGGAGGGAGAAGAAAAAGGAAAGGAAAATTTAGAAGAACCTATAGTGAACCGACCTGTAGTTCCCTTTCCAACCGCACTCACAACCGGGCCATTGCGGAAGATGAAAGAGACTCACAACGAGGAGATTAAGGAGTTATTCAAGCAAGTCCATATTAACATCCCTCTCCTCAACGCGATATAACATGTCCCGGCCTACGCCAAGTTCTTGAAAGAGCTATGTACTCAAAAGATGGAGCCACGATCGGCCCCACAAAAAATTATGCTCTCGGCAAATGTTAGTGCAGTTCTCCTAAACCAACTCCCCCGAAAAATGAAAGACCTTGGTGTTCCTCTAATAAGTTGTGTCATCTCTAGAATCACTTTCGATCGGGCCCAATTGGATCTTGGGGCCAGTGTAAATCTGCTCCCCTCTATTATTTATGAAAGGTTTAGGATCGGCGAGTTAAAACCTACCCCGGTAATTCTACAACTCGTTGATCGGTCAATCGAGACTCCTCGAGGTGTTATTGAGGACGTCATTGTTAGAGTAGAGGATTTTTACTTCCTAGTGGATTTTATCGTCTGAGACATGACCCCAACCGAGGAACTGAACCATAACCCGATAATCTTAGGGCGTTCATTCCTAGCAACTGCCAATGCAAACATCAACTATAAATCGGGAGAAATGGACATTTCATTTGGAGAGCAGAAAGTCCGATTAAATGTATTTAGTGCCACTTAGTATCCAAACCTAAGGGAAGATGAGTTCAAGGTAGATGTAGTGGACGACTTTGTAGATGCCCTGTTTACCCTTTGGTTAACCTAATCTGAGCCATTTTTGTGTAAAGAAGAAAGCGAGTCTGGAAGTGTAGATGTGAGAAGTGAATGAATGCGCCTGGTTGAAGACGTTAAACTTAGCGCTGGTTAGGAGGCAACCCAATGAAGTTTTATTTTACTTGTCTTGTTAGAGTTTGTCTTTTCTTTTGAATAAGTTTCAGAATTCAGTAGGCAAATCTTGAACCCCTATTGAATCATTACCTCTTGATTGTTCCCTTTGGCCCAAGTCCCTTTTACATCATTCTAGTCATACCATTGGGGACAATGGCATTTAAGTTGGGGGGTGAGAAAAGAGAGAGAAAAATTGAAAAAAAAAATAATAAGATCTAAGCCTTTAGAAATGCAGAACTAAAAATTTTACTAAGAAATTTTTAAGTTTTTCCATTAAAAGAGATTCCCAAATAGAAAAAGTTGAGGAAACTGATAGAAGCATATTGAATTTTGTAGAAATTAGTAACAAGTGGTAGGAGTCAAAAGTGGTCTTGTTTGAATGTCGTCGAAATCGTTTAGAAATTGAAAATACTCCCAAGTTTGCCCCTGTAAAGATAAGAAGAGAAAGATTAAGAAATCAGACGAAAAATTCTTCAAATTAATAGAGATAGTGGACAACCCCAAACAGTGCTGAATTTTACACAACAAAAAAAAAATGAGAGAGAATAAAAGGTCAATGGACACCCTAGACTTAGTAACTAGGTCTCTTCACCTAAGTTAAGTGTCGATATTCGCGTCAAACGGGAAAGGGAATGCCAAAGACACTTACCTAACACTTAGTAACTGGGTCTCTTCACCTAAGTCAAGTGTCGAGATTTGCGTCAAATGGTGGAAGGTAGCAATAAAAATATGTGTGCATATCAAGTTTAGGGGTAGAAATCCACTATCAGAAATGATAAGAAGAATACCCACCTAATTTTAAAAATCAATCTCTGCTTATCGAGACATTCTACAAATGAAGATTTTTAAGCCAAGTTTTTGTAATGTTTAAAGCAGGACGGTTTTACCCCTTAAACCCAATACTGATCTATACAAAGTTTGAGAATTCTAGAATCAGGATACTTGGCTAATTTTGTCAGGGATGATCTTGCAACGGGAATGATCTCTTTACTCAATGTAATTTTAAGGCTGCATTGCTAAGGGACTAGCAATGATCAAGTTGGGGGTGTGGCAACTCTGTATTTTGATGCCTTAAGGGCATCATTTCAGGGGTATTTTAAACCTTATACTAGCTAATCTATACCCTTTTTCTGGTTAAATTCAATATTTGTGACCTCTGAGGGTCCCTGTGCAAATTCTAGGTAAAAACTAGGAAAATTACAGAGTTTCCTACAGATTTTGGGAAGCTGGTGCGAATTCCAATTGAGAGAGGAGGTGTTTCCGTGAAAAACTAACACAGGAGGGCGACTCCTATCTTCTAAACCCAGATAGGTGCCTTTCCTGTTAAATAACTCTCTCTTTGAAGCCCTAGGTGCCTCCCCCTCATATCTTTATCTCCTAGCCGCCCCCAACTCTGCAAATCCCCACCTTTCACTACAACTGCTCTCTAATCTCAACCATCCTAAACTTAGCAACCCCTCATATCCTTTGATCTTTCCCTATATAGCATCCTAGCCTTAAACCTCAACCAATCACCCTAGGGCGCCACATCACACCAACCAATCACATTTCTCCAGCTCTAGGTGCCCAAATCTTAGGCCTACATAATATTGGGCACCCTCTCCTTCTCTTCTCAGCCTTAGGATCACCTTAAAACAATCCTAACCCTCCATTCTCAACCCTAGGGCGCCCATATTTCTACAAAAATCCAGTTAACGCCCCTCTCTTTCTCTCTAATCCCAAATCTATCCTTCATTCTCTATAAAAAGGACCCAAGGGGTCCTGACAAGGGATTGGATTCTGCCCCCAGGTAAGACGGAAGGTTGTTCTTGATAAGTTCAAGGGTAGAGGAAGAGGAGAACGCCCAAACAAGAGGAGGAGTTCCTGCTTGCAGTTCACCTAGCCACTACTGCCACCTCTGGATCCGGATCCCGACTAGTTTCCCATAGTTTTATATTTACTTTTTATGCGCGTTTTTATTTTTTGTTCTTTAATTTCTAGTTTTTGTTTTATTTATGCAATTTACTTTTATCAAATTTAATTTTTGTCTTTCTTTTTGTAGATCTGAAATTCGGCCAGGTAAGATAGAAGGCCCAGTTCGAGGAGTTCGAGGGTCAAAGGATAGATCTAGAGACTACTACCACTGACCGAGTTGCAAGTTTTTTATTTAGTTTTTTTTTGTTTCTGTTATTTATTTATTTATTTGCAATTTTTACTTTCAGCATTGTTAGAATTTTAAATGGATTCCAATTTAGTTAATTAAATTTTGTGTTTTTGCAATCTCAAATCTTGTTATTTTATCCGGATTGAAGTACGTAACAATTTTTCCCTCTCTTCCCTGTGGATACGATCCCTTTCTCACCACTAACTGCATTTTATAGTTATTTTGAGAATTGGAAATTTAATAAATATTGAAACTAGTGTTCCGAAGTGGTTAACAACACGCTTCTGGACACACCAACTGCAAGGAAGAAGTATTCAGAGAACCCGGGGTGGCTAACCCGGCATGATCACTCCGATGCTTAAGTCAGTATTAGGTTTGTTGTGAGTTGAAAGTAAGTGAACATGAGAGCTAGAATGTACTAAATCGCGCATACCTGGGTCTCTGGGGTTGATGCCCTTATATAGTTGGGCTGTCGTGGGTCTCACGGAAACACCTCCGAGATACTTGCCCCGCATCATTAGGAGTATGTTCCGCCCTAGGAGGTGGATAACGTGCTAGCCGATAAGGCCTATTGTGTTCGTCCAATCCGGGCAGGATGTGGATAAGTCCTACGGTTGTGCGGCATGATCCCGAAGTGCTTGGAGACAGTTGGCATGCTTCTAGAAGTCTGACATATCATTTCGATGAGTTAGGCAATCCTAAGTTACTCGTACCTCAGTCATTGCCGAGGTGCCCGAGATGCCCGCGATGCCCGAGGTGGCTTGGCCCACCGAGGTGGTAAGTGGTGTTGAGATGGCGGTAAGTACTAACTCACAGTCTAATTGGCAGGTCACGTCCATAAGACCTGTTCATGGGTCGGGTCGGGCCAGGCTTTCACTCTGCATCAACAGATTTTTCTAAGGCCCAAGCTCGAGCCCGGCCCGACCATTGGGCCTACAACTTGGGCCCGAGCCCGACCCTCATAAAAAGCCCAAAGCCCGAGCCTGGGCCCGAGCCCGAAATTTAGCCCATACTGTTACTATTGCTGAAGCGGCTTAATAGAGAGAGAGAGAGAGATTATAAAGAAAAGAATAAAAAATGTATATATTAAATTATAAATATATATTTCAATAAATATTATATTATTTATATATTTTATATAATATATAAAATACATATTATATATTTTATAAAATATATAATGCTGAGTCGGGCCGGGTCGAGCTTTTTTGACAAATCCCGGCCCCGACCTGAAACATAGTCGGGCTTACTATGTTAGGCCCAAGGTCAGGCCCGCGGGCCTAATTACATGACCAAGCCTGATTGAGGTGCGGGCCGGGCCGGGCCATCGAGCTATCCGGCCCATGAACAGGTCTAGCGTCCATGTGTCCCATGTTTACTAGGTCGGGCCAAATCACCCCTCACCAAGCTATATATTATTAACTCAATAAGATATGGACACACCAATAATCCAACCAAAAAAATAAAATACCCAATATTTTTATTGGGCAACTAAAGAATTTTTGTGATAATAGTCACAGCTAAGGGTGTCAATGGACCGGTTTTGGATTGGACCCCATCCAGTCCAAAATCAATTTAGACAGATTGAATGGATTGGATAGACCAATACAATCAAAAATATTTATTAAATAGGATTGGACCTGATCTGTCCGTAACAAATTTATATTGGATTGAGTTCGAATAAACCAATATCTAATCCATTGATATAACATAAGGATATGTGTTAATAGACCGGGTTTGAGTTGAAACCAATCTAAATCAAAATGAATTTGAACAGACTGGACGGTTCAAACATTGAATTAGACCAGTCCAAATTGGTCTAAAATATTCATTGGATTGGATTAAACCTGGTCCATTTATAATGGACACATTTGACTGGATCGGATTGGACAAAATCTAGTCCAATTGTAGTGTTGAGAAAATGTCTTGCATAAATAAAACTTTAAAGAAACCACCATTAATTGGACAGTAGGTATGTTCTAATTACGGTATTCAGATATCATTAAATTAAGCACCTCTTGTAAGTCTTGGCACATGATGTACGGCTAAACCATGTAAGTTAAAAAATGCCACAACCTTAGTAATTAATGAAAAAAAAAAAAGGAATCACATCTGAGAGAGAGATCTAATGTGTACGAAAGCTTTAAATCAACATTATGTTGCCTATCTGGATTTTTGTTTGGCATGCCTGTGGAGAATTAATTAATTCTGATGAATCTTGTGATAGTGATTCATTGAGTTTACCAAAAAAAAAGTAGTGAATCTTTGAAAGAGAATTTTAAAAATGGAAATGCAGAGAATCTCCTTATATATGATTCCTATGATTTAATAAAATTTTGGAGAACCAACTTGTTAGTTCTACAGATTATAACTACTAGTAGTGTCTAATATTTATAAACTAAAAATTTAGGAAATTTGCTATATATTATAAGATTAATTTTAGAGTGTAATACACACATTACACCAATACATGCATATAAATAAACAATATATAATTATTTGCATATCATTTAGGACTTTGATTAGCAAAGTATTATCATATAAAAAGACAGACAGCAGGTCAAAAACAGCAATTCTTTTCATGTTTTAATGTAATATATCTAAAAGATTCTCCTTTTTTGCAACAAACAAATTGAAGAGATTTTATATATTTTCCTAAAGATGAAAATTTTGTAACTGAAAAGAAAATGTTAGAAATTGTCTTAAACAATTTTAATGTTTTTACACTTTGCAATGAGGTGGACTACATGGATCCCTATGTCACCTTTCCATATGGGAAATTTCATATAGTCAATACCCCTTACAAGGTAGAAAAATTAATCTCTTTTTTTTTTCTTACTCTTGTTTCTTCTAATGAACTAAAATAAAAAAAAAACAAAACAAAAAAAAAAAATGTAGATGTTTTCATTTGTAGGAAGAATGTGGAATATAATACATGGCAAATGAACTTGAACAATAAAATATACATCTAGTTAACCTAAAATGCTTAATACCAAATGGACATTCTTGATATGCCAGACCAACTAATTTCAAGGTAGAAAATCCTTAACATTGCATGCCTCAATAAGCAAGTGACATAAAACTTCATTACTTTGTATTTGATAAATTGTTAAATAATATTTTTTAACTACCTAATAAAAATTTTTATATAAATTAAATTACCAAATATTTTTAACTAATCTCTAGTCTCAATAATCAATTTTTAATAATATGTATATTAATTTATATCTATTTAGTAATTGCTTCAAATAATTTTATATTAACAACAAGAGACCATAAAAGTTATACCAGGATAAAAGTTGAGTTTCAAAATTTCTATGTTTTTGGTCAGACCCCTGGTTAACTCTATTTGCAGTGAAAAAGATGAAAATACCCATGTACATTAAATTTTATTTTCACAATTATGGGTACTGTTTTTCTTTTCTTGTGAATGCACTTGGTTTATTCCAATAGCACGTGCCCACATGATCAGTACCCTATAAATGTTAGGGTAATAATCAAAGGAGCCCTATAAATGTCATGAAATAGTTTGCTTACTAGCTTTTTTTTCAATTTTTGATAAATTATTATTACAATAACTTCACATATCTTCATTATATGATGATAGTTGGCTTTATATCCAAGCCATAAAAGTTAAATTGGAATATTTTGATGTCTACAAACACTGATTGTCTAAATATTTTAATTTTTAAATATATTTACTTTGTTAAGACATTTAAAAAAATACAATAAGGAAATTTAAAATATAAATTGAAGTTTTTTATCAATTAATGTTTTAAAAACTGACTCAGAAATGGAACCACTTTAGCCACTGGTTCAATCATCCAGTTCGAATGGGTTAGCTAGCCTGTGACAATTTAAAATTTTAAAAATAAAAAAACCACCCAAAAAGTTGTTGTCTAGATCGAACGGGTCAACAGTTCGATCATGCAGATCAATGGATCGTTCACCAAATCAACAATTTTTGGGCAAAAAGTGGTTTGGAGTAAAAATGGAATTGGTCTCCTAACCAATTTCTGGGCCAAATGGTCCAACCATCCAAGTCAATGATGGTTTGAAAAACATTCTTTTTACCCTTTGTCCTTATTTGCACATTGCATGGCAAATTGAAAACTTGACGCTAGTACTTATTAAACCCAATGTAATAGTACTACAAGACGTAGGATGACTAGGAGCTTAGGACCAGCATTGAGGACCACCATGAATTCACTAACAGAAACAGGCATGAGAAATGACAGCTGTTTAGGGTATCTTTGGTTTGAAGGAAAATGCAGGGAAAGAAAGGGAAAAGTAAGGAAACCTTTACAAACCTTGTGTAGGTTTCCTGTCTTTCCATTCATTTCCCTATCTTTACCTTCAAACCAAACACAGCCTTAAGTTCATACAAATCCATCCCTCTCAAGACCCCAAATATCTAGAGGACCAACTTTGGATAATGACCCTTTTAGTAATAACAGTCAAAAAAATTAAAAAGAAAAAAAAATCTTAACTGACATAATGAGAATAATTTTATAGTGGGATTATGAAAATAAAACAAGAAAAAACTATTAAGTTTTCTAATGTGATAACCCTTTTGTTTTGCAAAGTCAAAATCACTCATATTGGTAAATACCCTTAAATCTAGTATCATGGGCTTTTTTTCATGGTTTTTAAAAATAAACCGGTGACCGAACCGGTCAGGGGTCCGGTTACCGTTTCAAATGGTCCGATCATTCAATCCGAACGGCCGGCCCGTTCTGACAAAAAAATTAAAAATTAAAAAAATTAGAAAACGGTCAAAACCGTTCGAACGGTTAACCGACTGGTTCAACAGTTTGCTGACCAAAATCAATGGTTTCAGGAAAAAAAAATGATTTTGGGGGAAAACATAACCGGTCAGGTGATCGGTTCCCGATTTTTCCGGTCCGACCGTCCGGTCTGATCCGGTTTTAAAAACCATACTTTTTTTAACCCCAAATTTTATTTCAGATGAATGCAGGTCATCTTAAAATTTTATTAACCATTATCAAAAGGGAGAAACAATATAAAAGGGACATAGCACATGTTGCCCCTAGCACCATTACTGCCTACCTTCTAGAGTTATTAATGCGTTGTGTTAAATACCAAAATAAAAATCTCAACCTACCCCTTCTCCCCCAAAATAAATACAATGATTAATTTGATATAATTCTTAGGTTTGGAAGGCAATCCTCATGAATCAAGCGCTTGAATTGATTGTCCATACTGATTGTAGTGTCACGATAAGCCTTCAACACTCTTACATCAATACCCTGATTTGCTAAAACATCAGTAAGTTTATTAGTTTCACGGTAAACATGCAAAAAAAAATAACATTTAGGCCCCATTTGATTTGTGGGAATAGGGGTCTGAAATTGAAATTGGAATAGGCTATTTTAATTTCAACTGTTTGGTTGTGTACAATCAGAATCTCATTTCCATTCCTGTTGGAATGGCATTCCCCCATTTGAGGGAATGGCCATTCCCTGCCCCTCCTTTGGGAATGAAATTACATTTGGTAACTCCCATTTTCATTCTCATTACTGTCTGAACCAAACAGATTATGAGAATGGACAATTCCGATTCCGATTGTGAACCAAACAGACTTATATTTCTCACATTCTCCTTGATCTATCTTCAATAAAATAGTGGGTAAGAAGCTTTTATCATCCAAGACATCCAAAGGAATATTCATTGACTGACTCCCTACAGAGCATGGGGAGATGTTCCCAATGCATGATTGAGATGTGTTGTCGGGAGCCCATCCAAATTCATCCACAAAAGTTCTTTTGTCCGTTTAGTTTTTTTTTTATTTATTTAACATATGATAAGCATACTAATTGGATGGCAACTCTCCCATCTATATTTATAATAATCCCACCACCCCCCACCTTGCCCCTACAATCTAGTATCATGATGGGATTGTTTATAAAAAAATAGTTTTATTTATTCTTTTCTTTTTCTTAGGATGAATTTGGTTAAAAAAAAGGCAGAATAAAAGAAAAAAAAGGTAAGGAAATATGTACAAGATTTATAAAGTTTTCCCTACCTTTTATTTTCAAATAAAACATAGCCTTAATATTATATATTACATATTTATACATTACAAGGTATATACATGAAGCGTCTATTTGGCATCGATGTTTGCTCCAGAAAATGGTGACACATCAATGCCGCATCGAAAAAACGGTGCTCCAAGAAACGTCAATATGTTTGAAACTGCTTTTCCATAAAAAATAGTGCTCTAAATCATGCCTTGAAAATCGGCATGATTTGGAGTAATACCAAATTTAACATTTTAACGATAAAGACATAATACGGCAGTGACGTTAACTTCTTATAATAAGTATCATTACTAAAAACAAATATAGAGCACTAGTAACAAACAAAAAATATTATTATTGGTCTCTCTGAAAACAATGCTTCCAACCCACCCAGCAGTACTGAAAAAATGGTGCTGTAAGTTTATTATTTGGAGAGGGACGCCAAATAACCATGTACCGGATTCATCCCCCCATATTCAAATTGAACCCGTGATCCAGCAGCCTCATATCGGGTCCCCAAGATTTGTCTCCAAAAGGACAGATTTGCCCGCCTAGATGCGGGCCATTCACGGGTCAACTCATGCCTCATGTGCCAATTTTCTGATTGGCCACTGCCAACTACCAACCAGAGCCGACAAAGCCGGTCTGTCAGTGTCAGTACTCAGTAGTAGTCTGACGTGTGTATGGTGTGGACACAGTGGGGGTGGTGGCCCAGTTGGTTCGTCCGCTCCCTTCTCACCCGTTTCCATTTTTCCAGAACCCCCCTAAATCTTTTATTTATTTATAAAAATGCCTCTTGTGGTCCCCACTTTCGATGGACCATGCTGGGTCTTCTGGCGTGTGACCCACGTGGACGAGCGTCTAGCATGAGAACAAAGACTTCACTTACTTGAAAGTTGAACCAAGGGAGACGGTTGGCCTCTCTCACTCTCGTGATAACAGAGTTTCCAAAATAGTAAAACCCATTTCTAAAACTACCCTTTCGTTGCATAAATTTTACATTTGTACATGTTTGTTTGCAGCATATAAACCTCCAATCCACTTGTTGCGCAAGAATGCTTAAATCATCGCATGGTGGGGATGGGGATGATCCCCCCGGGATGGAGATGAGGAAATTTCCATCCCTGTTGGTGGGGAAGGGACGGGGAGAGGACTCCAATTCCCATCCCATGGGACTCTCACTAATATATGTATATATATGTATATGTGTATATATACATCTATATGTTAATATTTTTTTTAAAATATGGTTGAATATGTTTGAATCTTTTCTAATAGGATTGTAGATTTTAATTACTTTAAGTTTATTTTTTAAATAAAATAAAAAAACATAATGATTGACATTATAAAGAATCACAGGGAGTAGGGATCCCTATGGAGACGGGGTGGGGAGAGGCTCCTTGTCCCCACCCCACCCCATTGCCATTCCTAATCAAACTAATGAAACTAACCAACCCGATTTCTAGTATTTCCAATCGGCTTTGGTTCAATTTCCTAACTCAAAATGGGTTGGATTATATTGGACAAAGATAAGAAGATAAGAAGACTCGCGAGAGTCCACTCGCGAAAGTCCCGGCTTTGTATGTTACAGAAGAGTCCCGGGGAAGAGTCTCAGATTTGTACCTATACTAATATAGGAAGTCTTTTTCCTCTTTGGATTAGGAAGTTTGTTTTAGAAAGTTTTGGGGAGCAAGGAACTCCACCGCCGTTTGTATATAAATACCATAAGGATCAATGGAACAGACACACCTTTGGCTTCCGAAATTTTATCATGGTATCAGAGCCAGGATACTATTCACTGTGCGACCGACGGTTATTGCTGCTGTGTTTACAGAGTTTCTTGATGGCGGCAGAACTTGACGTTCCTCTATTCTTGATGGCAGCAGAACTTGACGATCCTTTTTTTCTTCAAGGACTATAGCTCATCTCCTTCGCATCCGAACACACCTCACAGACTACTACACCATTACTTTTCGGCACGCGCTCTCTCACCCCCTCGTATCCGTATCTATCCTCATATTCTGGATACAGGGACGACGATACCAGGCCGGCATCGCGCCGAAGGAAAATCTTTTCCGAAGGAGGTGCTTTCTCCTGCACGGAATCGATCGGATAAGGAGACAAATAATTTTCTTCTTCAAGGATTCAGGCGGAGAACTGGGTTTATGAGGATTTGGCAATATTGAACTGTTGTGATTCATAGAAAGCGGAGACTCAAATACTTGGATCTGCAGTTTGCATGTGAAGCTGCATACTGTGTGATGATCTACAGTGTTTGGCATTATGTGTTTGGAACTGGCGTCGCCTGAGAGATTCCCAGGCGGTGACTTTGACGGTTTCCGTCGGATAAGCGAAACAGAGATCTGATTAGGCGAGATTCCGATTTTTTGACTTAGGAACGATTGGAATTTCTTGAACTCCATAGGTGGGTGAACGTTGATGTTGCTGAGATCTATTTTGTGCTCCCCGTTGAAAAACACGACTGGAAATGAAACCACAGTGGAATTGTCGATCACCGGGTGCCATCGCTGCAGCCGTGGCATAGAGGAATCATCGACTGCCAGATAAGATTATAAGCACGATCAATCAACTCCCTTCTCAAGATCTTCCCGGCAAGAGATTTTGGAATGGTATTGATGAAAGCAACTCGGCGTATCTTATTATATGGGGCCATCTGTTCAGCTACATAATCCAGCTCCCTCAATGATATTGATTTCTGGAACCTCGCACGAGAACCCCGCCCACCGAAGTTCTTGGGCTTGCAACACCGAAGATCCGCAACAAGTAGTGTTCGGTCGTACCTCACCAGAATGTGTTTTATCTCCTTCTTCGACTGTCCGTCTACGTACTTCTGGTAGAACGCAACCAATGCCTTGGCGATGCTCTGTCGAATTGCATATATCTGCGAGGTAATGGCGACGGCCGTTTTCTTTCGACCAAAACATTGAATGGACTCTATTGGTCACCATGGCTGCCAACAATGACAGGAATGGTGAGGGCTCGAGTAAGTCTGTTGGACCCTCTGGCGGATGTGGCCGAGGTATGACAAAGGCTCATACTGCACAGTCGTCAGCGGGGTGTGAGGTGGCTGCTAATGTAGTTGTGACTGACGAAGACAGGACCGAACTAAATGGGCTTAATGACGAGCAATGACAAACTCTTGTAAGCATGCTTAATGCTTACAAAACCAGGACTAATGGAAAACTCTCTAGTAAGAATTACTCCACTGAATGGATTGTTGACTCTGGGGCGTCACATCACATGACAGGGAATTTAAATGTGCTCGTCAACACCCATGATGTTGCACCTTGTCCTGTTAGCTTACCCAACGGTGCATACACCGAGGCCGTGAAAGAAGGCACTGTTAAACTTGGAAATAATTTTAAATTGCTACACGTATTATATGTCCCAAAACTCAATTGCAATTTATTGTCAATAGGTTGGTTACTTTGTGACACTGATTGTATTGTGACGTTTACTAATAAGTTGTGTGTGATATAGGACCGCATCTCGAGGACTCTGATTGGTGTGGGTGAACAGCTTGATGGGGTCTATGTCTTCAAGGGTGTGGCGCCGGTTCATGCTTACAAGACAGATGGAATTGGATCATGCGATTTGTGGCATCAAAGATTGAGACACCCTTCTTATCAAACGGTTAGTTCGCTTTTTAATATCAGTAATAGTATGAACAAAACCTGTGGTGTTTGTTTGAGGGCAAAGCAAACTAGAGATGTTTTTATTCAAAGCAACAATAAAGTGACCGATTGTTTTGCTTTGATTCATTTTGACTTATGGGGTGCTTATAGAGTACCTGCATCTTGCGGTGCTGTATATTTTTTGACAATTGTTGATGATTATTCTCGAGCAGTTTTGATTTATTTGCTGGCTGAAAAAAGTGAAGTTGGTCGAACACTCAGAAATTTCTATGCAATGGTTGAACGACAATTCAATAAGAAGGTTAGGGTGGTGAGAAGTGATAATGGAACAAAGTTTAAATCCTTGAAATCATATTTTTAGGAGCAAGGAATTTTATTTCAGACTTCCTGTGTTGGAACACCACAACAAAATGGTCGTGTGGAAAGAAAGAATCGTCATATCTTGAATGTAGCCAGAGCACTCAGGTTTCAAGCACATCTTCCGATCAATTTCTAGGGTGAGTGTGTTTTGACCGCAGGGTACTTGATTAACCGAACACCTTCGACCCTTCTTGGTGGTAAAACACCTTACGAGATGCTATTTGGACAAAGTCCTACTTATAAACACCTCAGAGTTTTTGGTTGCTTGTGTTTTCGCATACTCGGGACCGTGACAAATTTGCCGCTAGGAGTAGGAAATGTGTCTTTGTTGGGTACCCTTTTGGGAAAAAAGGGGTGGAAATTATACAATCTTGAGTCTGGTGATTACTTCATCTCACGAGACGTGGTGTTTAGTGAGACAGAGTTTCCCTTTGTGTCACTCCGGAACATCAACCCTCAGTAACCAGTCCTTCCATAGCCACAGAAAATGTTGGGATATCTTGGATTGTCCAACCATCGAACTTTGCAACTACTCCTCCTGACATGGTATCTAAGTCACCTCATATAGAAGTCAGGGGGAGCAACACGACCAATGAAGAACATCAGAACACGGGTAATGATGAGGAGGCAGGCCCCCCTGATGAGACAAGGAGCCATATAGATTGCAGGAATAATGAAACTCCAGCTGTTCCTCAGCTCACCACGGAGTTATTAGGCCGCAGACATCGAGAAAAGCGAACCCCTAGCTATTTACAGGACTTTGTCACACACTCTGCTCATTGTTTAGACCCCTCCGCTGTTTATCCTGCATCATCTCAATCCTCAGGTACTCCTTATCCCATAACTCATTATGTGACGTATGATAATTTTTCTATGAAACACAGGCATTTCTTGGCAGCTATTACTGCAGGCCGAGAACCTACTCGTTTCTCTGAGGCAATGACTGATGCTCGATGGCGCGAAGCTATGCGCCAAGAAATACAGGCTTTGGAAGACAATGGGACATGGACCTTGGAAGACCTCCCTCCTGAAAAAAAAGGCAATCGGATGTAAATGGGTCTACAAAATCAAGTACAAATTTGATGGATCCATTGAAAGATTTAAAGCACGGTTGGTAGCCTTGGGCAACACTCAAGTTGAAGGTCTTGATTACAATGAAACCTTTGCCCCTGTGGCTAAAATGGTCACAATTCGAACCTTCTTAGCAGTTGCTGCGGCCCAACGTTGGGAATTGCATCAGATGGATGTCCGCAATGCTTTCCTGCACGGTGATCTCTATGAGGAGGTCTATATGAAACCTCCTCCAGGCTTTTTGACCTCTGGAACAGGTAAGATATGCAAACTCCGGAAGTCTTTGTATGGTCTACGGCAAGCCCCCTGGAATTGGTTTTCTAAATTAAGTTCTGCCTTGAAAATCTTTGGTTTTAATCAGTGTTGCTTTGATTATTCTTTATTTACATATCGCAAGAAGGGGCTTGTCTTGCATGTCCTGGTTTATGTTGATGACTTAATCGTTGGTGGGAATGACCCGGCATTCATCCACAAATTTATGCAATATATGAACCGGTGCTTTCACATGAAGGACTTGGGTGCTCTTAAATACTTTCTGGGCATCGAAGTAACTCGCGGATCATTAGGGATATTCCTTTGCCAAAGAAAGTATGCCCTTGACATTATTGCCGAAACTGCCTTGTTAGGGTCCAAACCTGTTCACTTTCTTATTACTCAAAATCATAAACTTGCCCTTGTCGACGGCAAGCTCCTGGATGACTCGGAACGATATCGACGTCATGTGGGCCGTTTGATTTATTTAACCATTACACAGTCGGAGCTTAGTTATTGCATCCATGTCCTATCTCAATTTATGCACAGTCCTCGAGTTGATCATTGGGATGCAGCCTTACGTGTGGTTCATTATCTGAAAGGACGTCCTGGTCAAGGAATATTTTTGCGCTCTGATAGTGATCTGCAATTATATGCCTACTGTGATTCCGATCGGGCAAGTTGCCCTCTCACTCGTCGCTCTCTTACTGGGTATTTTATCATGTTCGGACATTCCCCCATCTCCTGGAAAACCAAGAAACAACATATTGTCTCCCGTTCCTCTGCTGAGGCTAAATACCGGTCAATGGCTACTGCCAATTGTGAGTTGAAGTGGCTAAAAGGTCTGCTATCATCTTTGGGTATCTCTCATCCTCAACCTATACACCTATTTTATGACAATCAAGCTGCTCTGCACATTGCCGCGAACCTTGTTTTCCATGAGCGGACCAAACATATTGAAGTTGATTGTCATTTCATTTGCAATGAGCTCCAAGCCAGCACTATTGCACCTGCCAATGTCCGTACCGGTGAACAACTTGTCGACATTTTCACCAAGGCCCTCGGACAACAACAGTTTGATTCCTTCCTTCCCAAGATGGGCATTCGCAATCCTCATGCACCACCTTGAGGGGGAGTATTGGACGAAGATAAGAAGACTCGCGAGAGTCCACTCGCGAAAGTCCCGACTTTGTATGTTACAGAAGAGTCCCAGAGAAGAGTCCCGGATCTGTACCTGTACTAATATAGGAAGTCTTTTTCCTCTTTGGATTAGGAAGTTTGTTTTAGAAAGTTTTAGGGAGCAAGGAACTCCACCGCCGTTTCTATATAAATACCATAAGGATCAATGGAACAGATACACCTTTGGCTTCCGAAATTTTATAAGATTAGTTTTGCTTTGGCCTTTTGTAAACTATCTAAAATCGAATGACCCAACCATAAATATATATTAATATTTTATATTTTAAATATATTTTTAATACATGAAAGTGGGAAATTTCTAATATTTCCTAAGCTAAAATATTTTATATCATAAATTTATTTTTTTAATAATTCCATTGTAATTTTTTTTTAATTTAAAATTATTTTTTTAAGTTTAAATCTTTTAAATCGAGTGATCAAACTGAAAATTAACCTAAACCAATATAACTTGACTAGCCAACTCCCCAACCTGACTAGGTGGATTTGGTTGGCCAAACAACTTACAACTAAACCGGACTAACTAGCGAACAATAGTTTAACATCAAATAATTATTAAAAATTAATAGAGAAAATAAAAATAAATTAAATATAAAAAGCTAAATAAAAATAGCTTAAACTTCAATAATTATTGAAAATTTTCTACTAAATAACAAAACAAAAATAGATTTATACATAATTATTGAAAATATATTTATCACAAAAAACAATAAATAATTACTGAAATATAATAAATATTAATTTTAGTATATATAAATATATAATAAATATAGATTAAGTTTTAAAATTATTATTAATAAACATTAATTATTTTGAAAGTTATTTTCTAGAATTATTAATTGGTATAAATGAAATTAGTTATTTACAATATTATTTATTTATTGAAATAATATCATTATTTAAATTTTAAAATATTAATTACTTGTTGAATTTAATAATCCATAAAATTATATAACTATTAATACATAATTTTGTTATTTTAACTATTTAAAATCTAGTTATGTTAAATATTTAGTTATTTAACAAAATATTTAAAATCTTAATCTATGTATTATAATTGAAAGCTATTCAATAACTATTTAAAATATATTATTAATTGATTTAATAATTATTGAAATTTTCTATTAAATAACAAAACAAAAATAGATTTATACATAATTATTGAAAATATATTTATCACAGAAAACAATGAATAATTACTGAAATACAATAAATATTAATTTTAGTATAGATAAATATAATATATATATTAAGTTTTTAAAATTATTATTATTAATAATCAATATTTTTTTGAAAGTTATTTTCTAGAATTATTAATTGGTACAAATGAAATTATTTATTTACAATATTATTTATTTATTGAAATAATATCACTTTAAATTTTAAAATATTAATTACTTATTGAATTTAATAATCCATAAAATTATATTACTACTAATACATAATTTTGTTATTTTAACTATGTAAAATCTAGTTATGTTAAATATTTTGTTATTTAAAATATTTAGTTATTTAACTAAATATTTAAATCTTAATCTATGTATTATAACTGAAAGTTATTCAGTAAGTATTTAAAATATATTATTAATTGATTTAAAATATTAATTTTAATATTTTGTTATTTAAGATATTTAGTTATTGAAATATTTAAATAATATTTCATTTTTAATGTTAGATTTTTATTATTTGAATAACATTTAGATTGAATAATCCAAAAAAGCATAATTTATATTGTTTGTACATAATTTTATGATGAATTTTATAAAAATATATAATTATTAATAATATGAATATTATTAAATCGATTGTAAGTATTTTTTGTCTTTTTAATAAATATTTTAAAGTTGTTATATAATTTTGTTAGAATATTTAAATAGTTCTTAAATTTTTTAATTGATACTTTCTTTAGATAGATATAGATAAAAAGTGGGGGAGAAGATAAATAAGAATTAGAGATCATTTAAGAGAGAAACTCTCTACTAAATTAGAGATAATTTAGGAGAATGTTGGGGATAGTGGGGGAGGTTGTTTAGGAGAAATTTTAGAATATTAGATTATTTAGGTTATTGGAGCATGTGGGAGGGAGGGAGGGAGAGAGAGAGAGAATTTAGGAAGATGTTTTGGGGAAAGTAGAGTTTCTAATTGGTAGTTTCAAAAAATGAAATGGATTAAAAATTCAAAAAAGGAGAAATTTTCTAGACTTCCTTGTTTTATATATGGTTTATGGATCTTGAGGTGTCTTTCTCCATAGTAAAACAAGAAAAACCAAACAAACATGAAAAACAATATTAAACCCCCAATATATAGGGGAGTATTATGACCCAACAAGCTAAATCAGCAAAACCCAAATCTAGCTCGAGTTGAAGAATCAAAACCCTAACCCAACCCTACACTCAAGTATACCTGACCCTAACTTGACCTTATAGGGCCGAGTTAAGTCAGATTTACCATTTAACCTGATCCATTGACATCCCTAGGCACACTTAAAAATATCACTCTCATTGTGTGCTTAACCAATAACCACCATCTCTACCCGATCTGGGTAAGAATAAGAAAGTTTAAGATTCTTTAAACAGTAGCCACATGGCTTGTTATCCTCCTCTCTAATGGTGGATGTTAAATTAAAATCACCTCACCCAACAATCAAAATTTTTCAACAAAACAAGGAGACATGGTCTTTGCTACCCACAAGAACGCTATCTACGGCTGCAGATCCGTTCCGGAACATATATCCCTTATTTGTATGCTATATCTTTCACGAGAAGATAATACGAAATGTGCGGCTGTAGTGCTTTGTGAGTAGGAATTAGTCGCGTCATTGTCCGTAGCGGATCCACATTGCTTCCCAGCCCAGGAACGAGCGAAAATTCTTTTCTTTCAAAATGGAGCGGAAATTTTTCAATAATCTCGTGTTTCTTTGGTGGCATTTGTGTAATTATGTGGAACCATAGCGTCAATAGTAGAAAGGTCTTCCTTCAAATACTCGATTGGAACTTTGGAAGCCAGCCTACTGTGAGAAAGACTGGAGCTTTTTGTACGTGTATGAGCTTGTGTGTTTTGTTTGAGTCCCAGAGAGAGGCACAGAGAGACTGTGTGTGTGAAGATGGGAGACACCCGTGGCCAGTTCGACGTAATCGTCGTCGGCGCCGGTATCATGGGAAGCTGCGCTGCCTATCAAATAGCCAAGCGCGGCCGGAAAGTGCTCCTCCTCGACCAATTCGATTTCTTGCACCACCGAGGTTCATCTCATGGCGAGTCTCGCACGATACGTGCAACGTACCCTGAAGATTACTACCCCGGCATGGTCATCGAGTCATCTCGTCTGTGGGAGGAAGCCGAATCAGAAATCGGGTACCGTGTCTATTTCAAGGCTCCACAGTTCGACTTCGGCCCGCCGGACAACAAGAGCCTTCAAGCAGTCATTGCCAGTTGCCAAACCAACTCGATTCCCTATCGCATCCTCGACTGGAAGCAGGCGTCGGAGCACTTCTCCGGCAAGTTCGAGTTGCCCGAGAATTGGATCGGCCTGTCCACCGAGATGGGTGGTGTAATTAAGCCCACGAAGGCAGTCAGCATGTTCCAAACACTGGCAATTCGAAGGGGAGCTGTTCTCAGAGACAACATGGAAGTGAAGGAGATCAAGAGGGATGGTGAGAGAGGATGCCTCAGAGTCTGCACGGGAAATGGCGAGACGTTTCTGGGTAAGAAATGCGTGGTGACTGCTGGGGCTTGGATGAAGAAGCTGGTGAAAACGGTTAGTGGTCTGGTGCTGCCCATTCAACCTTTACACACCACAGTGCATTACTGGAGGATCAAGGAGGGATACGAGTCGGAATTCTCCATCCACGGCGGGTTCCCGTCGTTTGCGAGCTACGGTGATCCCTACATTTATGGGACACCGTCGTTGGAGTTCCCGGGGTTGATCAAGATCGCCGTGCATGGTGGTTACCCATGCGACCCGGACAAGAGGACATGGGCTCCCACATTGATAGGGGATTCAGTGACCCAGTGGATCCAACGGCGATTCTCAGGCCTAGTGGACTCAAGTGGGCCCGTTATGTCACAATCCTGCATGTACTCCATGACGCCTGATGGGGATTTCGTGATTGATTACTTGGGTGGTGGTGAGTTTGGAAAGGATGTAGTTGTTGCCGGTGGATTCTCCGGCCATGGGTTCAAGATGGGGCCAGCGGTGGGACGGATTCTCGCCGACCTGGCGCTCGATGGGGAGGCTCTGGGCGTGGAGCTTAGCTACTTGAGGTTGGGAAGGTTTGAGGAGAATCCAATGGGGAACGTGAAAGAGTATGAAGAGCAAGTCTCCCCTAGATTAAATCCCCACTAATTTAGTAAACCAGACCTGCTTGTAATGAATATATGGCCGCTCCGTAGACTCTAATACCTGTTTGATCTAATTGCTTGTTTGATCAGGATTATGCAGTTTTCTAGGAACATGCATGTTGCAACTCTCTCTCTCTCTCTCTTCTCTGGACCAGAATCTTGTATTACTAAACTGTTAGACAGTATCCCGTGTACAATGTTAGCTATGCATTTCATCAAGCAGGTGCAATGCATTAAAACTGGTCCCACAAAGATTGTACTTGAGAGAAAACTGACCCAACATATTCAAGCTGTATTGTTCTTTTCCACCAATAGGAGTTCTCCGGCTACATTCAATTCAACCAACCAAAGGGCCCAACCCTGGGTCTTGTACCATCAGCCTTTATGAACACGATAATCCAACAGATTACCCCACGTTTAGATTCACAGTATCAGATTATTCGGGGTTTTAATGGAAATATAAATTCTGTGCAGCATCCAATGATGCCCAATTGGTGTGTTTCCATGACTCCACCAAGAATGTGTCGATAATGTCACTGAAACAACTAAATCATGGTGTGTTTCCATGACTCCACTTTAAATTATATGAAGTACATTCTTGGTGGGGCCATTGTAATACATCTAGGGCTATGATTTTGGAGTTTAGCCCTCGCTATGACAGTATCTAGCAAAAGTGAACTCTTTCTTATTGGGGCTGTAGTTTGAGGGTACACCTTGGCTTGGCTTAATATTAAGGCCCTGTTTAGCGTGTGATCTGCCAATTATTTACATGTTTGATAGACCGCGATGCGATTCGGTCTTTTCCCGTTTGGTTTGCGATAGATTTAATCGTAAAAAATCGACACACTAAAAAGACACAAGAAGTTTAAAATGGGCGATTTTCAGGAAGGTTCAAATGAAGCTTTTGCATTTTTTCTATTCGTTTTCATGTAGAAAGACACCTAAAAAGACATACCTTAACCAAACAGGCTTCAAGCTGCTCACGTCTTAATGCAAAAGCTCAATGCATCTTTTAATTGTCAGAACTATCAGAAATCATAAAATATTTCCAAAAAGACTTGTCAAATGACACCTAAACTAGCAGAAGAGGCCTGCATCTGCACAAGAATGGGTAGAAAAAATTTTAAGAAATCCAATAAAAAATGGTGGGTTTAAGTAACTTCTAGAGAGAATTTAGATGCAGAGGAGAGAATTCTGGGGAAAGGAAAGATATTTTGAGGGTAGAGAGAGAATTAGAAAGGAATTCAGAGTAAGTTTCAAAAGAGATGGATTGTGTCGACTGGTCATGTGATAGAAAAAAATAATCAGAGCAAAATTAGGATAAGAAGAAAAAGAGAGAATAGAGACCTAATTCCACGTCTGAATTATATTTTACAAAATTTTGAAGAAAATTTCAGAAATAGCAAAGAAAGTTCTACTTGCACAAGATCGTCTCCCTCCTAAAAGTTATCAGATCGGAAATGGATCTTTGATCGGGTCAAGATGGGTTCCTTTGTAGATTATCCACAAAAGGGCTGCAATATGGTTTGGGCCAGACTGAGCCCACCCTACCCACCCAAAGTAAGGCCTGCCCAGATATGGGGTTCATCATCCAGGGCCGGGAATTCTGGGACATGGTTCAATTTTGTAATCCAAGATAATTTGGGGCTGGTTTCAGACAGATACTAACCCATTCTGACGGCCCAAGACCCAGCCCAAGGTTACCAAAGATTCCAAGTTTGAACCATCATCATCAGAATATGAATTAAGCAAAACATGATTTGCCAAACGACCCCTTGAGCTTACCTAACAACTTACCTCTTTAATTAGGAGTTAATATAAACTCACTGGAGTTTAGTGACTAAGTGCTGGTTTGGGAGGGCCGAGCTGAACATTTAACTAAGCTGGTTCAGCTGCTTTGAGGCACTCTGAATAAGTTATGTAAAGAGACTGAAGTGAACAGTCCAATAACTAACAATGGATTTGGACTCCAATTTTTTCATCAAACATAGCTTAAAGGCTGTCAGTGTAGGGCCTACCTAAGAAAATCAGAAGCTGCTGCTCTGTCCCAAACTGAGATGGTCACTCATTACTGGGATCACCTGCCAACAAAATATATTGCAACACCTTACCAACTTGATCTGACACTCCATATTTCACTATGAAACTGAAGCCCACCATAAAAGTGGGACCAGTCATGTATGAGATGTATGGTGTCAGATGATGTTGGTAGGGTGTTGGAACATATTTTGTCGGTATGTGATCCGAACTCGGTCACTCAGCATATCTCTCAAAAAGGTGTGGAATCCAATCCACCTAACTGCAGACTCTCTATGGTGTGTGGTAAGGTTAATGGACTTCATGTGCACTCTGTTATGTCCGAGTGTCCTCCACCCCCTTAATCTCCATGTAGTGTGTATGATGTAATACTAAAAAAGAGGGAAATTGTCCAAAACTCATCATGAGTTTTCAGCATTTCTCTTAAACTCACCACAACTTTTCAAAATGTCTAAAACTCACCATTTCACTAACTTGATGTTAAACAGAATAACGGGTGTTAATATATTACCATTTTAACCTTCATAGAAAAATATAAAATATATACAAAATAAATTAACATGTGTTAATATATTACCATTTTAATATTTAGACATGAAAAAAGGAAAAAATTCAAAAATTTTTTTCAAATATAAAATACAATAAAACATAGAAATTACAAAAATTATAAAAATTTCAAACAAAATAGAAAATTATTTTCAAATTACAGAAACTATAGAAATTGAAAAACAAAATCAGAAAATAAAAATTGTAGAAAAAACACCAAAAAATATAGAAAAACACAAAAATTACATATAAATAACAAAAAAATACAGGAACATTTATAGATTGTAGAAAATAGAAAATGTAAAAAAACAGAAGTTATAAAAAAACAATGAAAATTATAATAAAATACTAAAAATGCAAAAAAAAACAAGAAAATTGAAAACTGAAAAGACCATTTTTCCTCTAACTTGCCATTCAAGGGTAATTTGATCATGAAAATTGTTATTTATGCTGACATGGACACCTCTGTTAAGAAGCATTAATGGTGCACTAATGGAAGGTGAGTTTTGGAAAATAAAAACTTACTGGCATGGTGAGTTTTAGACATTTTGAAAAGTTGTTGTGAGTTTAAGGGAAATATTGAAAACTAATGGTGAGTTTTAGACAATTTCCCCCCAAAAAAAAGAAAAAGAAAAAGTTCTCAATTTACATTTTTGGCACCTTCTTGCAAATTACATGGATTTTTTTTGTATATTTTGAAAAAGAAAATAAAATTTCTTGCTATTATAGCATACGTTAAGCCGGGAATGAAAAAATTTAAAAAATGTGTTCATAGAAATAAATAAATTAAAATTTTTAGATGGTAGAACTGTATTCAGTGTTTAAATACATATTTTGGAAATAAATTTTATGTTTTATTGTTAAGGGCACTTTTGGTAAAATACTTATTTTCATCTTAGGGTATGCTTGGTTCATAGATGGAACTAGAATTGTCTATTCCTTTGGTTATTTGGTTTAGACGAGAATTGGAATTGGAATGGCTTATTCCCCACAAAGATGGAAGAAGGGAGGCTTTCTGTCAAGTTAAAGATAAATAGGGTTTGGGGGCATGGGCCATTCCATATTCGATTCCAAACCCCTTCTCCTGCAACCCAAACATACCCTTAATTCGGTCTCTCATCTTAATAAATTGATAAATAAGGAGGGTTTGTGATTGAAACCTCAGGGGAGGTATACAAAAATATTTATTATGCAAGCCAATAAGGAGAGTCTGGATCTATTGGACCAGCTAGGTCTGTTAAAGAGAAATGATCAATGTTTTAAAAATGACCCGGAACTGGAACCATTTTGGCCATTGGTTTCTAGGTCAATGGTTTAACCATCTGGTTCAAATGGATGGCCCGTTCTGATAAAAAAATAAAAAAAAAATAAAATGAAAAACGACCAAATATCATTGAACGGGTCAATGGTTCGACCAGGTGAGTAATGGATCATTAACCGATTCAATGGTTTTTGACTAGGGACCAAGCTTGGAGTAAACAGAACCGATTGCCTGAATGGTTTCCAGGCTGAATAGTCCAACCATCTAGGTCAACACGGTTCGAAAACATGAAAGTGATTGACCCAACACCAAGCTGTTTGACTTGAAGAAACTGAACAGGTTTTCTCAATCAGGTCCAAGTATAAAGCTACCCAAAAAATATGCAAAACCAAACCTCTCTTTAGCTACTTCAATTTGGAGTAGTTGAAAGAAAAAAGAAAAGGACTATAATAGTGTCGATTGTACGTGATGAAGCGCGATCTAGCTGCTCTCTGCTGGAGGTGATCTGGCTTCCGGGCGGACGACAAACAGTTGATCTACAAGAGAATCAGGGAACCCAAGGTTGTTAGCCCAGCGAGATCGCTCCGATGCTTAAGTCAATATACTGGTTGCGAGCTAAAAATAGCTAAAGAATGCAGAGAGCTAGAGAGCATATAAATCACACGTACATTGAACCACCAAGGGTGGAGCCTTTATATAATGGAGTCCTCGCGGGTTTTACGGATCGGTTCTGAGATCATCGTCATGATAGGATCCGTTTCCGTGTAAGTTGGAAGATAATGCTGCCAACCGATAAGGTTCATCAATTCCGCCCTAATCGGGCGGGGAGATAATGTTAGCTGTTACACGGTGTGATCTCGTGAGGCTCGGGATCTGTTGGAGGGATTTTTGGGACCACCGCGTAGTGGCGTGTCGGTATCCCCGAACTGATATCTTTAAGTCCCGAACTGGGTTGAATGCCGAAGTGCCTTGGCATCGAGGTGTTCTTGTTGCGATCTGGTACCGAGTTGATCTCGTCTCGAGGTGAGCTTGTCCCGAGGTCATTTTAGCTCGGGGTGGTTGGGTACCCGAGCTCGATTTGCTGCGGACTGGTTACGTTATGCTGAGTTGTCATCCCTTGGTCAGGTCGTGCCCACGTGTTCCCTCTTTACTAGGTCGGGCCAAATCACCCTTCATCAATACGGTTTATTGTTGAATAAATATTGGATGTATAGTTAAAGACAAAGTATAGAGAATTCGAATTCAAATGTGAATATGTTTCAGTGTTATGAATAACAGGATGCACAGCTAAGACCAGAGTACAATGAATTCGAATTCAAATGTGCATTATAGATAACTGGTATCCTACTCTATAATCTAATCTAGGATCCATTTTGGTTTGCAGGAATAGCCGAATAGGGGTCTATAATCGAAATCAAAATGGTCCATTCCAATTCTAATCGAATGGTGTGTGAAATTGGAATTTGATTCTTATTCCTGGTGAAATGGCATTCCCCCATTTAAGGGAACTGCTATTCCCTCCCCCTTCCCTGGGAATGAAAATCCATTCTAGTTAATTCTGGTTAGATTGATTCCGATTCCGATTCCAACTCTAGCCTGAACCAAACAAGTGAGAGGAATAAACCATTTCCATTCCAATTCCAAAGGATTTTGATTTCGATTATGATTCCAACTTCGAGCCAAGTTGGTTTTGTTTAAAAATAAATAAACAATTCAAGTTTCTGAAAAATTGAAACCATCAAAATGATGGTTTTTAAGGCTGCATTTGGCATTTCTTATTTTAAGGACTTATCTTGTTTTTGCAATTAAAAACTCAATGTTCATAGAGGCATTTTAACACAAAAAGGAAATAAGTCCTTAAAATAAGGGATGCCAAATGCAACTAATGAGGGGTGAGTTGATCCTCCAATGATATCATGACACGTGGCATTACAGAATCGTCAATTGGCATGTAAGCACCATGCAAGTAGACCTCGGACACCTAGCATCTGCCCTAACCTCCTTGGACCCACCTCAATAGGATGACCTACAAACAACCTGGGAGATGTCAGGTCGGCATGAAGAGGGGACTTGCCTTTACCGACCTGGGCCATATTCAGTTAGTGACCTACCCGACGTGATGGGTGACTTCCTTCTTGAGTAGGTTATTGTCTCCGATTCCCCCGAGATCACAATGACATGTCAAGGGAGCTGATCTCGGCCCCACCCGCTTCGAACGAGACCAAATAAGCATTATCAGCTTATGTGGAATCCGTCTCCAGGCATGGAACAACCTCCGAATCAAACGGGTCGGACATCTCTAATGCGTTTCGTGGAACTTACGGTAGTTAGCATATATAAAGGTGTCCCCTTCCTCAAAAAAGGTTCGTGCGATTTAACTCTCAAAGTTTACTTGCTTTCTCACTTCTTAAGCTATTCACCAGTTCGCTAACTTAAACATCAGAGTGCTCATCCTGGATATAGCAATCCGAACACTCTGACACTGTTCTTTGCAGCTCAACCAAGCGACCTCATTAGCCTAGCATCCGAGTTATTTGCTAGCAAGGAGCTACCAAATCACACAACATCAGCAACTTAGAACAAAAAAAAAAATTGTTCAAGTATAGATATTGTATGACTTAGAAAAAAAAATGATGACATATATTGTATGGTTTAAAACAAAAACATGTTTTCAAACTAGAAATTCAAGTGTTTTTTTTTTTTTTTGCTTTCAGTTAAAAAATAAAAGAAAAACAAGAAAAACACATTTACAACCAATGGACTGGTTTTGGATTGGACCCCATCTAGTCCAAAATCATTTTGGACGGATTGGACGGACCAAGAAGACATATTGGATTGGACCAATCCAGTCCAAAATATTTATTAGATTGGATTGGACCTGGGCCGTTTGTAACAAATTTATATTTGATTGGGTTGGATTAAGCCAATATCTGGTCCATTTATATTATGTGTCAATGGACCGGGTTTGGATTGAAACCAATCTAAATCAAAATGGATTTGAATGGATTGGACAATCTAGACATTGAATTGGACTGATCCAAAACATTCATTGGATTGGATTGGACCTGGTCCATTTATAATGGACTCACATTGGACTGGATCGGTTTGGACCATAATTTTCTCCTACCTTTCTTTTTATCCTTCTCTTTCCCCTCTCCCCCATCAAACCTTCCCTTTCCATATGTTGTTTCTCCCATTTCTCCTCTGGCCCATCTTTCAATTTTGGAACCAAGTCCCAACGACCCTTTTTTGGAATCTTTATTAAAACCCTAGTTGATCTTTGGAATAGGGCTAGCTTCTCACATTCTAACAAAAGTATAAAAATTTTCAAGTGAAACTATAAAAGCCTTCTTCCATTCACTTTCTCAACTCAACACCAAGCTAATTGGAGTTCTCCACACCATCTCCTTGGTTTCTCATCTCACTAGGGCAACCACCATCTCGGCCATCAATATGCAGCCATACACTCTACTTCTACACTTTATGAGGACACTATTGCTACCCTAAACCAATGCTTAACTGAACTAACCGTGGAAAATAAGGAACTCCACCAACAAGTTCAAAACTCTAGCCCAACACAAAAAGCATCTTCACCCTCTACACAAGCTACAACTACACCACCCACACAACACATGCATGTTATACAACCACCATCTTCTCTTCTCATTTCCTCACTTCTATCAAGAGTTCAGATCTGCGCCCCACAAGGGGGCACCCCACAACACATTCCCGTCGTGTATTGGGAACATCTCCCGATGATGACATCATCATTTCTGGTACTATCATTGGGAAATGTTCCCAATACACAGCGGTAGGGGTGTCCACGGTTTGGTTAACCAAACCATGGCACTTTTTTGTAAATCGAACTAGTGGTACCGGTTTTTCTAATTCTCCAAACCGAAACCGAACCGATACCACTGGTTAACCGGTCCGCTGGTTTCAGTTTTTGACCGGTTCGGTTCTTCGGTTTCTTGGTTTTTTATATTCATAATATATTATACAAATATATGTATAATATTATATAATAAATAAAAATGATATATAATATATTATAAATATTTGAAAAATATATAATATATAATATATCTATAAATAGATCATTATAAAATAATATAAGTATATATTTATATATATAATGAATATATATTTATATATAATACATAGAAAATATGTGACATATATTAAAAATATATATATATATAATATATAAAAATATATATACCGGTTGGTTCAGTTAACCATCGATTTTTTTGTAGGTTGACCAAAAACCGAACCGGTCCTTCGGTTTTTCAAAAACCCCGAACCGATCGGTTCGATTAACTGCATTTTGCGGTTTGGTTTTTTCAGTTTAGTTCGGTTTTCCGGTTTTTTATGGACACCCCTACATGGCGGGAATATGCTGTGGGACGTTGTGAGGCGCAAATGTGAACTCTTCTATCAACTCTTACACCTTCTCAACCTATTATACAACTCATCTTTCACAAGAGAATCTTGAATTAATGGTGAACAAATTAATTAATAGCCAAACAATTAGACGTCAAAGAACTTCTTTAGGACATGATCTTAATTTGTTCCCTACCATTTCCGTCTTACATCACCGTTGTACATTCAACACAATGACCATTTACTCCTATAACCTTTCCCCCAAAGTCTAACATGCTTGTCACTTAATTACATGGTTCATAAATCTTAATTCCTAGCCAGTTTATTACCACATTTTTCCAGTTGTCCCATTTACTCACTAACCAATTTGCTTACGACCTTGACATTGAAGTCACCTTAGATGATCTAGCCAACATGAGATGAAAGAATGATGAAACCTTCACTTTATAATAAATGGAAAACCTTAGCTAACCAACTCCCAGGTTGCCAATGGAACATTTTCTTGTTTCAACCTTTTATACGTGAACTTGTTCCAAAGTTATCTCACCACTTTTGAGAAAGTCATCCAACATGATATAGCATCAAAAAAGCTTTTGAAACAAATGGAATCCCTTTAGATCTCCTATTAGCACTTCTTCTAAAGCTCATGCCACACCCTTGCACTTTTGTTCACAACATTGATCATCAATACTTCACATACAAGCCAATCCAAAACAAAATTGAATAAAAAGACCACTTTTTTACATTGATTGCAATGACTTTTAAAAAGCCTGATCTACCTAAACACAAAAACTATAGAAAAGACTAATATTCTTACTTCCACTGCACACTGGCTAAGACACTTTGTATAAAACTATAATACTTTTAAATATTTTGTATAAAACCTAATTTATGAGAAAAACAAACTCTCAACTAACACCCCCTTCATCTACCACCCAACCACCTACCACACCACAAAACAAAATGCTTCTTCTAATTTAGGGATTTTCACATACCCATTACCTGCTACCTACTCGACGTACCCCAACTCTCCCAAGGATCAAAATATCGATACAAGCCCTATATCTTTATCTACCTTTTTTTTTAGTTTTTTTTCTCAAACTAGTTCAGGGGATTAGTTTAAGACCTGTCTACCCTCCTATTCTTCCATTCTAGTACCTTATCTTCATCAAATTAACACTTTAAGAATCTATTATTTCAATAATCATTCCTCAACCACATCTACTCCTTTCCATTATAACCCCTCCCACACCCCTTACATTTATATACCACTAACTATCTCCCCTAACATTCAATTAGTAGTGTAGACACCCCATTTTTGCATTCTTTGATCTTTCTGCAGCACTTTGAGCTTCAAGCATTCTTCAGCTAACCTCTTAGCCGATTCAGGGGTATTTTGGACATTTACAAAAGTTTGGACTTCAAAGATCCGACACCATAGGTATGTAGAACCCAAAAATCCAAAACCAAAGACACCAAGATCCAACACCGTTTACCCCCTTCATCTTAAGACCTGAAGCCAGAACTGATTTTGATTGCCCGATTGGGGTTATTTTGATCTTGAACCACATCTTACGTCAAATCATAAATCCAAGACCATAGGTACATAGATCCCAAAAATCCAAATCCAACAACACCTAGACCACCGAAATCTAATACTGCTTACCCCTTCATCTAAAGACCCAAAGCCAAAATCGATTTTGATCATCTGATCGGGATCATTTTTATCTTCAACCTCATTTTACAGAAATCAGAAACCCAACACCATAGTAAAGACCCAAAGCCAAAATCGATTTTGATCATCTGATCGAGATCATTTTTATCTTCAACCTCATTTTACATCAAACCAGAAACCCAACACCATAGGTATAGAGAGATAAAAAATCCAAATCTAACAACACAAAGATCACCCAAATCTGACATCGTTTACCCCATCATCTTAAGACCTGAAGTTAGAATTGATTCTGATCGGCCAATTTGAGTCATTTTGATCATGAACCACATCATTTTTATCTTTAGCCTCATCTTAAAATAAAAAATCTAAGACCATAGGTACGTAGAGCCTAAAAGTCCAAATCTAACAACACCTAGATCACCAAAATCTGATACCATTTACCCCATCATCTTAAGACCCAAAGCCAAAATCGATTTTGATCGTCTGATCAAGATCATTTTGATCTTCAATCTCATCTTACATCAAGTCAAAAATCCAAAACCATAGGTACATATAGATCAAAAATCCAAATCCGACAACATGAAGATCACCCAAATCCAACATTGTTTACCCTTTCATCTTAACACCCGAACTCAAAACCGTTTCTAATCATCCAATTAGGATCATTTTTATCTTGAACCTTATTCCACATCAAATCAAAAATCCAAAACCATAGGTACATAGAACCCGAAAATCCAAATCCAATAACATGAAGATCACCTAAATCTGACACCATTTACCCTTTCATCTCAAGATATGAACTGATTTCGATAGTCTGATCGAGATCATTTTTTATCCTAAACCCTATGCCACATGAAATCAAAATCCCAACCTTGTACATGAATAGAGCTAGAAATTCTGAGTCCTACGATACCAAGATCGCCCAATTCTAACACTATTAACCCCTCCATCTTGAGATCCTAAGCTAGACTCGATTCAAACCCTTCGTTTGGAATCTTCTTCACTATAACTCCGAACCTTGGGACCCACATGACCATATCAATCTAATCGGAGCTAAGGGAATACACTATCTAACAGCTCCCACTTTCAATTAGGTCCAATTAAGTATTAGCCTCAGTCTCATACTATCAAGTGTCAACGTGTCCTTCAAACACTTTTTGTGTTAGTGGCTTAAGGGCCGTTTGGCAAATCTTTTAGGGAAGATCTTCTGGTAGATCTGACAATCAAAAGACACATTGAGCTTTTGCATGAAGATCTGAGCAGTCCAAAGCTAGTTTGGCTACCACACGTTATTCCATGCGTCTTTCCGCGCAAGAATAAAGCAAGAAAGACGCAAAAAGCTTCATTTGGAGCTTCCCGAAATCAGCCCAAAATTTGCTTCTCGTGTCTTTTCGGTGCATCAACTTTTGGCGGCTAGATCTATTATGAACCAAACAAGAAAAGACCGCAACATGGTCTACCTAGCTTATAAACAGTCGAAAGACCGCACAAAAAGATGCACAAAACGAGGCCTTATTTAATAGGTCTACCACATTTTCCACTGATGCTACATTTAGAATTTGGAAGTCTCCTCTACCAACAATCTCCCGTGGTATATGATATTCCTCTTGATGTGCTTTGACTTCAAATGGACTCTTGGTTCCTTAGCTTGAGAAATGGCTCCAGTGTTGTCACACAACACTGGAATGGGTGATGTACTAGATGGTATAACTCCTAATTCTTGGACAAATTTTTTTCATCCATACTGTTTCCTTGGCAACCTCACTTGTGGCAATGTACTCAGCCTCAGTCGTGGAGTCTGTTGTGGACCCTTGTTTGTTGCTTCTCCAATTGACTATACAATATCCCAATACAAAAATGTATCAAGATAAAGACTTCCTATCATTTGAATCAGATTGGAAGTCGGCGTTTGTATACCCGACCATCTGTAGTGAACTATCATTGAAGACAAGATAATAGTCTTTGGTTCTTCGTAAGTATTTTAGTATATTCTTCACAGCATTCCAGTGCTCTTGTCGTGGGTTTGATTGATATCTACTCACAACACTTACAGCCTGAGCAATGTCTAGCCGAGTGCATAACATAACATACGTGATGCTCCCTACGGCTGAGGCATAGGAACCATTCTCATGTCCTCTATCTCCTTAGGGGTCTTTGGTGACATTCCTTTGGAAAGAGTGACTCTATGTCTGAAAAGAATGAATCCCTTATTGGAATCTTGCATGTCGAATCTTTTGAAAATCTTGTCAATGTAGGTAGATTGGGACAATCCAATTAACATCTTTAATCTATCTCTATAGAGTCGAAGCCCCAAGATGTAAGAAGTTTCTCCAAGATCTTTCATGGAGAATTGCTGTGAAAGCCATACCTTCATTGTCATTAACATTCCTATATCATTGCTAATGAGAAAAATGTCGAATACATATAGAACTAAGAATGCAACCATGTCTCCCACTATTTTTCTATAAACATAGGGTTCAACCAAATTTTGCTCAAAAATAAATTATTTGACTGTCGAGTCATATAGTGTTACACTTTCAGCTCGGATGGATCCCGAGATTAAAACCTTTTGCAAACCTTTTCATAAAATAGTAGTATAATAATATATAGATATACTTTACAAAACCAGATTTCTAAAGCAAATAAAATCTACTACCAGTAGTTTAGGTTTCCATTATAGAGAGTGTAAAGCCTGATATTCACTTTTTCTGACAAAGGGGTCGATCCTATCACTATGATCACCCACCCAAGTAATTTTCTAAATTGCCCCAACATGCCCAAATATTTTGACCGATGATTGATCTCACTGGTTGGAACAACATGGGCAACCCAGTCCACTACTTAGTATGGTATCATAATCAAGTCAGTAGTTATGTGTAACTTTCCAGTTGCCCATCTATCTCTAAGGTCTGGGGCATAACTAGAAATTGGTTCAGATTCAGTGTTTCTTCCAAACACTCGCTGCTTGTGCTTGGGGTCTAACCCTAGCAATTAGATAAGTTGTTCCAATTATTTGGTAGTACACCAATGCTAGTCTTGTCAAGATAAACTCCCCAAGTCTATTCAATGCCTGAGAACATTCAAAACTAACAGAACTCTCATAAGTGTCCAGCTTCAGGGGTAATTCATAGAAAACATACCATCATTAACATGAAACAATAATGTACTTTATTCATTTACAAATAATTGTTTATATACATCAATCTGATTGGATCTAAGCACATACATTGTCTAAAAATACATAATTTATGCCACAATTTACATCACCGTTGAATCCTATGAGCACCGAAGAGAGACGATGAGTGATTGGAGGTCAAAGCTGATGCACACTAATTAAAGATCAAGGTGGTTGGATTAAGCAATGAGTGTTTCTTCCTTTTCTTTGCCATCTTAGATATGTTCACTCTGATATTAGTCCCATTTAATCATATAAATTGCATTAATTAAGTTAGTTGTTAGACGATTTCTGTTTTCAGCTTTCTTTTCTAAGTAGTTTGGTAGGAATGGCTAATGCCCTCCGACGATGAATGCTTATTGCATGCATGCATGCCTATAACAACAATCTTTGCCATCTTAGCTAATTTTTAGTCTATTCTCATTTAATCAGCATTCTTGTCTCTTTTAACTTCAAATTTCATGGTTCGATCATTCTATTATCATGGTAGATCCTTTTCATCATTAAAAAAGAGGGTAGGATATATAACTCCTTGTGTTGAAATGTTGGATTTTCTTTGTGGATACATTTCAATACAAGTTCTTTTTTTTCTTTCAAAGTTAGAACCATTTGGACTGCATAGCAAACTACGTTTCTCAAGCATTTGCTCTCACGTACTTATCAACTTTTTATTTTTTATTTTGATAGACCGAATCAATTTGCCTTCACATAATTCCCTTTACTTTGGATTTCATTCAGCTCATGAGTCACATTGCCAAGATACTTAGGGAGTTTATTATTGACTTAACATAAGCATTGAGCCACATTCAAACTTTGGGTATTTCTACATTTGTAAAAATCTCTTAATTCTCGCCTATTCTAAATATCCATAAACTTCTATAGTGCGATTCATACATCATTCAACATACATTTTTCTTTGGCTTTAGTCCTTATGATAATATGTCATTTCTTGCCATCTTGCACCATTTTTTCAAGTATATGATTGATTTGTTCATGCATTATCCGATCATGTATCTTAGTAGTTAGGGAAGTTTGCCATTGGATCATTTTGTTTTTACTTGTTTCTAGTATTTAATTTTGTTTGAATAGATATAATTGCAACTTCATGTTCTTCCCCTTGACAAATTTCTATGCTTGATGTGTGTGTTAATTTGAATTATTTTCAAGCCCAAAATTATGAAAATTTCCTTGAAATTGGTAAATAGAAGCCAGTTTAATTGGGCGCATGCGGGGTGCTTATTTCCCGCACCATACCTTGGTTCCCAGACCCTAAGAATCTCATCTCCAAGTTCTTTTAAATTCCCAATTCCAAAAATTTAGGTGGTGACTCCACATCCCCTCCATTTCATCCATATTCTTCGTCCCCCCTCCAGGTCGGGTAGCCACAAGTAGGCCTCCAAATCTACTCCTTTTCATTATCACCCTTTCATACCCATTACATTTATAAACCACTATCTCCCCTAACACTCAATTAGTACCATATCTACTCCAGAATTCTAGTATCCATAAGTCCACATTTAATGACATTTTAGCTCACACCCATGTACAATCCACTGATTCCACCCTATCTCTTTCCAACCTAAGAGTTTTAATTGAGCGTAAGCCACTACTATTACATGGATAACAAATTTGAGATAATTTGTTCCTAATATTATCCATAATCAATTAAGTAGCCAAACCACTATTACACAATTTGTCTCCTTCTCCTAATATTATCCATAATCCTTTAACTTATTCACTAGCATCCACAATTTGTCTCTTCTTCTACCTTATTGTTCCTTGAGCTACATTATTTTCTTCTATTAAAAACACATATAGCCCTTGGTTAAAGCATAACAAACAAACCCACTATACCACTGCATAATCCATCCTTTAACCTACCCATGCATTCAATGATTTGCCCCACACTATTCACATGGTTCGCTCTCATGCATCTTTCTCTCCCACCCCACTCACTCTACCTACCCTCTTAGATGGACCATCATCCCAACTACTTTTCCTTCATAGTTTAGTTTTTTTGTCTCTAAACACCACCACTTCTTTACATTCTATTACTATCCCTAACATTTTACTTGCTTGCATTCCCAACTTTATTACACTTACTAAGCAACTTACCCTCTTAAAATACTATATTATACATTCAATCATCTAGTTTCTTTCTCAACATTTTTTCTCTTATCATTATAGATATTGGACAATTATGGTATGGTACATCTCCTACATCCCTATCACATTCAATCTCTTCTCTTTTCTCTTGACTGTATAATCTCATTTATTGGATAACATGGAAATTTCAAGCAAAACCATAAAAATGAACTCTTGCCTTGAAATTATTGTATAATTAAGAATAAATTGATCCATTCAACTTTTTCTTTACACTCTTAAGTTTACTATATATTTTTTCAAATGCTAATCGCTATCACACCTTGGTTTCTTATCCATGACACTAAAACTATTTTATGCATGGAAATAGAATTACAATCTTTGCCTATTTTATTGCATAAAACAGTCCCAACTAACAAACTATGACAACCATCCTTGCACCACTTAGACTCTTTTGCAAATAGAACTAGCTACAACTTTAAGTCATAGCCATACCTATCACAAATGCATCACTTGCTATTATTAGCAATGCATTAACATCATAGTTTTATGTTGATGATTTGGTACTTGAAAAGGCCAACGGGGTAGCCCATCCCCCAACCCATACCCCCCAACACCCCAAACCCTAGTGTAGATGGATTCGATCCCAAGTCTCCACTACAACCAGCAGAAGACCTTACCAACCAGCGGGTTGGCATGTTGCAATTTAACTCATGTTGATGATACATTTTTGCTTTTTATTACTGGCATTAAGTGTTAAAGAAAACTCTTATGGCTTGTTTAACTGATATGACTTGTTTTTATTCTATGTACACACTTAAATATTTTTGTTTTCCTCTATGCTCTTTCTAAATTTTATTTTTGTGAAATACATTTGAATTTATTTAATCTTATTTTATTCTTGCATTACACATTTTCGACTACCAATACTATGATGTGCTTCTTTCACTCAGCATAGGCTTAAATCATTAACTTTTAGTTTGATTTTACGCTACAGCACGGGGTAACCCTAAATTATATCTATTTAGTAGATCTTCTATTTCCTTTTCTAGTTAAATTTCTTATTATTTTCTTATTATATTCTTAGTCTTTTATTTCTCTCATTTTCTTTAATACTTATTGATGTTTTCTTTTAACCTCACATGTTCAACATTCAAGGTTTCTCCACTACACATTTGCTTACAACGATAGAACCTTCAATTTTGTGTGTTCTTAACATTTGCTTCCTAGCTACTCTCTTCTATATGCTTGTTATATCAATGTCAGGCTCCTTTAATTGATTATATGTTGCTACCCATTCTCTCCACCATTAATAGTAATTCTTTTTAGGGTTGGACTATGATATGGAAAATATATGATATCTGAAAAACTTATGATCAGTAAACTGGAATCATAAACGTGATAGCCAATCAGGTGTTATTTATCAAAATTCATGGGGGGTTTGATTGGTCAAAACTCTTCCCATACCATATCTTCTCCGCACCATAGATTTTCCCTTTAGTGATGGAAATGGAATAAAAAATTAAAATTAACTTAAAAATAAAAATGCGTTTTCCATACCAATGTCATGTCAATGATCTAATTGTTTAAGTAAAATGGGTCAATCAATAAACATTTTTCTTTCAAATTGGATATATATATATATAGAGAGAGAGAGAGAGAGAGAGAAATTGTCTAAAACCCACCATCACTTTTTATGAATTCTCTTAAACTTACCACAACTTTTCAAAATGTCCAAAATTCACCAGTGAGATTTTATTTTCCAAAACTCACCATTAAAACACTGTTAAAGTTCATTGACCCAAGTTGTCCATGTCAACCTAAATGCAAGTTTCATGACCAAACTACCCCTGAATGGTGAATTAACTTGTTAACGCTCATCAAGAGTTTTTCTTGCTCTCAACATCCCAGAGAGTGTTCTTGCCTCAATGTCCAAGGAACCTCTAACCAGGTTCACCTTCATTAATTTTTGTTTTCATTTTTGCTTAATTAGGGCACTCGAAGAAACCTGATTTTACTGCACTGGTTTTTACTTAGAGAATCTAATTTTGCACTCGTTTTCAGACTTCTCACAAAACCATAACTTTATCTGTACCTCAATCCATGGCTGTGAACACAATGAGTAAATAGATTTTTTTAGACTTCAGAGTAAATAGTTATTTCCAGACTTCTCACGAGACCATAAATTTCTATCTTTGAAAGGTATCCTGAGATGGACTTCTGTTCTGACTATTCTTCTTCTCAGGCAAGGGAGAAGCAGTGACAATGGTGAGAAGTTGCGGCAATGGGTTTTCTCTTTCGTCCAGACAAGGTTTTGGGTTGAAAAATGGCGAGGGTGTGCTTTTGGTTCCGTTCTGATTGTTCTTCTCAGATGATGGGAGCAGCAGCGATAATGGGATTTCATGTTCTCTTTTTTTCCTTTGTCTATAATGGCTTAGAGGTAACCCAGGAGAGAAAGAAAGAACATAGACACTCTGAACTCTTCGAAGTCTGGTTCCGAACAATCTATGTTGGAGTTGAAGAAAGCAATTTCTGGCCTACTAAGTCAGAAGACGAACTAGTGATGGAAATCTATGCTGGAGCCGGAGAAAGCCATTTCTTGTCTTCCAAGTCAGAAGATGAACTAGTGAGGAAGCCTCTAAACCCAGCATCAGAAAACCACTCCACAAGCAAGAAATTCAGATTCATCTATCCGGCAATCAATAGAACAAAACCCCTATGATCAGTTCATATCTATTTCAAGAAAAGTCATCTATTCGTCTTCAGGTGGTCTGACCTGTCACCAGTGGCGGAAGACGGAAAGCAAATATCTCAGATCTCACAAATACAACCAAAATGTCATAAACCAAATCACGTCGGGGATCTCTCTATCCATGAATTTGGAAGAATAAACAACCAAATCTTTAATGAAAATAACAATAAAAAAAAATCAAAGAAACATTTCGTTCTCTTTCCTTCTTCTTCTTCTATAAGAACGCGATGAAGAAGGAAGAAGAAGAGGAGGAAGGGAGCAAGAAAAGGAGAGAAAATAAAGCGAATCGCCAGCAAATGGATCATGGACCCAGGAGGAACTGAATGGGAGTTGCAGTTTTGGAGATCGAGAGAATAAAGCGAATCGCCAGCAAATCGCTGCTATAAGTCAAGTTAAGTATAGCGGTGGATCCGTATTTGCCGCTAGAGAACATTAGCACTCGATACAATGAAAAACGGAAAAAGAGTGCTACATATTCTCTCCCGCGCGCGCAAACGAAACTCTCACTTCCCTCGTCAATCGGCATCCCTTAATCTCTGCACCAACGAAAACCCCTTAAACTAATTTTCTCTTCGCCAGTTCTAGTTCCCAATCCTCTCTCCCTAATCTCTTGCCTCTCCTTCCTTCGGCATCTAAAAAGAATCCTGTCATCCCTCAATTTGCACCAACGAAAACCCCTTAAACTTTTCTCTTCGCTGATTCTAGTTTCCAATCCTCTCTCCCTAATCTCTTGCCTCTCCTTTGGCATTTGAAAAGAATCAAACTGAACTAAATTCTGAGGTAAGTCACCGATTTCTTTTCTACTTTCATCTTTTCTCTCTTTCATAGTCAAGATTCCTTCTCTCACATTCCTGCACAAGTTGGAGGCCTCGGATGTCCAATTAGTTCAGCAGGTTTGACACTTGAAAGCTTTTTCTTTATTTATTTATTTTTAATTTCTATTCAACCGGTTTCTCTATGATGCAATAATGGATTTGTATATATATATATATATTTTAATCAAACTGAACTTCATTAGATAGGATTTGGTAGTGGAGCAAGTGTTCGAGAAGAAAGTGGTCTTTGAGATTGAAATGATTAGTGCTTTCAATAGAGAAAGGAAGAAATATGAAGATCATCCCAATGCAGTTAAAAGATTTAGACATCAAAAGTTCAGTAGATCCATGCCAGTTTCAAAGGTGTTTGATTAATTGAAAGGGGGGGCTTATTTGGGGTTTGAATCAAGAAGAGGGTTAAGAAGAATAGAAGGGTTGTTAAGAAAAAGAAAGAGACTATTTAGTTCAAATGCAGAAGGCATGGGGTGAGCCTTGTTGCCTTGTGAAGGGCTCTCTGTGTCAATTTTGGTCTATGGGAAGTCAAGTCAAGTGGGAAGTCAATTTTTCTTTTGCCATTGTTTTGTTGGCAGGTAATTCCTTATCACCTTCTTGTATTTCTCTCTCTCTCTCTAAATAAACTTTTCTTCATTTATCTTTGGAAAAAGCTGTAAACAGCATATATAAGGAACATTGCTTGACTGAAAAATTTCCACTCTCACGTAGCTAGCAATATCCCTTTGAGGAAACTAATTTACAAAGGCCTGTACACCCTCAATATGAGAGTACATATCGCAAAACAGCCACATTCCTCCTGCTTAGCCATTGGAGGGGTCCAAGGGGACTTGGTTAATGCTATATATGGTGGGGCCGAAGTGACCTTTTAGTTTTGTGAAGTTTAATTGAATTGAATCAATGATAGATGCGGTGAGTGATGATTGGTGTTGGGGGGACCCATGTATCCATTTGTATAAGTTCTATGTATTGGCAGGGCCCACATATTAGTATTGTTTAGTTTTTGTATTGGTGGCGCTCATACATTTGCGTATTTACATATGTTTTTTATTTATATGTATTTTGACTCTAGATTACTTTGAAATAAAATCTGTAACTTCTTTTTATATCTTTAGCTAGTCTTTAAACATATAAACCTTGATGTATATCATATACAATCTAATTCTTATATTTGTTTTCCTTGTTTTTCAGGTTGAACCAATACAAGAATGATAGAAGGCTTTGTTGAAGATATTAAAGATACAATTTTTTTTTGTGATTTATTATTAGATGTAACAAGAATTTTGTACCTTTTTCCATATTATCAATGTATGGAACTCACATTAAGATGGACCTTTGTTTTTAATATGTTAGTTTTTATTTGAAATTTTGGTGTGATATAGGTGTTGATCAGGTTTTGGTGGTGGATATACGGTATCCATTGCAAATATATTTAATTCTCTTTTAGTGGTGGATATATCCGTCACTAAAATGCATGTTTTTTTTCTGGCGGCAGATATATACATCTGTTTTTTCTTTTTTGGCGGCAGATATCCGCCGCTAAAATGTATAGCTTTTTTCTAGTGGCGGATATATCCACCGTTATATGACGAACTAATGTATTTATAGCGGCGGATATACGAATTAATGACCTTTTAGTAACGAATATATACACCGCAATAGCCATTTTTCCCGCCGCTGTAGATTACTTATAGTGGTGGTTGATTTATACGCTGCTATAACCTATAGCGACAGTGCTTACAGCGGCAAAAATGGATATATCTATAGCCGCAGGTTTTTTAATGTATAGCGGTGGATCTTTCCGCCGCTATAAGCCGATATATATTCAAATGTTTACTATTACAACTACTGGTGATGATTAATTAGAGGTTTTGAGTATTTCTCAGCTTTACAAAATTGAAGGGGAAATCAATATGAAAGAAAAATAAGGAATTGAAGTTTAACAATGGCATTGAAAATTATTAATTATTCAAGTTTTTTTTGTAGAATATTAATTATTCAAGTTAAGAACATAAAAATGTTTATAAATTAATATCACATGGTCAAATAAAAAACATGGTGCATTTACTGCATAGTCAAATAAAAAACATGAACCAATGATAAAACTACATATCACATCTAACATCTTCAATGATAAAACTACATATTGTGAAATGTGAACCAATGAAAGATAAATAGACCATGTGGCATCTTTAATTTGTTGAAATTTTGATGTAAGGTGCGAAAAAAACTGAAATTTAAGGTAGTTGGACTCTTTATGTAATGGATAAAGGAAATTTATTTTAACATTTAAAGTATTTTCTATTTATGAAATGTATTTAAGTTGTAAAGCATTTTATAGTTTTTCCTTGTACAAAAATCAAGATTTACCAACTTTTCTTATTATTTTTTAACTTGAAATATAATGGAGACTAAATCAATGTAACCATGCATGCATATGGAAGATAAGAACATCATCATTAAAAACAGTTTGGCCTAAGGCACTTTTGATGATATAGTGATTAAATGACATTAATTATAAGTTAGTATCCATATATTTAACAATTGACCAAAACTAAGCTTCATCAAGGGCCAAATTTACCCTAATTTCAGTAGGACTTCAACCACATCTGGCTCATTGAAAACTTAGCAGATTAACAACCCAATTCAACCCAAGTTGCATTTTTACTATTGAGAACATGGTTCATTTTCTTTATTATTTATAAATTGTCATTTCTATTTTTCCCCATTTAAACCTTGAAAAAAAAAACCATCTTCTGCACTTTCATTCTATTTGTGACAAGTGTCCCATTTCAAATTTAGTCTCATTCACACACGTGTCATCAGACAACCCATAGGCTTATTAATGAAATTATAGGAAAAACAGTACAGCAGATCCCAACTCCATGAATAGGTGGTTAGAGTTGTCTTTGTGAGAGAGCAATGGAAGAGCTAAAAGGTATTGAGGTGCCCCCCCTCAACTTCCTATTTGTACATTATCATTATAATTGGATGGGAGGGAGCTTGCTTGCTTAACCCATAAGCCATCCATCATGATGAGATGCCACTACAACTTTATTTAAAACATCTCAAAGGAGAACGACTATATATTTTATTATGTTAGGCGAGAGAAAGCAGCTCCTCCTTTTTATTCATTTTCCTGATCTGCTAGGAAACCTGGCTCCATGTTTACAGCATACTAATTCATGATACATCTAGGTTTAAACATTTATTTTCGGAGTACATCTCATGTATCACCTTGGTTCTATCAATTTAGTGCAATTAATGATACTCAGATACTTATACAAGGGTGTTTGTTGTATGGTGTTCACAACGTTAGAATTGGAATAGTTATTTGATTCTAATTGTTTGGTTGGGCGGAATTTGGAATCCCACTTTCATTCCTTCTGGAATGGTATATCCCTATTTGAGTGCCTCTCCTTTAGGACTGAAATCTCATTCCTGCTGATTTCAATTCCTATCTTTTTATTCTTGTCTGAGCTAAACAAATTATGGGAATAAGCTATTTTGATTCCGATTCCAACTGCAATCCAAACAGACCCAATGGCTCAAGTTGAGCATTTAATAGATGATCGTCTAGTAATCGATATGGTCACTTGATACCCCTCCAATCCAAATAGGAGGTCGTGTGAGGATCAAGCCTGTGGAACTATAGACTCTCTGTTGAATGGCCGGACCCCATGCCCATTCTATCCCCATGTACTGTATGTAATGCCAAAAATAAAATTTGAATTGATTTGGCCTAGGGTTATTTGAATTAATACCTGATTGGGATGCTTACAGTTCGGTTAATCGAACTGTGGGGTATTTTTTGAAATCGAACCGGTACTATCAGTTTTTGAAAAACTGGTAATCATAATCAAATCGAAGCCAGTTAGTTAACCAGTTGAATGGTTCAGTTAATCATTGGTTTTGGTTTGTCGGTTTTTCGGTTATTTAGTTTTTATAATATATATTATAAAATATATATAATATTATATTATAAATAATAAATAATATATTTTAAATATATATTTATATATAATGCATATTTATTAATTTATAATATATAAAATATATATAATATACATAAATATATATAAAATATATAGAAATATATGTATACCGGTCGGTTCAATTAACTGCCGGTTTTTTATATTTTTTATATTGGTTAATCGAAACCGAACTAACTGGTTCGATTAACTGATTTTTCACTTTGATTTTTTTGCTCACCCCTATTACCCGACCCCACTCTGGTGGCAGTGGGATTTGATTCTAGTCTAGAGTAAGAAAAATTACCAACTGAGCCACTATTAGGAAACCGGATCTGCTCCTCACATAGGGTGCCTCACACCGACCTCATATGCACATCCTATCATGCATTAGGAACATCTCCCATATTTATAAATTATTATTCATAGGAACATCTCCCATATTTATAAGTTATTATTCATGTGCATTGAGAACATCCATTAATTGGTTCTGAGGCTATGGTTCTGAGGCTCCCTGTGTGAGGAGCAGATCCCGTTCCCCACCATTAATTGGTTCTAAAGGACATTTTAGGGTAAAGATATGGTAAAGATGTACCCCTTATGAGTAGGAGACCGTATTCCAAATCTCCAATCCAAGAAGGATTGGTGAGGAGAAAATACCCTAAAACTGATTGCCCAATCAATCCCCAAAGAAAACTAATCTGAATCGGGATAAGACAAAAGTCTATGCATCAGATTGTCAAAAGTGGCTTCCTTTCGAGTTCTTTCCATTACTTTGGTCCAAACTCCAGACTCATGCAATGACTGACATTTTTGCACCTTGATGATTTCAGGGTTTCTTTTAAATAAGAAATTCTACAATGAAGATACCCTCATCATAAGAGGAATGAGGTGCCCTCCTAAGCTGGCAAATCTACCTGAGTAAAGAAAATCAGGGCCCCCCATCAGATGGTTCTCACATTAAAAAGTACTTGATCAGGAAGTCAGGACTCTGATGGTGGATAAGTTACCATCAGAATTCAATAAAAAAAAAAAAAAAAAAAAAAAAACAATAACCCACAAAACAGAGGTTCATTGTTAGCTTAGCTGTTCATTTTATATTTGTTAGAATCTTTTAGGTGAGATCCATGCACCTCAGTCCAGAATGGTAGGGGTAGGAAAAATACAAAAGGCTATCTCTTTCGATTCTTCTTTTCTTTGTTTAGTACGTAAGAAAGAGAGAATGAAAGCACCACCAAACCCTGAAAAGAAAATGACACCTTACGATTCAAAATTTCAAGTCTATCTCCCCGTGGGTCGCTTTCTTATTCCCCTGTAACAACGATACATGGAAGAAAAGAGCTACGTTGATAAATACCTTTCATGTAGTCCTGGGCCTCCGGGGTTGCTTGTGCTGAACGGATTCATAAGTTCTGTTTACTTCTTGTTTCAGGTACCAGATTTCTTCTGTTTGGTAGTTTACCATCTCTATGACACCATAGCTCTTGCCTATTTCTCCATTAATTGTCTTACTTTTTCCTTTCAGTTACTGGGTATTCTCCCTCTTCTGCTGATATTTAATCAGTATTGGAATCTCTCAGAATTTCTTCGTTTTGGTACTGTAGAGGTTGTGGCCCCGGTTTGCAGTGTTTTGAAGTAGTCACAAGTTCATTTAACATTTTGCCAGGTGATTTCAAATGGGTGTCACGGATTTCTGTTCTGAGAATTAAATGAAGTTTATTGAGCCTTGGGATCATCTATAGCTGCTTCTGTTGCATGCATTTATTTGAACATAGGGTTCATAGCAGTGTATTCTACACATTTTCGTTCTTGTAATTTTGAATTCAGTAGCTGCAGATCCGCTGAGGGATTTAGTTTGAGTTTTGGAGGCTTTGTTGAAATCTTGAATGTATGTACATAGAGTATCTTTGATTCAAGGGATTATTCTATTGAATTCTGATTCTGATCAAGTTCAAGGAATTTGAAGGTTCAACATTTAAGGAACCAGTCAGAGTTTGATTTCAGTTTACTTGGTTGTTTTCTGGTTAGGTTCATCTGAAACAATGAGGATGTCTAGAATTCTGTCATGTGCTTCAGGTTATTCGACTGGGATTCTGGTTTTCTCCATTGGTTTAATTGTGTTTGGAGCTTCCAGCTCTTTCCTTCAAATTAGATTCTCGAATACAACTCAGGAGTTTCAGATCCCTACTAGAGTTCCAAAGAAGGGGCCTGAGTATCCCCCAATTTTTTCTTATTGGATTTCTGGTACTAAGGGAGACAAAGACAGGATTTTGAGGTTGTTGAAGGCAGTTTATCATCCCAGAAACCAGTACCTTTTAAATCTTGACGCCAGTTCATCATATTTTGAAAGGAGGAGATTAGCCCTGTCAGTTGAATCAGAAAAGATTTTTCAAGCTTTTGGAAATGTGAATGTTGTTGGAAGAAGTCAGGCAGTAGACCAGATTGGATCCTCTGCTCTTGCAGCCATGCTGCATGCTGCAGCATTACTACTTCAGATTAATAGAGATTGGGACTGGTTTATTACATTAAGTGCATCTGATTATCCACTTATAAGTCAGGATGGTAAGATACTAATTAAAATCCCTACTTTCATTCTAATGTTTCTGCTCACTACTGTTTTGGACAGATTTGAATCTATGTTTCTTGTAACACATATAGGATATAAAGATCTACTTTAATTTTCAGAGCATGTTTGTGGTTACCAACAAACAGTTATGTTCATCCCAACTCTTTACAAACAACCCATTCAATTGAATCAACTGCCTCATGTGATCAGCTATATATGTTTTCCAGGTCTAGTTCTTCCATCTTGATTTAACATTTCTGATTATTTAATCGTTTTCTCTCTGTTGAGTTTCCAAGGTTGAATAGATTCTATTCAGTTTTATCAATCAAGTTGATCTGGTGAATTATCAAGAACTTGATGAAGCAAGCTTTGCACTCTGTTTTGATTTCTTTTCTATGAAAGGAACCCATATATGTTTTTCAACTTAGGGGGTGTTCTACAACTTTTGATTTTTTTTTTTCTACAAAAGGAACCCATATATGTTTTTCAACTTAGGGGGTGTTCTACAACATGAAAGTTTTTGTTTTTATTTGTTTTTGAAATTGTCACATTAGAAAATAAACAGAACATGTTTTTGAACTGTATTTTTGTTTTGAGAAGTAAAAACAAGTTAGTTTTGTTATAAAAAACAAATCATGTTTTTGAAACCATCAAAATGATGGCTTTAAAAAAAATGGAGTATATATATTGTATGATTTATGAAAGATGATGAGACTTGACAGATCATTAGATGAAAACATGTTTTCCAAAGCAGCAACTCAAGAACACATTTTATTTCTGTTTTGAAAACAAAATATACATACACAGCCATGAACATGTTTTTTGTTTTAAGAACCAATTTGTTATTAGACTCACAACAAGAAAAACATTTCACATTGAAGAAAACCCACTTTTTTGCACAAAGTGGCAACCGTTAGAGTCAAACCTGTGTTCTCGTGCTTACCAGCAAAAGATTTTACCATTACACCAAGTAATGGCCCCTAATAGGGGTGAGCATGGATCGGTTTGGTTACATGGCAGAACCTGGAACCTACCCTGTAGGGGTCAGTTCTTGCCTTGGTGGTTCCAGGGTCTACCTATGGAATCTATTCTTTCTTTACTCTCCCCCTTCAAAAAAATGGCATGTTCTTTTAAAACTTGATTTTCAATAAATATAATATATAGTTTAAAACTTATAACATCATTATTTATTAAACTAAGTAATTTAATATGTAGATTATCAATAATATATTGATATATGGTTCAAAAATTATCATTATAATTTAAATTTTGTAAATATTACCTTTTGCGTTACTTATGTATACATTTAAATTTTAAAATGAAAACAAATGATCAAATCACTTAGTTACTCAATGGTCAAGTGAGACCATGGCCTTTGTAACCATGAGTGCTTCCCTGCTTGGGTTCAAATCTTTACACCCTCAAAAGTATTTTGTGGTCTATTTCAAGGCAAATTCAGTTCCAAGGTCAGTTCCACCAAGGCCGGTTCATCGGGTCGGTTCAGGTAGGGTAAACCCCTAGACACTGGAACCGGCCAGGGTGGGAGTTGGTTCCAAGAATTTGAAACCAGACCCTACCCTGTAACAGATTAGATAGGGTCATTTCAAGGCTGGTTCGAGGTCAGTTCCAAGTAGAACCTACCCATTTTCTCACCCCTAGCCCCTAATGCTTTCGTGTTAGATCATCCTTAATTTTCTTCACACTTCATCTATGATTCTCAAGATAAACCTTAGCAACATTTTACCACATCTTTCACTGTTGTTAATATCCATCAACCTGGATTATAATTATGCTAAGAACCATCTTCTGCTTCTTTACAGACCTCCTTCATGCCTTTAATTCCTTGCCTAGGGATATGAACTTCATTGATTACACCAACAAGACTGGGTGGAAAGAGTAAGGACCAACTACTGTAAAACTTTAGAAGTGTTTTTCCATTGAGGTTGTCTAAGGTGCCTCGGTAGATTGTTTAATGATGTAATGGTACACAGTGGCTGGCATACATGCAGGTTAATCCAACAACAAATTTCATAGGCTACAAAATAACCTGATTGGATTACTAAAATCTTCTGTATATGTAAGCTCCCCCATTTATCCTCATACAGAAAAGCTATAGTCATCTGACCAAAATAACTTTCAGGCTAGAGATGTCATGTAGGTGAAAAGAGATATTCAATAAATCCCACCTCGCATGTTTGCCACATGAATGCTACATTGTGTACATTACATTTTCTCTTCTCTGATTGCTTGACTACTTTTCAGAATCTACAGTGTGAACTTACATGGTGCAGGAGGCAAAGGATTAACCAAATTGTCATAGACCCAAGTCTTTACTTTCAAGAAAACACACCAATTTTCCATGCTTCAGAGACTCGAGAAACCCCAGATGCCTTTAGGATCTTTGGAGGTCAGCCTGCAATATCTCCAGTAGGTTTCTACAATAAAATAGATATTTACATTCTCATGAACTCGGGTTTATCTCTGAACAGGTTCTCCATGGTCCATTCTCAGCAGAGCTTTCATGGAGTACTGTGTACATGGGTGGGATAACCTCCCAAGAAAACTACTTATGTATTTTTCTAATGTAGAATACCCTCTTGAATCCTACTTTCACACGGTACTCTGCAACTCTGATGAATTTCAGAACACCACTCTGAACAATGACCTGAGGTTCATTCTCTCAGACACCTCTCCACATGTGGAACCACATTTCCTTAATACATCCTACTATGAGAGGATGGTAAGGAGTAAGGCAGCTTTTGCGAGACCATTTCAGGATGATGATCCAGTGCTTCAGAAGGTGGATGAAGATATCCTGAGGCGCCGATCAGATGGATTGGTCCTAGGAAGCTGGTGCCTGGATATAGGAATGAATCAGAGTGTGAAAGCTAACATTGGAAATCTGACTTCAAAGGAAGATTCCTGCTCAGGTTGGGACAACATTGATGCTATTAATCCCGGCCCAGATGGAGTGAAGCTTAAAGCTTTTGTTTCCAAACTTGCTGCAGAAAGGAGGCTACAATCAAACCCTTGCAATCAGCAGTGATGGTCATAAACCTAGCAGCTTGGGTGCAGATTTAATTGAAACAGAAATGTGATAAATCCCAGCAAAATAATAATACCCAATGCATACTAATCATGTAGTCAAGCAACAGGTCAGGAACAATGATTTCAATGTAATCAAGGCAGAGTGATTTTCTCCTGTTCTGTTACTTAGAGACGGGTGTAGTTGATTAATTTGATCTTAGTACAAATAAGTAGGTTTAGTTGAATTGTTTCTGACATGAATCCTAAAATTGTAGATGAGGGCATGAACCAAACAAGCATAAGAGCTGATCCTCCCCACCTAATCAAAGAATTCAATTTGCTCCTAGAAGTGTTTGGATGCAGTGCAAATCTGAACCAGATACAAATTTTGCACCCAGTTTAGTTTTTCATCTGTTTGTTTGTTACTATAATTTGCACTGTTATCTGCTATAAAATTTGTACTTTTTGCATCTCAAAAATCGATGCAAAATTTGCACCACCTTCCTCCTCAATTCTCTCTCGTATAAAGTGGTGTGGGATCACATCGTCTTGCTCCTACCTCACTCCCAAACAAACAATCCTCCTACCTCCATTCTCTTGCATATAAGGTGGGATCATACAATTTTGCTTTCCACAAACAAACAAGACAAGATTAAATCTGAAGCAAAAGTAAACCGGAATTTATATTCAACCTATTTGCACTTCCATGTACTTACACTAAATTTTGTATTACAGAAGTACACAAGAAACCTTGTGTAAATTTACCCACCACCTGGACGAGAAAGCAGTTCCAAGTTGGATTTTAAAATACTAGTAGTTGTTCTCATGTGGGTTCACAACTTGGGTAACTACCAGTATTTTGTTGTAATCTTATGTAACAAATACATGTACATGATATGAATACAAAAACAACCAGTGCAAAAGTTGCATTCAACAAACTTTGGTACTTCTATCTTTCCTCGATAACAACTAATAAATCTAGGATGTGATGGCTCTTATTTGTCTGAATTCAATGACTCTTGAAAAGAGCTAATTTTTGATAGGCCATAAAACTATGCCTACTTTATTTTTTGTATTGCTGTTATTGGGAACTAATCCTTACAGTGTAAGTTCAAAAAATGCAAATGCTTTCTTTATATAGCAAAACAAGGTTAGATCTTTTCAGGAGTCATTCAATTCAAACAAATAATAGCTATAACATATAAAAAAAAAAAAAAGCATTTGTATTTTTTGAACTTACACTCTAAGGATTAGTTCCAATAATTGCAGTACAAAACAAAGCAAGCATAGGTTTATGGCCTAGAAAAAAAAAACACAAGGTTAGATCTTTTGAAGAGTCATTGAATTCAGATAAATAATAGCAATTACATCCTAGTTTATTAGTTGTTACCGAGAAAATACAAAAGTATCAAAGTTCGATTTGATGAAACTCAATACAACTTTTGCACTGACTGTTTTTGTATTTAAATCATGTACAAGTATTTGATACATAAAATTACAATTATTTGAATTCAAATAGTAAGTTAGAACAAAATATAAATAAGTCATGTGTTGAAGTCGACATTAAACATGGTGTTTCTTGAGATGTACAACGCACTAGACGATATATGTGGAGGCATTTATAATCTTTATGCATCAAACTATAACCCTAAACATGCACTTTGCTTACTAAAACTTAAATTTGGTGTGGTTATACGGGTGCAAATGTGGGTGATAAATGCAGACAAGTATCCAAAGAAATGTATAATTAGGTTAAGATTTACCTAAGAATTGTCATGGGGAAATCATCTCAATGATACTAATAAGAAAAATAGTTACCTCAAAGGCATTGTATCATTTGCGTTCGAGCTATTGAAGCAATGGGCATCGATGTAAGACTAGTTTCTACAATATAATGATTTTGTTTATACTAAAGTATTTTGCTCGTGAATGTAAGGGCAAGACCTACAACAGCTAATATCCAAAGTTTGTAGGATGGACTGTAATGGACAACATTATTCGATCCCCTCATTTAGCTATTTGTAGAGTTTTAATTTTGTAGCTTAAGAGATTATCAACCAAACACTTAAATTGCAAGAATAATGATACAAGTTGAAATTTTTTTTGGCATGGGATAAATCCAAATAAATTTTCTATATGTATCAACAAATAATAAGAATAGTGAAAACCATCTATTATGGGGCAAGAAGCAAGACCCCAAACATTAGAGACATCAAAGTATAGCAACTCTAAAAAACTATAGACACTTGTAGTGGTAGAAATAAAGGGAAGGGAGTGACTCTTCCCAAGAGGACGCAAACTGCAAAATGATAAAGATTTATTTGTAGCAAGCAATCCAAAAGTGGACATGAAGGGTGATTCTTGAATCAAGATATCTAAGCCTTTGGCACCAAATATTCATAGATGTGCAATTCCCAACAAATTGTGAAGGATCCAATGTTTTATTTACTATGTAGAAGTGGTCTTTAATTAATACAATCCATCCTTAATCAGCCTCTAAGAAAGAATTTTTCTTATCACATTGTCCTTAATAGAAAAAATTAAGAGTATCAAATAAAAAAAAAAAAATTCATTATTATCCTTGCAAAATTGACTGATAGATAAAAGACTTTTAGTGATGTTAGGAATGCATAAGATATTCATATGAACAATATAATAAATAGGAAGACTCTAATCATTACAAGTAGTAATTTGATTGTTGCCATGACAATTATCGTGCATAGAAAAATTATCAATATATGATTTTAAATAATTGGTTACCCCATTGTAAGCATAGAAGGTAAGGTTATGGGAAGGTCTACCTAAAAGATGGTAAATGGCTCTAGTGATTAGGGAGAAAGGGTGATTGTAGGCTCAGAAAGGCTAAGGTTTTAGAGTGATAAGGCTTCCGTAAGGATTCTTAAAGACAAAGGTGAGGAGAGCCTTGGGCATCTTTTATTTATAGATGCAGATACATGAGGAAGGGAAATTTTCCAAATCGGGAAAATTTGTTAGAATTTTGTTATATCTAAAATAGGAAAGATGTTTGGGGCATCACCACGTGTCTATGTAGGGATCCCGAGATCTAGGTTCCTACCCTTCTCCTCAGGGTCCTTTGCGCATGAGCACTAGTGTAGCTATTGCCCCCTTTTAGAATCTAGCTAGCCTAGTTATGTTATAGGAATGCTTTCTTCCTAAAAGCGCCTTGTATTGAGTTCCATCTTACGATGGGCGATAAGGCACTATGGTAGTATCACGGGATGAGTATAATAAAGTTGTAATGTTATGTTGTTGTGATGTGATACTAAGGCAGGATGTTATTGTGATACAGGTGATATGAGGTCAAATCATGAAACAAAGTTGTCATGCAAGAAACCTTTTCATATCGCAAAATTTAATGCGAGTTGTGATTTTGTGGTTTTCTTGAAATAAGGGATTGTGATGATGAGTTTGAGGCTTAAAATATACTTTGGCCAACCCCCCTGCTTACTAATATAAGTAATTGTTAGTAAGCACAACCTATCGTTACATTGAAAAGAAAATTGGGTGTAATCATTTTGTTGTTTACTTGTTCTAATGTAACCCCCTACTTATTGAGTATTTTTGTCAATAAGCAATGTATGAATATTGTGGTTGCAATATGGATGAGTACTAATTGGGTTGGGTGTACAATGAGAAACCCCCTATGTGTGAGAATGTTGCAAATATTTTGATACGATGCTTGGTATTATTGATGGAATATTTTGTTTGATTAAAGGCATTAAAAAAAGGAGCCATTAATGCAATGAAATGATTAAGTGTTGTTGTGACAACTCATTAATCATGTAAGCACTAAATGATTGTTAGATTTATTATGTATAGGCCTACTTTGTAATTTTAAAAACCAAAAACCCCAAATTATAAATTCATAGGTGCACTCCATTTGCCATTGTGACATGTGGTGCACTACACATGCCCAATGTCTATTTAAATGACTTGGAGGTTAAGGAACCACCCATTTCATTCAAATGACTCTTGGCCTTTCATTTTCCCACACATTACCATTTACTATGTTCTTTGTGTTGTCTGTCTTCTCCATCTCTAGTAACTTTTTAACCAATAGTAAAAATCATGGTCAAGAGTGAATCAACTTCCACTACTATCATTGTATCAATTCATTCCTTCAAGTTTGGATAATTAAGAGGTCGGTAAGGGGTTTTATCCTCCTCTGCCAATTTCCATGGAGGAAGAAAACCGGTTTGATGTCATTGAGGGGCAGGAGTTGTTGTGCTTCTATTATGTATTTCAAGAGGAAGCCATCTTCCTTTGCCAAGAATTTAATGCATATGAGTACACAAGATGAATAAATTGGACTCCAAGCAGTCGTATATTCTGTAAGTTCTTACATTCTAGTGGTTTACTTGTTTCAGTTAACTGTTTTAGGGTGATGGCAAAAAAAAGGGGGTAGAGTACATGTAGCCTCTTCTAGCTCATTAATGTTTGAGGACACATACCTTTTGGGGGAGCTTTCAGGGAATTTAGGATTTCATCGAAGGATGTATCTTCATTGTTGACACTACACACAATAGGAGATTTTACTCTAGAGTAGCTACAAAATGTGGGTTATTCACCAAAGGAGTTTATCCCCGCTTTTGAAAAGATGTAGAGGAAAATTAGCGCATTTAGGGCTTTATCGGCAAACACAACTACAAGGGCAAAGGTCCCTCTTTCAAAATGGTTGAAATTTTGGTACAACATAGAGGATGACAACACTGCAATTGAAGGGGAAAGTAATTAAAAGCAATTGTAAGGGAGATTTTGCTGCCCATGGCAAATCTTGTTGGGACTAGGTACAAAATCCCATTTAATTTTTATGTTTCTTGGAAACTTAAATTACTAGTTTGATGACATCGTGCATAGACCTGTTCATGGGCCGGGTCGGGTCGGGCTTTCACTTGTCACTAATGAAAATATACTAGGCCCGAGCCCGAGCCCGGCCCGACCAACGGGCCTATAACTTGGGCCCGAGCCCGGCCCTGGTAAAAAGCTCGAAGCCCGAGCCCGAGCCCGAGCCCGAAGTCCGACCAAATTGAAAAAAAAAAACAATTTTCCCTATTCAAATTAGAATTAAAATTTCAGATAAGTATTTTTTTTCTATTTAAATGAACAATGGGCCTACAAGATGGTATTTTTCCCTTTCTTTTATATTTTAAAACACAATTTTACATTCTTAAATCAAAAAAAATTATTCAAATAGACATAATCACATAAATAATTTTAAGTTTGATATTAGGTTGGGTCGGGCCGGGCTCGGGCCGGGCTATTTTGACAAAACCCGAGCCCGGCTCAAATTTATTGCGGGCCGGGCTTTTTGGCCCGAATTTAAGCCCACGGGCCTATAAAAATGTCCAAGCCCGTCCGGGGGTCGGGCCGGGCCGGCCGGCCCGTCGGGCCACCCGGCCCATGAACAGGTCTAATTGTGCAACAACTCCTTGATCCCAATGTGAAGAAGGCCAACTCCTACATCTGTACTTTGTTTGGGTTTATGTTTATTTGCAAGAGGTTCAAAATGGTGGTCACTCCCTACACATTATCGTCTTTTACTTTGTTATAGATGGTCGAATGGGGGGAGACAAAAACGAAGTTCCTATCCAATCGCAGAAAGCACTAGATGAATTGTAGGTTGACTTTTGAGTTCAATAAGGCAATTGAAGAAAAGTGTATGGACAGTATTGGGTTCTTTGAATATCATCCTTATGTTTTGCATGTGGACAACATGCACAATTTATGTATAGGGGTATGACAAAGGAATTCTTTGTCGATTACAACAATGAAGATTCTAGAATGGATGAGTATTCTTGTTAGTTCGGAGTGCTTCACATTTTAGACAGTGATAGTGCACTACAATCTATTGCATATAAGCTAAACTAATTCCTTAAATAGTTTTCTTATGATGCGATAGGATCATAGTTTCTAACTATGGAAGGCTAAGATGCATTTTGTCATTGCAACCCCAAGTTTCCATTCACAGGCTACAAAAAATTCCCCCTTGCAATGTTTAATCACCAGTTAATAGTGCGATTAAAGGAAGTCTTGAGTCTGTGCCAACAGTTCTAAGAATTGATAGTGTTTGTCATGCAAAGACTGAGGTCTCAACATGTGATGGCCCCCCTAAAGATTGATGTTACGGAAATGGAGAAAGGTGTAAGGAAGAAAAAGATTGTTGAGGCAAGGTCTACTATTGAGGATGGTAGCCCCCCCTCCCAACAAAGACAAAGAGAGAAAAGAAAAAAGAAGTTGTTTAGTACTTAGACTTCCTAGAGAAGTAAGAAACAATTTGTGGTTGCTCATTCTAGTGTTGAGGTAGAGTACAAGGCAATGGATCATGAAGTGTCTAAACTACTATCACTGAAGACCTTATTGATTGAGATGGGCATCCAAGTAGATGTTCCAATTAGACAATATTGTGGCAATCAAGTAGCCATAAATATTGCTCTCAATCCTGTCCAACATGATCGTACAAAGCATATTAAGGTGGGTAGACACTTTATTAGAGAAAGAATTGCTAGTGGAGACATTTGCCTTCCTTTTGTAAGGTTAAAAGACCAACTAGCTTATTGCCTCAGTAAAGGTGTTCACCATCCAAAGTTTGCTAAGAACCTTGCCAAGCTGGGCATAATTGACATATATGCTCAGCTTGAGGGGGAGTGTTGAGAATAGTTAGATAGGGGTGTTTTTGGTCTTTTTCTCCTTCTTTACACTCTCAGTATTTGGGCACCCAGATAGGAGCCTTCTCGTAATTATTATTTTTTCAATTATAAAGTGAACTTTTGAGGGTGTGAACAGTGAACAACAAACACCTCTTGACACATTGGTTTCTTCTTCTTGAAACCCTAGCTTCTGCAACTAGTATGAAGCTCAAAATCCCAGCATGTCGGCCTACCTGGCCAAGGTTAGGGAGCTCCTGCCCAACTTCCACTCTTGGTACATCCAATAGATCCCAAGGTCACAAAACACTGAATTTGATGCACTCTCAAAACTAGCCAGCGTGATAGACTCCATAAAGAGGACAGTCTATATAGAAGACCTACCATGCCCAACCATAGAAAGGGTGGCAGAAGAGGTCGCCCCTGTTCTAGCAACAGAGCTAAGTTAGATGGATCCACTTGTTGACTATCTACATTATGGGGCCCTACCAAAAGAGCGTAATGCAGCCCGGAGGGTAGAGCGATAACCAGCTCACTACGCGATCATAGGCGAATAGTTGTACCATAGATCATTCATGCTCCCCTACCTACGCTGCTTGCGCCGAGCTGAAGTGGACCAAATGCTATAGGAGATTCATGAAGGTCTCTGTGGAGGACACTTGGAGGGCAGGGCGCTTGCCCAAAAAGCACTGCGACAAGGCTACTACTAGCCTACATTGAAAGCGGATGCAATCAAATTGGTGCAGAAGTGTGATAATTGTCAACGGCACATAAACATTCCGCAGCCGACCTGAGGTACCTTACTAGCCCATGGCCTTTCGCACAATAGGGGGTTGACACCCTTGGTCCCTTTCCACCCGCGACCAAGCAGAGGAGGTTCTTAATCGTGGTGGTTAATTACTTCACAAAATGGGTAGAGGCCAAGCCATTGGTTTCTATCACAACTCAGAATGTACAAAACTTTTTCTGGAGAAGCGTCGTCTACAGATTCAGACTACCTAAGGTGTTAATCTCAAACAACGGCAAGCAATTTGAAGACATCAAGTTTCACAACTAGTGTGATAAGATGGGCATACAGTAGAATTTCACCTTGGTCGCCCATCCCCAAGCAAATGGTTAGGTCGAAGTGACAAATAGGGTGATACTCTACAGCCTCAAAGCTCGACACTCCCAAGCTAAAGGTTTGTGGGTAGACGAGCTGCCCAGTGTCCTATGGGCCTGCCAAACCACTATTAAGACGACGACTAGTGAAACACCTTTCAACTTAACATATGGAACCGAAGCTATAATTCCAATTGAAATTGAAGTGTCGACCTTACGTTCTGAGACATATGATGCGGAGACTAACGAGGACGACCTATGGGCTCATCTCGACTTCGTGATTTGGCCTACATTTGGACTACAACATACCAACAGTGAGTAGCTCGGTACTATAACGCCTAAGTTAAGAGACACTGATTTAGAGTTGGAGACCTAGTACTCAGGAAGGTTATGGTGCCTGAGCCCAACGTAGGAAATTTAGCTCCAAACTAGAAAGGCCCCTACAAAGTCTTTAGAGTGATAGGAAAAAACACGTACAAGCTCGAAACATTGGATGGGAAGCCGGTACCCTGTGTGTGGAACATGGACAACTTAAGAAGGTATTACTTGTGAAAAAGTCTAGAAGTTTCGAGCCTCGTCCGTAAAGTTTCAAAATTTCGCTAAGTAAGAAAGTAAGGCACCCAGGCCAACCTCCCAACAGCTCGACCAAAATGAACTTAAAGGATGTCAAATCCTAGGTCAACCAAATTCACAAGCAAAATGTCGAATTATTGAGAAAATATGAGAAGGGACACAATATGTATCAAAATAAGTTCCATTCAGAGCTAAGCAATTACATCAAAAAAAGAGAGAGAAAAAAAGAAGACAACAAAAATAAAACTAATAAGAGCACGTAGGCCCCCAAGAGACAAAAGTCTAGAGAATCTGACAGGAGCATGCAGCAGGCTCCAAGAAACAGCAAAGTCAAAAGAAGATTGGACCAGCTCGGCCACTACTTGTTGTCTTCGCCCTATAGATCATCGTCAACAATGTCTGTCCCTTCGCCCTCCTCATCGCCAACTTCTTATTCTTCATCCAGAGTCAAGGGCTCCTTGTCGACCTGCACTGCCAGCTCGTCTAGCACATCCTTAACAAACAAATTACAGAAGTCGAAATCAAGTGCAGAGTCTTAAGATAACGTCAGCAAAGTTTAAACCCCCTCTTCATTGCACGAACAGTAGGGCTATTCATAAGAATGCCCAACCCGACCAAACCGACCAACCCGGACCGACCCAACCCGAGTCGGCCGGGTTTTCATCAGTACCGGTCGGTTTTGGGTTGGGCAAATATATAAACCGACCCGACCCGAACCGAACTAGTCTTCTACTAGTTCGGTAGTTCCTAGTTTGAGTAGTTTCCTACTTAACTATAACTAGTCTTCTACTAGAACTAGAAGGCCCATTATGCAATTACAATTAGAATGGACAATATATCCTAGTTTCTAACTTTCTATAATCTTTTACACCAAATAGGCAACCCATTAGGCAATTACAATTAGAATTCAATTAGGTGTCCTTTTGCACAGGAGCAAAACCAAAACCGACCCAACCCGACTCAAACCGACCCAACCCGACTCAAACCGACCAGGTCGGTTTGGCCTATCAGTGGGTCGGTTTCGGTTTCCACCTCAGGTAACCCGACCAGGTCGGGTTGGTTGGGAAAACCCCAATAAATCGACCCAACCCGACCTGTGAACACCCCTAACGAACAACATTAACGACCTACTCCTAGGGGTGATCATTTCAGTCCGGCTCGCATATATTTAAACTTACACATTTTGTGTATAATGTATACATGTTATTTTACATTATATTATATATTTTATATATAAATATTATAACATGACATGCATAATTTATATTATACGTAATATTTTATATTATATAATGTATAAAATAAGTTTATGTGCATGTTATGTCATTTAATATATAGATATGTAATGTTTTATATATGAGTGACATTGGCCCAAAACCAGGCCAGTATAAACCTGGGCTAGGGCTTATGTTTCAAGATCGGAACCCTAGGCCAGGCCAGGTCCAGACCTAAACTATAGCCCTTACCATAAGTGCAAAGCTCGGCCCAGCCCATGATCACCCCTACCTGCTCCTGCATGTACTCTGGTAACGAATGGAAACGTTCGACAGCTGCAACCTTAGCTTAGTGGATATCCTCAATGTACTTGGTCCGCCACTCCTCCAATTGGCGATCCTTCATCCGTACCTCATCATTCAAAGTGACTATGGTCCCCTTGGTCTCCTCTAGCTCATGCTACATGTCGGTGCTGAGTCTAATAAAGTATTGGTGATCCTCCTCGGCGCTGAGCTGAACACCCTACAACTGGGCCTGCAAAACATCCATGCTCGCTTGTATCTTGCACTTCTCTCTTCGAGACAAGCTAACATGATTCAGCAGCACCTGGCCCATTGTGTTCACCTACCAAAAAGAGAAAAGAACAGTCGGAACAAGGATAGTAGGACAAGAGAAGTAAAGCATCAGAGAGCAAAAATACATACTTGAAGGATGCACCAAGTCATTCTAGCGCCAACCTCGAAAGGGTCCATACCACTATAACACTGCACGTCTTCTAGAAGAAGGATGCCTCTCCCCATGTGAAGAGCCACTAGGGGATTGATGAGGCAGTTGAGGACAGAGACATTGACATTGGGGATAAAGCAAGGAATGTCTGAGGTGTAGGGGTTGGCAGTATGCTCCTCTTGGCTGACCTGAAATGAGGAAGCAGTCGGGTCTATGGCAGCCTGATCAGGCTCGATGGACATCGGGTCACCACCTCACTAGAGGTCAACGACGTCAAGGGCATATGCTTCAAGACCTTACCTCAGCACTAGCCGATGTACCCTCCACTGATGCATGATCAATAGCCCTCCTCTTCTTCCTTGAAGTCTTCTTCTTCATCGCCGCCAAAAGTGACTCCATACTCGCCATATCTAAACAAGACAAAGGAAATGTTAGATGAGCTAAAACTTAACTTCTGAAGCAAATGCAAAGGACATGTCGGTCGACCTACCTATATGGCTCAGGCCAGCCCGGATGAGCATATACTCAGCTAAGAAATTTTCTACTTGAAACCGCTGACACACATGGTGTTGAACTTCAAGGTGCAGATCCTCGTCAAACTTTACATAGGCCTACCTCGAATCCTTGAGCCATACGGTATCCATGTTTCAGCCAGCTCTCTGAGAAAGGAAGAAGTATCTATTCTTCGAATCTTTGATCTTAGAAGAAAATCCGACCAACAGCTTATAACCACGATAGAAGGGAAAGTAGAAACAATAAGGTACATGGGGGACTTTCTTCATGCTACACAACCCAATGAAAATGTTTATATCTGGGGTAAAATCTAAGTGATGACACAGCAAAATCAACCCTACAAGCGTCCAAACCACATTATTGATCTGACCTAAGGAGACGCCAAAAAAATGAAAGAACCCTAAGGATAAAAGGGTGCACAGGAAAACGGAGGCCAGCGAACAATGCCCCCACAAAAATGTAGACTTCATCTCGGCCATGACTCCATGGATATTAAACTAGACCAAGCTGAATACAGTCAAATTCATTGGGGATCTGAAACGTTGTATATAGCTCTATTACCTTCTCTCCACTCATCTCGGTATGGACAAATGGAGTTTCCTCCTCTGCCTCCTGCTGAAACTTCGAGGCCTCGGCCTAAGAACCCTACCGATATAGTGAGGCTCCCCCCTCTACCCAACAAAAGTTTAACGACCTACCCTTTGAGTGACCTGAAGACATAGTTACAAGAGAAATGGAATCACTAGTTATGGGGGAACAGAAAACGGCAGCAAACAAACTTCAACCGGCAACCAAATGGCAGTACTTCGATAGAGGTCTCCTCCAACCGATCACCCTCTCCCTCAGCGAAAACTTTAGAACAGTGCGAGTGGAACCCTGGTGAGGACCCCCTATTATAGTCTGTTAGAGAGAAAGATCGACGACTAAGGTGCGCTATTGGCAAATCGACAACTAAGGTGCGCTATTGGCAAATCGACAACTGAGAAGATAGCACCGCACAGACTATTTTGAAATTTGAATTTTGCGAGCCCAATTTGTGCACCCCCTTTAAATTTTAAAATTCAAACCTGTCACAATCACGGCTGTCTTCAAGCCAGGTCAAGTGGGTGAGCCGAGTGACTTACAAGCCAACCAAACAAATTACCAAATTGAAAGCTACTCCCTTCGCCGAGCTAACATCGACTCAAGACTAGGGGCAATTGATGAGGGGTAATTTGGTCCTTCAAGTAACATCATGACACATGGCACCCAAGTGACACCTCGATAGGTCGGCTAGTAGCACCTCACCTAAAGCTGACCTAAAGTACCCCGGCTTAGTCGACCTAAAGGGTCTCCATGCAAGGAGTGACCTCCCTCAGGGATTGGCCGTGCTAAAACGGGTATAAGTAGCGACTTGCAAGGCGTACTTGCTGACCTATTACATAGATCCGTTACCAGACCGAGTTCTCCGAAGTGTTAATGGTCGATCGTTAGGTCGGCCTACCTGCATCGCCTGCATCGGAGTTGATTAGACGAACCTTAACTCTCTACATAGATTACATAACCGACATAGATACTCTCTCCCAACTTAGCAGAAATTCCTTTGGGAATCTAGGACCCATTATAGAAGGTCTCTAATCCCTCACACCTATATAAAGGCACCATTCTCCTCAGAGAAGGTACACATGACTAAGCTCTCGCATTTTTTAAACTTCTAAGCATTCCAAAGAACTCTTCACTGACTTAAGCAACGGAGTGCCCTCACAGGGTAAAAACAACCTGAGCACTCTAATATTACTTTCTTATAGAACTACTCAGCTCAGCCTCCAATAAGGGAAACCTTCAACTCGACATCCAAGTCACCTATCAAGTGAGAGTCGCCAGATCGTGCACTATCAATTGGCGCTATCTGTGGGAAAACGCTACAAGAAGCTAAGTTTTCACCTCTTCAACACTTCAACAACCTCAATGGCTTCTTTAAGCAACCAACTAATCAACAACAATAACAAAAACCAGGTCACTGGAGGGCAAGACCAACCTGCACTAATCCTAGAGGTCCCCTTAGTGACAATCGAACAAATCAATGTGCCATTGACTCCCCTAGGCGTCCCTCCTATGCTAAACTCGGCCTTTCCACCACCTCAGGTGAACACGCCTCTTCCTACAATTGAGCCCTCCACGGCTCCGAGCTACTACGCCCATCAAAACCAAAGCCGCCAGCTCGATAGAAGGGTCCCAAGGAGGCGCCACAGATGTACTCACCACGCCTCAAAAAAGAGTCAACTCGTCCCGTCCGTGAGCGAGGTGGATAGAAGAAATGAGAACAAGGTCAACCAAATAGCCAACTCACCCGCACGGAAGATATCTTGCACCTCGCCGCTGACCGCTGAGATACTCACAGCTCCACAGCCTAAAGACCTCAGGGCCCCCAATCTTGAATCTTAGGATGGAATGACAGACCCCGTGGGCCATGTTAACAATTTCCACACCGTATGCAACTACATGGGGCCAATGATGCCAGCCTGTGCATGGCTTGAAGGGAAGGAAAATCCATCATATGGATGGCCAAACCATGCAGGGTGGCTGGGCAAAATTTCAAAAATTTTCTTTCTCCCTTTCGGGAATTGTATTCCCAGTTTTAGAAAAACTACATTTTTCAAGGATCATTCTTGAAACAAATCGGACAAAATCTAAAACCAAAATAAATGGAGGATTATACCTGATAGGGAATCCACAAACGTAGCTCCAAAAGTAGGTGTTCACGCTCAAAGAGTGTACCAAATCCTGCCTCCACTAAAGATGGTGCAGATTGAGATGAAACAGGATCAACAATGCAATCCTTCAGTAAAAATTGAAATCCTTCAGCAAGGATTAAGCAAGGGAGGTGAGCACAAATTCAGATCTAATTTTTCTTGCAAAAATCAGAATCAAAATCCAATCTTGATCAGTCCAAAAATGGAGACCGAATAAGGTATATGGCGGCAAGAGCAGAAGGAGAGGGAGAAGTAAAAGTAGTGTGTAACCTTTTAGTAGTTCACCCTCCTCTATTTAAATAGATCTTAAAGAGTTAATCTCCTAATCTGATTAGAAGTTTCCTTATCCAAATATTTATTTAGATCTGAACTCTTTAAGTGGATAAGACTTATCCTCTTATCTTTATCTGCTGATCCAAACCCAGATTCGCCCATATTGATTAATCAGATTAATCTTGGGCCCTAGGCCCATTAAGTAAGTGGGCTCACCTCCCCTTTTAATTGCTGGCTAACTTGGCTCTCTTTGTATGGCGTGGGACCCAAACATTGATCTTCACAAAAGCCATATGGGTTCAGCCTAGCCTATGTTACAAGGCCTAGCCGAATTCATTGCTAAAAACATTGAACCCCTGAGCCCATCAGTATGGGCTCTTAACAAGCCCAACATTTACACTAAATGGTCCTTGAGTCCAGCCACCTTATGAAGGCCCAAGGACTATGGTTTTAAGTGAGATTAGCTCATCAGGTATATAAGCCCTAAATGGTCTTACACTTAACCTCTCAGCCCATAATGATCAAACACCACCCGACAAGAGATGACATCTCCCTTGGCTACAAGGTACAGTGCCGCACTCTCTGCTCAGGATTGATCCTGGGAATTAAAACCTTTGCAAACCTCAAACAAGTTTGAAATTAACTGTCAACAGTTTAGGTTTCCATCAGAGAGAGTATTGTCCTCGATCATTCACTTTGTCCGACAAAGGGGCTAATTCTGTCACTATGATCACCCACTCAGGTGAATTCTCAGACTGTCCCAATATACCTAGGTTTTGACCCCTACTAGGGATCTCACTGATTGGCATATCAAAGACAGCCCAATCCAACACCTAGTGCAATACCATAATCAAGTCTATGATTTAGGTGTAACTTTTTAGTTTTGTCCATCTGTCTCCAAGGTCCAGGGCATTACTAGAAAATGGTTCTGTTTAGAGTTTCAAGCAAATCCACACTACATGTGCTTTGGGTCTAACCCTGGCAATTGAGACAAGCTCACCCTACCGACTTGGCAGCACATTAGTGTCAACCTTGGCAGGATAAACCTCCCTATGTCTATCCAATGGTTATGAACATTCTAAACTAACACGAGTCTCATAAGTGTCCAATTTAAGGGTAATTACACAGAAACATACCAGATATAACATGAATCAATTATGTACATTTATTCATTTACAATAAATGTCAAATGTACATCAATTTGATTGGAGCTAAGGGCATACACTATCAAACATGGCTTTCCTGACGACTCTCCGAGGCATAGCTCGGATGTGGTATTCGAGATTGGTCACTGGCTCCATAAGAAGCTAGTATCAATTCGCCAATGTTTTCACAACTCATTTCGCCACCAACAAAAGGTGCCCCAAATCTACGACCTGTCTATTGAATGTCATCTAGCAACCAAATGAGACACTCCATGAGTACATCAAAAGATTCAACCTGGAGCATATCTCTAAATCCCCAACCTCGACCCGATAGTACAACTCACTACAGTAGTGAACGGCGTCCACCACCCTAACTTACACTGGGAGATCGAGCTAAAGCCTCCAACTTCTATGGAGAAGTTCCTCACTAAAGTTGATAAGTTTACAAATGCAGAGGAGGCACTGGGGTCCCGGTTAGAGTTGTCCAGAAAGAGAAAGCGAGCATAAGAAGAAGTAGGAAGCAGCAAGCAGTGGCAAAGGAGTAAGTCGCTAAAGAGAAGTCGGCCACCCTACAACAGGCGAAGCAAGTCGCCGAGAAAAAAGAGCAAGTCCCCCCACCGGAGCTCAAGACCATGCCTATGATCCAGAACCCCGCCAATACAGAAAAGAAATTATACCACCCTAAATGCAAAAAGGAGCAGAATTTTAATGCATATAAAAACAACAGAATATGTATAATGGCCGCCCAGGATGAGGGGCAACCCAACAAATAGAAACCCTAATAAATATTGTCATTTTTACTATGACATAGGTCACGATACTGAAAATTGTAGAACCAAGCATTCATACTTATCCATCTCACATATACATTTACATTACTAGAATATATGCATTTAGAGGCATCAAGCTAAAGGCAACAAAAGATAATGCTTCTATAGTGTATTAAAGAAGGCAGTTTCATAGTCGTTGTTACAGAAGCGCTTTCTTATGCCTTTATTATTACATTTTATCCTTCATATTTAGTGAATACAAAATACAAGAGTCCTTGTTTTAGCCTTTTAGGTTTGGCACCCAAAAAACATCAGGTACAAAACTTATATTTTCCTCCCCTTAAGTCAAACATTCGCCTTTTTGTCCTCTCTTCCTCTAGGTTCTTCTCTTTCCCATTTCTCCCCTATTTTAATCGCAACATTCATTAGAAGTGCCTCTCCCTTCTAATCTCTTTCTCATTCCTCTTCTATCTTCTTCCTCCTCTTTTCCTCTATCCATAAGGTGTAGGAAGTACTAAGAACTATCAAGATTACAGAGGCCATATCCTGAGATTAAACTTAGAGAAAATCTATACAGAGTCCAGGCGGCCAATCAAGACCAATGACTGCCCAGTCAAACTTGTTGAGCTAGAGATTCTCCATACAAGTCATATGTTCCAATCCTTCTTCTAGGTCATTATCAGTTTGTAGGGGTTGACATGAGGATTAAGGTTCGAAGAGGAGGTCATACTTCACAAATATATGCCATCCACCAAAGAAACTAGGTTCATATACTTTTCTTTAGCTTCCAAGTTGCTCTACTCTTAAGGACCTCAACTATATTTCAAACAAACAAGTTCTGGCTTTAATTTGTTATACCTTACCTTATTATACAATTATCAATTAAATTAGTTGTGGCAACATTTGATTCTGAAACATGCACTAGTAATAACTAGTAACTTTGAAGACCATCCCTAGTGCTACCATTTTATTGTTAGGCTTTTCTCATGAAAATATCACTTGGTTGTTAGCTATTTTATTTATCATCCAAGTCCAATGAAAACTGTGCTATTTGATCTATAAATAAATGCTCTGATATATGTTACTACTAGGAACTCTAGTTTTAAAAGAAGGGTTTCATATTCCTAAATGTATCAGCATGTCCAAACATTTGCGAGGCTTAAGCGTGGGTGTAACATGCTGTTTTGAGGAAACCCTTACCCAAGTTAGCCTTAACTGCAAGAAATTGGTTTACTTGTGAATTAGCGATGAAGATGCATTAGCCACCATTATCCATTTTCCTACTTAAACTTGTGAGTGCTATGTCATAATCTAAAAATTTTTATTAGAGGGTTGAAAACAGTTAGAGTCATTAGTCTTTAGAGACTGTAAAGGTTTTGAGGTTGAAGATGAGATATTGAAGCTTGCTTCTAATATCAAGAGTTTCTTGTTCAAGGGTTCACAGATTGAAGATAATTTTGTTGAAATGAAATCTTTATAGGGTCTTAGTGCCATGGAATATAAGTACAACTTCTTCTTGTATAACATTAAATATGGATATGATGATTTTTGGGGTGGCAACTATTTCTTGGTAGATCATGGAAGATGAGTGCAAGTTCTTTTTATGTTAGTGATGTTGCTAATTTATTATGATCATGGACTAAATTTACTCACTTTAATTCTTGTAGAGATGTTATGATACAATTTGTTACGTATTTAAAAGTCTTTTAGTACAAGAAAACCAGGACACTATTATTTATTATTTGAATATATAATTGGCATTTTCTCAGGGAACAGGTCATAAGATTGTACTTGCTTGTATTTTGATAGATTGGACTTTTTGTGGGAAATTATTCTTACAAAATCTTTTGAATTTACAAGTGGGTAGCGTTAAAAGACCTACCCATACAAAAGAAAGATCCGAATATGCACAATGATGTCCCCTTTATCCCTCCTTATTTTATATGTAAAAAAAAAGTGTTTTTCCCTCCATATCTAAAGAGGGTTCTAGCATTAGATATGATATCGAGATGCAATATACATGTTAATAAAAACACAATAATAATATGAATATTTCCTAGAATACAAGTTTCCAATTTTTTCAATCAATATCATTTATTCTTTAACTCCTAAAGAATACTTATTTTGTTTAAAAGGAACTATGAATAGGGCTTTTAATAAATTTTTTATAGTCAATTTCACCTTGTAAATGGTTTAGGTATCGGGTTTTCATTTATAACCAATGGAGACCTAGGCTACCCAAATAACTTTAATGTATAGTTAAAGGGTGTACTAAGTTGTTTCTTATACAATTATTTTCATCTATGAATTTAATCAAATTATGAAAAAAAATAGGTGCTAGGGCAGTTCATGAGTCGGATTGGATCGTTTTGCTAGCTTTTTTTCAACCGACTTGACCTAGTCAGGTTACCTAAAGAATAAACCAAAACCGACCCTCTATTAAGTAAAAGCGGCCTGGTCGGTTTGAGTCGGTTTGGCTACTAAAGAAACCTACCAATGCACCACACTGAAGCTATTGAACATCATTTCAGGTTACCTAAAGAATAAACCAAAACCGACCCTCTATTAAGTAAAAGCGGCCTGGTCGGTTTGAGTCGGTTTGGCTACTAAAGAAACCTACCAATGCACCACACTGAAGCTATTGAACATCATTTCAATTTTTAGCCATATATATACAAATATATCGGAATATATATTTTCTAGAAATATATATCTGATATATTTCAGAATATATATTTTTTCAGATATTTCAGTTTTTATGCAAAAATGAAATATCTATATTTAACAGTTTAAATATAAATAATATATATATATTTAAATTAAGACCGAAATATATATTTAAATAGATTAGGTTTTTCATACAAAACTGAAGTTTTTTGTGCAAATATATCATAAATAACCGAATTTTTTTTTAAAGATTAAACAAAACACAAATAAAATATATCAACTTTTAACATGCATTAAATTTTAACAATATTAAATAAAAAAATACTAACTTGTGAATGTGATGCTCGAGTCTTGAGAAGTTGAAACTTGAGAGTTGAGATTTGAGAAGATGGAGAGCCAAGTGAATGGATGATGTTGAAATTTGAAAGTCTTGAGAGTGCTTGAGCCTTGAGGAGGTGGACCAGGAAAGAAAGAGTCAAAGAAAAATGAAATTTGGAAGAAGACTAGGACTTACAATGCTTAGAGAGTAGAGAACCACTAGTCTAGGAAAGAAATGACTCTTATTTGCCTATTTGGTGTAAAGGTCCTTAGAAAGTAGGGAACCTCTCTTTTAATATTTCCAAAAATGCAAAAAACCAATCTTTCTAAAGGTGTGTAGGGACTAGGGACTAGGGATTTTGCTTGCCTTGCAATGCTTGCTATTAATGTCAATCCTAAAGACTACAAAAAATAGATAACTAAGTTAGTAACTAGAAAGAAGTAGGATAGAGATAACCTAGTTAGATAACTCGGTTTGGCTCGTTTTGGTTTTTATGTGTGAAAACTGAAACCAAACCGAATTATTGGTTTACCCATCTTTACAACCCAAAACCGACCAGAGGTGAAGAAAAACTGGCCAAATCGGATTGGGTCAGGCCGGGTTGGTCGGTTAGGCATTGTTTGTGAGTAGCCCTAACAAGTGCAATAGCATTATAAATTTTACATCGAGAATGAAGCTAGCTTAATGTCGCTCTCTCTGTCAATAACTCCTTCCTGAATTGAGCAAGATACTTTAATAGAAATGCCTACCAATGCAGATTTGTTTATTAACTCCTTCCTTAGCTAGTAAGTCAAATAGAAAGTTGGTTAACTGCAAAACCGAGAAAAAATGTAGTGCCAAAAGAGTTTGCTAGTTACTTTGCTTCTCAAATATGTGGATAGGCTTAAACTTGACAAAACTTGGTTAACCTAACCTTAGAGAGCAATAGCTAAGTAGTAGGTCTGGTTCTTAGGTGTTCTTAGACTCAAAAGGGTTTATTTTAATTTAAAAGCCTAAGAAAATGATTTTTAGACTCAAAAAGTGATAAGAAGGTGTTTGTGAGCAAGTGTCTTAAGAGCAAAAGAAATTTTTAACTAAATCAATTCTTTAGTGGGATGAAATGAGTAGCCTCTTGGTTTAATTGTTTCTAACGTCGAATCTTTTCAAGTGGTTGAGCTTGTAGATATTGTGCATACTATTGCATTGATATAGTTTGGTTAGTACTCGTAAGCCAAATGTTCAGGTTTAGTTGACACCCGAGAATTTAACTAGTTAAGGTCTTACGAACACCCGGAAACTTTATTGATTGTAAGGTTTAGTTAGCATTTAGAAGTCTAATCAGATTTAGTGGAATTATTAAAATGTTGTTGGGGGAAAGGGCATAAGCCTATGTTTGGCCAAACCTCTATAAAAATCGGTGTACTTTATTTTTCTAGGATCAATTACTTGTTCATTTTTATTTGATTGTTATATTGTTCTATTATTTTTATAGTATTCACACACACAACCTTCCATTCCATCATGTTTGCATTCATCATCTTAAAAGGCATTAGTTGAAGGAAATCTTTTTAATACCCAATTCATCACCCTCTTAGGCTAGGATATATGTGCAATACCTACTTCTTAAACAAAAACAAGATAAGAAATTCAAATATAACTATAAATTTCAAGTTGTGCATGGTCATTAGCCCTTCAGAAAATAACTACTGATAAGACTTCATGCACTTTAATGATTTAACCTAACTATCTTGCTCAACTACAAACTTCTCAAGCTTTTTAACATGACCCTTTTGGGTTTCTTTATCATTCATATATGAAGTAAGTTCTTTTGAATAGTTAATTAGATGAACCCATTTAGGATAATTGCATGGTTTGACATTTGGATGGTTCCCCTATATACAAGAATATGAAATTCAAGACAAGTAGCAACATAATTATCATGACCAGTTAGAGCATCCCAAATTATTATAACATTTATAAATTTGGTAGGATAAGTGTAAAATAGTTTTTGTGAATTGGACACTGTCTTGCACACTCTTATAATACAGTTCTTGCCACAGTAATAATGCTTTGCCTTAAACTTGAGATCGCTTGGTGAATGATGTTCACACGTTGTTTGAGAACTCATTTCTACCATGATAACAAATACATTAGAAAAAAATGCATGATGCTTTTGTATAATTTCATAAATTTGTTCAAACACATTAATTTGAAAAAATTAGAAAAAAAAAACAGAAACTTTGCTTTTATTAAGGAAAAACAAGGGTTGCAAAAATTATCTATTTTAGGGGGGCATTGGATTGATTATTGTGGTTTATAAATTTCTCCAAAAGATATCCACTCCTAATAACTATTATGTGCATGCATCCAACATAGTATAGAGGAATAATATTATGCACTGAGGCTTAGTTTGGAAAGAGTACAAATACAAATATGTACAGTGCAAATACATACAAAATACAAGGCTTTGCACTCTACATATTTGTATTTGCACTCCTTACCAACTGAGCTTAATTAAAGAATTAGAACTTATAGACAATGGTACACAATCCAACCTATAGTCTTAGAATAAATATTTTGAGAGATGCCTAAGATTGTGGGTCCTAAATACAAGTGGATAAAAGATAATATCCATATCTTTGTCTTAAGACCTTATTGAAAGCTATTTCGGTAGAGTGATGAACAACTCATTCATTTAAGTATTGAGATCTTAGAATTTTGATCCTATAATACATGAATTAATGTTGTTAAAAGGAATAGAAAATTAAGCCAATTTCACCATTCTCAAAATTAAGCTTTGTTTTTTTTTTTTTTCATTGTCACATATTCTTGTTTCTTGGTGAAAAAAAATGCAAAGTATTGATAAGTGCAAATTAGACAAGACGAATCATGCTAATACATCTAGAAAAAGAACAAGATTTATAAAAAAAAAAAGAAAAAAAAGTAGTAAAATTCATTAAATCTATGCATAAACTGCTAAATAGAAGCTTATCCTTGTAAAATCTATGTACAAATTTACCATACAAACTATTTTGAACCTTAAGAATTAGTAATTGTGTTACCTACATGAATTCTAACACTTGTTCTAAAATCATATTAAACTCAACAATATCAGAGTGGATGACCAAAACAAAAGTGTTGTTGAAGGATGCACCAAATTTAGCTTCCATCCAAGTGTATGTTGAAGGATATGCGCCTTGCTTGCTTAACTACAGACTTGTTCACAAGTTGGACTGTGTCAACTTTGGGTCGGGCTTTGTCTCTATATTAACAGAATACATTTAGGGCTGAGCCTAATCCCAGCTTGACCATCAGACCTAAGTCTTGATCCCGAGCTTGGCCCTCATATAAAGCTTGAAACTCGAGCCTAAACCTGAAGTCCAGCCAGAAATTTGGGATATATATATATATATATATATATATATAAAATAATTATTATCAAGTCAAGTTAGGCTTGAAAAAGCCTGAATATGACCCAAAATAGAGTCAGGCTTGGTGTTTTTGGCCCGAACACAAGCCTGTAGGCCCAAATTCATGTTTAAGGCCAACTTAGAATGGGTTAATACCTTTACATCTTGTTGTAGTTCAATTATGAGAAAGAAGAAAGGGAAGATATTTTTAAGGAAAGCTGCGTTTATCATAATTGCAAGTAATAGAGTAAAATCATTCAAATAAACAAGAAAATGGTGATTGTAATTGGCCTTTTAGTAATGGAGGGGGTGTTTGTCTAAAAGTGGAAGTTCATGAGGGGTAATTGTTACTGACCCCATGGTAAGGGGGTCACTACTTGGAAAGTTGGAATAGATTCGGCCATAGATGCTAGGGGTGCTCATAAAAACTAAAAAACCAATCTGAACTAAAGAAACTGGTAAAAAAATCCAGTTAACCAAATTGATTAGTTCAGTTTTAGTTTGGTTTTTTGGAAAACTAAAGGATCGATTTGGTTTTTTATTAACCTATCAAAAAACCGACAATTAATCAAACTTACAATGTTAAATATTCTAATTTTATTTCCCCTATCGAATCTCAATCGATATTTCCTATTTTCCCTCCCCCATTTACCTTTTCCAATTTTCTCAAACCCAAACCCAAAAAACCCTAGTTCGACTACTTGCTCGAGATTGTTCGGTGGTTCCCCCTAAATCTCTCACATATCTCTCACTCTCTCAAACTCTCAATCAACAATAAGCACTCACCCTTTTAATCTCTCATTTTCTTAATCGAAACTCACCCACTCATGCTTTAAAACTCTCATTTTCCAAACCGTTCCCCTAATCTCTCTCATCTCTCTATCTTTGAGATTCCTCCCCTAATTTCTTTGATCTCTTTCAGTCTCACTCTCCCGTCTCTTCTCTCAAACTAACTAGGGATGGCAATTTTCCCCATTTCCCCAATCCCCGTGGGATCTACCCTGGGTAGGGATGGGGATGAATTTCCCCCCACGGGGATGGGGATGGGGAAATTTTCATCCCCGTTAGCGAGGACGGGGAGAGCACTCCCCGGCCCACAGGGACCCCAACCCTCACCCCATAGGATCCCCACTAATATATATGTATATATGTATGCATGTGTTATATGTATATATGTACACATACATCTATATATTAATATTTAAAAAATATGTTTGAATATTTTCTAATAGGATTGTAAATTTTAATTATTTTAAATAAAATAAATAAACAAAATGGTTAACTTTATAAAAAATATCGAGGAATGGGGATCCCGTGGGGACGGGGATGGGGATAACTTTGTCCCCGTTAGTGGGGATTGAGATGGGGATTTTCTCGCGGGGACGGGCCCCGCTCCATTGCCATTCCTAGAACTAACAAATGAAGGAAACAAAGAGACAACTTAGACAAGCCAAAAAATGCAAGGAAAAAGGACCGACTGATCGAGTAAGGGACGGAAACATTGTTGGGCCTGGCTTGCCGCTCACCACTACCATTGCTCTATATCTTTGTATCTCTTAGGTAACTAACCTTTGCTTTGACATAGCTAATTTTATTTTTCTATTTAGTTCCAACAATCTAAAAAAAAACCATAGGCCTTAGTCAATTTTTCTTTGGTTGTAACATATCTAGAAACCCAAAATCGACTTACTATATTTATGTTATGCCTCTATTAGCTAAATGTATACCATTTTATCTATTCGATTATTCCATGTAATGACATAAATATTCTACATGGGATGGGATATATAGGAAACTATTTCTGAAAATGATCTTTTGTTGTTATTGATTTATGATGTAGTAGTAGCACAGATTAGTAGATTCTACACCACCTATGCTCCCATATAAAATGCCACCTTACCTTGATTAAGAGCATTATAATAGATTCTGGATTCTAATTTATATTTTTCCTTCTAAAATAGAAGCTTTTCACTTTATGAAGAAAAGACAATAGAAAATAAAACAAAAATAAAATGAAGATTTGTTAATATGCTCATTTACAATTATTGATTAAACATTATATAAAGCATCCCATAAGAGTTAATCTATGGGATGGACCAAGGTTATGAAATAATCCATGGCATTATGGCAAAGTGGTTGGATTCCCCAAGTTTTGAAAAACAAAAATGAAAACTATACATATTCATATTTACACACATCACACATGTGAAACTTATATTATGTTAAAATAGGCCTTAATATATTTTTAACATATAGCAATAGCAAATGTATATGTATGTGTGTGTTTGCCTTCATATTTAGTTGTATGCATTGTTAGACAGTGTATGCCCTCAGTCCAATCAACATGATGTACATTATGACATTTATTGTAAATGAATAAAGTACATATTTGATTCATGTTATTATGGTGTATTTCTGTGTAATACCCTTAAACTGGACACATATGAGACTCGTGTTAATTTAGAATCTTCATATCTGTTGGATAGATCTGGGGAGATTTATCCTGCTAAGGCTGACACTGATGTATTGCCAAATTGGTTGGGGTGGCTTGTCTCAACTGCCAGGACGAGACCTAAGGTGCATACAGTGTGGGTTTTCCTGAAACTCTGAACCAGACCAAAATTCCAGTATTGCCCTGGACCTTGGAGATAGATGGGCAAAACTGGAATGTTACATTTGACCCCTAGACTCGATTATGATACTACACTAGATGTCGGATTGGGCTATCTTTGATATGCCAATCAGTGAGATCCTTAGAGGGGGTCAAAACCTAGGTATGTTGGGACAGTCCGAGAATTCATCTGAGTGGGTGATCATAGTGACAGGATCATCGCCTTTGTCGAACAAAGTGAATGATCGGGAATGCACTCTCTCTGATAGAAACATAAACTACCGGTAGTTGATTTCAACCGTTGAAATTTGTTTTGCAAAATATATTTATATAGAGACATACATATATATTATATATATTATATATATTATGGTTTCAAAATGTTTGCAAAAAGGTTTTAATTCCTAGGATCCATGTGAGTAGAAAGTGCAGCACTGTACCTTGCAGCTGAGGGAGAGGTCCTCTCTTGTCGGGCAGTGTTTGATCATTATGGGCTGAGAGGTCAAGTGTAAGACCATTGAGGGTTATACCTGATGGGCTAATTTTGCATCTACCCACAGTCCTTGGGCCTTCATAAGATGGCTGGACCCAATGACCATTTAGTGTAAATGCTGGGCCCATTAAGAGCCCATAGTGATAGACTCAGGGGTTCACTGTATTCAGTAGTGAATTCAGTTAGGCCTTGTAACAGAGGCTAGGATGAACCCATGTGACTGATGTGTAGATCAATGATAGGGTCCCACGCCATACAAAGAGAGCCAAGCTACCCAACATTAAAGTGAAAGTGAGCCTGAAAGCTTAATGGGCCTAACAGCCCATTTCGAACTGGGTTAATTAGATTAATTAAATAGGGGTAGATCTGGGATTTGGATCAACAGATAAGATAAGGAATTATCCTTATCAACTTAAAGAGTCCAGATCCAAATAAAGATTTGGATCAAAGAAACTCCTAATTTGATTAGAAAGGTTGATCTTTATCTACAGATAAGATAAGGGATTATCCTTATCACTTAAACAGTTTAGATCCAAATAAAAGATTTGGATAAGGAAACTCCTAATGAGATTAGGAAATTTTCTCTTTAAGGCTATAAATAAGAGAGCAGGGCGAACCTCCAAAGACACATTCGCTGAATATAGAGAGAAAACAACATAATTAGACAGCTCTTTTTTCTTCTTGCTCCTGCCGCCCTACCCTATTCGATCTCCAGTTCTTGGATTGGATCGAGATTTGATCTTGATATTGTTTCTTGCCAGAAGAAACAATTTAGAAGTTGTGCTCACTATCCCATTCGATTCTTGATGAAGAATCACAAGTTCTTGGTGAAGAACTATCTGTTGATCCTGCCTCATCCTAAGATATGTCATTTTCAGTGGAGGGAGGATTTGGTACTCTTTGGGCGTAAACACCTACGTTGGGATGAGCATTCTTGCGTGGATTTCGTATTAGGTATATCTCTCCCTTAATTTGGTTTCAGATTTGGTGCGATTTGGTTATAAGAACGAACCTTGAAAATGCAGTTTTCTAAACTGAGAATTTGATTCCTAGATGGGAGAAAAGAAATTTTTGAAATTTTGCCCAACCTTCCTGCAGGGTTCGGCCATCCATATGATGGATCTCACATCCCTTCATGCATACCTATTTTCATATTTGAAACATGATCTATGAAAAAACCATATTCTTTAGCTTTCTCATAGATTTCTTATTGAACATTTTACAATCATTGGGGCTTGATTACTTCTATTAATCGGCATATGTGGGCTTACTATTTGACCCTTCTATCAACTCTTGAGTTACATCATGAAACACCATATTCACACATTTTTCATGTTTGTAAATTTAAACCAGTCAAAGCCATAAATAATCAACCAAATTACATGTTATTGTTCAAGGTGTTTGGACTTGATTTTGGACATTAAATGTACTTTTTCTTTTTTCTGAAGTAGGATTAGACTTGGTTTTCCGTCCAAATGTTGTATTGAGAATGAAGTCTTGTAACAATTATTTGTGTTTCTTACTTCTATTATATTTGCAATTATATAAGGAATATAGTGTGTGATTGATTGGTTCATAGATAACACTTTATTATATTACTTTATTAAACATATAATTTTTTGTTTATCAAATGTCAAGTATGGGTGATAACAACACAATAACATGGAGTCAATGTACCAATCCTCCACCTAGAAATAATAGCACAAATCCTCATATACCTCTAAGAAGTGATGTTAATGCATCAAATCCACATATTCTAGATGTTGATTCAAAGGTTAGTGTTTCTTTTATTTCTAGGAAAAAAATCATGGGTGTGGGATCATTTCACTAAGATGGATTGTGAGGTTAAAAGTGATTAAAGAGCAGCTTATATGGTATTGACTTAGCTTATCCTAATGTAAGTGGTACTAGTTGCTTGATTAATCCCTTATCTAGATGTAAGAAATACCCTCTTAATGCGAACAAGAAACAAGAAACCTTAGAGGCTTAATGTCAAAATGTAAAAGAGGGGGGAAACACACTATCACTTGTGTCTTACAATTTTGACCAAAATGATTGTAGAAAAGCACTTGATAGGATGATTATTGTAGATGAATTGTCCTTTAAGCATGTGGAACAAAGGGGTTCTGTGACTTTTGTGGCATGATGCAACTATGATTTGTAGTTCCTTCATGTTACATAGTAACTAGGGATTGTTATGAACTCTTTATAGATAAAAAGAGGAAGTTGAATAATTATTTTAAAATTTTCATCAAGGATCTGCCTCACTACAAGCATAAGGACATCATGTTATTAAAATATGCTTGTTTGATTAATTAAGGCATTTAAAGGGCTTTCATTGTAATAGTAGACAATGCAAGATCAAATGATATGGGGATTAAGTACTTGAAAAACATACTCAATAGTTAAAAGAGATGTGTCTTGAAGATTGAGTTCTTACACACGAGATGTGGTGCACATATTTTGAGTCTAATTGTCAATGAGGGATTGTTTAAGTTGAACGATTCTATTTTCAGGATTTGTTCTACAATGAAATATGAAAAGTCTTCTCCATCACGATTCCAAAGGTTTAAGGATTATGTGTAGAGAAAGAAAAGATAATGAAAAGGATTCTTGTTGCTTAAATGTTGGAATTGGGTGGAATTCCACTTATTTGATGTTGTAATATGTTTTAGAATTTTAGAAGACATTTGATTTATTAGAGAATATTGATACTGAGTATATGCAAAAGATTACTAGTTCAAAAAATAAAAGTTTGCCTAGTGGTGATGATTGAGAATATGCTCATGGTTTGTTGCCATTTTTTAAAGTTTATATGAAACTACATTGAAATTGTTTGAATTACTTTATATAATTGGAAATGAATATAAAAAAGAAATTTATGATATTGGAATTGTCATTTCTAAGTGTAGTAGTGATGATTTCAGTATTAGTTTGATAGCTTCTAAGATGAAAAAGAAATTTGAAAAGTATTTGATAAATGTGAAAAATTCAATATCATGTTGTTCATTAGGGCTGTTCATAAGAATGCCCAACCCGACCAAACCGACCAACCCAACCCGAGTCGGCTGGGTTTTCATTAGTACCGGTCAGTTTTGAGTTGGGCCAATATATAAACCGATATATCGGGTTGGTTTCGGTTTTATTGTGTGAAAACCGAAACCAACCCGACCTAAACTAGTCTTCTACTAGTTCGGTAGTTCCTAGTTTGAGTAGTTTCCTACTTAACTATAACTAGTCTTCTACTAGAACTAGAAGGCCCATTAGGCAATTACAATTAGAATAGGTAATCTATCCTAGTTTCTAACTTTCTATAATCTTTTACACCAAATAGGCAACCCATTAGGCAATTACAATTAGAATTCAATTAGGTGTCATTTTGTACAAGAGCAAAACCGAAACTGACCCAAATTGACCCAACCCGACTCAAACCAACTTGGTTGGTTTGGCCTATTAGTGGGTCGGTTTCGGTTTCCACCTCAAGTAACCCGACCAGGTTGGGTCGGTTGGAAAAACCCCAATAAACCGACCCAACCCGACCCGTGAACATCCCTATTGTTCATTATGGTCATTCTTGACCCTCGATGTAAATTAGAGTACGTGGATTAAGTTATCAGTGAATCATATGATGTTGATAATGCTCAAGTGTTGAAAGAGAAAGTGAGATAAGTTTTAGTTTCCGTGTTTGAGTTTTATCATTCAACTAAGTCATCTCATAATATGTAATCAAGTAATCAAACTCAAGATACAAACGAGATGGAAGTTGATAGTGTGGAGGATGTTATTGATTTTATGAATACTCTATATAAAAAGCAAAAAGTGGGCCAATGAGGTGTAAATAACAAAACAGAATTGGATTGATATTTAGGAGAAGAATGTGAATATCTAAAAAATAAATCATTGAAATATTAACTTGGTGGAAAATTAATTCCTCTAGATATCAAGTGCTTTCTATGATGGCTCGAGATTTGTTAGCCATGACCGCATCTATAGTTAAATTTGAGTCAGCTTTTAGCACTAGAAGTTGTGTGCTTGATTTGTTTCATAGTTTTCTAACTCCAAGAATGGTGTGAGCTATCATTTGCGGACAAGATTGGCTACGAAGATCACAAGACTATCTTCATATAGAGGAAAGTTTAGATGAACTTGAAAGTATGGAACCAGGTAAAGTTTTTTGTTTTTTATTCTTTTTTCTTGTTCATGACCATCAGAATTTTGATGGCCCAAAAAGTATGGCTTTATTCATGGCTATCTTCATATACAGGAAGATTTTGATGGCTCAGAAAATATGGAATCACATGGATACCAAGCCTAATTTGCACTTTTCTTAATCTTTTTTTTGTAGAGTATTCATGTATCACTGAGGAACATCCTCTTGTTAATATTGATGATTGAGTGTTGGTGTAAAGAAACCAAAGTGATTCTTGTTGAATGTTTGATATTTAACTTGAATTTTATGGTTGTAGACCTTGATTAGTTTATTGGTTAGTGGTTACCAACTTATCACTTTTATGACATAAGTTTATTGGCTAATACTTTTATGATACAAGTTGAATGAATGAATGGTTAATACTTCTATGGTACAAACTGAATGGTTAATGCTTTTATGATATAGGTTGAATGGGTAATACTTTTATGATATAGGTTGAATAAGGGATTGAAATTGTACCCTACCCAGTGGGTATCTGCCCCTACCCTCCCAGACAGGGTGGTTTTTTTTTTTTTTTGTTTGAATGGCGGGTTTTGGATTCTACAACCTATACAAGTACATGTAGGGTACTGTATTAGGCTAAACCTGACCCTCCCTGACCCGCATATTGTTGAAAAGCATATAAACTTTATGTACTAGGTGCTGAATTTAATAATATTTTGAATTTTATGTGAAGGATAATTGATAGTTTATGTGTTTTCAACATGTCTTAATCAAATAATTGGAAATTTTGTTGTATATTTGTGTTATTTTACTTATTTATTGCTTATATGTGACAAGAAATAATAGGAAATTAGATGCGGGTTCTAAACCCAACCCACCCCTACCCTTGAATGCGGGAGGGAATAGTTGGGGAGGGCTTTGCATTTTCATGTGAGGAGGGTTTGGATTCTCAAAATCCAACCCACTATGGGTTTTGGGGCGGGTATGGGTTGGGAGTAGGGCTGTTCACACTAGTATAAAAACCGAACAAACCGACCCAAACCGATCCAACTCGAACCGATGGTGGTCGGTTCTCAAACAAGCCAGTTGGTTTCGATTTAGAAATAAGCATAACCTGATTGAATGGTTCGGTTGCAGTTTATAAATCTGTAAATCAAAATAAAACCGAACCGAACCGAGTACATGTTAATAATACATGTAACCTTAACTTAACCATTCCCATGTTTCAGTTCCCATTTCCCAATTCGTAAGAGGCAGTCAATTCTCATTTCCCAATTTGTAAGAGGCAATCAATTCCCACTTCCCAATTTGTAAGAGGCAGTTAATTATTGATTGGTGTGAAGGTCTGATCCTTAGGCATAGCCCCTAGACATTGTATAAGTGAGACCTAGCATAGCCCTTAGGCATTGTATAAGTGAGAAGTGACTTGACCCCTAGTCTCTAGGCATTATTATTCTCTTTCAAAAGTCAAACCTATTAGTTGTTCTCTCTCATATCTCATATTTATTCTTGATTTACTTAAAAAAATGATAATAATAATAATAATATGTTGTTTTGAGAGAGAGATTAATAATTAAATAATAATTAATTATAAAGCAATAATATTAGGTTTTTTAGGGGTGTATAGGTTGTACTCTCTACCCATTGTCTAAACTATTAACAAAAGAATAAAATATTTAGTTATTTACATGTTTAAACTCTGAAGAGATCAGTTTCCTTGGATTGTGGGCCAAATCAAATCAAGACTAAGGTAAAGAGTTACTCGGTTTGGTATAAACCGATCAAACCGACAAACCGAGACATACTATTATACTTCGGTTCTTGTTCTATTCCTGTTGGTTTCGATTGATGTAACAGTCAACCTGAGATGTTTGGTTCGGTTGGAAAATTTGTGTGCATCCGAACTGAACCAACCCATGTACAACCCTAGTTGGGAGGCTTAGGAAGGCAAGTAAGGTCTAGAATTTACAAAATCCTCTTCGAACTCGCCCTGTTGCCATCCCTAGGTTGAATGTTTAATGCTTTTATGATACAAGTTTATTGGTTTTGGGTTATATTGGTTAAATGTTAATGTATCATGTTCAACAATACAAGTTAATACATGTACCTGTTTGTTTTGTTAAATTGATTAAAATTGTGCATGCTGATTGATTTTTTTGGGCAAATTTCAAAAATTACTCCTACTATTTAGCTAAATTGAAAAATTATACAGTTATTGTTTCACTATTGTCTTAAACCACTCCTACTATTTCTTTCTCACAATTGAATAGTTCTACCCCATCATTAATGTTTGTTAATGTTTTGTCAAAATCCGTACAAATCCGACACCTCTTGACATATAAATCTTTTTTAAAACCCAATAATACCCTTCATCTCTCAGCCCAACCAAAATCACGAGCTTGTCCAAAGCCCTTCTCTTTTCCCTCTTTCTCCCCTCCTTCTCTATCGTAGCAAGGTGCCGAATATTAACAAGATGTTCATAAATAAGAGCTCCATCTGTTGATATTTCTGATTTGACTTTCTTGTTAAGAGATGGAGCCACTGACTTTAGATATGTTTGAATATCTGCAGTTCAAACAAGGAAATGATAGTAAAATGAAACGAAAGATCTGAAGCCTTCACGGGGATCATGAATTGGTGGACTCCGCCATCTTCTTTATTTTTATTTGCACCATTTTATTTGTAACAGGAAGCGCGATGAGCAGAGATGACGTTTTTGTAGGGGATGGATAGGAGGTTACGCTCCTCGGCCTCCACAGTGGCCGTCACCTTTTCCACGAACTTGACCATTTCTTCATATCGTTTTACTTGTTTGGTGAGTTTCACCATGTAAACGTTTTTCCTCACAGCGTGCATGAAAAGCAACAGACGCGACAACCATTGATGAGATCTGATCTGTGTATTTCACTCGGTTTGGTTTGAGAGAATGCGAGGAGGTTTTGCAGAAAAACGTAAAAGAGGAATGAGGTTAGAAGTAGAATGAGAGAATAGATAAATGGAGATGGGGTCCAAAATATAGACGCCACCACCAGTGTCGAGTGCTGATGGTAGATGTAACTAACTCGCTAAGACGTTAACCACCCTGTGTCTGGTCTGTGATGAACCCAAATATTGATAGAACAAGTTTAACCCAATTCAAAGTCGATTATGAGGGGAGATAGGAAATCAGTAATTTTTGGATTTAAATGCTTTCTCTACTATGTATTTGGGTTTTCTAGCTTTTAAATTTTCAGATCTATTAGTCAGGAAATCGTCACCCAAACCAATGGTTGGTTGGGTGTTGGGTATTGCACCGGCAGTGGCTGAACAGGGGAAGTGAAAGAGTTGGGGGGGGGGGGGGTTATGGTTTGGTTTTAATCATCTGGATTTTGGCTTGTATCTAAGGAAGAAGGAAGCTTTGGAATGAGTCATTTTGATGTCTAGGTGCTTGTTCATAATTGAATTCTGACTAAAAAAAGGAAAAAAAAAAAAAGCCAATCTTCTCATATGCGTATTTCTTATTTCATCAGAAGTCACTAATAAAAAGGTGGTCTATAGTTTAAACAACTACATGCATGCATCCAACAGTCCAAAATGAGCTAAGGTAAGACTCACATTCACCATGTATTGTACACCAAAAATTTTGTAAGTTTGAACAATCGGCTTTGTTGCTTCCCCTTTTGTCTTGAGCTCAACCCTAGTTCTACATCTATGTCAACCCTAGTTCTACATCTATGTCAACCCTAGTTCTCTCTTTCCCTTTTTCCTCTTTCATATTAAAAATTGAAGGATAATGGGTAAAGTAGTCTTTTTCGTCTCTCTGTTAACCGATGTTAATGGAAATGAGGTTTTTGACAATTCTCAAAAAATTTAGTATATGTTTGGCATCGATGCTGCAGATGCATTTGATGTGTGGTTGGAAGCACCGTTTTCTTTGCCTTTATTTTTGTTTGGAATGGTTGCTGCCAGGTAGGACATTACTTGGAGCAACAACAATTTTTTCTATTTGGTACCAATGCTTTAAGGAAACGTTTTCAGCACTGGTACCCAGTATCCAGTGCCACATCAGTGCCATATCACTGCCCTATTGGCAGCAATGAGCTATAGCTCCACGAAACGCCAAATTTAGCGTTGCTCCAAGCCATTGCTTTCCGATTTCCAAGGCGTGGCTTGGAGCACCAATTTTTAAGGAGAAACGGTTCCAAACAAATGCCCGTTTCTTAGAGCACTATTTTTTTCGATGTGGCACTGATGTGGCGCCGTTGCTCCAGGAAATGACAACGATGCCAAACATCCGCTTAGGGGATACTTTAAGACAAAATGTAAATAGTAAAGGCAGAGAGTTAGTCAGTTAACTAAGCCATAAGGATAGTTTAAGAAGTTTGCCCTTTTTTATGATATATATGTATCATGTACAACGATATAGGTTTCAATGATAAATGTATCATTAGATTCATTAGATGTTAATGGATGCATAGGTTTTTCATTTTTGGTTTAGATTGGTCAATGGATGATCATGGATGTAGAGGTTTTTTTGAGAGAATGATGAGGTTGATTGATTTTTTACGGAAAAATGTATCATATAAAGCAGGTTGATTTTTTCTGCTATTTTGGAATGAAAAAATTGATTTCAGGTGAATGGATTGGTTTATTTTAATAAAAATAAACCTGCTTGTTTCGGTTCGGTTTACCGTAAGAACCGGTGCATTCGAAAAAAAACAAAATTGTAAAACCGGTGCGATTAATCGAACCGTATAACCGAACCGTGAGTACCCCACTAGGCCACTACTAGACGCAGGCAATTTTGTACGTAGACGCTAATAACTGTCTATAAACCAACGACAGCAGCCACCAAAGCTTTCTTAGGGTTTTAGCTAGATTAGAGTACTCAGACATAAAACCACAAAACTGAGTCGGACGTTAAAGCAGAAGAATTTTTTTTTTACGTTCTACTGTTGCTGTTCACTTGTTCTTCCCAAAACCTGATCGAGCTCGCTTTGGTGTTTGTTTCCCGACTTCTTTCCATTTATTGCAGATTTTTATTGTGTCGACTCTGTGACTGGTTCTGGCTCGAGACGAGAACATGGTTAGTGACGTGATTGATTCTTGGCACAGAAAATCGAAACTCAGTTTCTAATTTTCTCAGTGCAAAACAGAAACTTAATCCTTTTTTCTCTAATTGTCAATCTGCAATTCTCTCAATTGTAGGTGGAACCAGGGGCCGAAGACCTTGAAAGAAAGAAAAAGAAGGAAGAGAAGGTCATCTACAATTCCCATGTTCATTTCTCGTACACTCACTATGTCATGTGCCTTTGTACACAAATTATATCTGCAATTGATTTCTGATTACATAGCTGTTGGTGTTTATTGTTTTTTGTCCTGAACTTATGGCTTTCTTATTGTTAATCAATAGTAAATTCAATAAAAGAAACTCATAAGCAATTTACCAGGATTATGCATCTATTATTTGTTATTCAAGATGTTTGAACACTAGCAATTTTAAGCACTAGATATTACATTTGCTATCCTTGTAAAATACCGTAGGTTTTTAGACCTACAAAAGTGAGCTGCTGAATTACGTTTGGATCAATTTTTATCTGAGTAGGCCAAGTGAAAAACCGATTCTGTGTTTTTTCTTGCTATGGGATCTGGGATTTGTATGGATTGCATATAGTAGGTGGAGGCACTGTCACACATTATCATATTTCCAATGTTCCTAAAACAGAGTCTGCAAAAGCCCCAATCCCCATTGATGACTTTCACATTTAAATAACCACTTAGCGTCTTAGAACTGCAATGACAGTTCAGAGTGCCAATAATTCTGATTGGACCCGTGGTTGCTTGTTTTGTGTATATTTTAAGTGTCTATATAATATATATTTCAATTGCAGCTATGTGATTGATGATGCGTCGCAATATTTTAACGAGGACAAAAATGGACAATATTTTGTGGATCAGATCTATCTGAGATGGATTTAGAATGTGCAATACCCTCAAACAAATGTCCGCTAGGTGTGGCATGTTCTGGAATCAACTGATACACAAAAAATTTACATTAGCAACCACACTCTAAGTGGTCTAGCATTACTTGGCTGTTATTTTACTATGATGTTTGCATTTAAATTGGCACTTAGGTCTTAGTAGCCCATAAATGTAACCGGACAAATCAATCTTTTGGGTTGAACCTGTGGTTGGTAATTCTATGTGTTTGATAATCAACATATCTTTCAACTGTAGATCTCTGATTGATTATTTTTTCTTTTTAGTGCTCTGTAATTACTTGGTTGTTGTTTTACTATGATCATCCACTTCAAAGTGACTATGATGTTTATTTCCATGGCAGGCAAAAGAGAAAGAATTGAAAAAACTAAAGGCTGCACAGAAAGCAGAAGCAGCTAAACTTCAGGTAAAGATAACATGTTTTATGATGTTTCCTATTATGGAATAACTTATGGTTCTGTGGCTTTCTGGATGGACATACCTTTAATTTAGAGCCTTTGATGTGGAAGTCACTGCCTTTATTGATTATTAAAAGCAACTTGTGTATTTGGTATTTATAATGGAACATGGATTATCCTTCTGTGGTATTGACCAGGCACAAAAGTCATCCAGTGCCCCAAAAAAGAGCGAACGGAGAAATCCAAAGAGAGATACAGGGGAAGAGAACCCTGAGGATTATTTTGATCCAGAGACTCCCATTGGTGAGAAGAAGAGACTTTCTCGTCAAATGGCAAAACAATACAGTCCAGCTGCAGTAGAGAAATCGTAAGTATCAAGTTATTCTCTTCCTTTTGTATGTTATATCAGCTCATGTTTGTAATCTCTTTTATTCCTTGTGGTCCCCTTTCAATGATCTAGATGGTATGCATGGTGGGAAAAATCAGACTTCTTTGTAGCAGATGCAAGCAGCTCCAAACCTGCATTTGTGATTGTAAGTGCTAGTACTTTTGGTTTGCATTATGATCTTAGATGGAATGCTGGACTTTTTGCATGCTGGAGGGGGTTGTTGAAAAACAAATCTGTGGCTAGAATCAAAATTGAAGATATGAACTGCCTATAGTTTTGTGAAGATGACATGAACATATTTTTAATGGGAGGGTACAGAGTGCTGCCACTCACCTTGTACATAATATTCTTTTTATTGAATTCATAGATAATCTTAGTTAACATTAAAAAATATTTTTACTAGGAGGTGCCCATGGAGGGCTATCATGACTATTTTCCCTTCTTTTTCACCACATATCATGTAAGACCTCATCATGTGATGAGATTTGAGAATAGTTGTGGTGGGGAGATGAACCTTTGTACTAGGCCTACACACTAGAATTTATGCCCTATCCACAAACAGAAATAAAAACATTTGTTTGATGCTTTTCTTTGCCAAAGGAGGTCTTTTTTGGGATTTGGTCTTAGAAGAGATTTGAGGGACTCTGAACATGTATGTCATTAATTTGTATGGTCTCATCATGGGGTTAATTGTGATATTTTTGGAAGACTTGTGGTGGGGAGATGAACCTCTGTGCCAGTATGCCCTACTCACAAACAAAAACAAGCAAAACCATTTTTTTTTGACAATTGCAAAACCATTTAGTTGATGGTTACCTTTGCCAATGAAGTCTTTCTTGGTGTTTTGGTCTTAGAAGAGATTTGGGGGATTCTGGTTTCAAGTCATTAGTTTGGTGGATAGAACAAAATCAGTGTTGAGAAAACCAGACTGGTTAAATGTGAGGGCCCTGGCCGGTTCGTTCACAGCCCAAGAACTGTAATAACTAAAAACCTGGTGAAAACCGGTTGACTGGCTGGTTTAACTGGAAAACTAGTAAACCAGTTCCGGTTTCATGAAACCGCTTGGGTCATTAAGTAGTTGAAATTTAAAATGTCTGTAACCAGTGATTTAAAAGGCGCGCCTAGGCACATAGGTGAGGCGCATTTTGGGGTATGCGCCTTGCCCAGGTCCTAGGTGCACCCCTTTCAAAAGGCGCACGCCTGGTGCGCCTAGGCGTGTGCCTGATGCGCCTTGCGCCTCAGCCCAGGTGTGCACGTTTTTAAAATTTTGCGCTTTTTGCTTTTTTTTTGAGTCTAATGGCTGGGCCGGGGGCTCCGCTCCTGGTGACAAGTTTAAGGCTGTTCCTTGTTTAGATCAGATTCAACAATAGGCTTCAGCCACAAGTATTAACAAACAAATAAAGAAGGGAAAATAGAAGAGGAAGCAAGACTTAATTCTACTATAGCTGCTGGCTGTGGCAGAACCAGAAAATAAAAGAATTCTTTATTCAATTCAATGGAATAGATTGCTTTTTTCAAGATCTGCTGATACCTTTTTATAGACACAAAGTAGCACTTCCAACTCGTAATTGGATTCTAAATTCCAACTCTTAGACTCCAAGGTTCTAACTCCTATTTGTATTCACACTTAAAACAAAAAGTAGAAAGCCTCCTTTTCAAACTAGGACACACTATAACTCCCTAATTCCACTAAGCATAAGAAACCCAAAATTACTAAAAATAATGTCATCTTTTACTATAAATAGTAATGACGAAAATTTCTATAAATATTGGTCAGGTTGTTGACTAAGACTTTGACCATGACTTTCATAACACAAAATCCAGCCAACTTGGTCTTTAGTTGGGGCACTTTCACATGTTAGATTGAGCTGAAATTCTACAGTATTGGAGTGTTAAAGTGTACTTTAATGCCACCCTTTGAACCAAATCAAACAATGTTTGACAGGTCAAATAGTCATTTCTTTTCTCGTTGATGATGTAGTCTACAAGGGTCTGTTTGATTGCTGAGAAAATTGGACTGAGAAAGGATGGGATGAGAGAAAGGTTGGGATGAGAAGAGGAAAATTTATTTTCTCAATTAGTTATGATGTGTTTGTTTGCTGAGAAAATTTTTGTGAGAAAATCCACTTTCCAGTGTTTGTTTTGCAAGAAAATTTATAGGAGAAAAATCATGCTAAACTATAAAAATGCATGTAATTTACTTTTATGACAACTTGCACCCCCCAAATGTATGACACATACGATTGAACTTGCCACGTGGCATGATAGTGTTATTAAACTTGCTCATTCAAAAATTTTACTTAAAAAGAGTAAGAAATGCTTCATTATTTGGACTTGCTCATTCATCATAGAATTTGTTCATAGGTCTATTCAATGTACTCATCCATAAAAAACTTGTGCATGCATTCATAAAAGAAACTACTAGAAACTAAAATTGCTCTATTATTTGGACCTGTTGGTACATCAAAGAAGTTGCATTCAATAACCTATTTCATTCAAAAAGTCATACATACATCAATAAATCATTTGAATTTGTCTTTAACCTGTAATTAATTCATCAATGCCAATAGTTCAACCTATTCATTCTATGTAGTCATAATCATCCATATACCAATAAATCCATTGTGGTAAAATATAACCATTCATTCCACCTAATACAAGTAGATTGACCATTGCAAAAAAAAGAGATAACAATCAAATTGCCAATGCATCCCCAAAAAATATACAAAATGGATGCAAAGGCTCAACCATCAAAACAAGCTTTTGTCATATATAATTAGTACCTAGTTTGTTAATAAATGTGAGTTATAATAGTTTAAGTCTTTTATCCATCCCTTCAATATGGAGGCCCTAACTTCATTTGAAGCCACGCCTTCCTCAAATGTGGCTCCACTCTGTAAAATGTCATAACTCGACTTTTAGACTCAGCTAAGAAGTCATTTGCTTTCATAAAAAATGCCACTGAACATCCTTCTAGGCTCATAACATTGGCATACACCTTTTCCTTGCTAAAAAAACCAAACCCTCTCTCAACTGCAGATGCAAGTTTCCCGAGATGTGCAGCAATGTCTTGCACTTGTTCAGCAACAATTGAAGCATATGACTTCCGTTTTCCTAAAATTCTTCCTTCTGAAAAACTACTTGCCTCCACCGGCCTTGCTTGAAGGTTAGGATTTCCAAAATTCTTAGCCTCATCAATGTCATCAAACACATGCTCAACATTCGGTGTTGCACTAGTGGCAGTTGCAGAAATTGCATCTTGCTTATTTAGCTCCTTGGCTGTAAAGGCGCCATTTCTAGTCACTTGATCATTTCCACATACCAATGCCAATTGGTCATAGTTTGGAATGCTTTTTCGTCTAAACTGCTTTGCCTCTGGATGTGCCTGCTCATTTACCATGGGAGTTCCATAATAAGTCACCTTCCGTACTAATAAGTCATCTTTCATATAATTTGTAAACCAAGTGTTTAGAGTAAGTGTTGTTAATCTATTCTACCTCAATATATGTAGCCCAAACATCAGGTGTTGCATCTATTGTCTTGGTTGAATCATTCCACGCAAAGCCACTTTGATTCAAAAGGTTTTTTAATATTGCAAAATTCCGCTTGATTGTTTTCAACCTATTTCGTATGTGTCCTTGAGTACATTCAATTGAAAACTTAGTGCTAATAGCACGCGCCGCTGCAGTGTAAGCCGGTGATTTGAAACTTTTGTCAACCTTGTTTTCAAGGTTGACCTGCTCAGCAAATGTGTCAATGAGTAAATTATCCATGTCCTGTGTCCAACTCATATTTGTTTTTCCATTCTTGTTTTTAGGACGAGAGCTAGAAGAGTCCATTTCTGTTTCATGCCAATCAAATGAATAATGCAAATCAACAATATATATCCATAACACTAATTAATACAAGGTATTTTTGTATAAATAGCAATAGGCAATTAATAAAGTCGAACATCATAATTAGTTAAAGAAGTGAGCGCATATAGAAAAAAAGTTATACAACAAAAGTTATATTAGAAAGAAAGAGTTAGACAACAGGAAGAAATTAATGTCGAGCCCTAGATCGATACAAGACGTAATCAGCCCACATTTGGGTAGCTATTTCTTCTCTGAGACGAATTCCTTCCCTTGATTGTTCATTTTTACTAGCTTGTTGAGATAGTTGGGAGATTTGTGTATTGTCTGCTCTATCATCATTTAAATCATCAATTCCTGCATCATCCTCAGTATCAACTGCTTCTCGATCATACTGACGCATGATGAAATCATACGGATTCACACCCATGACATGGTTGTGTAAGATGTAGCATGCAGACACAATCTTCACCTGTGACTTAAAAGGGTAATGTTGCTGAGATACCAAGATTGGAAAGCGTTTTTTCAATACCCCAAAAATCCGTTCAACGACTTTTCTAAGTGATGAGTGTCAAAGGTTGAACAGTTCTTTTGGGTTCTTAGGTTGATGTGCACCCCATTCCTTTAGATGGTATCGTGTGTTTCGATATGGTGTAATGAACCCAGTCTTTAATGAAAATCCTGCGTCTACAAGATAATATTTACCTATTTAAAATATAAAAAGTTAGAAAACATGTACATACTTACCTATTAAATAAAAATGTCTCTTGTGAGAGTTTATTACTACCTTGAGGGACCTCTAATTTGTGCTCTTTCCTCAGAGCATTGTTAAGCATGTGAGAGTCCGATGCGGCACCCTCCCAACCAGGTAATACATATGTGAACCGCAAATTGAAAGTGCATGCAACAAGGATGTTTTGTGTGGGATGAGATTTACGACCTCGAAACCTAGCAACATCAGTAGAAGGGACTTTCACAGGGAGGTGTGAGCCATCGATTGCCCCAACACAATCTTGCTAGTAGATTTAAGTTTTTTATTATTCATTTTATGGGTGTATATGTCATAAAGAAGACTTTATCACTTAATTACCTTGAAATATGGCCAAAAATCATGCCGGTTTCTAATTTCTGGAGGTGTTTCAGTACCACTTGGTTGAATCAAGTACCTATCCTCCAAGCTCAACAAAGCATTCAATACATTGTTGAAATGATGACTCAGTCTCACCAGACCGACTGAAATGAAAGCCCGCTGTTCTATTCCTAATGTTGTGTGCTAGTATGTGTAGGAAGCGTGCCACTTGTTCTTCTACCGTGCACCTCATTGTAGCATGTAGTCTTCCTGTCTCACGAATAATCTTGTATAGCCTTGCAAAGGCTGCTTTCCCCATTCTCAATTGGTTATAACAATCTATTTCTTTTTGTCCATATAATCTATGCAATAAATCCCTTCGTTCAAAATCCCGGTTCACAGATGGTTCCCTATCAATATAATCCACATATTCTTGCAACATTGAAAATGTAACTGCAACCGTAGCAGTTGCAGCCCCAACAATTGCATAAAGCAAATTTTGCTCCATCTATTTATAGAAAATAAATAAACAAACAAATAAATAAACAAATAAATAAACAAATAAATTGGGGAATTCATTCTAGAATGCCTATATAATTTACATGCTGGAAAAGTAGTCAATGAAAAAAAAAAGAGCAACCATTAACCATGAATAAGTTTACTTCTTTCACTGTTACTAATCAAAGCTACATGAAAGCACACATTACACTTTTTTTCTTTTTTGATAGCTAAATCATCATAATGATGCATACATACTCGTATACATGATAAAGAATTAGAGTCTCATTTCAGAATTTTTGATAGCTAATCTCATTAAGAACTGATAATCAATGAATTCCACAAATGCGCTAGAATTTAGTTATATAAACTAATAACTAGTATTTATTAACAAATTCAGTTACCGAAAATACCAGGGATGTCCTTCATAGTCATTCAAAATTTACTAATATGATTGCTGTTGCTGAGGCAGTGATTGAAGGGTAATGGGTTTGGCCACTCCATTATATTGTATGGGCCCTTTCTTGATAAAAACAACAAACAATGAACCATTTATTGTGTGGATTCTTAGAGCCTAAACCTTAGAATGTTCAATCAGAGATATGGTTCTATTATTTTCTTCCCTTTCCCTTGGCTGGATCTCATTGAGTCATGTCCTTTCCCCTTTACTTTTTTTTACCCTTCTTTCCTTCATTACTGAATAACAAACAATAATTGCATTTTTTAAGTAGATTGATTGCTTTCAACCTAAGAAAGATTATATGAAAGTAAAGAACTAAGGATCCCTACCTACATTTGCGTGTACAACAAGAAGTGGGGTGGGGTTCAATTATCTGCCATTCATGTGGCACTGTTTTAACTCAGTGGGTCAACTGGTGGTGGGCTCTTGTCCAATTGGAATAGTCTTGAATGAATGACTGCTGACAGTTGGAGTTGGACTTGGTAATTCATCTGAGTTACTCGTAGGACTCAGCCCTCCAGACCATTTTCCCAAATATTTTTATGCTCTTTGTTTTTCTTAGCTTCAAGCTTTATTCTTCCTTATTGGGTCATCACTGTTGCACACATGAATTTGTAACTAGTTAGGCATCGGTCCGGTCGAGTTAATATTTCCTTTCTTTGGTCAGACCGAGTTATTATTTCCTTTTCCCTAAACAAAAATCTGATTTGTGTTTAGAAATCAAAATATACAACAGTCTATGCACACCACCACAGATTGAGTGGTCTTCAGGGATATGGACCGGGTACTGTCCTAACCTTTGGCATTTTTTCGCACAAATTAGCCATCCTCGGACTCAAACCTATGTTCCCAGGCTTGCCAACCTGACCGACCACTGAAGTCTGAAATCAGCATACTCTTCCAAATTAACCAAATGCAATTAGTTTTCTTTATTACCTTGTAAACTTTTGTGGCACTGTTTGTTTCATTCCCTTATTAGTGGGTGAATTGTTTTTGTTTCATTTTGGGAGGGGGCTGTTTTTGTTTGCAGGGTCCAACAAACTGCCCTGTTTTTGTTTGCAGTGTCCAACAAACTGTAAAATAAATGTTTGCAAGATAATGAGTTTGTTTGTTTGTTTGCAAGATAATGAGTTAATGACATAAGAAATGCTCATTCCCATATATAAAACTCAGGTGGTCTCTCAGTCGAATGTAAATTAATGTTTCAAGTCTCATATTTCAGAAATGTGACATTCACTGTATAAGTGCAGATACTAACTACATAAGAAGGACATCATATATCTACTCTTACTATAATGAGTCCATTTATTTTCATTGAACTTCATTAGAAAACACCAAAAACCATATCATCCAACCTTGAACATTTTTCTACCCTTATAGAGAAAAAAGAAATAACTTCCATTTGATGATAACTAGATAAAGATGGAGAAAGTTAGTCTAATCAGATTAATTATTCCTTTTTTGTACAACTTCACTGCCTCTACTACATTGAAGGGTTATGGACAAATTCATCCATCAGATAAGGGATACACGTTCACTTTCCTAGTCCACACAAGACTTGTATCCTAGTCCACTGAAAATGCTTATTTTGAAAGCAGGGATTTTCTGATAAAATTGACCACATGAACAAGGGGAAGTAAGTTAAAAAACATTTGGCCATTTTGGAGACCCAAACAAATTTCTTTTTCATTTAAAGACTTTTCTAAATGACCAAATTAGCAAATGCAATGAGCAAATCATTACTTCCACTACAGTTGGATCCCCTTTTGTACCTATTTTTTGTTGTTAGTGTAAAATATTGAATTGTATTAACCAAAAGACACAGTTACAAAGACCCCTGTATACTAAGGCACCAAATATTGGGAATGTACAATAGGATCTATATGGCAGTATGCATTCCTGTTTACAGAAAGCACTTTACAAGAGGAAAATTCTCGACCCTCTGAAACTTTTATGAATAGACAGCCATGACTACAGCCTTCTCACCAGTTTCCTTGCCAACATATCCTCTGAGATGCACTATGTTCAAAGATGTGACTGTTCCTTTTGACCAAGAGGGTCCAACAAACTGCCAAAGGAGTCATGTTTTACACTGGTCTGCTTTCTTACTTAACCCCTGCCAAAGGAGTCATGTTTGCAGGAAAGGACTTTTTGTCTAGGCCCTGTAGACATTTAAACCATACTTAGCTAAGAAGTCAGCAGCCTTATTGGCACACCTAGGTACAACCTGTATAACCTTATTATCCCCTTCAACATACTCAGAAGAAAGACCAAGCTCCCAACCAAACTGAAGAGAAACAACTTCTGTTTCTAGAAAAATTGAGCTTAACAAATCCACCCAGAGGTCTACTCCTGGAAAAATTAAAAGAAAAAACACCAAAAAAAAATTGTGCAGTACACATCGGTTTGATTTGCATTAATCAAATCCTTGTGTTATGTAAACAGCAAACATGTAAAGATCATGGAGAAAATGATTTACATTTGGGTTCATAGTCAATCATAGAGACCACTGTACCAAGATAAATCACTATAATTCTGTACAAAAGCTACTGGTGCAAGTCTCTGAATACAAGCTGCTTCAGATCGGAAAATATTAATCATCCAAATATTTACATTTGGATGCCGATGATCAGAACAAGGGGACATAAGTCCATCAACAACTGCCAAGATAAAGTCAAAGAAACAATTAAAGGACTGAGCATCATGACTCATGATGCTTCCCAGAATAACCCCATGGTTAAGATGATTAATCATAACTCATGAACACTTTATTCAAGACAAAGCAAATGCAGCTCATGTTATCAAAACATTCAAATGGATTTATGAGTTTTGTTTTGCGAAAGAAATTTGAAAAGAGAAAAACTTCAATCATCAAAGTTTTCTTACTTCAGACAGAAATAGCGTTGTCCAAAGCTGGAGCAGAAGTGGAAGCTTCTTCACCTAGGAGGAAAACTGGCTCCTTCTGTATCCTAAACCGGATGAGAGGGAGAAACTTGGATTCTTCGTAAATCTTTCCTCAAGGTTGAAACTCAAAAAGAAAAAAAAGTAAATCAGTGAAACCAATTTCATTCTTTAGCACTTCACTTCTTACAAAAAATGAGAGAGAAAAAGAGTGAGTAACGGCATAAAGAAAATCTATTGGATTCGAAGTTTCAGTGATCTACGCAAATGGGGTTAAAATGTTAGATCTGGACATGGATGCATGCTCGTGGAGAGTGTGATTTTATTTCGGCAAAACCTTTGCCGGAGACAATGAAGAAAATGGCTGAGCTTCCAGCCACTGAGGGGAAAAACATGGGGTTGGGGAAGAAAGAACCATGGACCGAAAAACAACAAAAAAGGGTAGAACAGGACCGCTAGAGAGAGATATTCATGGATCTTGTGTTACCTTTCAGAGAGATGGCCGGAGAAGCTACCGGAGATATGGCCGTTGGATTACTACTTCGAAGGGAGAGGAGACTGTCGACTTCTTGCTTTGACAAAGCCCGAGCAATTTTCTTAGCTTTTTCTTTTCCCACCGGGGTCACACTGTTTTGGTGCGATCCCGCTCACTTCAGTTTGGGATCCCGTGTCCCTCTTGTTTCTCATCCCAAAACACTATTTACCAACAAACAAACACAAGAAAGGGAGAATCATTCGGGAATATTCCCTTTTCTCATCCCTTTCTCGGTAAACAAACAGACCCTAAGTGTACTATTTGACTCTTTTTCTTCAATTTATTTTGTTGAGGTTTACTTAAAATCTTCTTATAAGCAGTTGCATCAACAGGTAAGAGAAAGATAACATGGTTGACAGATAAAGTTCATTCGTATCCCTACTTTGCCCCTCCAGAACCAGCCTATCTTGGCTTTTTTGTGGAGATAATCCATTCTAAGCGTTTATTCAAAAATAAACTCCCTAAATTTCCCTACTTGTCTCAGTTTTTTTTCCCCTCCTGTTCTGCATATTTTCCAAGAGATAATGATAGAGATGAATGCAAACATTCATTTTTATTTTCAGCAAACCGTTTTATAACTTTTTGTTGAAGATTTCTTTTTTTACTGGATATTTTCTCATCATTTATTTTTGTGAGTATGAAAAGTCGAACATTTCATTAATAAAATGAGGAAAAAAACCACTACATAAAGGAGTATAGGATGGGCATATAAACAAAATGAAGCAATTCCATCAAAATCTATTCAAACATTACAACATGTACAGAGGTTATATGGTAATGATGGCCCACTATAATCTGCCAGCATTTTGCTCTGATCCCTAGAGATCTATCTAAAAATATGAAGGACAATTTCCAGGGATATTTAAAAGAAATGTGGTTTTGCAATTGGAAAAGAATTAATGATGGTAAAAATCTATCAGGGTTTTGAAGAAGTCTAATGTGGTTTGAAGATTTCAATAGCCAGAAAATTCCTCGAACAATCCAAATTTGAAAGGTGTTTTCAAGATTGAAGGGGGTTTGTTTGGAATTGGACCTACTAAGAAGATTAGCAGAAGATTTTCCTATTTAAGCTTGTGGAAAATTGAGGCTTTTTCTTTTGGTCTTTGTAATTTAAGGCTGCATGTGTGTGTCGTTGTGGTGTTTTTTGTTTGTTTTTTCTACGAGTCTTTGTATGGTGTGCTGGAATTGTAGGCCTTTTCTCTTCTATTGGGTGACTACCGGTCACCTTCCTTTGTCCTTTCTTTTTCTTTTTTAATAAAATATTTCTTTTTTTATTACCGTAAAACAACAATTTCCAAGGATCTTTGAAAGGCCCATCTAGGGGTGTCTGCAGAGTCTTCGTAGTTTCTAGTGACAGCCCTTCTAAGTCATTATCCCAACTTTCATGAAATCTACCTTCCATTGGGTGTCATATTTTTTTTGATGAATAAGGATAGTTTTATTACTTCAAAAGAAAAAGAAGATCTCATACAGCAGCCCGTGAAGATGCGCGTGCTGCATCCTCTCTCAACTGATTACAAAGAAACTTAAAAGGAAAAGGAAAAGATGAACATTATAGCTGAGCCCAAAACAAAACTTCCCTATTTGTCCCAAGCCATCAGCCAAAGCATTTGCTGATCTCCCCACCCATTGTGTACCATTAAGTATCCAGTTGGAGCATTCTTTTCTGTTAAATGCGTAATCGTTTTGTTTTTCTTTCTTAGATTGTTGAATGAAAGTATTTATTTGTTTTTGCCTGAAGGGTCCAATCAATTGTCCTTGACTTTTAATTTCTTTGATTACTGTTGCAGGTTTTACCACCTCCTAATGTAACTGGGGCCCTACATATTGGTCATGCTCTTACTGCTGCAATACAGGTCAAATAATTATCCCATTATTGTTTGTTTTGTTCTCTAGGGAAAGCTGTCTTAATACATATGTTCTTCTATTGTCTTTACTATATGCAGGATACAATTATCCGTTGGCGTAGAATGTCAGGTTACAATGCTTTGTGGGTGCCAGGAATGGATCATGCTGGGATAGCAACACAGGTTCTATTTTTTTATCAAGTTGAACTGGATTATTTTTTGGGATGGGCATGATAGTTGTACTTTTTCTTTACTTAATAAGTGTATCTCTTTGTATTAATCTCCTCTCCCCCATGGGTTGGGAAGGGGGTGGGGGGTGGGGGGTGGGGATGCCTTGTTTGGAAATTTGAATTAAATGATTTTGACCTCAGAACTTGTAGTCCAAAAAATAAAAAGGATGATATCAGAAATGAAGGCATTTGAAGGAACCTAGGAATTGCTTCAATAGGTGATAAAATGAGAAAAAGTAGACCAAGATGGTTGCTAACATGCATAGAAGACCATCTACAGTACCTGTAAGAAGAACCGGTTTGATGCAAGTTGAAGGGGCTAGAAGGGTTAGGGTAGAGGGCAGAGTAAAAAGGGACATGGGTTGGAATAGTAAGAAATGATACAAGTGCTCATATTTGTGTATTGACACTGAACAGAACAGAATAGCGAAACAGGGTTCATGTAGATGGTCTTATATAATTAGGACAAAGCTTAGATGATGAACTGCTTCCTCTCTATTCCTGGAAATGAAAATTGCATTTTTGCATGTCTGGATTATACTCTTGAGGATTATGTTATATAAACATATTATCTGTTTGTATGCATCTTTACAGATAAACTATGTTAGATATAGTATATTGTTTAATGATATAATGAGGGGCTGAGGGTTGCTAGGCAGAGGAGCAGGTGGTAATTGATGGAGAGTCAGAGCAAACTGAGCTTGGTTTGAGGGAGAAGATTGAGTCCACTGTTGCTGGACAGGTAGTAGGATTGGGGAGGGGATGGCTAGGGAGGAAGAAGTTAATAGTGAGAAGGACAATGGTGATACATCTCCAGGTGGTTTTGGATTGAGGGAGGTGCGCACAACAAATACTGAAAAAGGTTATTGTTACAGTGGAAGAGACAGAAAAGGTTGTAGGAGGAAGTTGCGACAAGGTCTATAGCAAGAAGAGAAGATACAGAACGAAACCTCTGAACAATGTTGTAGATAGTGACTCTAAAGCTGAGGATGAAGGAAACCAAGAGGAGGAGGTCATGATGGACGAAACACACATGGTAAGAAGCTCAGTAGACTTGGAAATAGAGAGAAAGAGAGAGGTAGAGGGAGGAGGGGAGTTGTGATTAAATATGGGGGAGATGTCTGACATTGAGGTTGTATTTTTTCTTTTTGTGGTGATATCTTATCGCCTATATGCTATGTTGTAATATCCTTCTACTCCTTTCTAATAAATTTGCTTTTTAATTTATCTTAAAAAAAGACTAAACCCTCTCTTCCCTTCCTGAAACCTTCAATTTATCCTGTTGCAACTTCTCTATTCAACAGCTTGCTCAAAACTTCTGCAACCAACACAAATAACATTGGAGAAAGAGGAGGTCATGATGGACGAAACACACATGGTAAGAAGCTCAGTAGACTTGGAAATAGAGAGAAAGAGAGATGTAGAGGGAGGAGGGGAGTTGTGATTAAATATGGGGGGGATGTCTGACATTGAGGTTGTATTTTTTCTTTTTGTGGTGATATTTTATCACCTATATTGTAATATCCTTCTACTCCTTTCTAATAAATTTTCTTTTTAATTTATCTTAAAAAAAGACTAAACCCTCTCTTCCATTCCTGAAACCTTCAATTTATCCTGTTGCAACTTCTCTATTCAATTGCTTGCTCAAAACTTCTGCAACCAACACAAATAACATTGGAGAAATAGGATCCCCTTGCTCAAAATTTCTGTATTTTGATGGTAGCAGCCAAGGCAACCCTGGTCCTTCAGGAATTGGAGGGGTTATGAGAAATAAGGAAGGACAAATTGTTGCTTTGTATTTGGAACCAATGGGAGTGGGAGAGTTAGTAAGGGCTGAGATGATGGTGGTCTTGCAAGGTGTCCAGATTGCACATCAGCACATGAACTAAATATGGAAAATTTGGTAGTTGAAGGTGATTCTAAGTTGGTATTAGGATGGCTAAAAGAGCCAGAATAGCACTCTGAGGTTATAGAAATGAAATGAAGGAACTTAAGTGGCTGACAAGAAATATGCCATTAAGAATACAATGAGTGAGAAGGTCAGGTAATGCTTGTGCTACACTAGCCAAACAAGGGGTAAATAGGGGCTGTTTGTATTGGACTCGTGTTATTTTCTTGCTATAGAGTTTTGGGAGAGGCTGCAGCTTGCTCTTCTCCTTGGGATGCTTGTAATGCTTCAATTTTAAGATTAATGAAATTATCTTTTACTTATTGAGAAAAAAAGGATCCCATTGCCTCAACCCCTTTGATCATTCACTCGACAACCCATTGCCATTGAGCCATTTTGTATCGAATCTAGAGAATGAACTCCTTCCCCAAACAGATATACCATATCATCCCTACCTGTTCCATCCTCAGTGTATTACAAAGTAGGAAACTGATGTACCTGATTCACCCCTTAAACCTTACCTGAACCACTCAAGAATGACAGATTCTTACCTGAAGGCAACCAGCCATTTACCAATTGATTGAATAACATTCTCTTTTGACTGATCAGTATCCCTATCATCATTTATCAGTGAAGGTGACAGGTTATGGGGGTTTACCTCTTAAAGACTGAAACCATGCCTGAATTGCTCCCCCACATGAACACAAAACTCACACACATAATGCCCTCTATGTGCCCTGTGATATCTTATAGTCTATGCGTGTCCTTGTCTTCAGTCTGTTGAAGTAATTGGATAACTTTTCTATGCTATCCTTCGCTGCTTTTGATGCTTGCCTTCCATTCAACAGGTTGTTGTGGAGAAAAAGATAATGCGTGAGCGTAATTTAACAAGACATGATATTGGTCGGGAAAGATTTGTATCCGAAGTGAGTCTACATACAGTGAGTTAGTTTCAGCTTCATGAGAAATTTCAGTGTTGCTAATCATGTCTGCCTCAACATTCTTGTGGTGACTAGGTCTGGAGATGGAAGGATGAATATGGGGGAACCATTTTAAATCAGGAACGTCGGTTGGGTGCCTCTCTTGATTGGTCTCGTGAGGTTAGTGCTCAAAACTGTTTTTGAATGGAAAAGAATGTTTTAATTATAACTTGGACAAAGTAACTATTCTTTGGTGAGTTGTTTACAGTTTTACTAGATGCATTCTTGTTTATTGTTCTTTGCTTGATTATTACTAGTGCTTCACAATGGATGAGAAAAGATCAAAGGCAGTTACAGAGGCTTTTGTTCGTCTTTATAGAGAAGCTCTTATCTACAGGTATGAGGCATCTCTTTGCTATTTCTTTTTTTGAACATGCATGCATTTCTTAGTTCTGGTTGACTTAATCCTTAACATGTATATGATGGATTGAGGTTAATTGACAAAAGTAAAATAAAAAAAAAATCAAAAGATGGATTGTCTCAGTGCTTAATAATTACTTTTCAAAAAGAATCAATGCTTCATAATTACTGGAAAAGAAATAAAATGAAGGGACACTCCTCTTTTGTCATTATCTTCATTCTTCCTCATAGTTGTCAAGGCAATGCTTAGATGCTTTGGTCATACCCAGGTGACAAGGCACCCTTGGATGGTCACCTTGCTTAAGCATCTAGCTATTTTGTATATGGAACTGTAAAATATTTATATATTCTTTTGTTTTTTATATTGTATGAATAAAATGGACATTATTAAACAATTACTCCTTTTGTGTGTTTATATACTAATTTTTACTATTTTCTTATTTGATAGGGTTCAAACAACTCATATAATTGTTTATGCTAACTTAAATCCTTGGAAGACTTCAAAACCTGAATCAATAAGCAAAGAATGTAAAAATTTGTCAAATCAAGACATTCTTATCACCTACCCCATTGTAATACTTTCTTTTTTTAATAATATTTTACTTTGCTATCTTTTGCGTGAATAAGGATAAAGCCCCTGGACTAGATGGTTTCTGGATGACTTTCTTCCCAGAGTAGGAAATAATAATAGTTTGACCTTATGGATGTTTTTGAGGATTTTTTTTGACAGAGAAGTTATCAACATCGGGGTGAACTCGCATCCTTACAAGAACAATCCATTGGCTGAAAACATTAGATATATTTTGATGATTTCTCCTTTGATGACTTGTGGAGGAATTGGTTAATAATAGCTAACACTTCAACAAAGAAGAATAAAATCTTGTCAGAATGGGTTCTGCCTTTGGAAGGTGTCATCAAGTTGAATTTTGATGGAAACAGCCAAGGTAACCCCAAGCCTTCAGGTATAGGGGGTGTCCTGAGAAATAAGGACAGCAACATAATCTCCTTATTCTCAGGATGGTGGGAGTAGGGGACTCCACAAGGGCAGAAATCCTTGCTGCAGTACAAGGAATTCAGATTGCTAACCAGCTTGGGGTGGAGCATCTCCTAGTTGAAGGGGACTCTCAGGTGTTTACAGGATGACTTCTAAACCCAGATACTACCATTTGGGGCTACAAAGATTTCATCAAAAAAGTAAAGTGGTTAACCAGCAATATGAGAGTTGAGGTAAAATGGGTTAGCAGGTCTGCTAATTCTATGGCTGATTCTTTAGCCAAACAGGGGGTTTCCAGGGAAGGCCTTTTTTGTGCTACTTTGTAAACTATTAGTAATCTGGAATTTGTACTTAACTAGCCCGGAGAGGTTGCAACTTGTGTCTCTACTCGGGGACTTTGTACTATTGTCTATTGCTCATTAATAAACTTATTTCAATTATCAAAAAAAACATTGGGGTGAACTCCATGTTTATTGCTGTTATCCACTTATCCCTACGAAATTTGGAGCCACCCATTCAGGCCTATTAGCTTGGTTAGCAGCCCCTATAAGATAACTGCTAAGGGCCTGTCCCTTAGGCTGTGCTTGGTTTGAAGGAAGAACTATATCTCTCAAGGTGGATCTACCAAACTACTAGTTTTCTTCCTCTTGGTCTTGAAGGTTCTAGTTTCAGTGGCAAAAGATATAGAGAAAATCATGTGGATTTTTTTTTTTTGGGATCCAGGAGACTCAAAAAAAAGTGCCATCTCATAAATTGGGAGATAGTGAGTAGAAGGGAAGAGAATGAGGGTTAGGGAGTAGGAAAGTTTATATGGAGGAATCTTTCTCTTCTGGTAAATGGCTATGGGAATTTCCTCTAGATGTGGACAAACTGCAGCACATTGTGATCAAGACTCAAGAATACCTATGGGTTGGACCCAAAGGGATGGGATGCAAGGTCTGTGTCTAGGAGCTCATTCGCTGCCCCATGTATATCTATTTCCAAGATCTTACCTGATTTCTTAGCTCAAATCTATTATAATGTGTTAGATGGGAAAAAACCAGATTTTTGAAGGACCTTTGGTGGGGCAAGTCATCCTTGAGGGATACTCTTTCCTTGGTTTAAAAGAAATCTTTCATTGCTTGACCACTTTATTACCGAGCCCATTTGGGATCTAGATTTAAGAAGGGATCTTAGGGAAAATGAAGTCTCTGAGGCCATTGACATATTTTAATCTCTTTCTGGACTATGTTTGGGCCCTGACACTCCTGATAGCAGAATTTGCTCCAATCTCCTTCTGGATTGTTCTCTGGTGCTTTCTCTTTTCAGGTTCTGCTTCTCCCTTACCCTACTACCAGGGTTTTTCCAATGAAGTCAATTTGGCTTGGCCTTACTCCACCTAAAATAGGGCTTTCTGTTATGAGGTGTATCATCAAAAGATCAACACTTGCGAGGTTCTGGAGAGGAGTCCAAAGTGGTGCCGTTCACCTCATGTCTGTTGCCTATGTTGGTCAAGTGGAGAGACTACTCTACGCTTGCTAATCTCCCGCCCCTTTGTCTCTAGGATTTGGGGGCATTTTCTAAATCTTTTTGATATAGGTGGACTCCTCCAAATGGTGTGGCTAGTCTCTTTGATCATAGTTTCTTTTATCCAAGTACTAAAAGGGCTAAGATACTGTGGGGATGCACAAGAGTGGCCAGGATCTTTAAAGATGAGAACCATACAACAGAAGCTTTCATTGGAAACATTACTATTAAGGTGGTCTTTTAGATAAAAACAACAGCTCTCTTTGATCCTTTTCCTATGGGCAATATAATATGAGGCTCGAAACAGGTTGCATTATCCTCATTTGCCAAAATCCATAAGAACATGAATTTGGTTCCTTTCACCTCGAAATAGCATTGAACTAAACTTTGATGGGTGCAACCTGGGCAACCTTGGTGTTGCATGTATTGGAGGTGTTTTGAAGAATCATGAAGGTACAATTTGACAAACTACTTGTTTCCTATTGGCCAAGTTAACTCAGTTAAAGGTAGAATTGATAGCGCTAGTACTGTAGTAGTGCAAGGCTTGAGGCTTGGGAAAACATTATACTATAGTGATTTGGTAGTGGAAGTGACTACGCACGATCATTGGGTGGTTGAACAGAAACAACAAAGGTCCATGGTGCTATAGACACAGCATACGCGAAGCAATTGGGTTAGCAAGGGAGCTGGCATCGCATTCCATTAGATAAGCAGAACAGCTTATGGGATGGTTGATGCATTTGGCAAAACAAGGTGTCAGCAAGGGTGACTACATCTGAGGAACAGGAAAATGTTGTATATTTGTATCCTAAATAAAAAGAAGGGTTATGGGGAGGGAGTGCAGCTCTCCCTTTGCAGTGCTTTTGGCACACGCATCCGTGTACACATTTAATATTATTTTCTACAAAATCAATAAAGTTTTCAAGTTACCTATAAAAATATTTCTTTACCATAAAAAGCATATAATAAGATGTATCCAAGGTTCAAAGAATTGATACGTATCGGCCTGTAGATACCATGTCGATGGCTTACCGATATGCCCCTCCATGGGTTGTATTGGGTCAAACATTGGTTCAGAGGGTAGCCGGGCCTTAAACCGACCCCTCTGAACCGGTTTAAAAAAATTAAACTTAAAAAAAAGTACCGATACATGCCGATACGCCCTACTGGCATATTGTCCTGTGTCAATACTTTGAACCTTGGATGTATCTTCTGACATACTTATAGTATGCACTCATGGTGATATTTTATTTTTGAGATGTGATAAAATTTCAATGAGTTTCCCACCTTGTAATTTTTGTTGCATGGGATGGTTCCCACCTTATAACTTGTTTTCCAATAGTTCATTTGCCCTTCCCAGCACAATTGCTAGCCAGTTGAGGCATCTCCTCCACTGATATCTGAGAGGATAAACCTCCAAATTGGCTTCGAAAGGATGGGAGCATCTTCTCCTTCAACTCTTCTTGACTGGTGATCCTCCTACCGTTCTCATACTTTTTACCACCCAGACCCACTCACTGTCGTCTTGGGTCCCCCTAATTTTTGTTTGGTTGGTCCTAAAGGGATTAAACCCTTTCTTCATCGAAGAGAAAGAACTATTTTCAAAAATAATTCCAGAAAAACACCTTTAAATATTTATTTATTTATGATAAACTAATTGCATTTAGGCTAGGACTCCTTTCACCTTAGGGTGCCTTGTTTCCTATGGGACACCTAGGTGGTGCTAAGAGGCCCAGGACAACTTTGATTTGTACTAGAGTCCCTAATCTGGTCAAAGCTTTTATATGGTTGATCTTTGTTGATAAGGTGCTTACTATTGAGTATTTTAACAATAGGGGAATGAAAAGTCACAACTGTTTTTGTTTTTTTGATCAATAACAGAAACTTTTCATTGAAAAACTAAAGTTACAAACTAGGGAGAAATAAATTGTCTCAACTCTCCCCAAGAAGGTCAATAGGCAACAATTTTAATATATGCCAAACAAGTAAGAGTGGGCCCACACCATTCAGATTTGAGAATATGTGGCTGTCTCACCCTGGTTTTGTTGAGCTGGTTAAAAATTGGTGGAATGGCACTAATCCTATAACCAATTGGGAGGGTATGAAATTTCATTGGAAGTTGAAGGAGCTAAAAGCAAAGAATAAGGAGTGGAATATCCTTTAGTTTGGTAGGATTGAGGAGAGGAAACAAGTTTTGATTAATCAAATTGAGGAGTTGGATGCTAAGGAAAAGTGGGGGTACCCTTGGAGAGAGGGACAAGCAAGAGAGATGGGAGCTTAGGAAGTAGTTAGAGGACATTTTGTACAAAGAAGTTAGATGGAAACAAAACTCCAAACACAAGTGGGTGAAAGAGGGAGATAGAAAAACTAAATTTTTTCATGCAATGGCACTTTAAGTCAATTTATAGAAGGCCCTTAAATAAGAGAATTTGGTTAGAAGGTCTGGATTGGCCCAAACTATCTGAGGAGTCTAAGAAGTGGCTTGAAAGAAGATTTGAGGTGGAGAAAATAAGGGAAACAATTTTCTCAATGGAATGATCCAAAGCACCAGGATCATATGAATTTACTATGGCTTTTTACCAGGATTGTTGGGAAATATTGAAGCGGGATATTCTTAAAGTATTCAATGAATTTTTTCAAGGGGGGGGGAATAAATTTGGGGATGAACTCAACTTTTATTGCATTGGTCCTAAAGAATGTTGGAGCAAATCATCGAAGAGATTATAGACCTATCAGTTTGGTTAAAAGCTTGTACAAAATTATTGTGAAGGTCTTGTCTTGAAGAATTAGAGAGGTGCTTCCAAGTTTAATCTCACAGAATCAAGGGACATTTGTGGGAAGTAGATAGATTGTGGATCAAATTTTAATTGCTAATGAATGTATGGAGGATCTGAGGGGAACAAGGAAGAAAGGGACAAGTTGGATCTAGAGAAAGCTTATGGCATGGTAGATTGGTCCTTCTTAATGCAAGTGATGGGTTACTTTGGCTTTGGAGAGTAATGATGCAAATGGATCTTGGATGTATTGAGACATGTCATCATTCAATCTTGGTGAATAGAACAATAGGGGATCTCTTTCCGGCCATCAGGGGAATTAGACAAGGGGACCCCCTCTCTCCTTTTCTCTTTACTTTGATTGCAGAAGTTTTGGGGAGACTAATAAAGAAGGCGGATTCAAGGAACTTAGAAAGGGGAGATGGAGGGTTGGAAAAGATACCTATCACCCATCTACAGTTTGTTGATGATACAATTTTTTTTTTTTTTTTTCGTGAAGGGGAGGATATGAGGTAGGTTAGGAATTTGAAGTTGGTAGTTCAACTTCTTGGAAAAAATGTCAATTATGAAAGTGAATTTTGATAATAGTTGTGTGGTGGATTAATATGGAGGGGAGAGATATGATGGAAAGGGCTGAAATTATAGGATGTGTGGTGTCATAGTGGCCTATGAATTACTTGGGGATGCCTTTAGGGGCTTGGAAGAAGGTTAGCCTCTTGGAAGAAGAATTGTTTTATCTCTGGGTGGCAGAACCACTTTGATAAAGTCTACATTGTCTAGCTTGCTAGTGTATTATGTATCTGTTTTTAGGATCCTAGAAAGAATAAGTAGAGTGTTGGAAAAACTAATGAGAGATTTCTTGTGGGAGCTAGGGGAGGACGGGAAAGATCATAGGGTGAATTGGGAAATAACCACTAAGAGTAGAGCTGAAGGTGGCTTGGGATTATGTAATATTCGGAAGAAAAATGGAAAAATGAAGCTTTGTTGGGAAAATGGTTGTGGAGGTTTAAAGGGGATAGGATAAGTTGTGGACTTAAAGTAATTTTGAGTATTCATGGACAGGCTATTCTTGGAATCCATAGATGCCATTGTTCCATCCTTTCTGCAGCACATCAGGAATGACCTTTGTTCTAGGAATCAAGTAAAATTTTGGGAACACCTTTGGGTAGGTGATGTACATTTGAAAGATCAGTTTCCCTCCTTATTTTCCCTCTCCCAGTGTAAAGGGAAGTCTATGTCTGATTTTTTCTTTCCCTCTGAGGTTGTGGAGGTTTAAAGGGGATAGGATAAGTTGTGGACTTAAGGTAATTTTGAGTATTCATGGACAAGCTATTCTTGGAAATCCATACATGCCATTATTCCATCCTTTCTACAGTACATCGGGTATGACCTTTGTTCTTGGAATCAAGTAAAATTTTGTGAACACCATTGGGGGTAGGTGATGTACCTTTGAAAGATCAATTTCCCTCTTTATTTTCCCTCTCTTGGTATAAAGGGAAGTCTGTGTTTGGTTTTTCTTTCCCTCCGAGTCAAACTTTGGGTTTAATTGGGATTTGGGTTTTAGAAGAGGCCTTAGGGAGTCAGAATTTGGAAATGTTCTGGAACTAATTCAGTTTTTGAATGGGGTGGTATTGGATCCTTCAAAGAGGGATAGTAGAATTTGGACCTTATCCACCTCTAAGGCCTTCACCTGTGCTTCTTTCTTTAAGTCCCTGGTGCAACCTAACAACAACTTTGTACAAAGTTTTCCAATACTGGAAGTCTGGGGGTGAGTCGACCCATCCAAGGATTGGAGATTATTTGTTGGGAAGCCTTCCTGGAAAGATGTAATACTTGTGACTTACTTTAGAGAAAAAAGGCCTAATTGGTGCTTGTCTCCAAGTTGGTGCATCCTCGCTAATGGTGAAGGCTCCTACCACTTGTTAATCTTTTGCCCTTTTGTTTCTGATATATGGGACTGGTTTCTTTCTTTATTTGGTTGCAGGTGGATCCCTCCGCCAGATATACAAAGCTTGTTTGCTACTTCTTTCCTTAGATGGCCGAAGAAACGGGGTAGGATTATGTGGAGGTGTGTGAGGGCTGCCATATGCTGGACTTTATGGGAGGAAAGGAACTCAATGACCTTTTCTAATAAGGAAAGGAATAAAGAAAGTATCATTGAGGTAATAACAGTTAGGGTGGTGCACTGGTTAAAATCCTTGGACCTGTTTGTTGACGTCTCTAGGGATATTCTGCTGCAGTTGGTTGGAGGTGGCAAACTCTGCTCCTATTCCATCAATTGTCTGTCCTCTATGGTCACCACCAGCCCTGGGTTTATAAAATTAAATTTTGATAGTAGTAGTGAGGGCAATCTAGGGCCTTCAGGAACAGGAGGTGTGTTTAGAGATGGGAATGGGAAGGTGGTTGCATTGTATTGAGGCCCCACTGGGGTTGGTGACTCTTTCAGAGCTGAGGTATATGCCTTAATGGAAGGTCTAAGGAATATAAAGGAGCTGAATATCCAAAGGCTAGTTGTTGAAGGAGACTCAAAGTTGGTTTTAAGTTGGTTACAGAAGGACAATGGACTCTGGAAATATGCCAATGAGAGAAGGGAGGTTAAGTGGCTAACTAGGGGGTTGGAAGTTCAGATTCATTGGGTGTAGAGAACTGCAAATGCCTTTGCAGATACTTTGGCAAAGCAGGGGTTGGGAAGGGATCAAATGTTTTGGGCTATAGTGTAATTCATTTTCCTGTTCTATTGGGGAGAGTTAAGTCATTTTGTCTCTCCCCAGAGTGCTGTATTTATCTTTTCTCTTAATAAATTGAGTTTTTCTGTTATTGATAAAAAAATTATCCCAGACAGGTAAGGTTAGTTGAGAATCAGAGACTACCTAGGGATGATGGGATGCTTGGAAAAATCTCCTTCATATGGTATCCATTCTTCACTATGTCTTCAAGTAGAGGATGGTATACCACAAAGAAGGCTATAGGTTCTTTACTAAATCTCTCTGCTTTCATTCTTGTCAATAAAACCTCTTTTGACTTGTGAATAAGCCATTCTACAGGACTTTTAAGTGTTAACAATGATGAATTTGAAAATTTTTATTTCTGCATTAACTGGTCTTTGCCTATTTTGTACACACTGAGATCCTCAATTTATTGCTAATGGCAGTAATCTGATATTTTTATGTTCTTAGTAACTTTCTTCTGGATCATATAATACATTTTCAAAATTTTATATTTATAATATCATCTATGTTGCAGGGATCATCGGCTAGTGAACTGGGATTGCATCTTGCGAACAGCCATATCTGATATTGAGGTATTCTAAGAAACTTATATGTTTTGTGTTAATATTTCCTGCAGTTCTAATGGCTATTTGGTGGTTGTAGGTGGACTATAGGGACATCAAAGAAAGAACTCTGTTAAAAGTTCCTGGGTATGAAGATCCAGTGGAATTTGGTGTTCTGACATCTTTTGCTTACCCTCTAGAGGGAGGGCTGGGTGATATTGTTGTTGCTACAACCAGAGTGGAAACAATGCTTGGTGATACTGCAATTGCTATACATCCTGAGGACAAGCGGTACAGTCATTTACATGGGAAGTTTGCAATTCACCCATTTAATGGACGAAAGCTCCCTATAATTTGTGATGCCATACTTGTTGATCCAGAATTTGGTACTGGTGCTGTTAAGGTAAATGAAATCTGTTTTGGTCACTCACTACCATTATTGAGCCTTAAAGATAATTTTCTTCTGATTTCTTTTGGTTTTGATTTTGCATTGTCATTCACATACTTATTGCCTAAACATTCATGTCATGGGTTTTATCAGATCACCCCAGCACATGACCCAAATGATTTTGAGGTTGGAAAGCGACATAATCTTGAATTCATCAACATTTTCACTGATGATGGGAAAATAAATAGTAATGGTGGTTCGGAATTTGAAGGGATGCCACGGTTTAAAGCACGTACAGCTGTAATTGAAGCATTACAGAAGAAGGTATTAGTATTCTGATACACCAGAAGTTGCATATCTTTACATTCAGAATCAGTAATTATAATTTCAGGCATTACCTTTGGTTTCATGTTCTTCTATCTGTTTGCTTTGTTGACTAGCTGGGCAGGAGTGGAGGGGATTATCAATAGTTATAAATTAGCTGAAATCTGGATATGGTGTGCAGTGGGCTTTGCAAGTTTTAGTTAGACATACTAGAGTTTTGGGAATTAGTCTGAACTTCTTATTCAGGTGAATTCCCAGTTTTGCAAATAGTATGGTTGACTCTCTAGCTACGGTTGGAGTCTCCTGGGAAAACTTGTTTTGGGATGAGCCTGGATTGTAGGGATCCTTGTAAGGTAACTAGTTTAGAAGGCAGAGATGGAAGTGACTAGCTTTATGCTGTTTCTCTACTTTATATGACAATATCTTGTACAGTTCGTGGGTAGTTCTCATTGTTAACAAAATTATGAATTAATGTTTCACCTAATCAGACTGAATAATTTGCAATGCTTAACATTCCATTTTGTTTCATGGAGATCAATGTTTTGCTTATTGATGCATTGCATTTTGTTTTTGGTTTTTATTCACTCCTGTTAGCTCTGAAGTTTTCTAAAACTTTAAATCTTTGGTTTGTATATAGGGACTCTACCGGGGTGCTCAAAATAATGAGATGCGCCTGGGCCTTTGTTCGAGAAGCAATGATGTTGTAGAACCAATGATAAAACCACAGTGGTTTGTCAATTGTAACAGTATGGCAAAAGAGGCTCTTGATGCTGTTATGGATGATGGAAATAGAAAGGTGGAAATCATTCCAAAACAGTATGCTGCTGAATGGAGGAGGTGCGGTCACATACCATATTTCCATTGTTGGTGAAATTTTCTTCATTTTTCCATGGTGACACAAATATTCCACTTTCTGAAAATTGTGTCAGAGTCCATGTCATATTCATGAATTATAGGTTGTGCAAAATGGAAGGGTGCATCCAGAGTCTTATGTGACAGGGAAACACTACTTAGGCTCAAAGGAAAATTTTATGCATTGGTTGCAAGGCCAGCAGTGTTGTATGGAGCATTGTGTTGGGCTGTCAGGAAACAACATTCAGAAAACGAGAAGTAGAAATGCAAAACAAGATTCATGTAACTGACCCCATATAGTTCAGACAAAGCTTAGATAATGATGATGATGAGACCATGTCATTTTCAACTCTTAATCTCTTACTTATGTATCACATTATTGTTTTTACAGATTAATCTGTTCAAAGTACTTTATGATCATTCTTACATTGCAATATGAATATAAGTCATGACATATGAGAAGTGCTGATTTGGGCACATCGAATTTTTTGGTAATCTGGCACACCTCTTTAGAAAAGATGATAGATATCCCACTTTATAATGATTGAAAATTAGCACAAAACTAGTTGTTCCCATATACCTACCTAGAATAACTATAACTTATGGCTGGTTATACCTGCCACATTGATTTTCCACTAGTTTCTTTGTCAGACATCAGTATGGGAAGTGAAAACATGATTGTGTCCATGTTATCTAGATGCTACTGTTTAAAGATTAAGACACTTCCACGATTGTTCCTGAAAACTCCTATTCCTGAATTGTTTGGATTACTAATCTACAGTATTCAAGGCTCAGCTTGATAAGTTCATCCATAGGAGGGGATCGATGAAAGCACCAAGCTCTTAGCTGAGGAGGAACAGGGAACACTCTTCCAACATCTAATAATATATTCAGTAGAAAATGGACCAAACTCAGCCTTTGATTTAACCTAATCAATAAGTGCTTTGGGTTGTGTTTTTTCTTCATTTATCCTTGCATTCTTCTCTCTTACATTGTCTACAGTATTGCAGCCCTTGTGCATCTCCACATGAGTCTTCAGTAAAATTGAAGAAAACTCATCCATGGATTTCTTCTTCAAACATTGTCTAGTAATTACTAACTTGTTGCTGCTAAATATAACAGATGGTTGGAGAACATTCGGGATTGGTGCATCTCAAGGCAACTTTGGTGGGGCCACCGCATTCCAGCTTGGTATGTTTTGCTTGATGATGACCAACTGAAGGAGTTTGGTGCTTACAATGATCACTGGGTTGTTGCAAGAAATGAGGAAGAAGCTCTGTTAGAGGCAAACAAAATATTTTCTGGCAAAAAGTTTCAGATGACTCAAGATCCAGATGTACTAGATACTTGGTTTTCTTCTGGTCTCTTTCCATTATCTGTGCTGGGCTGGCCAGATGAAACGGAAGATTTGAAGACATTTTATCCAACTTCAGTTCTTGAAACTGGACATGACATATTATTTTTTTGGGTTGCTCGGATGGTGATGCTGGGAATGAAACTTGGAGGTGATGTACCTTTTAGAAAGGTGAGAAGAATTTATCTTCCATATATGCAGAACTAAAAGCAATCAAAATCGAGAGAGAGCAATTCTTTACATTTACAGGCTGATATATAAAACTGGATCAAAAAGTTCTGGACGATACATAAGCCTATTTGTTATTAAAATGGACTTACAGAATTTAAATGAAAGGGTTCTTAGAAAAAAAATTATTAATTGATCTTATTCCCAGCTGAGTGAATACAGAAATCAGCACACCTGAAGTTCAACCCGTCAACCCAACTAAAGCACCCCTTGTACTTAAAGAGCCCACTCTCCAAATACAATTCATTTCTAGCTTCCCATCCCTATGTGAGCATGCATTGTGGAGAGAGGATCCATTAATGTAGATTCAAAGAGACGGTTTTGTCCATCATTGTACATAGCATCTCATCTACACATTTTTTTGCCATATAATTCGGTTATATTTGCTTTTATTCTAAAAAAGATATGGCCTTTCAAAGTATATAATTACTTGTGGATTTGCATCAACAACCATGTTCTGCAGGTATGTTACATGGTAATTAGCAGCCAAAAGGATGTGTACCTAATTTAGGAACATACAGAGGGAATGAATTCCTTTAAGGTTTATTGAACCTCTAGATGCAAGCTTTAAGTCATTAGAGAAATGACTTTAAGAGATGGTTTTATCTGTTCAATTTTCTGTATGGCTCTTTCTTGTCCATGCATGAAACATCACATAACTTTTTTACCAATCAAAAAAAAAAAAAAAAAACAAAACATCACAAAACTTATTTTTTTTGGTGACGGATCTGTAATGGAAGTATAGTTTTTCATTTTCCATTGTACTTTACTCAATGACTAATATTTACTTTAGCATGCTTGTCTGCATGAAAGATCACACATCGTAGTATATTGGTTGGTTTTCCATGATAATTAAAGCAGAAACAAGGATTCACTTAGAAGTATTTGCAGGTTTACTTGCACCCAATGATTCGTGATGCACATGGCCGTAAAATGTCAAAATCCCTGGGAAATGTTATTGATCCACTTGAAGTAATAAATGGAATATCACTGAAAGGCCTCCATAAGAGGCTGGAGGAGGGTAACCTTGATCCAAATGAGCTGGCTATTGCCAAAGAAGGGCAAGAGAAAGACTTTCCAGATGGTATTGCTGAGTGTGGTGCGGATGCTCTCCGCTTTGCTCTTGTCTCATATACTGCACAGGTTGTCTTTTAAATTTATTTCTCCTAGGTTTATTTTGAATTTCCAATCAATTAAAACTTCTTATGCTTTCTTGCAGTCTGACAAGATAAATTTGGATATCCAAAGAGTTGTTAGCTACCGCCAGTGGTGCAATAAGCTGTGGAATGCTATCCGTTTTGCCATGGGAAAACTTGGAGAGGATTATGTACCTCCCATTAGTCTATCTCTTGAATCCATGCCATTCAGCTGCAAGTGGATACTTTCAGTTTTGAACAGTGCCATATCCAAAACTGTATCATCCCTTAATTCATATGAGTTCTCAGATGCAGCTACTGCCATATATTCATGGTGGCAGTACCAGTTATGTGATGTTTTTATTGAAACCATTAAACCCTATTTTTCTGGTGCTGATACAAAGTTCGACTCTGAAAGGATTGCTGCACGATATACTTTGTGGGTTTGCCTGGACAATGGTTTGCGTTTGCTCCACCCATTTATGCCCTTTGTTACAGAAGAACTGTGGCAACGCCTTCCTCAAGCAACAGGGGTTACCAAGAAAGAATCTGTCATGATATCCGAGTATCCATCAGTTGTTAAGGTAGGACCAATTTCCACAATTGATAAGAGAAAATCTAAGAGTTACTTAAGGACAATTAAGATCTGAGTCCAATTAAAATTCATATATATATGCAATAAAATTATGTATATAATATTATGATATTATATATAATTATAGAAAGTTTATAATTAATAAAAGAGGTCTTTGCCCAATATTGGTTTCTGCAATGTAGAGTCTTGGTTCTCTTGGAATGGATAGACTAGGTATGGTCCTGTCCTCAGACATGAACCTGCTTTCTAATGCATGGCAGCCCAAGATTTTATAGAAGTTTATAATTAATAAATTGATTCTTTTATATGTATATAAATTTATAAGTTTAAAAAATAATTATTATTTTTTGAATCTTTTAAAATTTTTGTTATTCTAAATGAATTCAGATTAAGTCGAAATCTGATCTAAGTCCTATAAATCAGATTTCAGATTTAAAGCTTCATTAATTGGACTGGATCCAGATGTGCTGGATCTGATCTGATTCTTACCCAATAAAAGTCCCAACTGCACTGCATCTTCTTGGGTTTTTCCTCTAGGATCTCATAGGTCAGCTAAAGATGATCACGGTGACTGAATGCTGAAGGGTGCAGGCAAAACTTTGGCAACTATATCCATTATGTAACCGATCGGATAGTGGGCCCTATCCTAGTTCATTTATATAGCATACACTATATGCTGTTACTAGGCCATCCTTGAGTGTCTCTTGGTTCTTAACTTATTTCTGGCTTTTGATTCCCCTATTGTTTGCTTTAATAGGAATGGACAAATGAAAGAATAGAACAAGAGGTGGATCTAATTGTGTCAATTGTGAAATCTCATAGATCACTCCGGTCGTCATTGCCTTCAAATCAAAGACTTGGAAGGTATATACCCAAATTTCTTTTTTGCCTACCTTAAAACAATTAATTTATCTTGTTCTTCACTTTATTCTTTATTAACTTTATTGGTTCCAAAAATAACTCTAATATTCCTTTCATCTTCAGACAACCGGCATTAGTGCTTTGCTTGAAGGATGAAGTTAAGGAGATCATTGAAGCTTACAAGCAGGATATTATAACACTTGCGAATTTGTCATCTTTGAAGGTATGTTTTGCAGATCTCATCTTATGCTTTTCTTGGACTTGTACTTTTTGATAAGTGTCCTTTTTATTAGTAGAAAATAGGATTTCACTATCATATGCATATAGTGATTTAAAAGGCACACCTAGGCCCACATGCAAGATGCATTTCAAGGTTTGTGCCTTGCCTAAGTCCAGGCGCAGCCCCTTTGAAATGGTGCATGCCTAGTGTGCCTTGTGCCTCAGTTAAATTTTGTACTTTTTTGAAGCATGGTGTCTGGGTATGGCATTCACCCCCCTACCATGCCCCTTGAGGCAAGCCCAACTGGAGTGGTGTAGAACCCCCTTATTGTTAATGTTCATTCATTCTTCTTAATACAACAAATTTTTTCAAATGTAATAAACTATAATTAGAACTATAAAACCTTTTTTTTTTGTACGGATTAAGACCCTAACATGGACTTGTTTGGGCTTACCACAAGGAGCTTGGTACAAATGTGGTTCATGAAATTAGGAATGAATTTAACATCACAGTAGCTATTTGAAGTAATATATTGATAAAAAAAGCTATTTGAAATAATATGATTGGGTAAGAAATAAAGAGTGGAAACTTTGGCATCCTTGAATTGTTGATTCTTGAATTATTACTGATAAAAAAAATGTTGATTCTTGAATATATTTTATATGTTTGTTTTTTTTTGTTTTTTTTTTTTTGCATTCTCTTTGAATTGTTATATATTTTAATTTGAGATAATAGGCTTTTAAAACATTTTCTTTAAAATCATTGTTTGCATTTTTTAACTTGGGCACAAAAGGACCTTTGCGCATTGCTCTTTTAAACCATTGATGCATAGAACTTATGGGAAAAATAACAGAGGTTAATGTGGAATTCATCTAGAGAAAAAATTTGTACTAAAAGACAAAGGTACTTATACACCCACGTCAAGGTTTCCCAGTCCAGTGAAAACTGTCCATTTGAAGATAATATATATCCATTAATGTTGTAAAGATCATAATCATATTGAGATGGTCGATTAAGTCAATTTGTGAACCATATTGCAAATCATAAAATTATTTCCTTGTTTCCCCTTTCCTCTTGCAAATCATAAAATTTTTTCTTTAGGGAAATTGTCAAAAACTCACCATGAGTTTTCAGTATTTCTCTTAAACTCAACTTTTCAAAACGTCTAAAACTCACCATGTCACTAACTTGATGTTAAAGAGACTAACGGCTGTTAATATATTACTATTTTAACCTTCATAGAAAAATATAAAATATATACATATATTTTAATATTTAGACATGAAAAAAAGGAAAAGTTCAAAAAATATTTTCAAATATAAAAACACAGAAATTACAAAAAATATAAAAAATTATAGAAATTGCACACAAAATAAAAAATTATTTTCAAATTATAGAAACTATAGAAATTGAAAGACAAAATCAGAAAATAAAAATTGTAGAAAAAACACCAAAAATTATAGAAAAATATGGAAATTTCAAATAAATAACAAAAAATACAGGAAATTTTATAGATGGTAGAAAATAGAAAAATGTAAAAAATAGAAAAATATAAAAAAACAGAAATTATAAAAAAAACATTAGAAATTATAACAAAACACTAAAAATGTAAAAAAAAAATAAAATTGAAAAATGAAAAAGACCCTTTTCCTCCAACTCGCCATTCAAGGGTGATTTGGTCATAAAAGTTGTTATTTATGCTGATGTGGACACCTCTGTTAATAAACATTAACGATGTACTAACGGAAGGTGAGTTTTGGAAAATAAAAACTTACTGACATGGTGAGTTTTAGATGTTTTGAAAAATTATGGTGAGTTTAAGAGAAATGCTGAAAACACATGGTGAGTTTTAGACAATTTCCCTTTTCTTTATGATTTGCAATATTATCAATAAGACCTCCCCTTTCAACTAATGTTATGCATCTTTATTCTTCTTAATATAAAAGATTTTTATTAAAAATAAAGAAAAAATGAGATCCCCCTTTCCTCTTTATCCTCCTCCTAACCCCCTCCTCTTAAGGAGGCTTATGCCTCTTGCGTTCTGAACTACACCTCATGCCTCTAGATAGTGGAATGCCTCACGTCATGCCTCTGTTTTAAAACATTGATATCAAGTGTAGTTCCTTTAGTGGTGTAGATATGGAGTCACTCAAACTAGTGTCATGGAATAACTATATAAGGGGTCTAAATTCAGGTCATAGGAGGGTGGCTGACAATGCGTTTTTGAAAAGATGAATAAAATTGTTTTGGGTATTGGGATGTAATGAGCAGAGAATTATATATATCCTCTGTTCAGTTTCCCATTGTACGGAGGTCTCATTGTATTTTGTCTTTTGATTTTTAATGAATACTTTACCTTACAGTCTAAAAAAATTGTATGTTTAAACAGTTATGATATCCTTGTCTATCTCTGGAGTTGGGATATGCATGTTTCAAAAATTCTTTCCACTGTTCCTGATTCCCCAAAACAATGCAAAATAACCATCTCTTGTGAACTTATTTTTTCATAACTTAATGTAGGAGAAGGCCACGACAACATTTTCATGAGTTGCCACTTCTTGTCTCTTGTTGCTCATGATCTGCTTTTGGGCAATGTTTTTGTTTTATTTGTATTCTAAACTAGACTTCTTATCAAGTTAAGTTGTGGGGGTTTTATAAAATGTTACATTTTCTTGTTAGCCCTGCTTCTCTCTAGTATATTTCTATTTGCTATAGATTCTTTATAACTGCAAAATACTTCTTGCAGGTTCTAAGAGAGCATGATGCCATGCTGGATGAATGTGCAGTTTCCATTGTAAATGAAAACCTTTCTGTCCACCTCCCATTACAAGGAACTCTTAATGCAGAAGTTGAACATGAAAAGCTAAAGAAAAAGAGAGAAGAGTTACTAAAGTGAGTCCTCTATGGTTTACAGCTGTCTGAAATTTTGTTTTAGTATATTCTTAACTTTTCTGAAGTGAAACTAGGGGTGCAACTCGGGTTGGCCCAAGTCAGCATTTTACACTGCTTTGGGCTCGAGCTTTGGGCCAGACCCATTGAAATTTTGACAAAAGCCTAACCTGAGCCTGCCCAAGTTGCACCTCCACTTCTGTGTGAAATTGATGACTTTTCCTCAGGCTCAGTTTGGAAAGAGAGTACAAATGCAAATATGTACAGCATAAATACATACAAAATATAAGGTTTTGCACTCTACATATTTGCATTTGTACTCCTTCCAAACTCAGCCTCAGCAACAAAATAGATGGTGGAAACTCTTACACATTAAGTGGAAAGTGTGCTTTGTTTACCAGTGGTAGAGTTGCATTATTTTGCGGTAGATATTTCAATTGAAGATCAGTCGTGTTAGATGACATAGCCATTGTGATATGACCTAAAACCAGATACACTGTTGTCATATGCAAAGATTTTCTCAACTGATTCATTTGGGTTCGACATTTCATCTCCTAATTCAGTACCGTTCAAATCTGTACTAAATTTCCTTTTGAGTGTTAAAGTGAGTCTTTCTCTATGGTTTATAGCTATCTGAAATTTTGTGTAGAGAGAATAAAAGAATCTTGTAGATGCAATGTGATAGATATTAAAGAGGGTATTCTGCCGCATCTTGGGCATTGATTCAAAAAGAACTTCATGTCATTAAGCATTGGGACATTTTTAAAAACCTCCTACAAGTTCTTTATCAGAAAAGTAGAAAAAAAATCCTACAAGCTTTAGAATCTTCTCTGTTCTCAAAAACTCCTATTAACTAAAATCAACTCCTTAGGTGAATTGTACCCCTTCGGAAACAGGGATTTATTGGAAGATAGAGATGGCAATATCATTTGGACTTTCAGGGAGCCAATTGGTAATTACCCTCGAAGCTAATTGAGATATAATTGTAATTGGCGTCTTATAATCATGTGATGAGATGGATCTCCAGGAATTTAAATGAAATTGCTGGTTTGACAAAAAAAAAATGAAATTGCTGATAGGCTAGCTAGGTCAGGGGTTAACAATGTACAGAGGGTTCACATTTCGATTGTCTTGTGGCTGTTCGTTTGATATTCATCCTAGACGCTATGATTAGAAGCCTAAAGAATTAGTATTCTTCTAGAAACAAAAAATTATGGCATGTGTTTGGGGATATTCAATTATTTTGTTGGGTATTCATGAATGTGAATTTTCCTTGCACTATTGCGTTCAACTATATAAAATGTTTATTTATATGTATATATATTTATGTATACTATTCATTTTCACCATGATTAGAAGCCTGTGTTGATTTCTGAAGGACTCGGTTGTAGATCACCTTGTGCTACTGTGGCCAAAAGTAAATTCAATTGGATGTTAGGTCCTAATTACTTGATAGCTGGGTATCTTCTATGTGAACTTGCATACTCTGCACCACCAATCAATATCAATCTGGCACACCAATGGTGTGACATCATCTAGAAAAAAGACTTTAAGTTTTGAAATGGGGAAGGACAGTCTAGTTGTGGCAGATTTCTATTGGTTTAGTGCAGAGGACGTAATTCTTCCTTCCATGCAACTCTTCAACATATGCATTGTCTTTGAGAAGAAAAATGCAGGTGTTATTCACATATAATGAATGACTGATAAAGATAATATTGGACAACATTATTATTGGATCGAAGCATAGCATGTGAAATTTTTACTTGTATAGTTTATCTATCTTCTATATTAATAACACCACATCGTCATTCAAATTTGTATTGGCAGGCAGCAGGAAAATTTAATGCAGATGATGAATAGTTCTGGTTACAAGGAGAAGGTACCAGTCCACATTCAAGAAGACAATGTGGCAAAGCTTAAAAAGCTGATGGAAGAACTTGACATAGTTGAAAAAGCAGATCGTAGGTTGGGTCGTGAAAATGCAAATGGCATTGAAGAAAACAAGGATAGTCTTTTCTCCAGCTGATAAATAGAAAATAGCACCAGAAAAGGATGTTTTTAAGAATACTGTGGCAGGCTGACAAATTGTGTTTTTTTTTCATGAACTTGTGCAATTTATTCAAGAGCTGGACTCTGGTGGTATTATTGTAGAGAAGAATCTCTGTAATTTTTTTTCTCAAAGAAAAAGGTCTCTGGGCATTTATTTCTAAATAAAAATGTTTGTGCATCCCTGTGCCGTGGGTGGGGTTGGGCAGTGGTAACTGGTAAGTCTAAATCAATGTTATCAAACTCGGACCAGACAACCATTTTAGGCTTTTAGCGACTGGGTGATGGGTCAAATGGGAGATCGGCTTCTATCAGGGCAAACTTGTATGGTTGGATTTGTTTAAATAGAAAAAAGTCTGTAATTTATTATGATTCTAGGATACCTTTAAAGTTGGTCGAAATCTGACCTGGATAACATTTCGTAGAACCTGGTTCTGTTCACCCCAGTTGTCTGCTACAGATGGCATCATTGTTTTGGTCTGTTTTTGGTCATAGGTTGAAGTATTTTGAAGCTCCAGGATGTATTGACCTGCATGAGAAGTTGGTAGATGCCAATCTAAGAAGAGGGTGGTTTTCCCTGTTGTGAACGCAGATACCATTGAAGTAATATGACTGTCAAACTTGCACAAGACTTGTGGGCCATTGGCCCTATTTCTATTATTTCTTTTGTGAACATTGGGTCTCACGACAGATCCCAACTTCTCTTGATTGAGTCCACTCCCTCGTAGTTGAGACAAGTGTCTCTAGGGTTTTTGATTCCTCCTAAGAGCCTTGCCACCAACCGTTGTTTCTATCTAAGTCAAGCGTTATGATAACATGGCCAGAGTCTAACAATCTTGATTCCCCATGCAATTTGAGTCAAAACATGTACATATAAATAGAAAATAATTTTATTTGGAATAAGAAAATAATAGTATTAACATATTTTGTGTTGTGTGTACATGGAGAAAACCCATCCAACGATGTAAGCTATATACATTGGCCAAATGACTTGCACAGTTGCACTCGAGGGCCTATGGCCACTCATCCCACCATCTCCCACTTGGCCATTAAGGCCCGAAAGATTTAAGGTGCTGACAGCCCCATTGAAGATATGTGCCCTCTAGGCTCTAAATTCCTTCACGGTAATGGGCTTTGTAAGTGGATCGGCAACTATATACTCTGACACCACTATTTCTTTTAATCTTTTCGCTGATAGACATAATGTAACTCAATGTGCTTCCCTTTGGGTCCTATTCACCATTCTTCATGGTCTGAACTGCTGCATGGTTCTCATTGAATAGTGTGACCGATCCTTGTGGAAAAGGTTCACTGTCGAAATATTGATGCAGGTTATCTAAAAAATACGAGAAAGTGGAAAAGGTTCATTGCAAGTAGGGGTGGATTCAAGCTGAGTCGAATGGCTAGCTATTCGAGCTCGGCTCCCCAAGGTAGTACAAGGTTCGACCACGAGCTTGGTTCGAGCTAGAACCTTGAACTCGAGCTCGGCTCGATTAATAAACGAGCCTGTAAATTGGGCTCAAGCTCAATTGAAACTGAATCAAGCCGAACTCGAATAGCTCGTGAAGAGCTCAGCTCGTTAAGAGCTCGGCTCGTGGCCACCCCTAACTGCAAGCTGAGTATAGTGATTTGATAGAGGTTGCACATGATACCATCAAATGAACTTGGAAAGAATAATCAAAACAAAAGCAAAAAAGAATCATCAGCGTGGTATTCTTGGGAACTCTTGAAGAAATGGTCAATCCAACTAGTAAATAGTTTCCCATGGTGGCTAGTATGAGGCACACTCCCCTTTAGGCTTTAGCTACTTGTCTTCCACCATAAGACGATCATAAATAGCCTTGGCGCGATCTTTCGAATGAGACTAGACATTAGACAAATAAACCACCGGGGCTTGACCGATATCATGGAGGCTAGTGAGAGTTCAGACATCCTCCAAAGTTATAAAAAACTTTCCCCAATTGGTGACAAAAGTGTCTCTAGAAAACTTATGTCATATCATTCACATGGTTTTCAAAACCGGACTGGATGGTCGGATCGGAAAACCGGGGGCTGGTCAGGTGACCGGTTCTGTTTTCCCCCAAACTGGATTTTTGTCAAAAAACGTTGATTTGATCAGCAAACCATTGACCCGGGCGGTTGAACCGTTCAACGGCTTTGACCAATTTTTGTTTTTCTATTTTTTTGTCAGAATGGGCTGACTGTTAGGTTTGAACTGCCAGACCATTCGACCCAAGAACCGGACCCCTGACCATCTCGTTGTCCGGGTCGGTTTTAAAAACCTTGATCACTCATTCAACTCTCATATGTGTGCTAAGTGATAGAATAGGGTCTAGCCTTGGTGAAAGTTGTGGAACACTTGGTGTCTTGAGATTAAGGAAATTGGCAATCAACTTTGGAGGAATTAAATTGAAAGGGAGCTTGCCAGTAGGTCCAACAGTGATATATAGAGGAAGATAGCGAATAAGAGAGTTTAGAAGATTAGAATTTTCACCAGACCAGCCTCGTCCAAGTTTTCAACAATAATAACAGGGTCTAGCAAGAAAATTCTAGATCCCAAAACATCATTAACAATGAAAAAGCTTGGAATGCGCCATGGTTGCAAATGTAAAGAACAAGTAGACAAACAAAGAAAACGAATGTACAGAATTTTGGGGTCTAAGACCCTTTCAAAAGCTCTTGAGATATTTGGGAGCTAATTTTTTGAAAATCTCTTCAAAATTGGCCAATTTGGGGGAAGGGCTAATCTTTCAAAAAATTCTTTAGAGGTTAGGCCTAAGCGGGATGGATCGGGGTAACCCAGGCCAAGGTTGGATCACACCTGGGCTATCCAAGCCCATCCGGAACTTAGATCAGTACTGAATTTTCTGGCGTAGGCCCAATCCTCAGCCCAAAAACTTAAGCCCAATCTATGGAAAACCTTAATTTGGACCCACCCAAGTTGAGGCTGTAGCTAGAATCCCTCACTCGTTTATTCTTAGATAATGTTATAAACATTGCAATCTTTATGGAATCTCAATGAGCCACACCGTCACATTTTCTAAAACAAATTGGCTATATTGCTCCATTGCCTTCAATAACTTCCCCATGAACATTACCTGAATTATCTCTTCTTCTTCTTCTTCTTCTTCTCATTATGAATTTTCAAAATATTAATTTAATCATCCACCATCTCCGGCTAGTAAAACATCAATCAAGATCATCATTCTTTACCAAAATAACAAAGACCACCAATTTTTTTTTTTTTTTTTTTTGTGATTCTAATTCCTTTTTTTAAGCTAATAAAAAATGAGCTGATATTAAATGAAAAACTACATAAAAGCGAAATAAATAAATAAAGTAGGAGGATACATGTAAGACACCTCACATGGGTTTTCCTGCCCAAATGATCATCAGATCACTAATGTGTTTCTGTGAAGATGATGAGTTCAAGAGGATGATTGCGTTTCATTTGTAGTTCTTCTAGTGGTCCCGTTTGTAGGAAGGTGGATTGTTGTGGTGGTTCAAATAATTTACTGATCTTCTAAGGGTGATAAGAATCTGGACCAGACATGTTGATGGGTCGGGCTTGGGTTGAAAATTTTCCAAAATTTAAATACGCCCGGCCTAAAATCCGAGCCCAAGGCAGTGTAAAGCCAAACTCATGGGCTTCCCACGAACAGGTCTAGTCTGGATCTGTTACCCACAACACTACTCACAAGTGACTACAATTGCATATTGGAAATATCTCAGTTGTCGTCGTTCATGGGAAGTTCACAATACATGGCTGTAGTGTCTTGTGGGTACATGTGTGTAAGTCCCGATATACCACCCACAAGATGCTTCCCATGCCCTACCCACAGGGACTATAGCCATATGCATCCAGAATATCTCCTTTACTTGTATGTTGTCATTCATAGCGTCTTGTAGGTACATGTGGGTAAGTCCCGATATGTTACCCACAAGATGCTTCCCATGCCCTACCCATAGGGACTATAGCCATGCATCCAGAATGTCTACTTTACTTGTATGTTGTCATTCATGAAACATATTCTCAATGTGGGGCTGTAGCGTCTTGTGGGTAGCAGATCCAAGCTCGAAATTGATTGATTGATATGTAAGAAGTTATATTATTGTTATTGTTAATGTAATAAAAAATTGGGCATTATTGATGATTATTAAAAAAAAAATGAACAAGATCGATGAAGTTGACTATTTTGATAATATGAAGATAGACACCGAATTTGATGGCTTGGAACACTAAAAAATAAAGATAAGATGGCTCCTCTAATGCATTATCTTTACTTAGCCTTAGGTAGATATATATGGATTTTTGGAAGCTCATTCAATAGATAAGAATGAGCTTCCCAAAAAGAGAAGATAAAGAGTGTGGGTTTTCTGTTTTTCTTTTTTTGAGAAAAAAGTAATGTGGGTTTGGATTGTATGTCAATTTATGTAGATGAGTGGCTGAATTAGTGTTTAGAAATAGTTAACCAAACATGATATGGTGATTTGGAATTCCACAATGAGAACTCATAAGGAATCATCCAAACAGCATTCTAAATTTTATAATCCAATTTCCCAAGATATAATTCTGAAAATGCTTAGAGCTAGCCTTTGTATCCCTCCTAGAATAGTAAGACTATAATGGATTGGATGGAATTCAGATAGTGGCATATACAAATCTGATTTGATAAGAACATTGGAGATCCGAATTTGATTCGATATATGAAGGAGGAGGTGTCAAATGCAGATTTGGAATCGGTTTATTTAGGGGATGTTCGATAACATGGTTGATTTTGTCTTTGAAAATATAAAACAACTGATGGCGATTGATTTTGTTTTCAAAAATAAAACCAACCATGTTATCGAACACCCCCTTATAGGAAGTTTCAAAAAAATCAAAACCATATGGTTTGAAAACAATTTGGTTCTTAAAACAAATACACAGAAAATGTGTTGTTCATCATATATTTGGTACCAAAAACAAATACACAGAAAATGTGTTATTCATCATATGCTTTTTTTTTAAAGCATATAAATTAATTTATTTTTGTTTTTGTTTGTTTTAAAAAGCATCACTTGTTAACATGAATTGCTTTTTTAAAAACAATAAAAAAAAACTTGTTTTTGTTTTTCAAAACAAAATTACAGTTGAAGAACATGTTTTTGTTTGAGATTTTGCATTACTGATGTGGCAATTTTGAAAGAAAAAAACTAAAAAAAAATGTTCATGTTGTAGAGAATCACCTCATGAATTTAAGGGTGGATGTCAGTGTTTTAAGGGTTCATGCAGAATTTTGTGGGGAGGAAATCAGGGCTCCATTTATCCCACTAACAAATCCATAGGATTAGCGGAAAGGCTGTCAATGGGTTGGTTCTGCCTGACTGCCCAAACCAAACCGAACTGATTATATTGGTCTGGTTTTATGTCATTTCTGGTTCTTGCTTGTCTTAAACCGATTGTCTTATTAAATTATATTGTTTTTCTGATTTTATTATCATATTTCATGTCTGAAATGGTAAATTTGGTAGATAGTATTCATTAAAAATGTTTAATTTATTAATATATAAACAATTTAGTACTTTACTATTATTAAGATTATATTATCAAAATTTATGTTTTAAGTGATTATTTAAATAAATAAAGTTTTCAGAATAATCGGGTCTATCGGGTAAGACCCAATAGGACCCGGCTATTAATGTAAACGGTTTTAAGTCCGTTTCTTTATCCTGATTAATAATTGGTTTGGAATTAGTTGTATCTAGAACCTACCCAGACCCGACCCATTGACAACCCTAATTAAGGGGGTGTTCAACAACATGGTTGGGTTTGTTTTTGAATGAGACGGTGTGGCTCCTGAAAGGGCTTTGAGGGTCTTAAAAAAATCACATAAATAAAAAGGACACTAGCTACCAAACACTCCCTTAATCATTTTGACCTGAACCCACGCTGCTTGTTCTAGGGGTTTCAATCAGTTTGTTGGACACTTGGACTCAAATCCAAACAAACTAGTGGATTTGAATTCCACGTCCTTTGAGTGGAAATTGAAAAAACTGCCTACAGAAAGGAATGTGTTTGCCTGAAGATTCCATGGCTGGAACGCCAGCCAGCAATGAGCGAGTCTTCTTTGTTCCTATCTCGTTCAATCCCTTTCTTTCTCTTGTCTTCTTTCCCGATTCCAATTCAAACTCTTGAGAAATGCCACGTGTCAGCAAGCGAAGAATATTGGAGTTATTTAAGAAACGTGTGGAGATGAGTGGAACGTTAGATTTTTAAAATCTCGGTGAGAATGAAACATGTCATGATTCATGAACTGAACTGAAAGGTCCACCCACTTTAACGTGTCGCTTTGTTGGTGATAGGCTTGATTTGTGATTAGAGATCAATTAATGTGTGATCCAGATCACGGGCTCAAATATTTTCACCTACCAGATCATTGCAATTGATATCGGAAAGTTTGGCCGATGACCCGTGCATATGCTCAATTGGTGAAACTGAAACCTCATACTTAAAAATTATACTGCACTCTATCTTAGAATTCTAAATTCCATTCTAGATCTATAACAATTTAAAACTTTAAATACATTCACCTATAACATCAGTACCCGCTCATGTATTGGTATTAATTTTGATTTAATTAATATCTACCTCAACTGTACGCTAAAGCTAAGATTTATTGGGGTGGATTGAACAATAAAAAAACCCTGCTTTTAATATGTGGTTAATGAGCCTCACATGCATCTGATTATATATATGGCTTCGGTTAGGGAAAATCCATGCCCACACCATTCTAACATCCTGACTGAAGCCAAACTCCAAATATGGGAGATGTTCTCCATGCACGCTGAGATGTATTTGTAGGGAATTTTTGGGACACATTCTGTAAAGAACAGATGTGAACTCCAAATCGAATATCCATCTTAGGCCCCTACTTGTGGGTAGTAGATCCAAACTCCCCTTGTTGGCAGCTGAATAACCACATGGATGTATGCATATAGGAAATCCACATCTGCGGTGAACAATTGCTAATAGCCAACACTATTCTGCCTATCGGCATTGGACAGATGTCCACTAAATATTGGGATGAATTACCCAATTTTGAACCAGTCCAAACAGCTGTCAAATGCTGATAGTTAACATGACATTCATATAATTGGGTTTCATTTATAAAAATCCAATTATCAGAAAAAAAGTTGGGTTCTATTTATAAAAATCCAATTATCAGAAAAAAAATACTTGTTTATCGAGTATATCGATATATAAACATTTCACTGTTTTACTGTACTTTTTATTAAAGTTATATTATAAAAAATGAAGCTTAGTCATATAGATTTCCAGTATAACTGGATTTAAACCAACCGGTCAGACTCTATTAGCATGATTAATAATTTGTTCAGTTCTGGATCTATCTTATAAAATCAATTCATGATTGGTTCAGGACTGATACACCTGTCCCAAACTAGACCCAAGCCATTGACAGTTCTAAAGTCATTATCTTAATTGTCTACCAATCTCCTCCATGAATTGTATGTTTCTCCTCTACTTCAAGATAGAGGTGTCATCTGATGATGTAAATCAAGTTTGAGATGAATGAAATTTGCCTTAAAGTCCTCTATGAAGAAAAATCTAAGCATATTTGAAGAAACCAGTGCTCAACCATTAATTAAATCAATATGCCAACTACACTAAAACCTAAATTTCTTACTAATCCGATTTTTTTTTTTTTTTGTGAGAAAAAATGATCTGTTTGATGCATAAAGTCATAAAATCAAGCTTTAGCCTTTACTGTGTTTTTGTGCTCAGTGGATCTCCTGTAAGGAGATCTACTTTTTCCATCTTTTCTGGTAATCTTTCTATGGTTTAGCTTAAAAATGTTTTTTTTTCCTTTTTTTTTTTAATTATTTCCACCCATTGTTTCAAGAAAACTAAGTGCACTCAAGGGCTAATTAATGTTTCTCCACTAAATCATATAGAACTATTCATCTAAATTAATGAGCCATGAAGAGAAACAATATTATTTTGTTCCACATACTTCCTCCTCTCTTTGCATAAACAATACTTTAATAAAAAAAAAAGAGGTAGTAGGGTTTACTTCCTTTTAGTTTCTTATTTTTCTTAATTCTATACTAAGATGTTCTATCTTATTTTTTCTACCAAAAAAAAAAGTTTTAAAGTAAACAATCTCAAATGCTGATCAATGTATGATCCATATTTGGTCTGCAGTGAGCATTATAAGCCAACTAGCACTGCCTCAATGAAAAGTGGTGGATGTGACACATTGTTCATTACTTTCATTTTTCTATGGTGGATGGCCATAAAAGACCCCTTTATATGATGGGAGAACTTTTTGATGTTAGATTGAAATCCAGACACCCTTTTCCCTATCTTGTATTGTCAATGTCCCTTCTGCAGCCAAGTTGTGTTTTGAGAGAGGCTTCTCATTAACTCACCACCCTTTTTCTTTTAACCTCAGCTAGCAGACAAACCAGTAATGTTCTATGGCTGAAATGGTTTCAATAAAGCTGAATCTAGGGCAATCTCAAATGTTGGGTGCTGGCTGATTTAATATCCATTTGATCTACATATGAGAATATGACTAATAGGAGGAAAATTTTTTCTTTCTTTTTCTTTTTTATCAACACATATGGACTTTTTTTTTTTCTCACAGTTAGATTTTTGCACTGGCAATACAAACTGCCTCATATTCTAAATACACATGTCACAATATAATAATGCATAGGAGGATGAATGGCTCCATTTTTTCTTCATAGAAGAGGCATAGAATTTTTCATTCTGAAATATTTCAACTATATATATTGTGAGGCAGGAGTAGGAGAAAGAAATTAGAGGAAAATTTTGTGATTTTTCAAACAGATTAGGACCCATGGTGTAATATACCAAAAGAAAAATAAATAAATAAATAATAGAAAAGAGTCTTTATTAGAACACATCCCACCAAACCAAACGGATTATATCAGTTCTGGTTCTATGATTTTGTCCTGATTAATAATTAGATCGTTTCTGATTCTTACTTAATAGAAATCGATTCAAATTCAAATTGATTATTTTTTAATAATATATAAAAAATTCCTAATTTTCTTATAAATTTTATTATATTTTATGTCTAAAATTATAAATTCGACAAATAATATATAAGATAATTTTAGTTAATCAGTTTACTCAGACCTGACCCATTGATAGACCTAGGGAACATATGCATTGAAAAGACAGGTAGACCCATGAACCCTGTTACCTTACTAGGGGGTAATATTGTCTTTCCACGAGGGATGTACCCCATCCATCAAAAACTGAGGGTGTGCCCTGATCAGGCAAGAGCAAAAGCCAAAAGGAGCTGAGCAAGACATTTTGACAAACACATGGATGAAAGGGGGGGGGGGGGTGTTTTAATAGAAACGTGCACACTTTTGTATCCACTTCATTGTGGGTTTGTTTGGCTATTACATCCAAGCAGCTGCATTCATGATTGGTGGCCGTATGGAAGCTACGTAAATGGGAGACAATATCATCACTGCTTCTGATCTGGTGATGACGATTAGTCATTTTGTGGTGCCCCTTTTGTCCACTCCATTCTTCATTTCGTGAAGGAAGCAACCAAGAGACCAGAGCTCCATTTGCACCAGCTTGGGTTGTTTCTGTCCAAAAGAGTCCAAACCAGAGAAGTTTTTTTTTTTTTTTCTCTTTTTTCTTCTGGGCGTGGACAATCGAGTGGCCTTACAATTGGATGATGAGAATTGATGGGCACGTCCGGATTCAACCCATTAAAATGAATTTGGTGGGGGTGGGTGTCCTAACAGCTGAATGGTTCAGATTGCTTTGTCCAAACTAGATGTGAATTCTTTTCTAGGGGTTGTCAATGGAATGGGTCCATTTAAAAGTTTTGATATGCCTGACAAATGCAGCCCAGATTCGAGTGATACGGATTGGTTTGGGTCTATTTGATTCGGTATTTTGGGAAAGGAAAAATTCACAGTATTCTTCAATTTTACTTTTTGAGTTATTTTCTCTATTCTGACTTGGGAAAAAACAGGGGGAAGATTGATTCTTTTTAAAATATTTTTTTAATTTATTTATTTTTTTTAATTGGGTAAATTGCTTAAACTTCTCTTGAAGTTTGAAAATTGCAATCATCTTCTTTGAACTTTATGACATAGTTGTAAGTGGACCCTCTTTGTTAAGAATATTCTGAAAAGAGGGTATGAAATTTCAAAATACCCCCCCCCCCCATGCAGTAACTTTTAACCAAAATGTATATTTCAAATTTTCTCTTTTTCATATGAATCACTAGCCCAGACCCTTCCAATCTTTTTTCTGAAATTGACTTATTTTTAAAATTTGCCCTTTCTATCAGTCACTAAGGTAAAGCTACAACTTTAACTCTACTTTTTTTGTTTGTTTATAAACTTTGTATTGTTTTTTTTTTATTATTATTTTTGTAGAAACCATTCTCAATGGTAATTACATGGGTATTTTGGACATTTTTGTACCTCTTGTCAGAGGATTCTAACAGAGGGGATCTACTTACAATTGTGCAAGAAAATTCAGGGGAAGTGATTGTACTTACGAAATTTTCAGGAAAGTTTCAGAAATTTCAGGAGAGGTTTCAGGAATTTACTTTACCCTTTTTAATTTCATTGTTGCTTTTTTTGCATTCATTAGTATTGGCTGCAGGTTAAATCCAAATTTCAATCAATCACATTAATGTCCTTGTACTCTTCATTTGTTCATATCACACCGGGGGCAAACGGAATTCAATCCTGGTCTTCATTACAACGAGTAGGAGACCTTACCAACTAGATGAATGGCATCTTGCACCTCCATTAGCATTACAACAGGAAAAAATAGATGAAAAATGTCCTTGTGCACATCATGTGATGTATAGACATTTTTAAATGCCCAAATTACCTTTTCCTTATATTCTTCATTTCATATTTAGGTAGAATAACATGGCTAAACCCAATTAAGTGAAATTATCTGCCCTATTTATTGAAAAAAAAAACACCCAGAAGGGTGATTTGAGGGACATTTTCATTACATTTTTTCTAAAGGAATTTTAATAGAGGTACTTATTTGCTTAACCTATTATATTTCAGGGGGGAATTTGGCAAAAATGAAGTTTAGGTAGTAAAATGAAACACCCCAATAGTATAGGGGGTATACAGAGTTTACCCCTTTTATTTCCTTTTAGAAATGAAATCAGAAACATGTGATTGAACTTTTGGTTTGGATTTGATATCATGTTTTAATAAGGAAATAATAATCAGATAGAGATTTTTATTAACTGGATATAATTCTCCTTTTTTTTCATTTTGTTTTTATTTGTAATTTGGACCCAAGTCAGTTTAGATGTGACCTGTGGTTTTGTGTGATCCACATTCTTTTAGTCCTAGTTTGGAAAGACTGCAAACACAAATATATATATATATATGGTATAAATATAAGGTTTAAATATCAGGCTCATTTTGGAAAGCGTATAGATATAAATATATACAGTATAAATACATACAAAATAATATAAAATATAAGGTTTTACATTCTACATATTAATATTTATACTCCTTCCAAACTGGGCCTTAAGCTGCGTTTGGAATCGATGCAAATGGAATATAAATCCTGATTCAGGATAAATTTGCACTCTGGTTCACTTTTGTCTGTATTTGGCAACATTATATTTTTGCATTGACAAATGATAGATCAATTCATATTTACATTGATAATAAGATGTAAAAGTACATCAATAAAAAAGAAGTAAATTTGCATTCAAATGGGCTTTTGATAAAAAAAATAATAAGAAGAAACATATGCTTTATTGGAATTCGTATTTGCATCAATTATAGTTAAAAGTCTGTTTGGTAAGAAGGTAATTTTGTCAATGCAAAACTAACCCAACTTTGCAATTTATATAAACCGTTTTACATTCTAATTTGCATTTACACATATTTGCATCACTTCCAAACGCAGCCTTAGGGATAAAACATGCAAAAGGGGATTAAAAATAATTTCATTGTGAACACACTGAATAATAGCCCGAATTTTCCTTTGAAAATTGAAAATTTTCCATAATTAAACCAACTTTTTCTTTTTGTTTCTTTTCATTTTGTTTTGAGAAAACAATAAAGTTTGAACATGTCATTGTATTTTTGGTTGACACTGTATTTTAAGAACAAGATAAACAAAAACATTCATGCCGAAGAATAATCCTGATCTTATCTTTTTCTTTTCTGTCTTCATGTTAAATTTGGATTGTATGCAAGAGAAAGCAACCAATCTTGCTAATGCTGCATGTGGCATTCCTTAAGAACTTATTTCCATTTTGTAATTAAAAACTCAGTTATTTTCATAGGGGCATTTTAACAATAAAAAGGAGATAAGTCTTAAAATAAGTTTTAAGGCAAGAATGAAATTGGATAATAAATAAGATAAATGTTTTGTCAAGGAAGCATGAAACAACAACGTTTACTTTATAATGTTAGTCCTCACCATAATGGGGTTTCAAGAAGGGTGCACTAGATACAAACACCTAAGCTGATAGTCCAATTTGGATGATCACTCGGTGTCCCTCCAAAAGAGGAGATATGGGATCAAACCCGTATAATTGCAAGCTCTCCATGACAAGATCAGTGGTCACATGCATAGGAGTGGCAACAGGGTGGGTTCGGGGTGGGGATCATCCCTATCCTTAATTCTGAAATTAACCCCCATCCCTGTCCTTGATCCCCACGAGGATCCGAATCCCTGAATTTTTTTAGATAACAGTATTTTTTTGAAAAATAAATTTAGTTAAAATAAATAAAAATTTTAAATTATAAATAATATTTTATATATGCTTTGTTATATATAATATAAATAAAAATTAATAGGAATGCTTGATCGGGGTGGGGACCTTAATCCCCATCCCCGACCTCAATCGGGGATTCCTATTAAACCCTATCCCTGTCCCCACCCCGCCAAAACAATCCCCATCCCTGACCCTATCAGGTCAGGGAAGTTGGGTCCCCGTTAGGGATGGGAAAAAGTGTCATCCCTACGCATGCACTCTCCATGATAAATACCAAAAAATGGCAAACCTAACCTTTGACCATTTTTTTGTGCCACCATTGAATCTCAAACTCGAACCCATATTCCCAAACTTGTTAGTCTTAGGCCATGTTTTGGAATGCTTAAAAACATGTGCTTATTTGGGCCATTAAGAACTTATTGGTATTTGGGAAATAAGCCCGAAATAAGTGCTTATTTTTAAAATAAGGGTGTATTTTTTAAGCCCAAATTTTCAGCTTTGTTTTAAGTGCTTATACAATACCCCTTATAAAATTATCCCTAGTTGAATTTTATGAAAGCACTTTTACAAAAGCACTTTTATAAAAATACTTTTGTAAAAGTGTTTTCGTAAGGGTACTTTCTTAAAAGTGCTTTCGTAAAAGTACTTTTGTAAAAGTATTTTTATAAAAGTGCTTTCATAAAACTACTTTTATAAAAGTACTTTCATAAAAATGCTTTCAAAGGGTATATTTTAAAATTTTGAAAGAAAATGAAAGACAAAATAGTCACAAATGCTTTTCAAAGGGTATATTTTAAAATTTTGAATAAGCACTTATGTTTGTGGCAATTGAATGCCATATGGCTAATAGAATTCATTCTCCTTCATTTTATTTTATTTTATTTTTTTATGCAGATAATGCAATGTTTTCATGTTCAATGCAAGGATGTTCTAAAAATGAATTCTGAATTAGAAGGAAAATTTTGTTACAAGGCAGGTTTTGAGGGGAGGAAGTAAGCAATAAGAATAACTTCAGTGGCTGTCTGTCTAAGCATCTCAACACTCGAACAAAACAGTGATTGATTAGGCCGGTGAGCGGGGTTAAGAAATTAAAGGAGATGGACAGGTCAACAAGTTTGACACGTGTCAAGATTTCATGGAGAAGAAGAAAGAAATTTTGTAGGCAGAAAAAGAAAGGGACGATGGACAGGCTTTCTGTCACATTATGTGTCAGATACATTGAAACTCTTTTGAAACATATATATATATATATATAATGATAACAAGTGTATCCTTGCGGCTCTGTCCCACTATTTTATTCAATTAACACAAACATATGGACGATACGAGAGCAATGACCAAGTCCCATAAGATATCGTCCAAAACTCTTTCTGCGGTGATTTGATTCTTCTCTCGCAACTTTAAATTGCATCCACAACTAATTCATGCCTCAAACAGACATTGACCTCATGTTGGTCATTTTTTTATTGAAGATTAATCACCCACCCTTAGACCTTATTGATATTTAATTTTTGAGGAAAGCGCTGGATTCCTAAAATATGTGGCCTTGATATGGTTGCTTGCGGAGAAGCCAACCGATAATAGAAAAAGAAGGAACTTTGTTTTATCGGGTTCCATGTTTTAAGTATGCCGAGAGGAGACGGTGCAACTTTTTAATCTAAGAGGGGCCGGGGCCCCTCGCGTGAGGTCGTGCCCTTCTTATATCGTCAAAGGTAACATTGAGCTGCTGCTTTCAACTCTGGCTTTCAAGGATTTTCATCCAACACATCTCTTCTAGGATGATTTCCGTGTAAAACCCACATTGCAAAGCAAGATGCCGCTGCATGAAAACCCATTTGGAGCCCTCGCAAATACCTCTAAAAATTTTATTTGGTGAAGATTCTATTAAACAACATAGGTCCTCTGCACGATAGAATTAATATGAAACTACTCTAACTAGCTTTATCCACAACACAGCTTGCCCCAAATACAAAAGCCATCCCAAACAGGAACTAAACTGAGGAATTCTGGATTGAATGTTAAGTTGGGTACCTGAGCTAAGGTTAGAGTTGGGGCTTCAAGTTTCAGCACTTGGCTTGGACTTTGGATTAGGTTGGATAAAAAAAAACTAACTATTATAACTGCTTATCAAACTATTAATCCATCACTCAGATCACCATCCAACAGAAAACAAGCATCTCTCATCTCATTAGCCTTCCAGATGTCATTCATCTACCAACCCAAATTCATGGTTTGACGGGACCCACTTAAAATTATCATCTCACCAGTCCAACACATTAGAGTGAAAAAAGCATATTCAATGTATTTGTTTCCATCCAAACACTCACATCCACCTACAGTGCACATACTTCACTCATCATATTTCTCCCCCAAAACCAAGCCACCAAAGTTAGTGAAAATTAAACAGAAAAAATAAAAAAAAAAGAAACAAATAATTACAAACAACACCTAAAGTCATGTGTGAGGACATTTTTGCCATTTTCTTTTCCTTCTTTTTCTTTTCCAAAATCTAAATAATATCCTGATATCTTCTTAATCTTACCCTCTAAATTAAGCATATCAAAGACACGTGATAAAGTGGGACTAGCACCTGCGAATCAATCGGAGCATTCGGCCCAACCTTCCTCCAGATCGTGCTGCTGAGACCTCTTGATCTTCAGCACCCGAGAGAGCTTCGCCTCGCCGAGTAGGATCAGCTTGGCGGGCACTCCGGATATCTCTTCCAGCCTCTTCAGATTTTGACACGTGGACGCAGATCTGCCCTCGCATAGCTTCAGCGAGAACCAGAGAGAAGCAGCCAGGGAGGCCCGGAAGGGTAATATGGTTAATTTACGTAGACAAATGCCGAAGGCGTGCGAAGCGAGACGGACGGAGCAGATATTCTTCAGCCCCAGTTTTCTGCACCAATTTACGAGAATGCCCTCCGCATTCACGTCGAGGCTTGCCGGAGCTCTCGATCTCGGTACCTTCGTTCTCTTCTTCATCGTTTTCTTCGACGACAAGTCGTCGCCGGAAACCTCCGTAACCGAGCTCAAGCAACCGATCTTGTCCTGCCGCCGTCGATCAAAATCGATCTTCTTGGGTGGTGCAACAGCGCGGGACTCAGAGCTGGAGATACAAGCCGAAGATGACGACGAAGATGAATACTCAGGATCCTCATCGCCCGTTTCCGGTGAACACGACCGGCAAACCGATTGCACGGGCCGGAATCCGACGCCAGAGACGCGTTTCCCGTCGAATCCTTTGCATTTGATGCAAACAGTCCGGCGGACATGCCGAGCAACCAAGAAATTCGCCTCGTGAACCCTGGCATCACAGTTCCAACACAGAAAGGCCGAGTCTGACGAGCAGTAGAGAGAAGCTTCTCCACTACACAACTCGCAGACGCTCTCTTTCATCTCCAAAAGAAACCCTAAGCCCACTTACACGCTGCAGCAAAACCCAAACCCCGAAACCGCCTACCAAGAACGCACCTTCGGACAAGTTTCCCGGCGATCTAGACGGGAAGAGCCGCCGAAATCCGCCAATGATCCGGCCAGAACACGGCGAATTGGAGAAGATCGCGGGAAAACGAGAGGAGAGATTCTAGGGTTCCGCCTGAAATCGAAGTTCCGAATAGAATGGAAAAGGGAGAGAGAGAGGTGAAGAGAAGAGAGGGAGACTTTAAAAGAGTGAGAAGCGAGAAAAGCGGTATTTAGAGAAAACCGGGAGTGGTATTGAGGAGACGGTTTTCGGGAATTTGAGGAAAGAGAAGGACCGCTTCGTTTAGCTATATACGCTCTGCCTCTCCTTATCTTCCGCCTTCCTTGTTCACATAACCTCGTCCCCCTCGAACTGCTCAATTTTATTTCTTTTTCTTCCTTTTTATTTTTCCCAAATCCCAATTTTTAATTAAAAATTTCCTTGCGACGAAATCGCCACGTGTCAACTACTCAATAGATCCTTGGTCAAATTTCGGTATTAGGCGTGGGTGGCCCTACCAAGAGATTTTCAAGATCAAAAGGCGAGGATTGAGCGGATGTCTCTGTGGGTCCACTTGATTGCATGTTTTCCACGCGGCACACGTCAAAGTCTTTAGCTTGCTTCTAGATCTGTGAGCAGCAGGCACGGTCTGCTGCTGTTGCACAATATTTTGATAATTAAAGAAAGAAAGAAATAAGGATAGAGGATTTTATTATTTTTCGGGATGAAAATTTAATTAATTATTGTACGAGAAGTTGGTACCACCAGAAATATCTTCTTCACCAATTGAGTGCGGGGCCCACGGGAATTCGTCCTTGGGAGGCTTTGCAACATTTTAGGAGGACACGTGGCAGAATGCAACCACGTCCCAGTTACGAGACGCGTCACGACAAATCACCAGGAGATCTGCAAAAAGCAATAAATTCACGAAATTGCCACCGAATCCTCTACTATTGAATATTGATTGATGGACATGGTTCATTAAAACTGAACCGCTCTCTCTACTGGCCCCACCCCAACCCCCCTACGTCTTCAGAAGTCAAGATGACGAGAATGCCCTCGTAAAAATGAAGCTATTTCAGATTCGAACCGGACACAAACATTTTAATACAGGTGACATGGCTGGATGGATCTTACCCAATTATTTTTAGGGGATATAAAAAAGACAGAATGGCTTCCAGTTCCAGTTCTAGTTCTAGGGTTTCACTTCACAGTTCGGTTCGATCATTATGCTTTGGGAAATATCCAGTGGCATTATGGTCATTCCGTAGAAGGGTATTTACGTAAAAGCAAGTGTTGCGGTTTTGCTTTAAAAAGGAAAAGCGTGGAGAGAGGGGGTGGGGGAGCAATTGCAATTGTGGTCAATTTCAGTCCAGAAACAGCAAAAGTGGGGGACCTACATGACGTGGCGAAATCGGAGCCGCCCACAGAAAGGGGGGGGAGTGATTAGTTGATTACTTGTGGAGTACACAAAGGGATTAATGGCCACAGATGCCATGTGTGATTGAGGTAATGGAGGGTGGGAATGGGCGGTTGAGGGAGGGCCAGATTGGAAGGCGGTGGTTGTGCGTAGGGAGAGTACTGGCGTAACACGAGGTTGGAGTGAAGTTGGAATGATTTTGTGGGCCCCACGTCCGATTAGATGGGTGGAAGGGAGGAAAAGACGGGACACGGCTCGACTGCTGACTGCTGACTGCTGAGAAGAAGAGGGAGCCACCACCAAGAAGAAATAAAAAAAAAAAAAAAAAGGAAAATGTGTTGCCTTTTCTCTCTCCTCTCTCCTCTCGCTTTCTGGTTTCTCTCTCCTTTGTCCTCAGTCCTCCCTCTCTTTCCGAGCTGCATTGATAGAGGGAGGGGGAGTGAGGGAGTCACGGGAATGGAATTTTTATATTTTTTAAATATAGGGTGAGTGTGGATGCACGTGCGATGGGATGTGTTTGTCAGGTTGTAGCCAATCAGATTCGATGTTTTCTGGAAAGCTTGAGAGAAGAGGACGAGGAGGGGTACAGCAGGGATGGGCATGATGGGTCCCACACTCCCACTTAACCGATGGATGGGATGGATTTTGTTGACTGATGTGATGAAGTGGGTCCATGTTGTAGATTCTCGTAACTGAAAGATTGGGATTGTCAATTGTGATATGATCGCTGAGCAAGGCATTTATTGCCATTAGGAGAAGGGACGGGCCATTGGTTCTTTATTTATCCATCAATTAGGCTGTGTTTGGATTGTGGAATACACATTGGATCATATTAGTGTGAAAGATATCTATATACGTGTGCAAGTATTAATTATATATGATATATGATATTTAGATTTTTTAGATTTAAGTTATCTATTTTTTATTATATAATATAGATAGATGAAAATTAAAGGGTTACAATATCTATATGTTATTAATAATTTGAAATAAAAATGAATTTAGTATACTACTTGAGGCTCAGTTTGAAAGGAGTACAAATACAACTTTGTAGAGTGTAAAACCTTATTGATGTGGTACGATTCGGATACTCTTAGTTGGCTGCTGACTGATTCCTACTTGGCAATGGACGACACCTGAGAGGAAGAAGATGAAGGATTCCAGGGGGATTTGCCCGGCGGGAATACTCCGAAGCTTAAGTTAAAATGCCGGGAGAGAAAGCAAAGAGTGTAAGGAGGCTAAGAGTGTAGGTCGCGCTGGATCACTAAGTTCTCAAGATTAGCTCGAGAGCAAGTAAGTTTTTCAGATCGGATCTCTGATGTTCAAGAGAGAGCTTCCCTTTAACTAGGGAGCTCTTATATAGGCGTTCTTGTCAAATCGGGCGTAACCGCCACTGAGCTTTTGTTGCAGCCATTACCTGCCAGGGCTGTGCAGGTGACGGCTGCAAGGTACTACCCAATTCGGTGAGTGACACATCTTGGAAGGACAAGCACGCCACCATCTGTCGAGAGACGTGGGTGCAGTCTGTTGAATTGGCAGGGACTGCACCGTCAATCCGGAGACGTAGTCTGACAGGTACGGTCTTGTCAGATAGAAGCTTCCTAAAAGCATCGCGTCGCTTAGCCGCGAGCTACCTTGTAGCGAGCTATCCTGTCACGAGCTACTTTGTAGCGAGCTCCTAGGAGTACTTCGAGGTGACCCTTCTCAAGGTTGTCTTTGGGGCAGTTTTCCTGCCTAAGTGTTGGAGCGAGCTGGTTATCCTAGCTCGCGAACTGGGATAGACTTGTTTTGGAGTATTCCCTTTCAGTAGCTCGGGGGACCTCGAGCTCGCGTTGTAGTGAGCTCCCCTTATAGCGAGCTATAACGTAGCGAGTTGTCCTGTAGGCTCGTTACTTAGTCACAGTCAGGCTATGGTGTTGAGTCGTTTGCTCGTGCCGAGTCAGGTCCACGTGTCACTGTCCCAAGGGGTCAGGTCAAATCATCCTCCATCACTTATATTTTGTATTATTTTGTATGTATTTGCACTGTATATATTTGTATTTTTACTCCTTCCAAACTGAGACTAATCAACAAAATGAATTGAAAAGTATTTGCATCAAACTTGATCCTATGACAATTTAAAAAAACACTACATTTAAACCATCATTACTAATAAATACAATATAAATTTTATGGAAAAGTACGAACAGGCCCAATGCAGATTTCTGATTTCCACTGCAAATCTATAAACATTCAAAATATCAACAATCCACACTCTATGCATCAATGCCTACCTGTGAATGCTAGCATCTACCCATAAAATTTTAGACCTACAAATTCTGACCCTGGGCTGAACTATCATCCTCCCCAAATTTTAAGTATATATGAGTATTATATTTAAATTAAATCAAATTGGATTTAATTGGATCTATACATGTGATTCAATGGAAATTTAGAATTCAGTCCACCTCGAATATTTTTATTAGCTTTTGGGTTTTATTTACCAACAACTCCACCTATGATTCAGTACCCCTTGAATTTTGATTCATTCCCCCACCCGTTATTGTACCAACTGTACTAAACTTTATGGATGGACTGAACAATAAAAACTCTTTTGATTCAACTTTAAATGGTTCGATTTTGGACAACCAAATACCGTTTGCGGCCTTATCTCTAGTGGGATATTGACGGGAGCGGAATTAGATTGAAATCATGTTTCCTTTCCAACTTTCTTTATGATAGAATATTTAATCAAAGAGGTCATTTGGTCAGAGGAGTCCACTTGATAGGTTCTGATTTATAGATTTATCATATCAACTAGTTTTCCAAATCATGTGTAAAATCCCATTTCTATATTGAGAATATTGTTTTTAAATTTGATTTTCATCACAAATGGGTGGGATGGGTGATGGAATGCATTAGGATTGATTCGTACCAAATTCTGATTAATGGGATCCCAACTAGAGAGATTATTCCATCAAGGGGTATTAGACAAGGTGACCCCCCCCTCTCACCTTACATTCTTGTTCTATGTGTTGAAGCTCTTCCCCTCAATCTACAGAGGATGAATACAAATGTCAATAGTCCTATTGGGTGTAGGGCTTCAAGAAATGGCCCTTATATCCTAATTCTGCAATTTGTGGATGATAGTTTGATTTTTGTTAAAGCAAATGTTCAAGCTTGTTTGCTGATTAAGAATATAATTGATGATTTTGCTAAAGCTTCGAGTTAGGCTCCAAATTTTACAAAATCTAGTCTTATCTTTTCTAAAGATATCCACCCTAAGCTTCAAAAAATGATGGCAAAGATCCTTTAAATTCCAATTGGCAATAGGAAAGAGTTGTACCTTGGACCTTGAAAACCTTATCTTTACTAATAGATATTGTAAAAATACTTTCAATTTTCTTATTAAGAGAATTAAAACAAAGCTTGCAGAGTAGAAAAAGAATTCCCACTCCCTTGTGGGTAAATCTACTCTTATTAAATCAGCTTCAAATATGATCCTTCAATATATTATGAGGGCATTCAAAATTCCAAAATGTACCATTGAAGAGATGGATAAAAATCAGAGCAATTTTCTTTAGTCAAACAAAAAGGATAGGGGGCTATGTACCTAATTAATTGGGCTAAGGTGTGTATTTTCAAACACTGGGGTGGACTTGGCCTAAGGAATCTTGGGTAGGCCAATGAAGCCTTCTTGGCAAATTTGGGGTGGAAAGTCCTAAATGAAAAAAGAAAATCTTTGGGTTCAGATAGTGACCCAAAAATATTTAAGGAAAAATTTCGGGAAGTAAGCCCAAAAAGTGGTCATTCTTTGGCATGGAATGGTATTATGTCCTCTAGAGGTCTGCTCAAGAGAGGAGAGTGATTGGTAATAGAAACTCTACAAGATTCTGAATTGATAAATGTACTGATGAGGAGCCCCTTCTCAATAGTGTGAATACAGATACTATTCTTGACTTAGATCTTAGAGTTAGTGATGTCATTATTAAGGACAAGAATATTTGGAATGAGAACCTCACAAAGAACCTTGTCCCTAATCCTAGTTGAAATAAAATCAAAACTATTATTATTTTGTCATTGGGGCAGGAAGATAGAATTATTTGGAGGCCTAACCAAAAAGGTATGTTCTCCTTAAAATCGACCTACAATGAAGTTGGCCGGGTGCATGGAATCCCTAGTGAGGATATTATTGGCGTTAATATCTGAAGGCCTAGATATTGATGGGGCTTTCTCCTTTTGTGGGTTGTGACCACATCTTCCTAAATTGCTCTTTTTCCAAGCAAGTGTGGCTTGCTACGCGAGAAGATCTGAATCTACCCAGCAATAATGTGGGACCAATTACTGATTTGTGGAATGACCTTTCTACCAGTGGAAGAGGTCTAGTAATGGGCCTTATAGAAAAGAAAAACTCACTTTGCTGTTATGGTAGATTTGGAAAAATCAAAATGATAAAATCTTTAATAATAGAGGGATGCCCCCTCCTATAATCATTGAAAGAGTTCATCAAAAATTTTTTAGAGATTCAAATATTGTTGATTCTAATAGTCTTTCTCACAAGCAAAGGTAAATGGTGCTTGTTAGATGGTTAAGTCTTGAGTTGAATAAAATCATAATAAATTTTGATGCCTCTTGCATTAATGGTGACTACACTATTGGTTGTGTGGTCAGGGATTGTATGGGTCGAGAGGGAGATTCCTATCTAGTCATCGACAATTTATTGAAGAAGGTTTCCCCCCTTGGAGAGTGCAGGGCATCATTAAAGAGTGTGAAGCCCAGGTCGAGAGAGTTGAAGGAAATGTGGAGTATATCGGCATACTTATAGGGAAGGCAATGTGACTGCTGATTGGTTAGCTAATTCTGCACACTGTAATGAAGTTTTAATTTCTTGTATTCCAAATCCTTTAAAAGTTATTAACTGTTTTTGATGAGGGGTAATTTGGCCCGACCCATTAGTACATGGACACGTGGAGCGACTTATTGATTAGATGAAAACTCAGCATCTCCGAAGACCTCAGCAGGCCGAGTTAGCTCGGGCACCTCAGACACCTCGGCTAAGACCAAGGTCTAAGAAGCTTGTGGTGTCCCGACCTGCTGAGGTGCCACGTAGCCCTTTTGTAGAAGCTAGCCAACCATCTCCGATCTCTCTAGGATCACACAGCACGTCAGCAAGCCTTATCCTTATCCCACCTGGATCAGACGGACTCAATAAACCTTATCAACTCACACGAAGTCTTCTCTGGGTGCAAAATGGACTCCTGGTTACGTAGGCCGAAGATCTCGGATATGTTTCGTAAGGCCTATGACAGCTCGCCTATATAAGGGCATCACCTCCAACCTCATAAGGTGCGTGTGATCTAGCTCTCATACTCTCATACTTACAAGCAAACCGGCTCACTACAATACTCTTCGCTAACTTAAGCATCGGAATACCCACACCGAGTAAAGCACCCCGGGACCTCTGATATTATTCTTGCAATTTGACCAGCCACATGTTAGTCCAACGTCCGAACTGCCTTCCAGCTAGGAGAGTACAGATCGGGCATCATCAATTTTGATTTAAGCTTGCCTTGCATGTCTAAGATGAAAATCTAGTGTGGTTGTTGAGCAAAAATGGAAAGTTTCTTCCTGGTTATATTAGAATATCCTCTTGAAAATAAAAGCCAATCTATAGTAGATTTGAGGAAAGACCAGTGGAAACCCAAAAATCAAAGTTCTCTAAAATATTGTTTAAATGCTGTGGTTGTTGATAAAGACCTCTTCAGGAGAAGGTACATTTATAGATATGCCCTCAGTGTGGTCAATGTGAAGAGTTAATTTTACATGGTTTATGCCTATATGAAAGTGCAAAGAGTATTTTGCTATTATGTCAGATTGGTCAAAAGTAGTGTTGGAATGAAACTGTTTACATCTTATCCAAGCCATTATGAGGCCTAGTCCTAGCGGTTCAGATGATGTCTTGTTAATCTTTGCTAAGTCGTCTTTAAATTTGTTTTGTCTAAGTGTGGATTGAATTTTCTAGCTCACACTCTTGAATTCACATCTGCGCCCCACAGCACATCCCAATCATGTATTGGGAGCATCTTCCAATAGCAAGTATAGGAAATGTTCCCAATACACGGTTGGGATATGCTGTGGGGCACTTGTGGACTCTTGCCCAAAGAGACTTGTAAGACAAAGGGGAGTTAATGCTATTTATTATTTTAATTTGCTCTCTAATGAAATCTTTTCCTTATCAGAAAAAAAAAAGCTACTTCAGTTATTATCAAACACTCTAAATTGTTAATTGGGTTGTGGTCTCTTTGGTTTACCTTTCCCTTCCTTTGCCTGCAATTTCTTTCAAACTAAAAGGAGGGTAAAACACAACAAGCAATTCAGCTAATCCACTTCATCTATTTCTAATGGCTTCTAAATGATAACTAGATTTTTCCAGCTTTATCCAATTCCTTGTACTCAGTTTGGAAGAAATACAAATACAAATTTATAGAATGCAAAACCTTATATTTTGTATATATTTATATTTGTACTCCTACCAAACTGAGCATTGGCACCCAAGAATGCATTTAATAAATGGAATCGAGGTAATCTTGAAATCGACAAATCCAGCTTTAAATCCAAATTCTTATCAATCCAAACGCCTCCCTTGCTTTTTTTTCCCTGCAAGAATGCTCCCCAACTTTTGGCCACCACTAAATGGGTTTGAAGTAGGGTGAAGGCATCCTAGTGATAGACTCCAACAAAATTTGTCCGGAGATGATTTGATTTTATTTCACTTCGAAGGTTTGTCAAATCAATGCAATGTGCTTGAGAAGTGGTCTTTGTCATTTGTATTATTGAAGCCTTCTTGACAATCCTAGATTGGGGTTCCACCACAGGGTGGAAATTATTGTTTTGAAACCCAGCCCAAACCTTTGAGCCATTTTTTCCTCAAGACAAAAGATCAGTGGCTCAACTGATCCAGACAAAAAAATTTGCACTTTATGTAGAATTTGCATCACCTTCCTCCTACCTTGATTGTCCCTCACAAAGTGGGGATTCTCAAAGAACCATTCACCTAAAAGTTTAAGATGTTAAGCGAGGTTCCTAAATAGGTTTTTATTCTTTAATATGCTTCCTCACACGAAAGCCTATTGGGCTTGAAACGTGGAAAAGCACAAGTCCACCCATGCATTGTGATGAAATTTAATTAATTACATGAGGGTGAGGATTGAATATTTAATATTAGATCGTTTGGTCAAATAGGCTCTGATACCATTTTAAGCGATTGTTCAACCTAAAAGCTTAAATTGTTACATGGGGTTTCTATATAGGTTTTTATTCTCTAAGAAGGGTTACATCATTTTGCTCCCCATTTTACTTTTCACAGACAAACAAGACAAAATTGGATATAACGCAAGAGTAAACCAGAATTTATACACCCATTCATCTTCACCAGTGCAAATGAAATTTACTGTGTTAATTTAAACTGTTTAATTAAGATTATCTAAAACCTAAGTGAAGGTTTCTTAGTTACAGAGAAGAAGCTTTAAGTAGTTAGTCGTTTAAAAACAGGATCTTACCAACCGGTTGAACCAGATTTAGTCATATTAAGGCCGGTTCACGGTGCAGAATGAACAAAAATAGTACATTTGTTCATATGTATTGTTAATTTGTTAGGTGAGACTTATTTGATGGTGGGGTGCATCCATTATACATGGTGAATGACAAGCAGATAAACCATAAACTGGGGTGGGGACAGGAATTTATCAGTTGGGAGGGGGGACCAGACAAACCTGATGATCAGTAATTTCAAGCCACAGCTTAGACCTATTGATGTTCACTCAATTTTTATTAGATTAATATATTTTTTATTTTATTTTTATATTCTAAATTTTAATTTAACTTGTACAGAATATTTATCGAAATTGATGATATTCAAGTGCACTATTTGGGAGTTGTTAGATGAACAGAGGAACCCAAAAAGACATTAAATGATATTTAATAAAAATCTGGAAAAACAAAAATAGGCTTTTATAAGCCAAAAAATCAAATTTCTGATAATCTACCTTACATAGTTTCTCCAAAGCAGTTCAGTAAATGGAGAATAAAAGCCTCCTAAATGGGTTATTATTTCAGAAAAGCTTTAAATCTGATTCTGGCTTTCAGCCTACCATCTATCTCAAAAGGATCCTATAACAACTTGTGGGGATGATAAAAAAAGGGGAAAAAGATAAGATAATTAAAACAGATAAAACAATTCAGAGGACATAATAAATGGTTTGCACTGTAGAACATTTAGGGCTGTAATTGGATCCCATTTGGATCGGATAGACCTAGCTTTGAATCCAATCCTATCAATATTTGAACTTGGATCGGATTTTATCCATCAGATCTTCATAGATTTGGATATTGTACATCATTAATAAATTAAATTTATCAAACTATTATTACATAACTTCCACGAGAACTTGAAAAAATGAAAAAAATAACTTATCGGCCTTTAAAATCCTTGCCTGAAGTTTTTGACAATCATAATAACTTCTCTTGAGTTTCATTTTAACGAAAATCTCTCCTCTAGAATAAAAAAAAAAAAAAAAAATGCATTTACATACTTTTCGTCTTTGTCCCAGTAATGGAGACTTCAAAATTACAAAATTGCCCTTATAATTTATGAGAGCATGTTTCAATATAATTCAAAATGTCAAATTTGCTCTTCTAGACTTCACTAGACGTTCTTGTAGGGTAAATTTACTCTACTACTGTTTTCAATTTGACTTGAGGATTTTTTTAATTAAAAGTTAGAAGTTTTTTGGGGGTATTTTTAGTAAATTTTCATCTGAATTCATATTATAATAAGGGAGGTAACTGCAGGGTTTTCTTTTAATAAAAAAACTACATGGAAGGTTTTTGTGAAAGTGAAACTTAAGGGGTGATTTTTATGATTGTCAGAAACCCTAGGGGAAATTTTTATATTTTACCCATAAAAATATGATATTTCGACCAGCTCTATCAATTAATATATGTTAATTATGTATAAACATACACATGTACATACTAATATTATTGGATTTTAATCCGTGTTTGGTTTGAAAGAAAAGGTAAGAAAAGGAAAGGAAATGTAAGGAAAACTGATCATATAAGGTGGGGATTACATTATATATTACTTATTGTTCTACATCTCTCAAACAAATAAGACAAAAGCAAAAGTAAACCAGAATATGCAATTATCATTAACACCAGTGCAAATACAAACAAATTGAGCCTCACTGCATTGGCCTGTGGTTCTACCTGTGAGCCACAGTCTAAGAGGAGGTAAGCAAAGGAGAGAGGGTCTTAACTTTTAAGAACCCAACTTCAACATTGTTACAGAGCTTCAATATCCTGCTAATAGGTTCCTCTGTAGTCTGAATTCATGTCCATTGTGTTTTATGACTTTTAGCAGATCAAATATAATTTGATCCCCCACCCCCACCCCAAGGTCTGTCTGAACCATGGTTTAAAGTATCGATACGCCCCTGTGTATCGGCAGGGGTGTATCGGTACTTAAAAACACACTTTCAATGGTTTTCTTAGTTTTTTTTTAAATATGATTTTTAAAGATTTTTTTAATAATTTTTTTATTAAAATAAATCAAGGTCCCGAAACACCTCTAAATAGGTGTATCAAGACCAAAAAATACGATACGATACATCTGATACACCCAATACGGGGTGTATCGTATCGATACTTTGAACCTTATACTAACCAAATTTATTCAGTTAGGGATAGGCTAGGCAACAGGTGGGTCATCCATTTAATCCACATCAATTCCTCTCCACTCATCCATTGCTTGTTAAGGTGTTACAGTTTGACTGCAGACTGCAGATACAACATCTATAAACTACTTGAACCTAATTTCCAATTCATCACTCTTGTGGACCTTCCTGGTTCAAATTTTAGTGAACATGTCAGAGCACTTGATGCTCATATTTTAAAAAAAGAGGTCTAACCTATAATAATAGGCTAATAGCTTTAGAAAAAGAATCTTCTCATTTTGTAGCTAACGACATGAGTGATGAGGCTATTTTATCTAATCAATGTCTAGTTCATTATGGGGCCAGCATATTCTTCCTTGTTTTTAGGTGGAAACTTTTCTCCACTCAGTGTGGATGCACAATTCCTTTCTTTGTTTCTTTACTTCTATTTTCTGATTGAAGCGTATGGACCATATTCACCTCACAAACGTCTGGTGTGTCCTAATGCGAAGTTTCCTCCATTTTTTTCTTTCTTGAGTTTCACCACCTAATATGTCAAGACATTGAAATCCAAGCTCAATATACAAATGGGAATCTCCTTAATTCAGTCCTAACCAAATGTGTGGACGAAATAACACAAGACCCAACCCAAATCTGTGGATGAGCCCTCAGATCAGAGGCCCTAGAGGTTAGCTAATGAGCATTGGATTGCATTTATGCTTCTGTGTAAAGGATAGCTGGATTTCAACTTCTACCAACATTTTTGCATATTTGGTTGGAAGAGCCGGTTCAGTGGTTGAAGTGTTTGTCCAATTACAGTACAGCTCTTTATAACACTGTGTAGGACACTTTTGTCTGGTTGTCTGGTTGTCTGGTTGCTCCTAAGTCCTAACTGCTGATTAATGTTTCTGATCAAACTACTAAATGATCTCTGGATGAAGATCCAACATGGGTATGCTTGAACCAGTCTTGAACTGAAATCTTAACTTAGAACCCAATTTCTCCTGATGTGGTCCGAGCTAGGGCTGCAACTTTGGTCGGATTAGCCCAAACCCAGCCAAAATAGTCAGGTTGGGTTGAAGCTCAGGTTAGTCCTTATTAGGGTTGAAAAGTATGAACCCAACTTATATAAATATGTGTTACTGATCCGGAGGATTTCTTGTATTTAGCATGCATTTCAAGGACCTCTTTGTAATTATTTCTTTAATCTATTCTATCTGTATAAAGGAGGGTTGTCCACCTCTTGCTCCAAACCCCCTTCCTAATTTCCTGTTTTTTTTTTTTTTTTGAAATTTCTATTTTTATTTCCACGTAATTAACCATTGAACCAATAAGGAAAAAACATAGGCTAAATTATCTCTATCAATCAATAGATAAAGAAAGAGGGATTGGATTTTCTAATGTCTAGCCAAGTGGAACCACCATCCCCCACTTTCTCCTAAATTATTTACATTTCCTATTTATCCTCTCCCCCACTTTAATAATCTATATCTATCTAAAGAATGTTTGAATTAAAAAATTTAAGAATGATTTAAATACTATAGCAAAATAATATAATAACTTTAAAATATTTATTTAAAAAAATATTTATAATAATATTCATATTAGTAATTATTTTATAGTTTTACAAAATTCAACACAAAATTATTTACTAACAATATAAATTATAATTTTATGGGTTATTCAATTTAAATGTTATTCAAATCATAAAGATTTAACATTAAAAAATAAAATATTAATTAAATATTTAAATAACTAAATATCTTAAATAACAAAATATTTTCTATTACGTAATAATTTTAAAATAAATAAATTTAAATAAAAAAATATAAATATTTTAAATATTAGTTAAATATTTAAATAACTAAATATTTTAAATAACAAAATATTTAACATAAATAAATTTTAAATAGTTAAAATAACAAAATTATGTAATAATAGTTGACATTATAATTTTATGGATTCAGTAGATAATTAATATTTTAATATATAAATAACTAAGTAATATTGTAAATAACTAATTTCGCATATATCAATTAATAATTATAGAAAATAACTTTCAAAAAAAATAATATTTATTATTAATAATTTTAAAATCTTAATCTATATTTATTATAAATTTATATATGAAAATTAATATTTATTGTATTTTCAGTAATTATTTATTATTTTTTGTGATAAATATATTTTCAATAATCATGTATAAATCTAATTTTGTTCTATTATTTATTAGAAAAGTTTGAACAATTATTGGAGATTAAACTACTGTTATTTAACTTTTTTAAATTTAATTTGTTGTGCTTATTGTATTTATGGTATTTTTGTTATAATTTATTTTTATTAATTATATGTTTTTGTTATATTTTTTTGATTAATATTTATTAGAGATCAAACTATTATTTGACATTACACTATTTATTGACTAATTTACTATATTTTTAGTATTTATTGTATTTCTATAACTATTGTATTTATTGTATTTTTTATTAGTTATTTGTTGTATTTTCATTATAAATTTATTTTCAATAATTATGTGTTTTTGCTTTAAATTTTCAATAATTATTAGAGATTAAACTATTGTTATTTATTAGAGATTATACTATTAATTTAGATGAAATTATGAGTGTTCATGGGTTGGTTTGATTTGGTTGCAGGCTGTTTTGCCAACCAAATTGACCTGGTTAAGTTGGGGAGTTGGTCACCCAAAATTGACTAACCATTAGTGAAAATTGGCTAACTTAAATTGTATCGGTTTGGGTTGGTTAGTCGATTCAAAAGATTTAAACTTAAAAAATTAAATTTAAATTTAAAAAATTATAGTGGTATTATTAAAAACATAAATTTATGATATAAAATATTTTAGTCTAAGAAATATAGGAATTCTCCTACTTTCCCATATTAAAAGGTTATATTTTAAATATAAAATATTAATATATATCTATGATTGGGTCATTTCGGTTTTGGTCGATTTACAAATGGCCAAACCAAAACTAATCCAACATGATTGGATTGGAAAATTGTTGAACCAAAGCCTATTGGAAATACTAGAAAACTAACCAAGTCGGTTTCATCGATTGATGAACAATCCTAGCTAAAATTAATAATTGCTATTTTGTATTGTAAAAAATTATTAAAAGTAATACATAAAGTATAAATGATTTTTAATTAATTAAAAGGTTAAAACATAAAACATCTGTGTATACTCTTATGTGTTTTTATTGCTTAAAGAAATTTGATTTTATTTGCATAATAGTAATCCCATTTCTCTATGGGAAAGACAGTCAACCCAGAGACCTTAGATTCAAATGGATTTTTAGTGGAAATGAGTTCTCATTTCAGCTTCGGAAATTTGATTTTATTTGCATAATAGTAATCCCATTTCTCTATGGGAAAGACAGTCAACCTAGAGACCTTAGATTCAAATGGATTGGGAGAGGGAAGATATTAGACACCCCTATCTCCAAGTTGTTGTAGCAACCTAATATAAGAGTTGTTTAGGATTAAACTTCAACGAGAATTAGCAAGAAAGACTGCTAAAAATTTCCAAAATTTTGTGGAAAAATGCTTCCAACTTCTAAAACTTGTTTGAGGAGTACACCCAGGCATATCGATATCGGACATGGGGGATATGAGAAATGCTACAATTAAACCCGCATACGTATCGGGCTGTATCATGTTGTATCGGTAGATATATACTAATAATACAGACCTATAGACGTGTGATTCACGTTTCAACACTTTCACTTGTGCGTCTAATTCAAAAAATTGTAGATGGCATCACTTGAACCCAAATTAGCCAACCCACATAAGACTTAAACAGGCCCCTAAACCACTAAGCCACCTATTACTCATGATGATAAGCGAAATAAAATAACTCCTATAAATTTTAAAGTCCACATGTAGTCTTAACAAATAATATATATTTATATTCGACAATTCCAACTAAAGATTAAAAAATATTATTCAAAATTAATATTTTGTAAACAAATGGAATAAATAATTTCTCAAATAAATTTGAAAGTGATAAGTATCTTAAAATTTTTATAAATTATTAATTAATATTTTAATTTTCATTAAATAAAAATATATTTTTATTTACAAAAATAAAAATATTGTTTACAAAATACTTAGGGATATAATATAAATTTAACTTGTCAAATCCACTAATCTAATTTTATATCAACAATTTTTTTTTTCATTTTCTAAGATTTGTAAAAATAAAATATTAATAATGAAACAATTATTTTAGTAATTAAAAATTATGAATTTTCATATGATATGTATCTTAGAGAAATTTTATTATATTTGATATATTTTAAGTTAAGATTATATATTTTTATAAGTTATTAATTGATATTTTAATTACATTTTATAATAACATTTTTACTGTTTACAAAACTAAAAATATTGTTTACCAAATTATGGAGAATTAGTTTTTAGTTGATTGTTTTGTTATTGTTATAAACTAAAAATAAAAAATAAAAAATAAATGATATAATAATTCATATATAATAGTTGCATGTGTTTTGTGACTTGAACTTCGAAAATAATAATAGCTTTGCATATGTATTAATTTGTAAATATTTATAATAATATGTTCTAGGACTCTGGATTGATACATTATCAACAAATTTGTATGATATCTATGGATGCCACTATATTAATTGTAATATATTTATTCATAAATACCATTGGAATATACATTTCTTATGTCTTTATATATTAATTTTGGCTATTTTGACCTTAAATATAATGTTATTAATATATTTATGGAATTTATATTGTTTCCCAGTGTATCGAAGTGTCTCCATACTTTTTCATCCATATCTGTGTATTTTCAAAGTGTATCCATATCCATATTTAAGTGGTCTAATACAATACTTGATACCAATACTTTAATCCTTGAGTGGAATATAGTGAGATGGATTTAAAGCTTAAGGCTCAAGGCTTGGATACTTTTTACAATAAAATGAAAATGGGAACTCTATAGAGGTTGAAAATGCTTTCAGATTCTCTCTTCTCTCTCTAGGTTCGATTGGGTCCCTTTTATAGAGATAAGAGGAAAAACATAGTTTTGAAACTCATCCAATCACATTAGGATTCTAGAAAAAATAGAGATAAATACCACTTGGTCTTTTTTAAGCCCTAAGTAGGGGTACTTTTGGGTTTTTAGATTTTTTAAAGTGTATTAGGATCAATTGTATTGGTTCATGTGGTTTAGGGGTGACATCAATCCCTACCCTCTTGAGATCTTAGATTGGGATTAATGATAGGGAATTTTGATTTAGTGCATCGAAAGAAAATCTTTCTTGTTTAATGGTCAAATAGAGGAATTAGGTTGTAAAACTTGATAGATTGGGGTTTTCTGGGTCTTTAAACATGGTGGTGAGGTCTAATTGGTGAAATGAGGTTTGGATGATAGAGATCTGTGGTTGATAAGTTCTAATTAATGAAATTAACTGAAATGAAATCTTAGCTTGATAGTGAGTCAAATGAGGGAATCTTGGGATGAAATTTGGTAAGTAGACAATTTTTAATGTCCTTAATTTGATGAAAATGACAAATTATTGACCATAGATGTGGACTGAAAGATTTGATCCACATTAAGGTTTTATCTTATGGCTCATTAACCAATAACAAGGCTTGTAACAAAAATTTTGCTTGTTTTAGAAGGAAATGTAGGAGTTTAAGGCTGAAATTGGATAGGTGTGCTATTTTGATGATTTTAGAGTTAATGGGAGGGATTTGATTGCTTGGGTTATAATTTCTTATGTAATTTAATCATAAACATCAAATTAGAGTCTTTGTTAATTAAATGGTTAAATAGAGGAAATTTGAGTTAAAATTTGGTGTATGGACATTAATTAGGATGATGAATTAGATAGAAGGTGCAAATTTGAGAAAGAATTTGTTGATCTTGATTGTGTAGTTTTATTCACTCAAACACTATTGAAATAGAATCTTGGCATTTTTATGATTAATCATTATAGATTTGAGGTGGGATTTAGGGGTGGATTGTATCTTAGTATTTGTAAGGTAATAGATGTGTCAGATTTGATTTTGTGAAGTTAAGGTTCAAATATTGTGTAGGTTGGGATCATCAAAAAGAAAATTGGAATGTTGAACGGTGAATCTTTGGAGTTTGGTTATGAAATTCAATGTGCGACTAAGTTTTAGTTTCCTAAATGTAGGGATTGTGTTTGATCAGGGTACTAAAGCCTATCTAGTGTTAGATGTTGATCTCAATGTTCTCATTAATCAAAGATTAAGTTTATTGGAATAGTTTGATTGAGTGTTCAACGTGCAAAAGAGGGTATAAAGAGGTAGGGTGAAGGGGCCATGCAAAAATTGGGTATTAACACTAGAAATGGAAATTTCTATTAGCGTTTGTTAATGGAAATATATGAATATTTTATCCATCATTTTTCCTTAAATTTTCAAAATGAGACATTTGGCACCTTGATCGATGTGGGGACCAATGAAAGTATGATATATTAACCACACTTTAAATTTTCAAAATGAAAAACTATTTTACCTAAATGAAAGAATGCTATATTTAACAAACTTTTCACTGCCATAAAAATCACATATTGGGATATTTTTTACCTTCCAAAGGGAAAGGACCTTCCTATTTCTCTCCATAAGGGTGTGAGGTCATATACCAAGCACCTAATTGCCTGATTTACTTCTACTTGCTTCGTTGCCTCCTAATTACCATACTTCTATTTTTCTTATTTGTAGCGTGTCTATCCTAAAAGTGTTGTAAAGGCTTTAGAATTACTATAAACGGAAGAATGCTATATTTGAGGAAACTCACATCCTTCATGAAAGTCACAAATGGGATCTTGTTGACCGTCCAAAGGGAAAGAAGTTAATTGGTTATAAAAGGGTGTGTACTATGAAGTATTGCGTAGATGGTTCCATGGAAAGGTATAAGACAAGAATGGTAGCTAAGGGGTTTTCTTATACATATGGTGTGGACTATAATGAAACTTTTGCTCCAATGGCCAATATGAACTCAATTTGAATTCAATCATCTCTAGCTATAAATCTTTAATTGCCTTTTCATCAAGTAAATGTGAAGATATCTTTTTTAATGGTGATCTTAATGAGGAGGAATATATAGTTAAACTTTAAGGAAGTGAAGAGGCTTGTCATCTAAAGAAATCATTGTAGGATTGAACTAGTTCCTCATAGCATAGTTTGAAAGGTTCAACAAGGTAGTTTAACAGGTTGGTATTGTTAGTGTTATGTTGGCCACATATTGTTTGTGAAAAGAATGAGGGATCTTGTCGCTATTTTGATTGTGTATGTAAATGACATCATGATTTCTAGAAATTAGGAAGAAGAGATTCAAAAGTTTAAAGAATTTCTAGCTTCAAGCTTAAGTTAAAGATCTTGAACCTATTAGGTACTTCCATGGTATAGAAGAAGCTTAGTTTGATAAGGATATTTTTACCTCCTAAAGGAAGTACATTCTTAATTTATTGAAAGATACTAGTGTAAGTCAATAGAGGTAATGATGAACTTAGAATCCTAGAAGTGGATAGGAAGATGTCACTAAGGGAACAATAAATGGTGCTTCGTTTGGAATAGAATGAGGTCAGATCTCTTTCATAGAGGATGGTTTCCTTATTTATAGAAGTAAGGGAAAGGGTTACGTTGCATGAAGCAAAAATTTTGGAATATTCTTCACCTTAGGCATTGTCTAGTAATCAATCTCATCTATTCCTCCTCTTAGGCTTCATGTTCCTCAGGACCACAAGGTTATTAGAGCATGATCTTAGGTTTTCTCCAAGGGTGGAATATGTTAGTATGGTACTTAGGTACAACTAATTGTGGTTTCCCAAAGGTATTGGTCACACGTTTGACACCCTCAGAGCCATCTTCGCACTTTATACCCCAGATTTGGTCTCACGAGGTTCAATTAAATTAATGACATTTTATCGACCTTACAGGATTTAACTCATAAGATTAAATTAGTCCTACCTTGTGATGTCAAATTAGTCTTGTCTCGTAAGGTCCAACTTGTGTTATTAAATCAAGAGGTCAAATTGGTTTCACCTTATAAGATTGAATTATCTTTGCCTTACAAGGCTTGGTTCATGAGCATTTGTTGTTTTACTTCTTAGTGCATTGAGTCTCAATTTTGTTGTTTATCATAAGTCTCATTATACATGTTGGCGGGGAATTTTCCTCTTTACCCTTGAATATATATCCACTATCCCACATTATCCGGTCCCTACTTAATGATAGGGGATCTATATGCTAAGTAGAAAAATGGATCAAATTATTCGACTCTTGTTACTAGTCATTGGCCCCCATTTTGGGAGTAAAATTTGAATGATTGAAATATCCAAAATGAATATGCTTGCTAAAGAATTTTCCAAAAGATTAGCTACCAAAAATTTTGAAACAATTAAGCTTAGAAGGATTATTGAAAGATTAGACACCAAAAGTTGAAGGAAATTTATTTAAAAGATTGCCTCGAATATTTGAAGATTTTTTAAAAAGATCATCCCTAAAATCCTCAAGAGACTTATTTGAAAGGTTAGCCCCCAAAATTTTGAATCAATTCAACTTTTAAAGGTTTTTGAATTATTAGCCCCCAAAATTTTGAGGAAATTTATTTGAAAGGTTAGCCCCCAAATATTTGAAGAATTTTTAGAAAGATCAACTACAAAATCATGAGATTTATTTGAAAAGATTAGTCCCCAATTATTTAAAGAGATTTTAGAAAGATCATCTCCCAAAATTATGAGGAGATTTATTTGAAAGATTAGCCCCCAAATATCTAAAGAAACTTTAGAAGGATAAGCCCCTAAAATTTTAATGAGGTTTATTTGAAAGATTATTCCACAAGTATTTGAAGAATTTTTAGAAGGACCGGCCTCTAAAATTCTAATGAGATTTATTTGAAAGATTATTCCACAAGTATTTGAAGAATTTTTAGAAAGATTAACCTCCAAAATTTCGAGGAAGTTCATTTAAAATATTACCCTCCAAGTATTTGAAGTATTTTTGGAAAGATCAACTTCAAAAAAAAGGTTATTATCCAAACTTATGAAGAGATTTTAGAAAGATGTTTGTTCGTACAAGGCTATTAGTTATAACCAATGCATAACTACGAGGATGACTATTATTTTTGGGGCTATTATTAATGATTGAATGCCATTGTAGATCTTAATAGCGCTGAAAGGTTATCAATTATGTTTGTAGAGTTGTGGATTTATGGGAGATGTGTGTTGTTTAAGGGGGAGAATTATTTTTGATAGATGACAAAGGTGAATTTATCTTTGTTAGACAGTGTATGCCGTTAGCTCCAATCAGATTAGTGTATAGATACATTTATTGTAAATGAATAAAAGTACATTATTATTTCATGTTGATATTGGTATGTTTCTGTGTCATTACCCCTTGAACTGAACACTTATGAGACTTGTGTTAGTTTAGAATGTTCTTAGCCATTGTATAGACTTTGGGAGTTTATCCTGCCAAGACTGACACTGATGTGCTGCCAAAGAAGTTGAGGCAGCTTGTCTCAGCTGCTATGGTTAGATCCAAAGCACATGCAGTGTGTGTTTGGATGAAACACTGAACCCAAACCATTTTCCAATCATGCCTTGGACCTTGGAAATTGATGGTAAAACTACAAAGTTACACATAACCCCTAGACTTGATTATGGTACTACACTGAACTCAAACCATTTTACAAAAACACTTTTATAAAAGTACTTTTACAAAAGGACTTCTACAAAAGTACTTTTATAAGTCTATGGAAGTACTTTTCGAAAAGTACATTTATGAAAGTACTTTTATAAAAACACTTCTACGAAAGTACTTTTATAAAAACACTTATACAAAAGCACTTTTACAAAAGTGCTTTTAAAAAAGTACCTAATCATTGTTTTATGTTATGTACCATAGAAATGACTTTTATTTACATTCTATTTCCATTTGTTCATTTATAAGATTTTCCTCTATCTCAGGGACGAAGATATTATTCATATCTCTAGAAATGTGGGAAATCACATAGGTGCATGGGGTCAACTGTTTTAGTTGCATAACCCCATCACTTTTTGTGAAGGATCATGTATCAACCAATCTAATGAGCTTTCCCTTTGGCCCCTATCAGACAAGGTTCATTGCCATTTTAGGTTAAACCTTTCTAATTGTGAAGTGTTGACCTGTTATATTGGAAGCCCTAAGGTATTGTGAAAGAACCTTCCATTTTATGATAGGCCCCTCCCACTAGTCTATGACTCCCCTATCATCTTATGAAGAGATCCCATTGACTGTCTTAGTGAAATGGATAGTCCAATTTTATGGTGGATCTTTGCCCACAAATTCAGTCTGTTTTCATGCTAATGATGAAAGGCCTTTAAAGATATCATCTTATGATATTCCCTATCTTGTTGCACTTATATCAATCATGAGGGAACAAGTATATCTGTCCCTAGGTCAAATTTAGGTCTTACCATAGTGGCTTTCACTGACTTTCATATTGTCATATTCAAATGGGCTCTAAATGGGCTAGGGTTCCCGCGAGGTTCCTCTTTGGAGAGGAAACAAGAGAATGGCCCATTAAAGGGAGATCATATAATGATCCATAGACGTCATGGCAATGATGTACATTCAACCATAATGGGTGTGCAGAGCCACCTAAGTCTTTTCATGGGTCAAGTACTTATGGCCCATGTACGAATCACATTCACATAGTACACCACACATAAATGATCAAAATCAAATTAAATCTTGAAAAACCCTAATCAATTTAGACTAACACATGATCACCTCATTAATGGACCCAATTATCTAATAATAATCTTGGTATAAAAGCCCAACTACAAAAAGCAGCTCGACCCATATAGTTGTTATCAACATCCGATTTTCGCTCGGTCTGCCGCCTAAACCTCCAATTTACCTCAAACACTCCCGATCTCTCTGAAACACACAAAAACCCAAAAAACCCGAATTTCACCCCGAGAGCCCTCAGATCCACCATTAAACATGCCTGATACCTATCCGATTGCCCCGATTAACTCCCACTTGCACCTCAACCATTAGATCAGACACAACCACCAGATCCAGGACCTTCCAAAATACCTACCCATGAAGTTTGAGCCCAAAGAACCTTAATTTACCCTTTAATTACACCAAGATTCCATTTCAAGGTCTCATATTGACTGGATTCTAAATCCACCCAATCTGGGCCTAGTTGGCCCAATATAACCTTACCAATAACCTCAGACTACCTAGAAGTCCTACCATATGAAATTTTATCCAAAACAAACCTTGTTTGCCCCTCGATCACACAAAGATTCTGTTTCGAACCCCTACATTGATTGAATCGAACCCTATTCAGATCTGACCAATCCGAGCTTAGTTGGGCCAATCTGACCCCACCAATCAACTCAGAATGTCCAAAGACCTCCATCCTCATATCTTTAAAAAGATTCCATTTTGGCCAATCTCACTAGCCCATACACGCACGACCCCACTCCTCAGTCAAACCCATTCAACCCTCCATTGTTTGTCCCAAAAATCCCCACCATTGAACCAGAAGACCCGGTTTGACACATTTTCTCAAAATTACGAAAATAGCCCTCAAAACCCCAAAATTACGTAACTACCATTACCACTGTTATAAGTGCAGCCCTAAGTTTTCAATTTATGAGGATCGACTATTCACCTCCCCTTCCTCTCGAAAGAGCGGCATTGAACCAATGGTAATAACTAACCTCCGAGCTTCTCTCCCTCCCCACCTCTCTCTCTTCTTCTTCTTCTTCTTCTTCTTCTTCTTCTTCTTCTATGTTCCACCAGTTGTCGCCCCCTTCTCCCCACTATCATCCCACTCGAACCACCACTGTAGCTCCTAGCAGCGGCAGCGTTCTTCACTACCTCCCTTGAAGATTTGTTGTTCACCTCCCCCAACCTTGTAACACCCGAACGGCAATGACGACAGCCCCCTCCATCACCTCTCTCACTGTTGTCACAAACTGAGCAATCCTCTCTCATTGCTGCAATAAATTGTAGTGGCAGGTTTGAACCCAGTCAACAGCAACTCAGTGTTCCCAGATTGTGTCGTCAAAATGACTTCCCTGCATCACCAAATGAACCAAGAATGTGTAGTCTGATGTAGTTAATCTTAAGTGATTAATTTCCCAGCAACCCAACAGCATTCAACGTTCTAAGGCTACACCGTGGTAACGGCCTTACCTCACACTCAAACATTTACATTTGATTTGGTTCAATTTCTTTTTTAGCTTTCTCTTTTGTTCTTTATCTTCTAATTGCATTTTTTGTATTTTATCCTTGTGAGTGCGAGAACATTCATGCTTTCCGGTGTCATGCTTTCCGGTGTCTGAAGGGATTGACATGCTCCCTCAACACGTCCAACCGGCTAACCAAGTCTGAATGTGAGGGTTATGATAGAAAAGGGGTGGGTTTCCTATCCTTTCTCAGGCCCTTGCGTCCAAAAGGGGTTGGTCTAAAAGTGAGGAGGAGCGTTATTCATATCCTTCTTGGTTGTCATTGCCGAAGAGTATAGATTCTTAGCTCAAGTTTGAATCTAAAATTTGAATCCAGAACAAAGAAGAATTTGGCATTCACACTGACCAGAGAAAGGGGTGCCTAACCCCTTCCCTTTCTCTCTCTCTCTCTCTCTCTCTCAACTTACCCAGATTAGCCTTATCTTGGTTGATTGATATGGAGTCATTAATTCAAAAAGTTATCTGAAATTTAAATCCGAGAGGCCCATCACTCCTAGTAATGTATTCTGATGGGTGGTGACTCCATATATTTGGCCATAAAGTAAACTGGCGAAGGTATTTTCCCGATGTTCACAGTTGTCCATACTAAAATGGACTTATTTTGCTTTAATATAATTCTAATTAGATTTTACAAGAATGAGGCAAATTAGTCCATGTAATGGCCCATCAAACCCATCCATATTTGATCACTTAATCAATGATCCAAGGGGCTATAATCAATTCCCAACCAACCATAGGTTCATCCTATGTAGGTTGGACCAAAACTATGTCAAATCGACCTAGGGTTTGGTGCCCAAAACATGCATCAATCCACCAATTATGATCTAAAAATTCTTAGTTATAATTTACAATAATCTCACCAAATAAATAGTAATTAGTCAAATTAAATAACTAGGGTCGATAGTGTGATGATCCGAATTCATGAATTTAGCATAAATCTTGCCACCATCAAATAATCAAACTGAGCATAAATCTTGCCACCATCAAAGAATTCGATCTCCATCAGACTTTTAGCCCAAGAATTCAAGAATTTAGCATAGAACAATTCTATAATATATCAGAAAAAATAAATATTGATTTTTAGACCATTGGCCCCCAAATCTAATAACCAAATTCTTAGTTTTTCATGTTGATTAGGTCAAATTGGCTTGACTAGTTCTTGCCGATTTGATCTTTCTCTCAAATCCAATTTGGTTCGGTTTAAGAACTGAACCTTTGGCTTTGATACCATTGTTGGAAGGGTTAGAATCCATCTTATGGATGACTAAACCATGAAAAATGATTTGGCAAAATTTCAAAAATTTTCTAACCCTTAGAGGAACCGATTTCTCAGTGTTTTGAAAAACTATATTTTTTTGGATCGATCTTACATTGAATCAGACCAAATTTGAAATCAAATCAAAGAAGGGAAATTGTACCTAATACAAATACCACAAGCACAGATTCTAAGGTGAAAGTTCACGCCCAAATCTGTCCTAAAATCAGCCTCCATTGAAGATAGCGTGTATAGGTGACGTTGGTTCCATAACACTGTTTTCTCCAAAACTGCTATCCAACTTGCCTGGATTGAATGGGGTGAGTGAGCCTGATCTTCTTCAACGTTTTTTCTTATAAAAACTAAAAGAAAAACTTATCAAAAATCAGTTCTTGAAAGCTTAGGTCGAATTAGGGTTTCTTGGAAGATAAGAGAGAAGAAGAGAGAACAAGAGAGTGAAAAGTCATAATCTAGTTCCCCCTCTTCTCTTTTATTTCCTTATAGAGCACTCTCCTAATCTGATTAGGAGATTATCTAAATTTAATTTGGGTCTATACTATTAAGAGATAAGTCTTATCATCTTAAGATGATAGGTGCTCCATACCCAATACCAAACTTAGATTCAACCCAAAGCACATGACAACTTAAGTTGAAATATGACTACTTAATGAATTTTATTAATTATGGGCGTTTGGCCCATTTTCTTTAAAGGCTAAGGACCCAAGGTGTTGTATAGCCACTTTAGGCTTGATATTGTATGGTGTGGGACCCCACAATGACCTTAAACGAGTCTATATGGGTTCGACCGACCCTACCCCTGAAAAGAGCTAGGCCAAATTCATTACTCAAGGCAATGAACCCTTGACCCAATCAGCATTGGTTCAGTTTGGGCCCAACATTTACACCTAAGGATTCAGCTACCCTATGAAGACCCAAGGATAATGGACTCATGTAAGACAAAGCCCATTAGGTAATTAGCCCTGTAATGGTCTCTTACACTTAACCTCTCGATCCATAATGATCAAAACACTCGTTAAGGAAGGACCTCTCCCCTGACTGTAAGGTGCAGTGTCACACTCTCTACTCGGATGGATCCTGGGATTAAAACCTTTTGCAAACCCTTTTTATAATATAATAGTATATAACATATAAATATATTTTGCAAAACCAGATTTCAAATACAAGTGAAATTCACTACTAACAGTTCATGTTTCTATCAGAGAAAGTGTAAACCCTAATATTCACTTTGTCCGGCAAAGGGAGTGATCCTATCACTATGATCACCCACTCAGGTAAATTTTTTGGTTGCCCTAACATACTCAGGTATTTGATCCTTGATAGATCTCATTGGTTGGCATATCAAAGACAACCCAGTCTAACGCCTAGTGCAATACCATAATCAAGTCTAGGGTTATGTGTAACTTTCCAATTTTGCCCATCTATCTCCAAAATCTAGGGCATAACTAGAAATTGGCCTAGGTTCAGTGCTTCTGATAAACACCCACTGGCTGTGCTTAGGGTCTAACCCTAGTAGTTAAGACAATTTACTCCAACTCCTTGGTAGTACACTAGTGTCAACCTTATCAAGATAAACTCCCCAAGTCTATCTAATGGCTGAGAGCATTCTAAACTAAGACGAATCTCTTAAGTGTCCAGTTTAAGAGGTAATACACAAAAACATATCAATATTAACATTAAGCAACAATGTACATATTTATTCATTTACAAATAAATGCTTATATACATCAATCTGATTGGAGCTAAGGACATACACTATCTAACAGAAAAATCCCATGGGTAATTACCACATTATCCAGAATTTGCCTACTAAGGACAAAATGCATTTTGATAGGGAGACACATTTATCTAATAGAGGTTTTAATCCATTTGTCAAAATTTTGGAAATAACTTTGTAGACAACACTACACAAATTTATGGGCTGAAAGTCTTTAACTTAACTGCAATCAAGCCGTTTAGGAATTAGAGTAATGAAAATGTAATTCGGGGATTTAGCAAAACACCCATTCTTGAAGAATTTCTAGACCCGATCCACCAAATCTTCTCTTATTACTTCCCAAAAAGTTAAAAAAAATACAGTCGGGTAACCATCCAGTCCAGGAGCCTTGAGGCTCTTAATGCTGCAAAGGACATCCTTTATTTCCTCTTCTGGGGAGATTATTATGAGGTCTGCAATCTCCTAATCAGAAATAACTGGGGTTAACAACTCTTGGAGATACAATAAAGAACCCAAACTAGAGCCCTACAACTTAGCATTCAGCAAGCCATCTGAGATATGTCAGTGGTTCAATCGTCGTCTAGGTCTAATGAATTAATCCATGATATTATAAAATATACGAAATATACAAAGAAAGTATAAAAATCAGATATTTCTCTAATATTATATATTAATCACATTAAACAAAAAATGTTAACTAAAAAAAATAAATACATAACCCATTCATCAAAGTTGTAAAACAGTTCAACAGTTCAACAGTTCAACTGATCACGTCATTGTGCCATTGACCAAAAACTGTTCCACACTCTAGTTGACCGAACTAATGCTGGCTAATAATATCATTGGACCGGTTTTAGAATGGACCCCGTCCAATCCAAATTGAATTTGGACAGATTGGATGGACCAACAAGACATATTGGATGTCCAAATTATGTATTAGATTGGATTGGACCTGGTCAATTTATATTAGATTAGGTTAGATTAAGTCAATATCTGGTCCATTGCTATAAGATAAGAATATAGATGTCAATGGACTGGATTTGGGTTGAAACCAATCTAAATTAAAATGAATTTGAACAGATTGGACGGTCTAGACATTGAATTGAACCAGTCCAAAATGGTCCAAAATATTCATTGGATTGAATTGAACCTGGTCCACTTATAATGGACTCACATTAGACTGGATTGGATTGGACCAAATCCAGTCTAATTGACACACCTGATTATGCGGTTATTCTTCAGTTAGGTCAGTTTAGAAACTTCAAAAAAAAAAAAATCATATTCAGGCATCAACATTTACAAGGAGAACGAGGCAACAGAATCGAGAGGATAACTCGAACACTACTAGTACAATGCCAAGATTCAAAAGTAAATTGAGTCCTTTGTAATAAAAAGAATCCATTGTAAGATATATCGTAAATATACAACTTCTGATTGTGATGAACTAACGAAGGCTTAAATTTTTCATTCTATCTGTGATGGTAATATGATTTTATTGAATTCAACCAGAACAGACTGAGATTTGTAATGGACAAAAAAAAGGGACAATCACAGCTGCATGGTTGAGCTAGCAAAAATAAATCAATCAACCCGATCCATCCTAAATCTAGAAAGAATCAATGTTATACAGATTAGTATGAATTCCCTTTAGAAGCATAATTTTGACTTGAAACTGCACTTGTTCATGTAAACAACTAGGTAGCTGCAAAATCACAAAGCACAGGGCTTCAGTATCCACAAAATGATAAGGTGTCAAATTAAATGAGACTAAACTTAAGGATTGAGAGGAAGTCAAGAATCCAAGAGAAAAGACGTGCAGTCTATTCAATCAGATGCTTGATGAACAGCATTTTCTTTTTTAAATTCCCCCAAGGCAAAATGCCAAGGAAACTTGTGTTATCAGGTGGGCATTTTCATCAATGCATCTATGGAACCACAGCAGAGGAATTAGGTGTCCGCTGTTTAGTCATTTTTCCGAGGTGGTATTACTGCTCAAGTGGTAACTTACTCAAGTTTCAGTGGCACTCCCCAGATGGAGAAATAATTAAATGTTTGCTTATACATAAGAATGTACGTGACAAACCAGAAATTTAGTTATTTACTTATTAAGAATGGGAAAGAAAAGTCACTAACCAATGAAAACCCTTAAACTATGAATGTTGCGAGTAGTGTATGCATTACAGCCCAATAGATTATAATTCCAAGACGTAGAGCAGGTTGCCTCATTAATGCTCTGTCGCATGAAACCCTGTACATTACAAACAAGAAATACTTGAACTCAGGTCACAAATCCAAATTAAAGTTCTACTGAAGATTAAGTTGGGACAATTAAGTTGTGCCTACCATAAGCCATCAATCATATCAGTTACAGGCCTTGTAAACCTTGGGACAATCTTTGATGTGGAAAGTGACTTGAAACCATGCACTTCAGGCAGAACCAACCAAAGAAGAAAAGAGAATTAGTAAAGAAAAAACATGTACTGTTATCGATCATCCTACAATATTAGTGATTCATGCGAACCAGAATTGGTGCAAAATATAAAAGAACAAAGGGAAGCTAACCTTTGTCATCATCTTCATCATTTAGAACACCATCAGCAGGATCCATGTCTATTCCAATGGCAACTTGATCATTATTAACCTTGCGCAGACTGCGAACATGAGATGCCCCAGTAACTGTCCTTTTGTTTATCTGCAACAAAAGTACAACAGATGTTACTTTATAGAAATAACTACAGTTTATAAATCAGTCTTGAAGTTGGTCAATTTGAAATGAAGGGAAAAGAATTGAGGAAGACAAATCCTCTAGGAACCAAAGAATGGATACCCAATTGCATCATCAAAAACAAATTGCACTAGACTAGACCTGTTCACAGGCTGGGTTTCGGGCTCAGCCCATGAACATTTTACACTACTTCAGGCTAGTGCTTCAGGCCAGACCCATTCAGATTTTAGCAGAGGTTCAACCTGAGCCCGGCCAATCTAATTGTAAATATAGTCTTCATCATACTACTGTTTTCTATTCATCAACCATTCTGCATCGTAATAGTCAATACATATAAAATACATTTTTATGTGAAGTAATGCCTGGAAGACCACAAACTAGATGTGCATATGCTTATTCAATTCTTCTCATATAAGCCTCATTCTTACACAATTCAAGAATAAAGTTACGGATGAATTCGGTGGATCAGTAGATAACATATGGTCAAGACACCTCAAGGAGGATTGGCAAAGGACATGGCTGGTCTCCTATGCACTAGGGCAATTGCCCAGTGAATGAGATAAACATGGGAATTTAAGAAGTTGGGTATTTTCCTCATTCATGTGTTAATTAAAGCAAAATATTTCTCCATCATGTAATACTTTGACAGAGTGAATATATGCAATATTCTACATTTCTGTGAATTGAAATTAGGTGCAACTATGAAATCATATAACTATTCATTTTCAGCCACCTAAATTCATGTTGAGGGATCCAACAGCTGACTAAGTTCACCTAGAACACCAGTAAGTGAAAAAAGGCATGGTGATCTACACAGCCATGCATTTATAAGGAGTCAGGATTCCTATAAGGATCATCTCAAGGTATTATTACTAACATCTTTACTATATAATGCTGATGCTTGTCTTTATTAATTATTATTATTATTATTATTATTATTATTATTTTAAAAATTTGCGTGACTTGGCTGGGCTGGTCAGCATAGCTTGTGGATATCAATTGACCTGCCATGAGGCAGGGGGCCAATGCCAGGGCCATGATTTATAAAACTTGGCCCATTGCTAATATAGGTGATACAGGAGCTGTGTAAGAGTTTAGATAGCCACATTTCACATGAATATAACACCTGCATTTGTATCAACCCAAGACAATCATAATGTCATGTAGAAAACTAGAAATAAATGGTTATGCCAAAAGTTCATAAACCGTACCCTTTAGCTTTATTTTCTTTTTATTTGAAAAAGTGGTGAGGTATTCTATTCATATGAAAGATCATCACCCATGTACAACATGGGACTTACATTCGGGAATATATATACAAAAAGAGAAAAAATCTAAATGGGACATCTAATTACAAAACAGGTCAGGATCAAAAAAGGAGTTGTAGTCTCTTCCTTTGACAAGTTATGTGTGCACAACCAAGAATAATAGCATTTCTTTGATTTTCTCAACAACCATTATCTCCTCACTTGCTTTTCTTTTTTCAAAAATCCACAAATTTCTTTCTTCCCAGATGGTCCAACAAATAGCAGTCAGTATCATTCCCCAAACCACATATGTTTGGAGGATTTATAAATATAGAATCCAAAAGTCTGATTGAAACCTGGCTTATATTTTGAAGCTACGATCATTGTCTGAATAATTATTGGATTAAGCCTAAACAGGTTAAATGATCTGCTGCCTAGCTTCAGTCTAATGTGTAGACCTGTCAGGTGGAATCCTGCCTAAAGTCACAATTGCAGAACTAGCTTGTACTAAAGTCATTTTATCCACTTTTAACTTTAAATAAGAGTTCAATATTTTTCCTTTGAATCCTAGTTTGAAGGCTAAGGTAGAAGTATCTGGATAATTGAGTTTGCTGAGGAAATTTACGGTTTCTCATCATTTTGAGAAAAACATTAGACCCTTAAGTGGGTTGAGATATATTATTTTGAGCTATTCTGGCCCATGGGGTGGAGGAAACTGCTCATGTGCCAAACTTCTATCCCTTTTTACAAGGGCTTCAACTAGTTATATCAATAAGTTGGTAGGGAGCTTTGATAGAAGGTTATTTATTGCAGGGTAGAATCAGTTGGATGGCTTCAAATAATTATAGCCCTTCAGCATTCTTTATATTCAAGAAGCAAAGCCATTGGTATCTGGACTGAACATCTCATTCAATTAGATCCTAGGTTCCTAGATCTGCTAACAACCTAGCTTATCCAATGGAAAGAGATGGGTCAAGTATGGAATGGGGTACTCCAGCACCTGGGGCTGATGAATATGAACTCTTTTTGAGAGTCAGCACATATCTTTGTTTCATCTCCTGTCTTTAGTCACTTTAAACAGAAGGAATTTCGACATTGGATTATGACATGATTGTATTTTCATTTCTTATCTGATCAACAAAGCTCTCTTTTTGTACTTAAAAAAAAAAAAAAAAAAACGAAGAATGTCTTTCACAGCAAGGAAGATGAATTCCTGAAGATTAATCTCAAAATGCACGATGTTCTTCTATGATCATGTCAAGATAAGAAGTCAAACTGATAGGCATAGTTTTATACTTCTTCTGAAGGTTCATTCACAATTCCACATATTCAATGTTTGCTTTGTGCAATGGCAGAACAAGATTTTGTAAATAAGGCTTTATTTAGTTAAATAGAAATGAATTGGGGTGACAAGGTTATTCAAAAGAAACTGGTGTTGTCTTACTAAAAAAGCACAGTTTGATCTCAAACTTTCAGCTCTAACATATATGCGGGAATATTTCATCTTTTTAAGAACACATCACACATGAAAGCTCAGTTCTACTAGTAACATAATTAATAAGTAACTTCCATCTAAAATATGGAGGGAGCAAAAACAACATACATGCAAGTCTTTTTTTTTTTTATCAGTGACATACATGCAAGTCTTCTTACACAAGTCCCTGAAAAGCACTTCATTTGGTATAAGAAAAAGAAAATAGTGCATGAGGAGATGACTTACAAATGGTTCAACCTCCAAAATCTCAGTGGTGGTCATATTGTTTGATGGGCCAGAAACTCCTGAACCTTGAAGCAAAGCCAGTTGGGTTTCCTTCTCTTGTAAAGACCTCTCAAGAGTTTCTTCTTTGTGCAAAAGTTCTTCTATCCTACTCTTTTCTTCTTGTAACAGAGCTTCTTTGCTTTGAGCCATTACCCGTAGATTTTCAGATTCTGACATGATAGACGTGATCTGCTTATCAATAATATCTTTGTATGCATGCATCCGGTTGCAATCGCTATCACCAAGATGTAAATCATGCACCCCAAGACGTGAAATGATCATGTCCAACCATGTCATCACCTCATTGATCTCATCCGAATTTTTCTTGTTATGTGATGAAGCTAGAAGATTATCAGTCAACTTTGTATTCTCTTGACGTAGGAATGATATCTCTGCATCTCGACCTTGCAATTGCGATTGAAGACTCTCAACCTCAGAGAGGAGGCTTTTAAATAGATGATGAAGGTCATCAAACTTGGTCACAGTGATAGAAAGATTTTCCATAGCCTTCGCATGAGAAGCTTCAAGGTTCTCCAAATCTAGATTCTTTTGTTGCACTACTTTCTCCAACTCCTCTATCCTTTTTGTCAATTCTTCCATCTGTAATTCCTCTTCATCAAGTGCTTGCATGAGTGCCTCATTTTCTGCCATGCAACAAATTGTGACCGTCAAAAGATTGCATTGATAAACATCATATATGTATATGTTGTGTGTGTGCAAGACAGACAGACAGACAGACAGACAGAGTGTCATAAACATACCTTGTTCTTTGGAAGTTAGCTTATCTGCTAATAATTTGTTTCTCTCCTGCAATTCCATTGAGGAGGCTTCCTCATGCCGTAGCTCTTTTATCCTCAACTCTAATAAGTTTCGCTGTTCCTCCAGCATCTCTAACTGCTTCTCCAATTTATGCACCTGGTCTTTAGCAGATTCAAGATCTAGTGAGTACCTCCTAGCAACAGCTTCAGCTTCCTTGATTTGACTTACAAGCTCCCCACAGACCATATTACTCTGGATGTCCTTCTCCTGAAGTTCTTTCTGCAGATTAAATATGGTGGATTTCAGATCCTTTTGTCTGTCCTCTAACATACTTGTCAAACCCCTAACTGCTGTTAATAAGCTTTCTGCTATTTTCTTAATGCATTCTTCTGTTGTAACAAGAACTTGTTCATCAACAGGGTCTCGTCCATTGATGTATGTTGGCAATTTCAAGTCCATCCCCATGTTTGCTAACACATTTACTTTAGATTCCAAAACATTTCCAACCATTTGGGTTTTCTGATTCTCAATTTCAAAAATTGAGGTAGTGAATGCTTCATAAAGCAAGGCAACACCTCGACGCATCACAAAAATTTCAGTATCTTGTCCCTTTTTCATCAACTCTGAACAAGTGACGTCTTTCTTCAGGTGTTCCAAGGATTCTTTCTGAGAAACTATTTCCCCATGAAGAGTCTCCATGACTTTAGACAGGCTTACAGCTTGTTGGTCAGCAGAGATGGAGTGTTTGTGAATTTTTTCTTTCAGAGAATCAATTTCTCTATTGCATTCACGCAATCCGTTACCAACATGATGAAGCACTTCATTTATAATGCTCTCATCAAAATGATCCTGCATCTTCATCTCTGAGAAAGTACCAGTAGTAGGAAATTTCCCCTGAACAAGCAAATCAAGATCAGAAAGGCAGATTTTCTATTACTTTGTAGCTTACATATGGAAGCATGTCAGGATTGAGAAGTTGGTACGAACACATCTCATCTACTTCAGTCTATCCAACCAAAAGAAGATTAACATCCAGAGAAAAGAGAGATCCTATACCACACAAAAATAAGTAATAACACTATAAATTTATAGCAAGATGTGGAAAAGCCCATATCAAACAAATGCCAAATTTTACAATGCAACCCTAATAATTAATCTTTCATTAATTTTGTTTTGCTTCAAATTCATGCAGAAGAGATTGAAATGGAATTTTCGACTTTGACAAATAAATACAAATACATATAATAAGCCACATACAATGGTCAAGGAGAATACATTTTTAATTGTACAGAGTGGTGAGAATAGCTTGGTTCTCCGGTGCAGTTTAATGTTTGCACTTAAGAACATTGGGTGTCAGGTAAGAAAGGCAAAAGATTAAAGAGGAGCATTCTACTTAAAACTAAAAAATCAGCTAAAAAGTTGTCTACAGAGTAGAACCTACTCAAATTAATTGGGTAATAAAGGGGAACAAGGTACGAGTTATTTAGTTACTTTATAATACAGAATGCATCTTTATAAACCTAAAGATCCTTCAATAGGAGAATTCCTGTTTCCCAGAAAACCAGAACATAAATGCACATCTAAGTTCAACAAAGCAATGAAGTTGGTGTGTATATGTGTACACCATGTAGTTAACACCAAACAGTTGAATAAAGCTTTGTCGAGTTGGGGTTAGTGGGTATACATTTGGACACTGGGCAGGAATAAAAGGTTTCCTAATAGGGTCAATCTCACTAGACAACCCAAGGTGGAGAAACTATTGTCAATATGAAACCATCCAATAAATAAAGGGGCCCTCTAGATTGTCTGTGTATTAAAATTTTTCCCTAAGCCAAACCAGGAGTTCAAAATTTCATGTGTTAAAATACCGCTAAAAACAATATCCTATTTAGTCAAAGTCAAATTTCTTTACAAATGAAAGATTGAGGGTTGGGGGGTACACAACTAGGAAAAGAAGGAAGAACACAAAAAGATACCTAAAGAGTTGGGAGTCCAATTTCTGGCATCAAGCTTGGAGTTGGAGTGGTCTAAACAAACCAGGTCAAGGGTTTTAAGAAACAGAGCAGCTTGGTCTAGCTCAGAGACTCTCAGATCCCTTCTAAAACCCAGATTCCAACTTAATCCAGAAGACTGGGAGAAAGACAGAAACCTCTGAATGGGTTCATTTTTAAGAAGGGAGAGGGAATACAAGGAGGGAAAGAGGTCCAAGGGTGGAATTTCCAATCCAGGTGTCTTCCCAAAAGAGAACCCTTTCTCCAATACAAGCATCATACCTGATAAGGCTCAGAAAAGGGGGAAGAATGCCATTAATAGCCTTCCACTGAGAGTTCAGAGTAGCCCGCCAAGACACTCCAGCATCCCAACCATTCTCTGCGTGTCCATGAATACTCCCTATAACCTTGTGCCACAGCCTATCCATCTCTAATGGCCATCTCCACAATATTATATTACTATAGAAAAACACTAATACAAGCAAGGGTACAGGGCAGATTTAGACTAGAGGACTGAACAGGTGGCACATAGAGAGGTCCTTTATGTGGTGGGTAATTCAGATCAGTACATCTATCCACACAGCAAAAATAGAGCAGGCTTTATAGGAAAGCCCCCTAATCAACCTAATAGATAACATTTCTCCTATTTACTATATATGACATATGAGAGTGGACTGGCTAGTCTGGTCATTAAAGAAGTCAAAATGGTCCAGGATGACAAGAAGGTTGGAGCCTGAAAAGGGCCTCACATATCCCACTTATGACACTATAGTTCATTGGAAAATTTCAGCCCAAATACCCTTTAACATATAACCTGAATAAGCACTTTCCTACACTTAATTAAAAATTAGGAACTTTGGTTGGCTAATCAATCTGTATGGCTCCGCTTGAGAAGGGCGTAAATACAAATATGTTCAGTTCAAATACAAATTGTCATTTTCATGAACCTTGCACATTTGTATTTGCACTGAACATATTTCTATTTAAACTCTTTCCAAATGGAGCCTATAGGAAAGCCTCCTAATCAACCCAATTCGGGAACTTTTTCCTATTTAGTATATAAGACATATATGAGACTGGACCGGATTGTCTGGTCATTAAAGAAATCCAAATGGCTCAGGATGATAAAAAGGTTGTGGTGTGAAAACAGCATCATGTATCCCTCTTAAGACACCTTATTCAAGGGAAAATTTCAGCCCAGACAACCTTACATAATAGACAGAATAGGCTCTTCCTGCACACTCCATTTATTAATGTTAAATTAAAAATTAGAAACTCCAGCTGAGCATGATGGATGGATACAGCAGGCTGAATAGGAAATCCCCCCAAGTGATATATAGAAAGATATGGATGCAACAGTTCATGATATAAATAAATTCTTCCATTTGCTTTGCTAACCCTTTCTCAAGTACAGCAGTCAGATTAGCGCTCATTTTTGCTCTTTTCTTTCTCCCCCATAATAATAATTCCATTACTTATTCAAAAATAAAGGAAAAAGAAAAGGAACTTTATTCTTTCAGAATCAATGTTGATCCTTATAAGGATGGACAAAATCTTAAGCCCCTGATAAAGACAGAGCAAATCCAACTGCATACACAAAAAGCACCCAAATTTGATAGGAACCACTTGTCGTAGGCTACTAAATAGGATGGAGAATCACCCATAGGCATCCAAAGTAGTCTTTCTAATTTTTCTTCTTTTACTGAACAAAGGTAAAGTATATTGTATTAAATCAAAAAAGTATATGGTCCTCTGTACAATGAGTTTCTGTACATGTATAACAGAAAAAGAATTCCTCATGCTTGATCATAGAACCGCATTTTGTGTTATATGTCCCATGTCAAAAAAAGAAAATATATGTATATCAAGACCATGATTTTGTATTACAATTTCAGACTAGGCCTTATAATCAATCCTATTTCATCTCTATCCCAATTTTATATTGTATTGCCCCTTAAATCCTACCTATTTCTGGCCATTTTTTTATTATTTGATCAATGCCAAAATTAGCACGCCATATTATTCACATACCAATGAGGTCTGAAACCAAAATGGAATTACAATATTTATGAAATTCCATCAGATCTTTAACTCTTGAACTGATGCAAAACAAAAAAAAAGACAGTCCAATAAAACACATCAAAAGACAAGCAAGGTAGACAACAATACAACAAACTGAAAAATGTGCAGGCAAGAATGGAAATTACCTCTTCCATTGAGTTGCTGGAAAGAAATCCATGAGATGACTTGAGAGGAGAGAAAAGCACATTATTGCTATTCATTTGTTTCAACAATGTGCTCATACTAGCATCTACATCATTTAAAAGCCCCAACTCCTTGATAAGAACATCTTCTACCAATTTTTTAACACCAAAGCATCCATTCCTGAGTTGATCAATGGCAGCTTTCAACTCCATAGCTTCTGAATACTGGTTCTTTCTTTCTTCTGAATGAAGAGTAATCAACTTTTCAAGATGTGAAAGGGCTTCATCTCTTTGAGAAACCATCACATCTCTTTCCTTGGAAACTTCTGCAAGAAAAGCCTCTGCCTTTGCTAACTCCTCATGTAGGCCATCAGCCCTTTCATTGACCTCATTCAGCTCTGCTAGAAGCAGTTCAGTTGCCCTTTTAGACTTCTTTGCTTCATGCTCTGTTGATGCTAAAGCTGCATGCAAATCATGATACAGTTTCCCTATTCCTTCCAGCTTCTGTACAGGATCAATGACACTAAAGTCACCCTCAACAGAAATTCCATGTAAAGTATTTAATAACCTGTTCAAGGTCCGATTGCTATCCTCCAAATTGTGCTCAGTCTCTGACAGACGATTCCTTAAGAACAAACTCTCAGATTCTAGAGTCTGTACCTTCTCTGCATAGGCAGACAATTCTTTTATTCTCTGTTCATAATGCACAAGAACATCTCCCCGATGGTTAAGCTCACTCTTTAAGTGTTCCATCTCAGTGTTCATCGCTTCAATGGTTTGTTTTAGACTGTCCCTCTGTTGCACCAACCCCTTCCCTTTCCTAACTGCAACATTTAACTTCTCTCTTGTGGAAATCAACTTCTGTTCCTCCTGATTAAGTCTCTCTTTCAGGTCATCTCTTTGTGCATTTAGCACATCAACTTCAGAAATCAAAGATTGAAGCTTCTCCATAGTTTTGTCCCTCTCCTCCTTCACATGAGACAGATTACTCAAAGCCTCCTCAAGTTCTTTCTTATAAACTGTCATATTCAGCTCTGCGGAATCTAATACATCTTTACCTCTCCTTTCATAGTTTGATGCATCAACTTCTTTCGGAACAATTTCCTTCACTGTGCCTTCAAGTGCTGATTTATCCATGGAGAGGGCTCTATAGTTGTCTATAAGCTTCCTCAGAAATCCTTCTAGACATTCAGTATTACTACTGCCAGGCACCATGTGTTCTGTACCATAATCCTGCAGTACATCACTAATTAAAACCTGCAATCTCCTAATCTCATCCTCCATATGGCGATGATACTCCTCAATCTCAAGCTTCTGAACCAACTTCTCTTGCAAACCAGTTAGTTCATTCATCAAATTATATTTCTCAAGTTCATATTGAGTCGCTTTCTTGGAGACATTTTCAAGTTCAAGAGTGAGAATTTCCAGATTTTCAGAAAGGAGGCCCTTTTCATGAGTAACCGCTTGAAGTGTCACTTCAAGCTCAGATATTTTCCTTTGCAACTCTTCCAAGTCAGCTGTGACTGACCCACAATGACTTTCAAGGTTCCCAATCTTCCTCTGGAGAAGATCCTTATCTTGGTAAACCTCAGAGAGTGCACCTCCTAACCACTCAATCCTATCTTCTGGCTCCATCGACCGCAACTGCAAGGGCATATTTATCCTGTCCAAGATTTCTTCCCACCTTTGCACAAGGTTGTTCCTTTCCATTAATGACTGTTCCAGCATCTCATTTTGCTCAGCCAAGCCATAGAACTTATTCTGAAGCTCCTCATATTTTATTCTCAATTCATCAGCTGGATTTGAGCTCTGCTGTACATCTTCTTTCCAGGCATCCATAACAACAAAACCTGCATCAGAATAAGACCCACCACCTACAGAACTTTTCTGATCCCAGTCAGCCAGAGGCAATGAGTTCCCCATTACTGATCTTACCAGCCACTCAATCTTCTCAATTATATCTCTGGAGTGAAAATGCTCTGGAAGATCAAGGTCTTCCAATAGCTCTTCTATCCTCTGAAGAATGGAATCTTTAACGAGAAAAGATTCTCTTAATGCAGTAGCCGAGTTCCGAATGTACGAGAGTTCAGATTCTAGAGCTTCGACACGCTCACCTGCCTCAGAATAAGCCTTAAGTTTTATCTCAGCCTCATGAAGCCGAGTGTCTTTCAACTGTAATTCCTGTGAGCACCTCTCAAGTTCACTGGATGTCTCTGCCAATGACTGTTTTAGACCGTCTCGCTGTGTGATCAAGCCTTTGCCTTTTGCAACAGCTATACTAAGTTTCTCTCTAAGAGAAGATACCCTCTGCTCTGACTGCTCTAGTTCAGTTACTTTTGCTTGTAAATCAGTACATACAGCTTGAAGGGCCTCCTCTGTCTTGCTTAAACTTCCCTTTAGAAGGTGAATTTCATCTTCTTGTTGAAGATTCAAGGAGCTTATTTCAAGCATCCTTCCCTTCAGTTCATTCAGTTCTGTTACCTTAGACTCGAAACTGTCCTTTGACAAGCTGACCTGCTCACTAGCTTGTCTGTACTTTTGGATAAGAACAGCAATTGAAGACCCCAGGAGTGAAACCGGTGACTTATCTGAGTCAATCTCCCTGGCTTCCGCCTTAATTATGCCCTCAACATCTTCAACCAACTCAAGAACAGCTTTTGTGTCAAGGTTGCTTTTATTCATATCTTCAAGTTCTTGTGTTCGCTTTGTCAATTCCAACTCGAGCTCATTCTTTGCATTCTCCAGTTGTAGCCTCTCATCTAGCAACTTGCCCAACTGTTCTATGAGGTTGCTTTTATTCATATCTTCAACTTCTTGTGTTCGCTTTGTCAATTCCAACTCGAGCTCACTCTTTGCATTCTCCAGTTGTAGCCTCTCATCTAGCAACTTGCCCAACTGTTCTATGAGGGCTTCATAGTGATTTGGTTGTAAAGGATCAAGCAATATTACATCATTCATATCCATATCATTTTCTTCTACATCTCCATGTGAGGCATTAATAAGTTCTCTTAGATCTCCATAAATTCTATTTAATAGCACTACAGCCAATTCGTTTCTTCTATGCAAATCAGAAAACTTTTCACTTAATTCTTCATGTAAGCAACGTGTCACTTCATGATCTGTGCAAGCTGATTGAAGTTTCATATGCAGATCCTCAATAACTTTGATCGCAGCATTTACAGAAGCAGAAATACGGGAATCTACATCAAAACCATCAGAAAGGAACATCGAACCATGGGGAGGACAGAATCTTCCAATAGATGCATCAAGCTCCTCAACTGTCTTGTAAATTACAGCAACAATAGAGTTCCATTCTTGATCAACAATGGATGCTTTCTCATCCACCTCCTTCTGCAGATTTTCTACTTGACTGAACATCATGGCTGCCATCTCATCTAAACTTTGCTTTACTTCATGCAACTGGCTCTGCAAATCACCAATTCTTGATTGATATACAGCTAACTTTTCATCCACCACATTTTCCAGGTTTACTACTTGACTGAACATTGTGGCTGCTGTCTCATCTGAACTTCGCTGTATTTCATGCAACTGGTTCTGTAAATGACAAATTCTTGATTGATACACAGTCAGCTTATCAACAAGCTCACTGTTTTTTGCTTCAAGATCCCCGACTTGTTGCTTTAAAGCATTGCAGAGAACCTTAAGTTCACTGTTCTTTGTTCCAAGATTATTGCTTTGTTGCGTTGAAGCTTCATATAGTGCCTTCAGCTCCTTGTAAGCAACAGCAGATAGTTTCTTATTGTTTTGCTCTTCCTTGAATAGTTCATCAACCTTGATAAAATTAAGATTCAACTCCTTGAGCACATCTCTCATGTGGCCAATTTGCACCTTTGCCAATTGAAATGGATCTGGTGCTGATCGTTCTCCTTCAAGCAGAGGTACCTCTTCTGGTTCACTGTCATCTTGGTGAACTTTCAACTCAAATGCTTGAATCAATTTTGATACTCCAGCGGACGACGCTATACCACCTGATCTACTTAAGGATGTTGACTGAGAGTGCAACCCTTCAATCGCCTTTTCAAGTTGCATAATTATTCCCTCAGCCTCCTCCACCAGCTTCAAGTGATCCATCAATTCTATAGTTCCAACAGAAACATCAACCACTTCCTTTTCCATAATGCTCAAGTCTGCAGATTTCCCCATGACACCAGAAGCAATCTCTCCATCACATTTTTCCTGAATTTGCTGAGAAGTTTCATCTAAAGTTGAATTATAATGACCCATGCTTAGCATATCAGAACTGTCTAGCCGATTTCTACGTTCTCCAGCCTGACTGATTGGTTGCATAGCATTAATTTCTTTCGTCTTAGCTTTATGCATCTCTAGGCTGCTTGAAAGAAACACATTTTCTTCAGTGAGTTGTTCAAGACGTCCAATTGCTTCTTTATGATCAACCTCAAGCTGCTTGTATTTACCACATTCCTTAGCTAGCTGATCTTGATAAAGAGCAAGCTCAGCTAAAAATTTCTCATGTTCATGTGCAAAATACCCTTTCTCCTGCTCAAGCTTCTTGTTCTTCTCTGTCAGTGATGTGAGACTCCCATTTAAGTTGGCATTTTCAACAGTGAGTTGTTCAAGGTGCACTATTGCCTCTTCATGGTCAACCTCAAGTTGCAAATATTTACCAGATTCCTTATCTAACTGTTCCCGATGATCAGCAAGCATGGCTAGGAGTTTCTCATTATCATGTGAAAAATACCCTTTCTCCTCTTCATACTTATTTTTCTCCTCCATAAGTGACATAAGGCTCCCATTTAAGTTGGTATTTTCCACAGTAACTTGTTCAAGACGTGCAATTGCTTCTTTAAGGTCAACCTCAAGTTGCATATATTTACCACGTTCCTTCACCAACTGTTCCTGATGATCAACAAGATCGGCTGAAAGTTTCTCATTCTCATGGACAACATGCATTTTACCCTCCTGAAGCTTCTCGTTCTCCTCTTTCAGCGATGTGACACTCCCATTTAAGTTGGTATTTTCCTTTTGTAAAGATGCCACTAAGCTTTTGAGTTCATCCAACTCTGCCAATAGAACCCCATAATCCTCCTGTGATCTTTCCAGTTTAGCCTGCAAATCATGAGCCCTGGAAGCAGTTTCCTCAATCCCTCCTCTTGCAGTGAAAAGTTGTGTTTCAAACTGCTCCTTCTCCTCTACTCTCACAGCCTGAATATCAGATTTATACTCTACAAGTTCGTTATTGAGACTTAGGTTGGCTTTCTGAGTTTCTTTGAGTAGAGCATTGAGCCTGCAAACTTCGTCAACCAACTGACAATTATGCTGATCAAATTCAAGTTGTAGCTCGATCTGTTCTGCCAGTTGCAATTGGAGGAGTTCTTTTGCAACATATGTGAAGTAAAATTCCTCCTTAAAACTCTCTAAAACATCAGCAGAGCCACCTCTCAGCACAATGAAATTACTCACATCCCCTTGATCTGAATCCCTCCCTATTACTTCCAAGGGCTTTTGATGAATTTTAGTAGCATGTAAACCAGCTCCACCAGGAAAAGCCAGTTGTTCATTTACTTCATGCATTTTCATTCCTCGTTCCATATCAGGTTGAACCCCTTCTTTCCATTCACACACTAGATCACATGATGCTGATAAACTTCCCAAATTATTTTTGTGAGAAGAAGCTGCAACTAGATCTTCCTTCTGCACTTCTGATATCAATAGAAGATCAGAAGCTCGGGTACCTTCTTGCTTGTGAGTTGTCTCAGTGGAAATAGAAATACCACCCATCCCATGGATTGGCTTTCTCGTGTCTTCCCCATCTGGAACTGCCATTGCAAGATTTTCACCACTTCCCTCATACTTGGTTTCAAGAACTCCCCCATCTATTTCATGCTCTACCTTCACGTATCCAACTTCTGAACTCTCATCATCATGTAAATATTTTTCATCATTCCCATCATATTGATTTGAACCCGAACCAGCAGCTTCCTGCATTGCCCCTACCCAGCAACAAATGAGAATTTAATTATACATCAAATTCAAAAATTACATTTTCTAATCTGACCAACTTATCCTGCTTACTTTTAATAGAAACAAAAAATAAGACATTGATGAACAATAAAAGAAATCGAGCAAAACCTATTTCCCTTACCTGATCTTCCCTTGAATTAATCATCGACGAATAGGTTTCTGCCATTTTGACTGCAACAGCAACACCCTCAGTAGTTTCCACTGTAGCAGGTGAAGTCAGCAACTCAACAGACACCAGCTTTGCATCATTGACAGACTCCCCTCCCACCACCATTTCCACGGGTGGAGTCCCTGGTGAATTAACCCATGATGCATCAGCCTCAAAAGAATTAAGTTTACCCGTAACAAGTGCAGATGATGGATCAACTCCAGGTTGTATTTTAGCATCAAGGGTTGGCAAAGTTTCTTCCTTTCGCAAATCAACAGATGCCAATACAGAACCACTAGCTGATAAACTTTCCCCTCTGTTCAACTCTGCTCCAACAGATGAACCCGATGACTCAAGTGTTGACATATCAGTATCAAGAACAACTGAACTCCCCACAGAAAGTGACAACGACGAATCAACAGAGTCCACATCAGCATCTTGAGGTGACAACGGATCCCCATCAGCCAAGGCCGAGGCTGACGGTTTATCAGCAGCTGATGCGAGTTCAGCATGCACCTCACGTTCGGACTTACTACTCTTACGAGTAGATTTTCCTTGGCCACTCCCTTTAGTCCCCTTCGTCTGCCTATATTGTTGGAACTGATACACAAAATCAGAGAGAAGGTTAAATTCTGATCTCCCTTAATTCACAGGCTCCCCAGCTACTAAAACCAAAGCTTAATTGAATTAAAACAAAACCTAGGTTTTCCAATTCAGAAAATCTTCAGATATTACACAGATCCAGAGTTCAAAAATATCGACAGTAACCTTTTTCATCCCCGCGGCGAGCATATCGTTCTTCTTTTTATTCTTCTCCATCTGATCTACTCCGTAATCAATCCCTCGTCCACACCACGTATCAATAACAACTCATCCTCCCCATCAAATCTCCACTCTTAAGCACAAAAAACAATAAAAACACTTCATATTATCAAAAATGTAATCGAACAAGGAAATCAAACAAAACCCTAATTCAATTCAAGGGCTTCTTCAACAGTTTCAAAATAAACATTCACACTCCTAATCCTTCTCGAACACTACGAAAATTTTGAAAAAAATATATATAAAAACTAAAAAATGCAAATAAAAATAACAAGGAAAGACACCATACCTCGATCCAATACAGAGTAGAACGAGGGAAGAAACCCTAATTTTCCTTCTTTTTCTTCTTCTTCCTCGTCGTCGTCGTCGTCGTTATTCTTTTGTTCTTGCCTTCGCTGTGTCGGTTGATTATACTCTGTGAAAGCTCTCTTCCTCTCTTAGATCTGACGCAAGCCTTCTGGTGAGATTTTGTTTGTTTTTTTCCATCGAACAGAGGCAAAACCATGGTCGTTATTTTTTTTTTATCCGGTTCGGGTAACGGTTAAATTAGGGATCAAACCCATGAAGGCATGAAGCGACGGTTGGGATTGTTATCATTCGTCAACGTCAATAAAGAAGAATAGATGCGGTGGGTTTGGGCTTTGGGTTGTTGGGCTTGAAAAGTAAGGGCAATGGGCTAAAATATTTGAGCCCAGATGATGAATCCACTATGTATTTGTTTGTATTCATAGTGGGCTACAATTGTGAGCCTACAAATACCACTCAATTAAACATATTGATTAAAGTTTGACTTGATTAGTGAAGATTACAGATTTTGATCTATCACATCTTGATAGAGGTGAGCATTTGATTTATTTGGTAAAAAATTGAACCGAATAAATCAAAATAGAATAAATTAAAATCAAAATAACTAAATCAAAAACGGATTTTTATATATTGATATAAAACCAAATTTTATTTATTTATTATTATTATAAATGAAATTTGGTTTTTCCAATTAACTGAATTAACCGAACCGAAATTCCCTAAAATTGGAAATTTTAGTTCGGTTTTAACCAAATGATACTCACCCCTATCTTGAGGGAGTTTCAACTTGTACCTAATTAAGAAGCTCACAACCTACTTAATGACTTATTCGCTATAAATAGATATCTGAATCCAATTCAATAGAAATTCGAGAAATCCAAACTCATCTCATATTTTGATGGATATGTAAAATATATATTTGAGTTTGATATATTTACATATCCAGAATTGTAGATATATTTGATTTGATTAAGTATCAATTAATTTATGAAAAGTTAGCATAAATTTATAAAATTAAATATCTATATTATATAAAATAAATACTTGTCTTGGTTTCCATGCAGGTCATCCAATTGATAGGGGCTGCACAAACGCATATCCCTACTACCACAAATTATGACGTACACTCTCCCACTTGGGGAGATGTTAGGCGGGCACCCCTCCCTTGTGCAATGGAGGTTGGCAACCTAAGTCATAGGCCTTCTTGATCACCCATTGACTCCGCCTCTATCTATCTATCTATCTATTTATCTATCTATCTATATATATATATATATTGGATTACATGGTTTGTTTATTTTTCATTTTATAAACATATATTATCAAAGAAAATGGCATTTTGTTTACATTAGACATAATATGTTCAGTTGCTTAAATCACTATTTACTACTTATATTTGTAGTTAGCTATTTGCATCCATTAGGTTTTGGCAATGGGTCCCAATAGGTTTTGGTTGAATTTGTGATGCAGCTTCTAGGTATTATTTGCTTCAAAGTCAAATGTTTCAAGCAGTATTATTTTTCTACTGAATATCATTTTGGTTCAACTAGGACAGTTTGCTGAACTGAATGACTTATTAATTTTTGTTTTAGCTGATAAAATAGTAATGTAACAAAATGTTAAAGGGCATGGTAATTGACCCCACGTATCATTCAGCCATTAAGGAGATCATAACCTACTTAATAGCTTATCCACTAAAAGACAATGTATACAACCATTCAATTTAAGAACTTCAACCATTATCAACATTAACAATATTGTAACTGTAGAAAAAAGTTTTCTATTAGGTTAATATAAAAAACACACAAAGAAGAAAAGGAAAAAGTCATTTCTCTACACCAAGATAACATACAAGTTTAAAAAACAAGCATTATGCACATGGATTTATATGAAAACCATCAGCTGGAATCAATACTAGCAATTGAACAATACTTCTCTTTTTTATACTGGTTGCCATTTAGATCAAGTTAATTGATGGAAATTGGTAATCTATTCAGATGTGAAAACTTAAAACCAAACAAAAAAAGTAAGTAAAATCTAAGGGCCCATTCATCTTTTGTATTTTGAGAGGGGGGAAAGTTGGTTAATGGGATTTTGGTTCCCATTGATCAAGATATTCATGTTCTTTTTTCATATTTATGTGGGGTCTATGGAAAATTTATTTTCCCTGGGTATCACTTACTAAATTTTCCATGGTATCCATCTCCCAAGTGGATAAGTAACTTTCCCACCTTGTCAGGAGAGGGGGGTGAATTTTCCAACACTTGGACGGGACAAAATTGCCCCTTTTAATAATGGATTTTTATGGCTAAAATAGTCATCGTCTTATTTACCTAGGAAATATAGCATGTAAGTAACTTCCAGAAAGTGAACATGGCCTAAATTTCTAGTTCATACAAAGTTCTTGATGGTCAAATTTATTTTATGTTATTTTCAATGACAAAATCAATTTAGAATTTTATTAAGCAAAAAAAAAAAACTACTTAAAAAAACAACTTTAAGACTTGAAAGGACAGATGAAATTTACAATCTTAAATCCCATGGCATAGAATATGAAAACTTTTGCACTAACTAAACATGCAAATAAAAAAAGAAATATTTTTGCATTCCTACAAAAATGCCCAAAGGCATTGATCCAAAAGAAAAAGAAAAACCTAGAAGGCAATAAGAAATTACAAAAGGTGATCATGAAAATAAATACCGATTTCTTTAAAAAGGTGGGGTATCCAATATATGTAATGATAAAATGGAGAGTATAGATTTTTCAGCCACATGGTTTGGTTAATAATGTGAGGCCATGTGATGCAGCCCAATTGCCAAGAGAGTGATTGTTTAAGCTACTATCAATGTTTATTGATTCGGTTTGCACCTAAGGCTGCGTTTGGAAGGAATGCAAATGCAGAACCATTGCAAATTTGGGCTCCGGTTCAGCTTTGCATCTGTTTAGTAAAGGTTCAAATATCCTTCGCTTTTTCGATGTAAAAATGCATATGGGCCAGGTTTGTATCGAAAATAATTGCAATTTCCGCTTTCATAAAAGCAAAGCAACCTTTGTTATCATTCTCGGTCGAACCAAATAGCATGTTGTCTGCATTTCTAAAGATCTAACAAGAGAGAGAGAGAGAGAGAAGGGGGGGAAGGACAACTCTGAACTAGAACTCCACTATAAGATCTTCTGAAAAAGCTTGTGATCGAACAACTCCAAATTGGAACTCCACCATTCAGATCTTCTGAAAAAGCTTATGACCGAACTACTCCAAGTTGGAACTCGACCATTCCGATCTTCTGAAAAAACTTGTGATCAAACTATTGCCTTTGATCTCTAAGAGAGGCAACTTTGTTCTCGCTCAATATGGCATTTGATTTTATTTTTGGTTTCTCATTTTATTTTATTTTTTCTTCTTTTTCAAGTCACCTACCTTGTCAGAAGAGAGGTTCAACCTTGTTTTGAAAATCCATTGGAGTAATTGAAGTATCTCAAGCAAAACCCTCGTTAGGAGCTGAAATCAGCCCCCCACAAGATAGTTTCCCACGTCCCACAGCACATCCCCGCCATGTATTGGGAACATCTCCTGGTGATGTCTCATCATTTCTGATATTATCATTGGGAGATATTCCCAATATACAGTAGGGATGTGCAGTGGGAAACTATCTATCTTGTGGAGGGCTGATTTGAACTCCCTCGTTAGTCATAAACCTAAGAAGATTTTTCTATGTTTGTGTATTTCCCTTTTCCCAACCTAATAGAAAAAGGAAGGAGAGGGTGATACAGTAGTGAACATGTGGGGATAAAAGTCATTGAACTATTCTAGTTAATCATTCCATGTTGTAGAGAACTTCCTATACAAAAAAAAAAAAATGCATTTGAATATATGATCCTAACAAATAATTAATATTTATTGATGCCCAAAGATTACAAAAATTTTTGTGCCCAAATACACCAAAAAGGAAAATCTTGGTGAAATATGCCCCAATACCAAAAAAAAAAAAAAAAAATCCTAGTTATCAAATGCTTTGAGAAACAAGTCAGACATTTATCAAAAAAAAAAAAAAAAAGGCCAGACTCCCATTAGCAAATTTTTGGATCCAATCATAGCGCAAAGTTGTACTGACCAAATTGATTGGTTGATGCTCTATTCTAGCTAGACAAGAAAAAGAAAGAATGGAGTAGTGGAGGCTAATTAGTAGGAATGGCAACGGAGCGGGGTGGGGACAGGGAGCCTCTCCCCACCCCCGTCTCCGGGGACAAGGTTATCCCCATCCCCACAGGGATCTCATCCCCGCAAGGATTCCTATTCCCCGTAATTTCCTACTAATTAGTTTTGTAGGGGTGCTTGGCACATATACAAACTAAATGCTATTATTTACTAGAATTAATAGAATCACTACTTAGTTATTAATAAAAAAAAAAAGGAACTCTAATCCCTGATCAACCATGATTTCCTATCAAATATTAGGCTTTCTAGCATGATAGACAAGGAGAGAGGACCCAAGGAATAAATGTTTGCATTCATGATGATACTCCTTTTTTTTCCATTTTTGGTCAATAATGAGATGATAGGTTTCATTAAATACAAATCTATGAAATGTTTACATTGGAGAACAAGGTGACATCCAACTGTAATGTATAATACCATACAAAATACAGAGATATTTCATCAGTTCGTCATAATTTCCACCTAATTCTTGTAGAAGTTTGCTTGCATCATATCTTGAACTCTTTATGTGTGGATGCCCAAAATTTAATAAGAGAATATTATTAGAGAATTTGGTAAAATAGTGTCATTGAGAAATCTTCAAAAATTCTTTTATTTTGTTCATCCAAAATACCTAGAATATAACAAACTAATTCTCCATTTCGTGGTTAGTTGAATATACTATTTGAAGGAGAAGTGTGTGTTCATTCTATGGCATATATGGAAGAAGAGAAATAGGAAAATGTTTAAAAATAAAGAGGATGATCCATTTCTTATTGCTGCGAAGGCGGGTAAGGCATTCTCAGAGTATCAAAAGCTTATTGATAAGACAGGTCCCACCATAGAAAGGAAAAAATGTAATCTTATTGCATGGATCCCCCCAAGTATGGTGAAATTAAGATCAATTTTGATGCCTCTCGATTAAGGGATGGTTTTGGTTCCGTTGTGGAAATTGTTAGAGACCATTTGGGGAAGGTCTTGGATTTCAAATGCTCAACTATTGGCACTACTTCCATTAATGCGGCTGAGGCTTGAGCTGCGTGGGAAGCTCACAATCTGCCCTTTAACTTTAATGACCATCCAATTACGTTTGAGGGGGACTCGAAGAATGTTATTGATTGTTTAAAAGGACAGATTTCTCCCTCGTGGAATCTTAGGAACATCATCTTGGGTTGCTTGAAGATGGAGTGGCTAGAGAGAGGTGTATGATATAGGCACGTGTTTAGAGAGGCAAACCAGGCCACGAATTGGCTCACTCACAAGGCAATGTCTTCTTTTTCTGCTTTTTCTTTTAACTATTGTAATCTTCCTAGAGACCTATATACTGTCATCCATCCAAGCATCTCTTATGCATCATCATGTTATGCATTTTTATTTGTCATGTTATAATTTGTTTTATTTTTTCTTCTTTTATTGTTGATGTTTGTTTGGGCATCTAAATTAAACATAAGTCACTTGCATGATTGGAAATCAATATTTATTGTCCAACATACGATGTCTATATATTAGTAATAGTAGGTAGATTAATTTCAGATGGTCCTCATATCCCAACAATTTTGACGTCAATTGGATTTAACTCCTAGAAACATACCTAGTCCATGTAAATAGATCCTTCTAGAACAAAGAAAAGCAAAGAATTGCAGAACTTCCATATCATATTGTCTCAAAAAGAACTCTAATTCCTAAACTATTGAATCAATGACTATGAAATTTCAAACACAACTAAACTATGACTAGACAAATTAGAAAACTGGACCCCATAGAAACCATGCAAAATAATCAAAATATACTTACTATCTAAAACTACAAAATACATGAAAATTCAGGAATTCCATTTATGACTTATTGCTCTTACATCAATACTCAATAGCATTGCCAAGGGAAAGGGATTAATGGAGAGCAGATGACAAAGAACAGAAAAGGAGGTTTTGTGTCTATGTGTGTAGGTTGGATTTATAAGTTGTTCTCTGATGAGGGGTAATTTGGCCTCACCTATCAACACCCAGACACGTGGAAGCGACCTACTGATTGGATGATGACTCGACATTCCCTACCACCTCAGCAAGCCAGGTCAGCTTGGGTATCTCCGGCACCTTGGCCATGACTGAGGTCCGAGCAGCTCGTGATGGCCCAACCTGCCGAAATGACACGTAGCCAACTTCTAGAAGCTAGCTAGCTGTCTTTGAGCTCTCCGAGATCACGCCGCACATTTGCAAACCTTATCCTTATCCCACCCGGACTGAACGGACTCGATAAGCCTTATCGGCTAACACGAAGTCCACCTCCTGGTGAAGAATGGATTCCTAGTAGCACGGGTTGGGGATCTCGGAGATGTTTCGTAAGGCTTACGGTAGCTCACCTATATAAGGGCACCAACCCCAACGGCACAAGGTACGTACGATTATTTGTTCAATAGCTTTCTAGCATTAAAGTTTCTAGCTTGCACACAGAGTATTAACTTAAGCATCAGAGCACCCACACCGGGTAAGCCACCCTGGGTCCTCTAAGTCTTCTTCTTTTGCAGTTCAACCAGCTAGCAAAGCAGGCTGACATCCGAGCTACCCTCTAGCTAAGAACATCCAGATCACACACTATCATTCTCCAAAGCCTAAGATACTGCAGTCAATTACCAAAACCCTACTTTCAAACCAGAAATTGAAAGATCACATACAACTACACCTGTCTCAAAAACACCCACAAGTACTTTGTCACCCACTGAGCACCATATTCACTCACAATGTAGTCTACGTGGTTAGTTGGCATCCCTCTCATTGACAAACTATGTGGCTGTGTTGGCAGTACCTCGTTAGAGGCTTTTCTTAGGTGGTCCTATCTCCCAAATATACATTTACAGTTCACAACACTATTATTCATTGAATGGTTTAGAAAACAGTTCGTAGCATAGAAATAGACAAAACTTGCACTACTTGTAAAACTATTAATTGCAACAAACCCCAATTAATGTTTTTAGTGCAAAAACAGGCTAACATAGAAACCCAGATCATCACTCTAAAGGAGAAGCACAAACAAAGAAACCTAAGCCAAAACTTGGCAAAATCTTGGGTGGGGTCAACACCCTAACCATCCTCTGGGGCAGGGTAATTGCTTAGAATTGTTATCCTAGCTCTCATGAAGTGCATGAATTCTAAAAGAAATCTAAGTTCTCATTTTCTTCTTCCCAACTAGTTTATTTTTCTATTTTGTGGTTGTTTTGTTGCTTTTCAATTAATTTTCACTTTACAACAATTGTAAGATTTTTACAAGACAAGCAATGATTCAGTGACATTTAGAAGGATCCAAATTGTCAACGGCATTCAGGTCCTCTGACAATATGGGTTGTCCTAAGTAGGGGTGTCAATTGGACTGGATTTGGTCCAATTTGATCCAGTCCAATATGAGTCTATTATAAATGGACCAGGTCCAATCCAATCCAATCCAATGAATGTTTTGGTCCAATTTGGACCAGTCCAATTCAATGTCTGAACTGTCTAATCTATTCAAATTCATTTTGATTTAGATTGGTTTCAACCCAAATCCGGTCCATTGACACATATATTCTTATCTTATATTAATGGACCAAATATTGACTTAATCCAACCCAATCTAATATGAATTTGTTATGAATAGATCAGGTCAAATCCAATCTAATAAATATTTTGAACCGGATTGGTCCAATCCAATATATCTTGTTGGTCCATCCAATCCATTTAAATTGATTTTGGATTAGACGGGGTCCAATCCAAAACTGGTCCATTGACACCCTTAGTCCTGAGATCATTCACCCCTCTGTTTGTAGTAAAAGCATGTCGTCAGCATTCTTTCTTAAACCCAAGTCATTAAAGTAGTAATTTACAGGTTGAACCATCTATGAGTTGAGGGAAAATACTCATATTTAAATATTAAGGTAGTTGAGTTGTAATTTGCATATTGAAGTGTGAGTAACGCTCAAGTGTTTGGTGTATGTTAGCGACGGTCAAGTGAATTGAGGATGGTGATCAAGTGTTTTGTATCAGCCGAGACAAATGCTGACAAATATGTATTTGGTATTTGCACTGACTGTGCCAAACAAGATCCAAACATTTCATACATGTAAAACCAAGCCAATTTTGCATTCCACTAAACCGGACAACTTTGCATTATACTGTTCATTTTTGTATTTGTACTCTTTGCAAACGTAGCCTAAGGCTCAGTTTGGAAGGAATACAAATACAAATATGTACAGTGCAAATACATACGAAATAATATAAAATGTAAGGTTTTGCACTCTACATATCTGTACTTGTACTCGGTTTGAAAAGAGTACAAATACAAATATGTAGAGTGCAAAACCTTACATTTTGTATTATTTTGTATGTATTTGCACTGTACATATTTGTATTTGTACTCCTTCCAAACTGAGCCTAAACAAGCAATTCATAGCTATGCACTAGGCTTTGCAACATTTGATGGTTGGACCAAAACACCACTCTAGTAGTTAACTAGGATTTACTTGTTCTTTGCAACTCTAAATAGGTATTTTTGGTAATCTAACTCTAAATAGTTTGAGACAAAGAGATAGAGAAAATGCAATTGTGCACAAACAAAGATTATTCCATTCAACAATCAATTAAGAGCCCATTACAAAGGGTGAGAGTTAAATTAAATTATTGCTAATTGAGTTTCCCATACCAAACCCTAATTCAGCCCATTATTCGTACCCAAAACTTACTATAATAGCTTAATATAGGAAGAGAAAATTTCTAAGAAAAAGATAAAATCAAGTAATATCTACCACCAAGAGGAGATTGAATATGTGTTGTGTCTTCCTAGATGAACTCAATCTTCTTGCCCAAGATTTGAGAATGTACCATCTAGACTTTCCTTATTTGTTTGGTTTATTTTTAATCTACCTACCATATTCTTCATATCTCCTATTTGTTTGATAGAAAAAAAAGGTGCTGCTCAGATATTGAACCAAGGAGGTGTAATTAATTAGGTTCTTTCACATAAATTTCGCCTAAAGTCTCCCTAAAACACTATGAGTGTGTGTGATGGTTGGTGGAAGTGTTGTGTCAAGAAATCAATATAACGCAATGGAAATAACAAATCAATGCAAGAAAGTAGAGCACAAGGCACAAGAAATTTATAGAAGTCAGTAATCCCAGCCTACATCCTCTCCCTAGGCACACCACCTACAATCCATTATAATCAACTGAGTTTATACAAGATGCCAACAAGACCACTGTAACCATCTAGGCATATAAGGGTTCCAACAAGACCACTCCAATTAGCTGGGCTTATACAGGTGCCAACAAGACCACTTCAACCGAATAGTTTACTAGGTGCTATCGAAACTTTCAACCAATGTTCACACATTAAACACCAAATAGCTAGCCAACTGATAGCTTGAATGTGCTATCAACCCTTTCACAAATAATAATAGATACATTAATGAAGGCCAAAGATCATATGAAACTTCAAGGCAGATAAGAAACTCAGATCAATGGGCTCCTTGGGATTCAATCACACACTTTAAACTCTTTAGCTTTGAGAAATCTCTCCATTTAAATCAAGGGAATTTCAAAGGATAAATCTCTTGGTTTCCTCATGTTTCCCTCTAACTTTTCAAGTTCTAGCTCAAGATATTTCTTTAAGTTCTTGTCTTCTATCTTTTATTGAGAGATTTTATAACTAGGATTCAAGCAACCACAAATATGACTGTTGTAACCAATTAGCTCACTATGTTTCCTCATTAGAAGAAGTTCATCGAAAGAACCATTGAAGATCAAAACTAACCATTATACATGAGGTCTCAAAGACATTTTTTGCGTGAAGTAGTCAACTATTAAGTTAACTAGTCAACTATTAAGTTAACTAGTCAACTATTTGATTGTAGGAATGGCAATGGGGTGGGTTCGGGGCAGGGATCATATTCCCCATCCCCGATCCCCGTTGGAGATAAAATTTGTCCTCCATCCCTGATCCTGACGAGGATGGGTTCCCCGTGGGGACTCGAATCCCCAAAATGTTTTCAAATAATATTGTTTTTTAAATAAATTTACTTAAAATAAATAAAAAATTTAAATTATAAATAAAATTTTAAATATGTTTTGATATATATAATATAAATAATATAATAGTATATTTAATATAGATAATATTTAATGTATATTTAATATAAATAACTTTTAATGTATATATAATCGGGGTCGAGGTGAGGTGAGGACCTCAATCCCCGACCCTGACCCCGACCAGGGATTCCTATTAATCCCTGCCCCCATCCCCACCCTGCCAAAACAATCCCCATCCCCGGCCCCATCTGGTCGGGGAAATCAGGTCCCCGTCGGGGATGGGGAAAATTGCCATCCTATTTGATTGTTCATGTCTAGCAATTTAAACAACTAGTCGACTATATAGCATAAGTAGTCGATACTTAGACAAGGCTAGAATCTTTAGATTTAACTAGTCAACTATTTGTCATAACTAGTCAACTATATAAGCATTATTCACTTGGTTAAGTTGTATGTAGTTGACTCCTTAAGTTTCAAGAATTGATATTTTTAAATATTTTGATTTCTAACCTTTAGGAAATGAGTTCTTAGCCTCCTAAAAGGTCCAATCAACTTTTAAGCCCAACAAGATCTAGAAATATTCCTAAGTCTAGCTAAGCTAACCATTGGTCTCTAAGGTATTGGTTTAACTATGGTTGGTCAAGTTTGAGCCCAAGTTATGATACTTGTTGTAGATTACATCATGTCCCTAAAGATATGGCCTTTTCACATTCTTGAACTTAATATTCTTTCATGGGGGGTGCCTTGCATTTCTTTTTCCAACTTTTCAGCTTAATTTGTAGGAGATTAATAAGAATGCTTGCACACATGGATTCAAACACATTAGTAGCTTTAATGCATTTGTTATCATCAACACCCATAAGGTCAACAAAAGGGATAGAGCACTAACAAAATCTAATGGTATTGCAGCCCCCCAAGTCCTCTAAATTGATGGAATAGATTATCATTAGGTGCATGGGAGTGATCTCTAAACCATCCACTACATGCCCTAGATTGGCTACATAAGTTGCAAGCTGATTAGAATTGTGCAAGACATGTTGTATGTGGATTCTTTGCCCACTATTCAAGCATTTCTTGGATATCCATTATTATTTCACTATTTTTCCAAGGCAGGTTCTACTCCTTGTTTATGCTTTTCACCATGAGTAGGGGATCTCCTATTATTATGTTATCTTGATTCATCTTAGGGGGGCATTCCTTTTTTAGATTTTGAGAGGGGGAAAAGTTGGTCAATGGGATTTTGATTCCCATTAACCAACAAACTCATGTTTTTTTTTTAGATTTATGTGGGGACTAGGGAAAATTTATTTTCGTGGTGATCACTTATCTAGGTAAGTGATACCCATCTCCTAGGTGGGTAAATAACTTTCCCACCTGGGGGAAAGTTACTAATACTTGAATGGAATAGAAATGCCCCTTTTAATAATGAAATTTTATGGCTAGAATGATCATTGCCTTATTTACTTGGGAAATAAAAGAACATGGGTATATGCACTTACCTGGGTAAGTGGGGACTAGGGAAAATTTATTTTCGTGGTGATCACTTATCCAGGTAAGTGATACCCATCTCCTAGGTGGGTAAATAACTTTCCCACCTGGGGGAAAGTTACTAATACTTGAATGGGACAGAAATGCCCCTTTTAATAATGAAATTTTATGGCTAGAATGATCATTGCCTTATTTACTTGGGAAATAAAAGAACATGGGTATATGCACTTACCTGGGTAAGCCTTTTTTGAGAAACACTTACCCAAGTAAGTGCATTTACCCAAATAAATAACTTATCAAAAAGCGAACGGGCCTTAAAAGTTGTTGAGACTAATTCCTTTCCACCATAACCTCTACCACGAATATGGAGCATGCCCAATCTTCATGGTGTTCAACTTTATATTTTCTCCTCAAAAATCTCTTGCTACCCAATCTATGGTTGCCTCCTCCTTCTTCGACAGAAGATGCATCAAAGTTTATTTTCATTTGGTTGTATCATGGGGGATGCCACCTAATGTATTGCACTTGTTTAACAACTTGGTTAGTTAAAAGAAGATTTTGGATTGTATGATATTCAATCAGGTCCACTATTTCCTTCTTGATTAATCTAGTTGGGTTCATTTAGATTCCTTCAAAATAACACCGATTCCTATGAATCTAAATATTCCAAATTATATTTGCAATTCATCCCCTAATTTGAGCTTCATCACTTTTCTTATCTTCTTAAACCATTAGGTTTTTTCATTATTCTTTACTAGGCCTAAGGCCATCTAATCTACTAATCCTCATATTTGGTTTATTACAAGGCATTGCACAGAAAAGGTGAACAATGTTCTCTTCTTCTTGGTGACAAACCAGGCATGTAGGATCAATTCTCTACACATTTTGGATTAAGCATTTCCTAGAAGGGCCTTTCATTGCTAAGAGTTAGAGAAAAATTTTGATTTTGGGTTGAATTTTTAGTTTCATTATGAAATTTTTCAAATTAATTACAACCCTTCCAACTTAAGCTAATTCCCCATCTTAGCCTGTCTTCACCATGGCTTAGAATGTAGATACCTTTTATTTTTGTTGATATATATGTTATTAGGACCAACAATTGAATGTCCTGCATTCTCCATGATTTTGAATCTTAGTTTATGACATCCCCAACCCTTAGATTGAAATTTTTGGAAGGGTTAGGATCCACTATATGGACGGTCAAACCATACTATATGGTTGAGCAAAATTTCAAAAATTTATTAATCCTTCTAAAAATCGAATTCCTTATATTTTGAAAAACTACATTTTTCAGGATCGGTCTTATACTGAATTGGACCAAATTTGAAACCAAATAGGAAGGAGATTTATACTTGATACAGATACCACAAACACAGATCCCAAGGTGGAAGTTCACACCTAAATCAGTCCTAAAACCAGCCTCCACTGAATATGGCACAGTGTATAGGTGAAGCTAATTCAGCAACACGGTTTTTAGTAAAACTGCAACCCAACTGCTTTGATCAAACTAGGGAAGGTAAACCTAAAATTCTTGTGATTTTTTTTTTTTTTTTGCAAAAATCAGAAGAAAACTGATCTCTATCAGTCCTTGAAAGCCTAAGTCATGATAGGGTTTCTTGGAGGACAAAAGAGAAGAAGAGAGAACAAGAGAGAGTGGCCTTCTTGTCTGGTTCATCATCTTTTTCTTTATCTCCTTATGGAGCACTCTCCTAATCAAATTTGGAGATTATCCAAATCTAATTTGGATCTGGATTCTATTAAGAGATAAGCCCTATCCTCTTAAGAGGATAGGTGCTCCATATCCATTTTCAAACCCAGATTTGACCCAAAACACATGACAACTTAAGTTGTCATGTGACAAATTACTTAATCTTATTAATTATGGGCCTTAGGCCCATTTCTTTCAAGGGCTCATGACCCAAGCTATTGCATTGCCAACTTAGGCATGATTTGTATGAAGTGGGACCCCACAATGACTTCACATAAATCCACATGGATTTCACCTAGCCTCTATGAAAAAGCTTAGTTGAATTTACTACTAAACACAATGAACCCCTGAGAACATCACTATGGGCTCAATATGGATCCACCATTTACACCTAAATGATCCCCGAATTCGGTCATCCTATGAAAATCCAAAGATAATGGACTTAAGTAAGATAAAGTCCATTAGGTAATCAGTCTTGTAAGGGTCTCTTACACTTAACCTCTCAACCCATAATGATCACAACACTAACTGACAGGGAAAGACCTCTCCCCTGGCTGCAAAGTACAGTGTCACACTCTTTTCTCTGATGGATCCTGGGAATTAAAACATTTTACAAACATTTTTCTTAAAACATAATGTATGTATCATATAAATATATTTTGCAAAACCAAATGTCAAACATATTTGAAATCCTTCCATCAAAGAGAATGTAAGCCCTATCATATACTTTGTCCGACAAAAGGGTTGATCCTCTCACTATGATCACCCATTCAAGTGAATTCTCAGATTATCCCAACATACCCAAGTTTTGAACCTTGATGGATCTCATTGATTGGCACACTTAATGTAGTACCACAATCAAGTCTAAAGGTTATGTATAACTTTCTACTTTTGCTCATCAATCTCCAAGGTCCAGGCATAATGGGAAAATGGTCCGGGTTCAGTGTTTCATCCAAACACACACTGCATGTGCTTCGGGTCTAACCCTATCAACTAAGACAAACTGCCCAAACTTCTTTGGTAGCACATCAGCGTCAACCTTGACAGGATACACTCCCCAAGTCCATCAAACGGTTGAGAACATTCTAAACTAACACGAGTCTCATAAATGTATAGTTTAAGGGGTAATTACACAGAAATATACCAATATTAACATGAAACAATAATGTACTTTCATTCATTTATAACAAATGTATCTGTACATCAATCAGTAAGGACATACACTGTCTAATAGAAATTTAGGTTATCTCTCAAATTTTAATCAATTTGTTCTTAGATTGGAACTTCCCCAAGCCAATTGTCCAAGTAGAATTTGATTTTTCTTCCATCACCCACCCTCCAAATGGACCCTTTTTAAGTAGATCCCTTATTCCTTCTAGCACTCCTTCCAAGCTAAGGACAACCCTTATTCCCTTTTATTGGTTTAGCTTGCCATAGCTATTCTTTTTTTAAGTATTTAAGTATTTTTCCTTTACTACCTTTGCCCATAGGTTGCTATCGACATTTACAATTCTCCATCCTAGACTTCCATGAAAGGTATGCTAATATCCTTTGTTTTTTAGGTTTCTAGTCCTCTTACTTTGATTGGCTTGCATGTATTGTTCCAACTTTTTTTAAACCCCAAAATTTATTCCAGATGGAGGGGTGGCTTCCTTAGCATTTTATTAATTATCTTACATTAAAAGGAAAATAAGGTATAGAGGACATAGCCCACCTTGCCCCAACACCTAAAGAAAGATCACATAATCTTTTGCACTCAACCTTGTCGGAAAGCATTACAAGAAAAATAAAAAACCAATAAATGAAGAAGCACAACAACATTAGTCAATACGTATCAGAGGGGGTCTCATACAATCCTCCTTCAAAAGGTTCTTAAGCTCCCATGGTAGGTCATGAAAGGAGTTGAAAAAAATGGAACCTTTGATCGAAGAAGCCCATATTGGCTTGTCAATTTATGCATATATTCCTTTCATGAAGAGTACGGTTGAAATTAATCCTCATGCAATCAGTCAACATCGTTACATCCCTCAAAATATAATAGATATGCCAAGTCAAGCCTAAATTTCTCTCCAAAATGTCTATGAGTCATTTATTATCACTTACCACTTTTAGCTCCATCACACCATTTTGATAGCATAAATAAAGCTCATTATGGAGTGTTTTACATTCTACTAAAAGAAAAGATCATCACCATAAAAATTAGTGAAAGCATAGTGAAAAAATCCATTACCATCTCTAAGAATACCTCCACCCAAGGTTTTAAAAACCAACCCAGAAATGGAACCGCTTTGGCCACCGATTTCTGGGTTAGTGGTTTGACTGTCCAGGTCGAACAATTTAGATAGTCTTTTCTTATAAAACACTGATGCCACCGCTTTGGCCTCAGTGTTTTATAAGAAAAGAGAGACAAATATGTGGTTGTTGGATGAGAGAGAAAGAAGAAAGAAAGAAAGAAAGAAAGAAAAAAATGAAGGAAAGGAAGGAGAGAAAAAAGAAAAGAAAGAAAGGAAGGAATGGAGAGAAGGAGGAGGAGATGGAAATATTCACAAGTGATGGCAACGACAACAACAAAAATGCAGTGGTAAGGGGAAACCTTTGTGCTTGTCTCAGATCTTAGATCTAAGAAGTGAAATATCAATTTTGAGACATGAGATTTGATTTTTCTCTCTCTTTGGGATCCCAGTGATCTCAGATTTGAGATCATTTTATCTCAACCCTTCTACCTCTCTCAATCTCCTGCTTCCTTATTAACTGTGAACTACTGCTCAGGTCAAAACGGGTCAACGGTTCAAGCGCCTGGGTCATCAGTTTTATGACTAAGTCAACGGTTTTTGGACTAGGACGGGTTAAGGGTGAAACAGAACTGGTTGCTTGGACGGTTCACAATCCATGCTTGGCCTAGGTCTAATCCCAACCCAAGTGCATATAATTACAATGTGAGTTGGGCTCAGGTTATGAAGGTCGGGCTTAACATTGGGTTTGGGTCCAAGCTTGGGCCTTAGGCCCAAATCTTAGGGTTAGGCTTGGATTGACCATAAACCTATCGTAACCCACCCAACTTGCACCCCTACTTACAACACAAAGCAAAATTGCGAAGATATGACCACAAATTCCTTCTTTCTAAGTAACAAAAACTCCTATATATATGACAAAATAACAAGAAATTGATGTATCCAAATTTTTTGGTAGGACTACTACGCATTGGTTGGATGTATCTATTAGATCAACATGGAAATTAAAATCCCAAAATAACTAGAGTTTTCAATCAAAATCATCTCCTATTAAATATCCTTCCATTTTTAACCTTTTTGCCACATCGGCTCCCTTACTACCTTAAACAAACAACTCCATAATGCCAACAATAGAGATGTTATGCATTTGAAAGATCTTCTTTAAACTTGGACCATTTTTTTGTTTCTAATTCTTCTTAAATTCCAAAATAAGGCTAATATCATTGTTGAAAGGTAAGAGAGTTTAGAGGATCCATATCCTTATCTTTACTAGTAAATGTGCATGTGCGTGTGTGTTAGCACCAGATTTTTGTTTGGTTCCTCCTCCAGCCCACTTTACACTTTTAATAGTAGTAAAGATATAGATATATATTTGTATTTGTTTACTTAATCATTTCCCATTAGGTTTAAGCTATATATTCCAATCCCATCATTAATAAAATTATGTTTATTTTATCATACTTACTTTTTTTAATATAACAAATATATAACAATAGAAACATGTTCAAAATATTCAAAATTTCTTTATTTTTTATATTTTTATATTTTTATATTTGTATTATTTATTTATTTTTTGGTAATGTATTATCTATGAAACTATCCATTTGACCCAAATGGTTGAACTACTTACCCAGCACTTGGATGGAAAATATGATTTCATTTCTAGGTTTATTTTAAAAATATAAAACTTTCATTCTATTAATAATTAGGGTTAATGACTTATATATGCTCTATATATTTGATAAACTACTTTTGTATACCCTCAACTTTTAAAAACAACTTATTTTTAAGTCCATCTATTTTGTTTTTCTTTTAAGTTTATCTTGTTCTAAATCTATGACTGCGTCCTTTGATTTATTCCTGTCAGATCTTGTTGTTGGTTGAGCTTGGGTCTAATTAGGAAAGGTTGGGTTAAAATGGGTTTTAGATAGTTAAGATACAAAAAGGAAATGAAATATAGTTATGATATCTCTCTTTATTGAAATTGCTTGGTAACTCTAGCTGGCACCAAATGATTTGAAGTTAGTAGGACTGCAAAGGAATCTGATTTGAATCTGATATACCTAGATGCAAATTTCATCTATTTATATTTGGAGTTGAATTGGATCTTTTTTTATACTATTTAGATCACACTTAGGTTGGATCCAGATTGTGTACATCATTAATACATGGGAACTTAAAAATTTATAAATTGGAGGACATTTGGCATCTAACTTGAAGTTGACATCTAACTTGGGCTATATTAGGAAGTATTGATTTTATTAGCAATTTTTGTTGGCAACAATATTCCACTCTTTTCTGTTAAATTTTCTTATGCTTGAAGTTGACAAGTTTTAATATAATAATGTAAAACATTTAACTCTTCTAAACCATTTAAAGTTTATCTATTGCTTTCTCTTTGTTAGAACAAGGATTTTTTTTTTCTACCATTTCATTGTGTTCTTTCTATACTTCATGCATCTAGGAAATATAATCTAGCCATAAAGAAGGTACTTGCTATCATTCAAAATGGATTAAAATACCTGTTCTATTCTGTTCTTGTAGGTCAGCAGATCCTACAAGTTTGGGCGCAGTTAGAGTTGACATCTCAGGAATTGGAATGAACTTGTGAGAAAGGAATTTCAGAGCTCTTTGATTATTGTTCCTGAGCCCACACAAGCACAATGCCATGATGTTTCTCATGTATTAATTTGTATTAGAGAATTTGTATTCATTTGAAATTTAACATGTATTAATTTATGATTTGAATGTATTAATTTTTTTGGTAAGAAAATATTTGAATGGAAATAGATCTTTTAAATTGCATTTATTTTGTTTTTTGTACTGTTTTTATGTTAATTGGATAATTTAATTAAAAGTTTTTTTATTTAAATTGATTTTTATGCATTATCTATCATGGGATTTGTATTTAACAGGTTCCAAAAAAATGTTGAAATCAAATTGATATAAATAATAAAAAAGAATCAAAGCCGGCGGTCATACAACCGCCGCCTTAGACATAAAAGAGCAGGTCCGCCGCCTAAAAATGCTCGACACACCTAAGGCGGCGGTTCAAAGAACTCTAAGGCGACGGTCCTAACCGCCACCTAAAAAGGGAAGCAACGTTTCGAAAGACCTAAGCTGGCGGTCCAAAGAACTCTAAGGCGGTGGTCCTGACCGCCACCTAGAAAAGGGAAGCAATGTTTCGATAGACCTAAGCTGGTGGTCCAAGGAGCTCTAAGTTGGCAGTCTTGACTGTCACCTTTATTAACTCTAAGCTGACGGTCTTGACATACCGTCGGCTTAGGAATGACTGAACCACGTCAGACCGGTCCTCAAAGGTGGCGGTCTTTTTTGTCTAAGCCGGCGGTCTTGACCTAGGCCGGCAGTGGTTTAGGGGGCAGATTCATGACCGCCGCCTTAGACCGATTTTCTTGTAGTGCATGACACATTGTTGGCCACGTGCATCCAATTATATATCGGAAATATCAGTAATGTAAACTACAACCAATGTTCCCGATTTGTGACAAGATGTGCATGATGAGCAATGTATCGTGGATTCGTGGTCAGCAGATCTGAACTCGAAGGAGAGGGGTACTGAGATTATCCGCATATGTTTGGTTCAATCCTCATTCTTTCTCATTTATACCTAAGATGAAATTCTGAAGGAAGAATGACGGTTCAGCCCAGGGTCAGAATTTGCAGGCCCAAAGTACTGTTAGGGTAGGTGCCAGCTCGGAATTGATGCCAATTCATGGGCGGGCATTGATGCATAGAGTGTGGGTTGTTGACATTTTGAATGTTTATAGCTCTGTAGTGGAAATCAGAAATCTGCATTGGGCCTGTTCATACTTTTCTAAATTCTAAAATGGACAAGAATGAGTACTTTGATAAAATGGGCAAGATGAAGTTCTTTCTCATTTAGGAAATTACTTTCATAAAAGCACTTTCGTAAAAGTGTTTTCATAAAAGTACTTCCATAAAAGTGCTCTTATAAAAGTACTTTCATATAAATGATTTTACAAAAATATTTTCATAAATGTACTTTTGTAAAAGTGCATTTATAAAAGTTCCTTTTATGTATTAAAGTGCTTTCATGTAAAAGTACTTTTTAAAAGTTCTTTCTTAAAAGTACTTCCACAATAGTCTGCTAGTAAACATCTATATCAATAGTTTTGTAGGCATATTTTCCTCAAGAATGAAAATGGGCAAGATGGGGCATGATTATTTTTCATGATGCAGGCTACTCAACTTTTATGCTATAGGCTGATTTTTCATTTTAAAAAGGATGTGGCCTATGACAAAAAATTTGTAACCAAACACTTAATGATGAAGAAAGATTTGGCCCGACCTCGTAATCACCCAACACGTGGCAAAGGCGAACTGCACAACAGCGCGCCCGAGGCGCGAGCTTCGAAAGGAGGAACCAGCGGTCCGAACTCCCTGCAAGGAGCCCGAACTCCCCGCAAGGAGCCCGAGCTCTCCCTTAGGCCCCGAGCCTTACAAACACAAAGGGCGACAACCCGAACTGGCCTGCCCCATGGCAGTTCGGGATACACCTCTATCCGAACTCAAGACCACCTCGCTCGCCACTCCAGCACTTCGCCTCCAGGACGCCGAACTGAACAACCGTACCATGCCTGACACCGAGGAAGTCCGTGTCCAGGGGCGGCGCACCTGACTAACTTAGGATCTGACGCTTGACATCCGCACTTCAACGGCCACCTACCACCGCCACCTACCACTGCCATCTCCAATTGCAGAGACGGCTCCGACAAAGAGAGCAGTGGCGGTTCTGCCTCAGCAGAGGTGGTGACACCCGAACTGGCCGGAGCGCAGAGATAATCATACCCGACCTGAAAAAAGCTTAGGAGTGAGTGCGCGAAGTGGTTATAAAAGGCTCCCTACCCCCCAAGAACAAGGTATGTGAACTTTGCACCATCTGGTTTTATCTTGCCTTTGAGGGAATTCTAACTTGAACTTCGGAGCATTCATACCGGGTTCCCCCCGGAGCTTCCTCATCTTCTCCATTTCAGGCTCCCCGTATCTCCGCCCAGAGGCAGAATCGTTGACAGCTAGGACCAGCCGGATTTCATACCATCAATTGGTGCCATCTATGGGAACGCTTCTAAAAGCCTCCCTCTAAACTCTCATAACCTCTTTTCTCCAAAAGCTCCAACACTCATGGCCTCTTCCAGCAACGCCGGACATGGCACAGAGACAAACATCACCGGGGAACAACATCAAGTTCCCGTGGTGTGCATCGGGCAGTTCACCATCCCCTTCCGGTGGATGGGATCCCTAGCTTGAATGCACCACAAACAGTGGCGCCCGTAAACCTTCCTGCCATGAGCATCCCCCTTCCACTCTCTATCGAAACAACCTTTATTGAACCAACTGCTGTCCCCCTAGTGACCCGCCAAAACCAGTTTAACGACCTGATGCAATGCATGCGGGCAATGCAAGCCCAAATGCAACAATTCCAGCAACATTAACTCCAGCAGCACCAAGTACTGCACCACCTCTCTCAACATCACTATCAACATTATTTCCCCCAACTGCCCCTGAACCAGTCACTGCTTCCACCTCGGCACCCCGTTCCGAAGCCAGTTAAGGCTTCCCCTCAGGGTGGACGCCCTCGCCGAGGAGAAGCCTCCCAACCCCAGAACCCCCCCAACAGCCAGGCCTCATCCCCAGGCCGAAGGGAAATAATCACCCCCGCCTCGTAGCTCGCAGGCGGGTCGGGAACCTCACCCACAAAGTCAGCACCTCGGCGCTCCAAGCCTGAGTTCCCGCTCACAGAGAACCGATTCAGCGCCCTAGCAGCAGACTACCAACATTCTGGACCCATCGAGCTCAGCAACACAGAGGCCAGCAGCGCCAGTACCAGGCCCACTCAACAACGAAGGCACCGGCGAAGTCGCCGAACTGCCACCCGTGTCCTGCCCGAACTCAGAGGCAAGGAAGAGACGAGCTCGGGCGAAGTAAAAGCTGCCCCGATTCTCTCAATTCCTTCCCCCCTCGCATCAGAACTCCTAGCAGACCCCATGCCCAGAGACTTCAAGCTCCCACCATTGGACAAGTATGACGGGTCCTTTGATCCCAACGACCATGTCGATTCTTTCCAGTCCCAAATGCACCTCGCTAGGGCCAGTGAATCATGCATGTGCGTGGCCTTCACCACTACCTTCAGGGGGGTGGCCCGCACATGGTATAGGAACCTAGCCCCAGGGTCAATAAGAAGCTGGACCCAGTTCGTGCAGGTCTTCACCGCACACTTCGTAACCAGCAAGCGGTGCCCCAAAACTGAGGAAAGCATCTTCGGAGTAGTCCAGAGAGGAGAATCCATCCGAGGCTACATCAAGCAGTTCAATGAAGCGTGCTTGTAGATACCACGATTAGACCCCGCAGTTCAGCTCGCGGCGGCCAAGAGAGGAGTAGCACACAAGGAGTTTAAATGGCACATGGTAGCCAGCCAGCCCGCAACCGTGGCCGAATTCCTCAAGCTCGCAGACAAGTTCATGAGAACAGAGGAAGAGATCAACCAAAGGACCGAAGGCGGGGTCGAGAAAAGGAAAAGAGAAGGGGAACCCTCCAACCCAAGCGACAGAAGAAACCCGGCCCGGGAGGTGAAGCCGAGCCAACCGTCCCGAGCACCATTAGCAGTTCAGACAGATTATACGCCGTTAAACACGAGGCGGACTGAGATCTTGATGACGATCAAAGACACCCCATACATCAAGTGGCCACCTCACCTAAAAGGGAATCCAAACGAGAGAAACAAAAATTTGTACTATAGTTTTCATAGAGATCACGGTCACAGTACCGAACAGTGTAATAATCTCCGGGACGAGATAGAGGGACTCATCCATCGTGGATACTTAAGAAATTTTGTACAGCATAATAACAATAATAACAATAAGGCGAGTCGACAATGGGAGCACGGAAAGGATGCCCCCGAATCCAACAGCAAACCAGCCGAAGCGTTGCCACAGCCTCCGAAAGAAAGGCCAGTTCGGGGAACCATCCATGTGATAGTAGGAGGTTCGGTGGTAGCAGGGTGTACTTCGGCAGCAGCCTGGACGTCAGTTCGCGAGGCAGCCCGAGAAGAACAAAACCCTCCAAAGAGGCCGAAGACAGAAGAAACAATCTTCTTAACGGAAGACGATGCGTGAGGTGTCCACTACCCCCACGATGATGCGCTCGTCATAAAACTAAGGATCAGCGACTTCGAAGTCAGGTGCGTACTTGTGGATTCGGGTAGTTTGACGGACATCCTCTTCAAGTCGGCATTTGACCAGCTACAATTGCGGAGAAGCGAGTTGAAGCCTGCAAGCACTCCTCTGGTGGGCTTCAGCGGAGAAGAAGTCAGGCCCATCGGAAAGATAACAGTACCTGTGGAAGTCGACACATGGCCTTGTGCGGTCAGACTCAACCACGATTTCCTAGTGGTCGCAACCCCCTCCCCATACAATGCCACAATAGAGCGGCTAATTATGCATATCCTGCGGGCAGTGGTCTCCACATACTATTTGGCAATGAAGTTCCCTACAAACTTCGGTGTGGGGGTAGTGCGGGGCGACCAGCTTGAGTCCCGCAAGTGTTATGTTGCCGCCCTGAAGGGAAAAACCAAGGTGGCCGATGACCTTGAACTGGAGCGGCCTATGGAGCAAGGTGAGGAACGAGCTTCGCTCACAGAAGAAACGGTCGCAGTCTCGACTTCAGCTACAGACCCAGCTCGCACACCATAGATCGGTGCTTCCGTCGAGGAACCACTACGAACCGAACTGGTGAGTTTCTTACTTCAAAATTTAGATATTTTTGCCTGGCCCACGGCCGACATGCCCGGTATTGACCCCAGCCTTATAACTCACAAACTTAATACTGACCCTATAGTCAGACCCGTTAGACAGAAGAAACGCAACTTAGCCCCAGAACGCTGGAGGGCGGTCGACGAGGAGATCAAAAAGCTCCTCGTAGCAGGTTTCATAAGGGAAGTTCATTACCCGAGCTGGGTAGCCAACCAAGTGCTGGTGAAAAAGGCAAACGGCAAGTGGCGCATGTGCGTCGACTACACCGACCTGAACCAAGCTTGCCCAAAAGATTGCTTCCCCCTCCCCAGAATTGACCGCCTAGTGGACGCGACCTCGGGACATGAGTTGCTAAGCTTCCTGGACACCTACTCGGGCTACAACCAAATCAGGATGGATCAGTCCGATGAGGAAAAAACCAGCTTCATAACCGAGTTCGGCCTGTACTGCTAAAAGGTCATGCCCTTCAGATTAAAAAATGCCGGGGCGACCTTCCAAAGACTTGTAAATAAGTTGTTTCGGCCCTTAATTGGCACAAAAATAGAGTGTTATGTAGACGACATGGTCATCAAGACACAATTTTCACATGAATTAATACAAGACTTAGATTCTGTCTTCCAAATCCTGCGTCGATTTAGCATGAAACTGAACCCTAACAAATGTGTCTTCGGTGTCACCTCGGGCAAGTTCCTAGGGTATATTGTTAACCGGCACGGTATTGAGGCCAACCCAGACAAGATAAAGGCCATCCTAGATATGAGACCACCCCGGAAAGTAAAAGAAGTTCAGAGGCTAAACGGCCGTATAGCCGCTCTGAGCCGCTTCATGTCCAAGTCAGCAGACCGCTGCTTGCCTTTCTTCAAAGCAATCAAAGGCAAAGGGTTCGAGAGGACCCGAGACTGCCAACTCACGTTCGACGAGCTAAAAGGCTACCTCGCTAGTGTGCCAACCTTAGCCCAGCCCGAGGAGGGCGAAGTCTTGGAACTGTACCTCTCGGCAAGCGACGAGGTGGTCAGTTCGGTACTAATAAAAGAAGATCATGTCCAACGACCCATCTATTATGTTAGTAAAATCTTGCAGGGAGCAGAGACAAGGTACCCACAGATAGAAAAGCTAGCATACGCACTAGTGATAGCAGCCCAGAAACTCCGCCCATACATCCAGGCTCACACTGTCATTGTCCTGACTAACAAACCTCTGAGGCAAGTTTTACTCAAGCCCGAGGTTTCCGGTCGACTGACGAAATGGGCCATCGAACTCAGCGAGTACGACCTCCAGTACAAGCCAAAAACTGCTATTAAGGCCCAAGCCTTAGCAGATTTTATCGTCGAGTGCACGTTTAGCCTCGAAGCCCCTAGGCCGGCCGAGCCCAAGGTCCCCAGTTCGGGCGAGCCCGGAGCTTCCAATCCAATAGAGTCTGAACCTCGTGAAGTAGCAGCCAGTATGGCATCTCTCCTGGTTAGGCCAAACGCGAACTGGGATGAGGAGCCCTGGATCCTTCACGTAGATGGCTCCTCGAACCAGCAAGGCAGCGGGGCTGGAATAGTGCTACGCGGCCCGAGTGGCACGAAATTGGAATACGCACTACACTTTGAGTTCGCGGTATCCAACAACGAGGCGGAGTACGAGGCACTGATAGCCGGGCTGAACCTAGCGCACAGGGTAAGAGCAAAGCACGTAGTTATCTGTAGTGATTTCCAGCTCGTGGTCAACCAGGTTACGGGCAAATACGAAGCACGCGATCTCACTATGATTGCATACTTGGCAATAGTAAAGGAGGCTCTGCTCAACTTCTAGTCACACTTCATCAGGCAAATCCCGAGGTCAGAGAACACTGAGGCCGACGCCCTGTCCTGGTTAGCCAACACGAGTCACAACACCATGAGAACCGTGTACATAGAGGACTTACCTCGGCCTAGCATTCTCGGTGGGGCAGAGGAGGTCGCTCCCGTCCTTGAAGCAGAGCCGAGCTGGATCGACCCACTCACGAGCTTCTTGCTAGATGGAACCCTCCCTGCGGACCGCAATGTAGCCAAGAGGGTGCAGCGCCAGGCAGCCAAATATGTCATGATAGACGAATGGTTGTACCGACGGTCCTACACGCTTCCCTACCTGCGCTGCTTGCGACCTGCCAAAGCCGAGCTCGTACTCCGCGACACTCATGAAGGTTTGTGTGGCAGACACCTGGGGGGCAGAGCCCTCGCCCAAAAAGCACTTCGACAAGGTTACTACTGGCCAACGATGAAGGCAGAAGCCGTCGAACTCGTCAGAAAATGCGACAAATGTCAGAAGCATGCCAGTATCCACCATCAGCCTGCTGTCGACCTCAAGTACCTCACCAGTCCATGGCCCTTTGCACAATGGGGCATTGACCTCCTAGGGCCATTCCCGCCAGCAACAGGTGGGAGAAAGTTCCTAGTGGTGGCAGTAGATTACTTCACAAAGTGGATAAAAGCTGAACCTCTGGCAACAGTCACAGCCCGAAACATACAGAACTTCTTTTGGAAGAACATAGTATGTCGCTTCGGGCTACCTCGGGTACTGATCTTCGACAACGCCAAACAGTTCGAGGATATCAAGTTCCAAGAATGGTGCCAAGATATGGGAATTCGTCAGAACTTCACATCGGTCGCACACCCGCAGGCAAATGGTCAGACATAAGTAATGAACAGAGCCATCCTCTGTGGATTGAAAGCACGACTAGACCGAGCTAAAGGGTTGTGGGCGGACGAGCTACCAAGTGTTCTATGGACTCACTGAACCACGGAAAAAACCGCCACAGGAGAGACCCCCTTTAACCTCACCTGTGGCACCGAAGCGGTAATCCCCGCGGAAATCGAAATACCTACATTGTGACTAGAAGCATATGACGATCAGACAAACGGAGATGAGTTGCGCACCAACCTCGACCTACTGGATGAAGTAAGAGACCTCGCGCACATCCGAACAACGGCCTACCAGCAAAAAGTAGCTCGATACTACAACGCCAGAGTAAAGAAGCGGAGCTTCCACGTTGGCGACCTAGTTCTCCGTAAGATCATGGTACCCGAACCCGGTGTGGGCAAACTCGGACCAAATTGGGAAGGACCCTACAGAGTAAAGAAAGTACTCGGGGGGGCATACGAGCTCAAAACCTTAGAGGGTAAGCAAGTACCCCGAGCATGGAACATCGTCAACTTAAGGCGATACTACCTATAGACCACCAAGCGAAGTGGATAAAATCGCCACCAAAGTCTAAGGGCTAGGATGCCGAGCTAACGAAGGAACCTCGGCATAGGCAAGCCAAGAAAAGTCAGCCAAAGGCAAAACGGAGATAACAAACTAATAGGGACATTGGCATCTCAGAGCACCAAAACAGGCCGCGCAAGTGCGGTAACCCGGGCAGGAAACAGACCGGACGTATGGTCAGTTCGCCAAATACGTTCAGTTTGTGAGAAAGAACAACCAACACTTAACCTAAAAGAAAGTCATTCCATTTCAAAATAAGGGAGTACATTTCAAAAAAAAAAATTTACAGGCCCGGAGCTACTTCCTCATTATCAGAAGGCACTTCAACAATACCCGAAGGTCCCGCCTCGCCCTCGGAATCTGGCTCACCATCTGCAGCATTGGCCATCTCCTGAGTTATGCGCGAAGTGGATATGGCACTGATATCAAGCTCGGGGTATGTATTCTGGATCATCCACCGGCTTAGCTTGAAACCCCTTTGGTACGAATCCACCATCAGGTCGTCAAAACCCGGCGAGGCGATGTACTCATCGACGGCCTTCTTCTTGGCATCTTCAATACCTTGAGAGAAGATCTGCGTCCTCTCCCTAATGTCCTCCTGAAGATATTCGACCTGATGCTGCAAATCCAGCCTCAAGTCCGCCATATGTTTCACTACGACTCCCATGGCCTCGGCATCTCTCTGAGACCTCGCCTGCCTGGACTGTGCAACGTGAGCAGCCGCCTCAGCAGCACGAAGAGCCTCTTTTGTAGCTCACGCCTGCCTCGAGCTCCTTTCCACCTGGGCCGCCAAGGCGTGAATAGAAGAGTTCACCTACCAAAAGGAAAGAACAAGTGATTAAAAGAACGACATCAAGAAGGATAAAAGCAGAAGAGCTCAATAAAAAGTCTGACTTACCACCATGGCATGAGTAACAGCACGACAGGCCACCTGGTGCAGAGAGAGATCAGTCCACGCCGCGACCTCCTCGGGAAAAATGGCCTCCTTACTCTTCTGAAGAGCGTGGGTCAGCGACAACACACTCCTGAATTACCCTAGGGCCCCCGAGCCCGAGGGCCCAGCTCGCGTATAAGCAGACCCAGAGTAGGTGGGAGCCCCCATGTAAGTAGTTTCAGCATACGGGCCCCCTACCGCTTCTTGCATTGGAGGAGCCATCTCAGGCTCCCTGGGCAGATCCTCTGACGGGTAGTCTGGAACCTCGGGCTCCGCAACCCGGGGCAGCTCGGCGCGAGTTCACTTAGCGACTCGCTTCCTCCTCTTCATGCCTTGAAACAAGTGCCCACCACGGGTCCCTCCTGAGTCCATCACACTTGCAAAAAAGAGTTTGGTATCAGAAGAAAGCAAGAGACAGAGCAAAATAGAACCTCTAAGTAAGGAACCTACCCGAACTCAGGCCGGCCGCAATGAGCTTGGCCTCCGTCAGGTACTGTTGGCACTTTAGCCCAAGCCGCACCCATTGCCGGAGGCCCTTCGCCGTCTCCTTGTCAAGCGTAACCCCGGAGTCAGGGGCGGCCATCCCCCACCCGGTCTGAAACGGCCACCCCAGCACACTTCGCACCCCGAAGTAGTCCCACTTCCACGCCGGGACCTTATTAGGAAGCTCATGTAAAAGCTTAAAACCCGGGCGAGGAGACAGGTAGTACGCTCGCCTATGCCTGGGGAGGAGACCCGCTTGCTTTTTAAGCATTAAGTTGGAAGAGAAGATCTCCAAGTCTAAAGGAAAGCCCTGTTCGCAAAATAGGGAGATTGTCCCCACCAAATTACAAATGAAGTTCGGGTGAAGCTGGCCAACCGTAACGTCGAAGTGATTCAAGACCTCGACAAGGAAGGGATAGAAAGGCAATCGCAGCCCCGCAGCGAGCTGCTCCCGGAATATCACGATCTCATCAGGACCGTGTTCCCAAGGAAAGCTACCCGAAGGTATGAAATAAGCATACTCCCCAGGCAAATTATAATAGGTAATAAGGGATTGGAGCCCCTCGGGGGTCATGGTCGAGGGGTCAAACTTGTCTAACGACCGACCCCGACGAGAGGTGGATGCCAAACTACCCGAGGTGACTCGACCAACGGGTTCAAACTCTTCATCGAGCTCTACCTCCGGCTCGCTAGAACTATCAGGGGATGCAATTCGGTTCGTGGAACCTGCATCTGACTCACCGGACGAACCGCCTGATCTATCCGAGCTAGACATCGAGGAAAGAAGGTGGATTCCAAGAAGGTACTCACCCAGATAAGAGCTTGAACGAGACTATGAGAACTTGAACGAGCAAAAAACCTTGAACGCGAATTGAAAGCCTGGACGCGAGTTGAAACCTGGATGCGAGCTCAAGAGGCAGCGCAGAAGTGACAGCGACTGGGGTCCCTCACTATTTATAACAACAGTGACCGAGAAGCAACGACGCAGATCAAAGCCGATCCGACTGCCCGCAGTCACGCTGACCGCACGTCCCCTGAGACCGAGACGTGATTGGCGCACGTCTTTCTGAAACTGACATGCGCCGGCGCACGTCTTTTTGAAACTGATAGAACGCCAGCGCACGTCTCCTCACGTTAAAGGCGGCAGCGGCACGTTTTCAAATTTGAAAAGACGTCTGCTGTCACGTCTCCCAGCGTGCGCTTTTTCAATTTTTAAAATAAAGAGCGCGCTGCCACATCTGTCAGCATTTTCGGCGCATTTCCCACGCTATCAGTCAACCAAGATTCGAGGTACGGGACAAATCCACTAACCAGCTTGTGAACTCCCCGCGCAAGGGCAAGGCCCTTAGCACAAGGAGTGGGGGGTAATTGATGAAGGAAGATTTGGCCCGACCTCGTAATCACCCAACACGTGGCAAAGGCAAACTGCACAATAGCGCGCCCGAGGTGCGAGCTTCGAAAGGAGGAACCAGTGGTCCGAACTCCCTGCAAGGAGCCCGAACTCCCCGCAAGGAGCCCAAGCTCCCCGCAAGGAGCCCGAGCTCTCCCTTAGGCCCCGAGCCTTACAAACACAAAGGGCGACAACCCGAACTGGCCTGCCCCATGGCAGTTCGGGATACACCTCTATCCGAACTCAAGACCACCTTGCTCGCCACTCCAGCACTTCGCCTCCAGGACGCCGAACTGAACAACCGTACCATGCCTGACACCGAGGAAGTCCGTGTCCAGGGGCGACGCACCTGACTGACTTAGGATCTGATGCTTGACAGCCGCACTTCAACGGCCACCTACCACCGCCACCTGCCACTGCCATCTTCAGTTGCAGAGACGGCTCCGACAAAGAGAGCAGTGGCGGTTCTGCCCCAGCAAAGGTGATGACACCCGAACTGGTAGGAGCGCAGAGATAATCATACCCGACCTGACAAAAGCTTAGGAGTGAGTGCTCGAAGTGGTTATAAAAAGCTCCCTACCCCCCCCAAGAACAAGGTATGTGAACTTTGCGCCATCTGGTTTTATCTTGCCTTCGAGGGAATTCTAACTTGAACTTCGGAGCACTCATACCGGATTCCCCCCGGAGCTTCCTCATCTTCTCCGTTTCAGGCTCCTCGTATCTCTGCCCAAAGGCAGGATCGTTGATAGCTAGGACCAACCGGATTGCATACCATCACTTAATGTTATTAATTCTTATTTATTCTTATATAGAATCAGCAAGAATTAAAAGAATGAGACCCACAACAATGAACCAAACATAACCTAAATCACCATTCGAGATTTTTGTCATGCATTTATCAGGCTGACCTCACTAAACCCAACCCTGTTATGAAAATCAAGTTACTTGCGTTGGGTTGGGGGAACATTCTAAGATCGGCGTTGCACATGAAATTGTGCAACATATACAAAATGCCAGAACCAAAATCTGCGTATTCAGAATATCGATATTTTGAAACTTGTGCCTCATCCCTAGTGGTAGCTCTGTAAAATGTCATTACATATTTTTGGTAGATCAATTCTGAGATGTTTGGTCTTATCATTTCAGACATTTTGCTATTTATATATGCAATACGTGCCTTAACCATCAAAGTGTTACAAAAAGAAAGAAAAAGAAAAAAAATACTTGTGATTTTTCCTTTAATTTTCTGAAAAAAAGGTATAGAAAGGATAGGCTGGGCTATATTAATTGTTTCTTTATCAACCGAACCATAGTGGCCCAAGCACCAAGGTGAATGTAACAAGGGCTGCAAGTCGAATTGCCAAATTTGAAGAATTTTTAATTTTTAATTCCATCAGGCTCGGCTCGGATTAGGGTTTGGGCCATTCAAAATTTAACAAATTTCTAACCCGGCACTTGATTGCAAGATATAGAGGAATTCCCAACTGAAGCCATCTTGTCTCAGGTCCAACTTAAGACCTGATGCATTGATGTCAGTACTGTCAAATGGGGTCTGGGTCTGTAATCATCGAAACCAATCGGGTCTGACATCTGATAAGACCCTGTTATAACTGACAGGTATCCTTATAAAATATTTGGGAAAAAGTCGTTGATAAAGTTTTTTTTTTTTTTTTTTGTGGAATTTGTTGACAACGAGAAGGCAATAGCCACTATTTGGTACAACATCGGCAGAATAGTGAATAAATGTGTTTATTCCTTTCAACGGACTTGTAGATAAATCAAGATAAATTTTTATCAATATTTATACGTACGAATCAGCATGATGGGAATATGACATAAATGTTGATTTGGTTATCAAATACCAAACACCGCCAATATTATATCATGAGAAGAATAGACATTATGTCAAGACTATTTGTTTTGAAAGAAAATATAGGGAAAAGAAGGAAAAGATGGAAAAACCTAAGAATTTAAGGGAAAGGTAGTGAAACCTGCTCAATTTTCATATTTTCCTATCTTTCCTTTCCTTTCTTTACATTTTTTTTCAAGCGTTTCAGCCAAACAAACCTAAGGATTTTTAATTTTATTATTGCCAGAGGAATGGGTTGTATCAAGTTTACTAGGTTCCACTTCCATGGTTGTATCAAGAGTAGGAGTGTAATTCAAGTAGGCTTGGTCAAGTTGAAGATATCAACCCATGCCCAACCCTAAAAGGTGCAAACCTCGGATGCAGGCCTCGTCCAACCCAAGGTTAAGCCCGACAATCTGAGCTTAAACCAACACAACTTAGGTTGTACTTGAGCTTGAGCTGGGCCAGGTCAGATTAGTTGGGCTTGGGCAAGTTGGTCAAGCTTGAAAGAATTTATGTATCTATTGACTGAAAATATGTACAAATTTCATTTACAAATGTACATATGTATTTATACATACCTTTTATATATAATTCGATAAAAATATATATTTTTATATAAATATAATACCGTGTATGGATTTTTTTGGTGGGCTCGACTTAGGTTGGGCTTGAGCTATCTGAGGCCTCAACCCAAGTCTAACCCAAGTTTCCTTGCCTAGGCCCAATTGGCAGTCCGAAAACTTAGGCCTGACCTATGCAAACCCATGCAAAAACTCAAGTTGGGTTGGGTCAGGCTTGGGTTGAACCAGTCCAAGTTGCACTCTTAACCAAGAGGGATTGGAAAATCAACACATCAAACGATGGGTCAAAGTAGAGCCAAAAAATAAAAATAAAATTAATTTACTATTATTCAGCAATAATTCATTGTTAATTAACTATAATTAGAATTATTTTCGAGTTCAATTAACATTAATTTAATATTAATAAAATGAACTTTATTTGTTAGTTTAGGATTGTTTTCTGTTAAATTATCATTATTGTTAAATTTCAATAAATTTAATATTAATGTAAATGACAACTAATTATTCCTTAATGATTGTAAAATAATAATTAATTATGATTACTCATATCACAAAATTATATGGGTTAGATTTGGGTTGGTTTGTAGTATAAATCTGATCCGTATTTATCATCTTCTTAACCCAAAAAGGAGATTTGTTGTTCACTTGATATAGCGAACGTAACAACGATGTAAACCCACCCTTAGACACGCAAAGAATGTATGGTCACCGACAAGCCTCCTATAATCCTCTCTCTAGCTCTCTCTCTCGTAGAAATTGAATCCAAAAACCAATAACACTTTCTTCTTCATCTCTCTATAACTCTGAGTGTGACAACGATATCATAGTCAACCCCTCTCCCCTCGTAGATGATAATCGCATATTAACAAGGGAGAATGATGGTTCAGCACAGGGTCAGAATTTTTAGGTTTAAAGTACAGTTGGGGTAGGTGTCAGCTTGGAATTGATGTTAATTCATGGGCGAGTATTGGTGTATAAAAGTGGGGGTATTTAACATTTTGAATATTTATAAGTCTGTAGTGAAATTCAGAAATCTGCAATGGATCTATCCATACTTTTCCGTATTAACGAAGCTATGTATTCCTTAAGGTTGTATTTGGTTTGAAGGACACAGGTTGCATACGGGTTTCGGGCTTCTAAGCAACCTGTGTTGGAGCACTGCTACTGTTCTTCTGATATGAGAGTAAAAGAAGGGAAAGGGATACATTGCGTTTGGAATTAATGTAAAACATTATCAATGTAAAAATACACTTATGATGTTTTACACTGAATTAGAAATTAACTGTTGCTTTTTTAGAAATAGTGATGGGTGGAAGAGTGTAAAGTTTTACATTGATAAAATCGATGTAGTTTTTACGTTGATTATCAATGTAAAACCTTACAGCTGATGAGGTTTTACATCTATTATCGACGTAAAACTACACTCCATTCAAATGCATGCAAAATTGAATCGAGTATAGTTTTATGTCGATAATAATTACACCTTCTTTCCAAACGCATACAAAACTGTTTCATCAATCCTTAATTTACATCGCATCCAAATGCAGCCTAAAGAAAGAAATAAAAAAATGAGACAGTTCATATCCATAGCCACTTTGAATCTGCTATCCACAAACTCTAAGAAAAAAAACAAAATGGGAGAAAAACAGTTTGGTGATATTGATGAAGGAAGATTTGGCCCGACCTCGTAACCACTTAACACGTGGCAAAGGCAACAACTCTGCACAATAGTACGTCCAAGGCGCGAGCTCCGAAAGGAGAAATCGGCGATCCGAACTCCCCACAAGGGGCCCAAACTCTCCCTTTGACCCCGGGCCTTACGAGCACAAAGGGCAACAACCAGAACTAGCCCGCCCTAGGGCAGTTCGGGCCACGCCCCAATTCGAACTCAAGGCTTCACCTCGCACACCACTCCAGCACTTCGCCCCCAGGACGCCGAACTGAACAACCGTACTGTACCTGACACCAAAGGAGTCCGTATCCTGAGGCGGCGCACCTGATTGACTTGGGATCTGACGCTTGACAACCGCACTTCAACGGCCACCTGCCACCGCCATCTCCAATTACAGAGATGACTCCGACAAGGAGAGCAGTGGCGGTTCTGCCCCAGCAGAGGTGATGACACCCGAACTGGCAGAAGCGCAGAGGTAATCATACCCGACCTGACAGGAGCTTGGGAATGAGTGTGCGAGGTGGTAATAAAAGGCCCCCTTCCCCCCAAGAAGAGAGGTACGTGATAACTTTGCGCTATCTGGTTTTGATCTTGTCTTTGAGAGAATACTGACTTGAGCTTCGGAGCAATCTCACCGGGTTCTTCCCCGGAGATTCCTCACCTTCTTCTCCGTTTCAGACACCTGTTGCTTCAGTCAAAGGCAGGATCGTTGATAGATAGGATCGGCCGAATTATGCACCATCAGTTGTCGCAAAGAAAATTGTATTTACTGGGGATTAATGGAAACAATAGGAAAATTACATCAAATGAGAACAAGATCCAAAGCCTCACCTAATTTGTAGAAAGATGCATTGGTGGTAAATACATGACTGACCATTTTAGTAATTTACCTCTACAGTCCACACAATTACGTGTATTCTCCAAAATTTAAAATAAAAAAAAAGAAAAAAAAGATAAAGAAATAAGGAGAAAGAAGTGAGTTCCTAATCTATCATGGTTCTTACGAATTGAGAAGTGGGCCGAGCATCTAATGTGGCCTCTATCTATTTATAAATATATAATAAATTAAAAAATCAAATTAATAAAAAACAAAACCGCTGGTACCCGTTCAGCGTACCAAACTCCGTCATCCCTCCACACAACTACACAAATAAATCTCCCCTCCAGATTTTCCAAATTCCGCCATCCCCACAAAGATAATCAGCATAATCGCTGTCCGTTTTAGACTTTTGTCAGGCATTTATCAGGCTGACCTCACTCAACCCAATCAGCCTAAGGTCGGTGTTGCACATTAAATTGTGCAACATATACAAAATGCCAGAACAAAAACGAAAAGCATGTGTTTGTTTTGAATGATTTTTTTTTTTTTTTTTGCGTATTCAGAATATCGATATTTTGAACTTGTGCCCAGGCACCCATATTGATGCCAACCCTAATGGTAGTTCTATAAAATGTCATTACATATTTTTGATAGGTCATAATACTGAAAGGATTTTGAGATGTTTGTCTGAATTCCATTGCAACTTTACATAATTCAAAATAACAAATATTTCCACCCTAAAATATCAATATTTACTCGTGTATTGATATCAATTTCAAGCTGACACCAATTCTAAATGTACTGTAGGGTTAAGAATTCTTAAGGTATGCTAAACAGTCATTCTCCATAGAATTTAAAATTAAAGATAAACTGGATTATACTGTTTCTTTATCAACGGAATCATAGTGGCCCATGCACCAAGTTGAATGCAATAAGGGCTGCAAGTCAAATTGCCAAATTTGAAGAATTTTTAAGTTTTAATTCCATTAGGCTCCGAATAGGGTTTGGGCCATTCAAAATTTAATAAATTTCCAACCCAGCACTTCATTGCAAGATATAGAGGAATTAGCAAACTGAAGCCATTTACTTGTCTCAGGTCCAACTTGAGAGCTGATGCATTGCGGGTTAGTAATCGAGGGGAGTACCTTACCGTCAAATGGTCAGTTCCAAACCAGACCTGCAGGGTCTTTAATCGAGGGGAGAATGATGGTTCAGTCCAGGGTCAGAATTTGTAGGCCTAAATTACTGTTAGGGTAGGTACTAGTTTGGAATTGATGTTAATTCACGGGTGGACATTGATTGATAGAATATGGGCATTTGACATTTTGAATGTTTATAGATTTGCAGTGGAATTCAGAAATCTGCATTAGGCCTGCCAATACTTTTCTGTAAATTGAGACAGATATATTTTAATTTATAAAAACCTACTTATTTTTGAACAATACTATTATATCATGAGAAGAATAGACATCACATTAAAGTTGTATTTGGCAAGGTTTTTAAAACTGACCCAGGGAACAAACCGGCCAGGGGTCCGGTTCCCAGATCAAACGGTCGGCCCGCTCTGTCAAAAAAATATAAAATGGTCAAAACCGTTGATTGGTTCGAACGCCCGGGTCAATGGTTTGCTAACCAAATCAATATTTTTTGGCCAAAATCCGATTTCGACAAAAATGGAACCGATCACTTGACCGGTTCATGATTTTTTTGGTCCGACCGTCCAGTCCAATCCGGTTTTGAAAACCATGGTATTTGATTTGAAAGAAAAGATAAGAAAAAGGAGGGAAAGATAAAACAAAAAAGATAGCGAAACCTGCTCAATTTTCAGATTTCCCTATTTTTTCCTTCCTTTCCTTAACATTTTTTCAAACCAAACAAACCCTAATGGTGTGCCGCCATTACTTGTGTAATGATAAAATATGGGACTGGCAAGTTTGAGTAGATAGATTTGAGGCAGTCTGAGAGCAGGCCACTCTGCGGAAAAGATGCCAAAGTTAGATCCATATCCAGACTAGAGACTACCCCTCCCAAGACCCTAGATAGTTGAGACCAACATTAGTAACTTTATCATATGTCAATATACAACCTTATCATCCTTGAGAATTGATCCAATGCACGAGTTTCCTACCAATGGGGGGAGGGACAGATGTGTGCAGCTTTACCCTTTAAAACTAATCCAGGCCCAACAGCACACAGATCATATATAAATTGGATCAGTTCGATTTAGGTCAGTTGGGTCTGCCCTACATATTGACAGCCATGTGGGAGAGTGCCTCAACAACCCACACAGGCACAAACAAATGGATTGGCTTGAAGTGTATTGTTATACTAGAGTTGAGATTTCTCCTGTGTTATAACAAACAAAACTAATTCAGGCCCAGCAGTCACCGACCATATGTAATTGGATCAGTTTGATTTGGGTCAGTTGGGTCTGCCCTACATAATGACAGTTCTGTGGGAGTAAGTGCCTCAACCACCCACACAGGCACACACAAATGGATTGGCTTCAAGTGTGTTGTTGAACTAGGGTTAGGATCTCTCCAACTGTGTTTTTCATATATATAATCCAACACCAATCGAAAATTAGGAAAATTGTTCATTTTCCCATTGAAGATTATTTCTCAACACTACAAGATGTCATGGCAGCTTTTGGCCCTTGGTCAAAAAAGAACCACTGACAGATAATAAATAAGACTACATGGAGATCATACAACTGTGCCTACAGATGAATAACAGCTCAAATTTGGATCTACGCATACACAAATCAAATCTGATCTGTTTGTAGCATTACAGGACTAGTTGGTTGATTGAAAATTGGCAATTTATTCTATAAGATTAAAGTGTAAGCTTTAATATTTATGAATGTATGTTAATAGACTGCAAAAAAAAGAAAAGAAAAATCGCACCTAAATCCTAATTGGGTCTTATATATGGAGACAAATTGAACCTTATTATGATCAGATCTAATGATTTTGGAATCAAGTTTCAAAGCATTGTCTTAATTACGGACCCAAAAATGAAACCGATTTTGCCTCTGATTTCTGGGTCAGTGGTACAACCATCTGGTCCGAACAGATCGACCTGTGACGGTATTAAATATTTAAAAACGAAAAGTAAATTAAGAATATAATTGACATGGAAGTCCTTTTTTGGGTTGAACAGTTTAACGATTCAACCGTCAGGATATAGGTGATCGGTTCTCAGATTGAATGGTCCAACTGCCTGGGTCAAAGATGATTCTAAATCAATGATTTAAAGTGTGGGTATCAGAATAATATCCAAAAAAACAATATTTAAATTAGGGGTGCAAGTTGGACCCACTTGAGGATCCTAACCTGATATATATATATATTAAATCTTGATTGATTTAATCAAGATTTGGATACACATGGACATGGTGAAGCTTCTAAACGCAATTAATATACTTGGAAAATTATGAACTACTCGTAATTCAGGAAATGTTGACAAACAAGAATTAAAATACGCTTGTGGGCAATTTGAAATTGCATTTTTGGTAAAAGCTTTACAAGTTTAATAGGTTTAACTAGAGAAGATAAAATATTGGCAAAAAAGAGTTAATAAGGGAGATATTGAGCTAATTCGTGAGAGTTAAGAAGAGAGTTACAGAGCGTATTTCATAGGGGAGAGTTAAGGTGTTTGAGGGCGATTTGAATTTTATTGGGAAAACACCTTGCCACGTGGCAAACTTCTCTACAAAAAAACAATAGGTATGCCAACCTTGTTTGTAACCGACGATAAAGGTTGGGCACGCCACTCATCTTGGAAATCAAATATACCTAATTAATCAATTACACCCACAATAAATTCAAAGATATACGGAATCTTAACAGTTGCAAACTTACCACTTTTGCCTTCTCTACTTTGTATAAATACATGTAGAATTCTCAGCAGTTTGTATCGGCAACCAAATCATAGCAATGAAAGGAATGAAGGCTATAATAGTTACATTCCTTTTTGCATTGGCCATTAATGGTGCTGCAGCAATTAGAGCTCTCGATGCTACGCTAGATATCTCACAGAGTGCAGAGACGAGGCAAGCCCAAAGGTTTGATGCGCTTGGAGGATTTGGCTATCTTCCTAAGTGGACACCAATTCCTCCATCTGGTCCAAGCCGTCCTCCTCCTACCCGAAGTGTTAATAATGAAGAAACAGGGTTTGGCTATCTTCATACTGGTCCGTCCACAAAACCTCCGCCTCCTTCAAAATTAAGTAGTGTTGGCCAGGAAGAAACAGGGTTTGGCTATCTTCCTAAGTGGACACCAATTCCTCCATCTGGTCCAAGCCGTCCTCCTTCTACCCGAAGTGTTAATAATGAAGAAACAGGGTTTGGCTATCTTCATACTGGTCCGTCCACAAAACCTCCGCCTCCTTCAAAATTAAGTAGTGTTGGCCAGGAAGAAACAAGGTTTGGCTATCTTCCTAAGTGGACACCAATTCCTCCATCTGGTCCAAGCCGTCCTCCTTCTACCCGAAGTGTTAATAATGAAGAAACAGGGTTTGGCTATCTTCATACTGGTCCGTCCACAAAACCTCCGCCTCATTCAAAATTAAGTAGTGTTGGCCAGGCAGAAACAGGGTTTGGCTATCTTCCTAAGTGGACACCAATTCCTCCATCTGGTCCAAGCCGTCCTCCTTCTACCCGAAGTGTTAATAATGAAGAAACAGGGTTTGGCTATCTTCATACTGGTCCGTCCACAAAACCTCCGCCTCCTTCAACATTAAGTAGTGTTGGCCAGGAAGAAACAAGGTTTGGCTATCTTCCCAAGTGGACACCAATTCCTCCATCTGGTCCAAGCCGTCCTCCTTCTACCCGAAGTGTTAATAATGAAGAAACAGGGTTTGGCTATCTTCATACTGGTCCGTCCACAAAACCTCCGCTTCATTCAAAATTAAGTAGTGTTGGCCAGGCAGAAACAGGGTTTGGCTATCTTCCTAAGTGGACACCAATTCCTCCATCTGGTCCAAGCCGTCCTCCTTCTACCCGAAGTGTTAATAATGAAGAAACAGGGTTTGGCTATCTTCATACTGGTCCGTCCACAAAACCTCCGCCTCCTTCAAAATTAAGCAGTGTTGGCCAGGAAGAAACGGGGTTTGGCTATCTTCCTAAGTGGACACCAATTCCTCCATCTGGTCCAAGCCGTCCTCCTTCTACCTGAAGTGTTGGTAATGAGAAAATAAACTTTGGCTACCTTCCTAGAGGACCAGTTCCTCCATCTGGTCGTGGCAATCCTCCTCCCTTTTAATCCTTTGTTATCTTGTATGGCATAAAGCAGGTGGCTCTGTAAAACCATCTAATCTAGTGTTCGAATTATATATATCATCTATGATGTTTCTTTTAGCTACTTGATTAAAATAAAGGTGGGCATCCTTAATATGTGATAACTTCTCTTTAATCACATTTTAAGGACACATCTAAGGCATGCAATTTCTTAAACAAAGCAAACTTTCCAAAGACAAAATCGATCCATTGATTTTCATGGTCCTCAGTTCAGTTCTCTAAGTAGGAGACTATTTCCATTGTTGATAAATTAATAGAGCTTAATCGATTGGTCAGAGGGTTTCTTTCTTTTTTCTTCAATTGCTGTTCTTAGGGATGCCAGTGTGTTGGGTTTTAAGTGGTAATAAACCTGCCATGAATCCATGACCCGACCCAATTGGGGTTTGAATGGTGTTTGGGTGGGGTCAGATTGAGGATGGCCCATGCCAAACGCAACTCATTATTTATAGTGGCATTAAAATATAGTCCTATTCCAATTTGTTGAATTGGATTGAGCCGAATCCGACCCTGCTGACATCCCTAGCCAGAGCAAAACCAAACAAACAAAACCAGATCAAGTAAAGTGGCCCAAAAGTAAGTCATAAAGCAACATTTTTCACTTTTTTGCTGTGTGATTACGTGATTTTTATCATTGTTTTTCTTGAATGTACAATCTGTTTGGTATAAATAAACATCACGTAAGAGAGCCGTTGGAAGCATTTGCTCACTGATGCAGCAAACATCAAATTTAATATGAAACATCAAACTGGCTTCACAAAAAAAAAAAAACACCTGAACCAAACAGCATGATAAGCAGCAAAGAGTGGAAACGCCAAACTGGCTCCAAACGTAGCACCTTTTTTTGGATAAACAGCTAGCACTGATATGAAACATCCCCCAAGAAAGAGAGCCGTTGTCTGGGACTATTAAGGCCCTCACATTAATGTGAAGAATAAATAGTGGCACATAAATAGTAGTTTAATAATACTAAATTTTATATTCATTTACATGTTCAGTACTGCCAGAGGGCCCAGTATACTAATCCAGGCTGGGTTTAGGCCCACCCTTATTTGGGCCAACTTAGGACATCAGCCCAACCCAAGCTAAAGTTTTCTTGCTTGTATTGGGCTGTATCTGCTGCTTAGGTAAAGCCCATCTCAGTATAGACACACATAAGCCATCGAGAAAGAAGTAGAATCTGTTTCCTGGTTTTTTCAAATTTTTTTCCTTCTTCTGGGATTTTACAGAATTGCTTTGAGATCGGGATCCATTGCTCCCATTTCTGCTGATTTACTTACAAAATATTTTGGGAAGAAGTAGTTTTGATTTTTCAAATGCGAGTTCATTGTTTTGATTTCCCCTTTTCTTATATTTACATTTCACCGTTGCTTTGACTTCTTGGTGCGTATTAGACTCAACTCTGGTTTCCTAGTTCACTTAACATGGTTTACATCTCTTCATTTTCTTGCCTTTAAATTTTAATCATCTCTTCATTTTGTTGTTGCGTTTTGTCGTGGATAAAGGTATCAAAGACGTCAAAGGAGACAGTAGCAACAATAAGGCCCCGTTTGGCGTGTCTTTTCACGTAGTTTTTTGGCTGCTTACAAGTCAGGAAGACCGAAAACCGGTTTATTCCCGTTTGACACGTAGAAGATTTCGCCGCCAAAAGACGGAGCGCCGAAAAGACGCGGGAAGCCCATTTTGGGCTGATTTTGGGAAGCTCCAAATGAAACTTCCTGCGCCTTTTGCATTTTAATCTCGTGCGGAAAGACCCGAAACGACGCACGGAAAGATGCACATCTGCCAAACGATCTTTGGGCTGCCCAGATCTTATGTCAAAAGCTCAATGCATCTATTGACTATTAGAGCTATGAGAAGATCTTCTCAAAAAGACTTGCCAAACGGACCCTAAGCTAACTGTGGTAGGGAAAATAGACCCATTGAAAATTCAAGAACGAATAGAGTAGAGAACGAAGAAGAAGGAGCTGATCTCCCCCATACCCAAGAAGAAAGACAAGAAACCAGAAGAAAGGCAATAAAGAAGAGAAGGAAGACTACAAGAAGAAAAATACTATAACAATTGTAGAAGGTTTGAAGGTCATGAACGATAATGGTGTCGCATGCAAAGACTTAAACACAGAGGATCCTATTGGACAAATAGGGGCGATTATGGTATTTTGAAATATTTTAATGATGCATTGACGATTTAATCAAGGGCAATTTTATAATTTTAATAGTTTTCTGTTTGGGTCAACCACTGTTTTCAAAACTGGACCAGACCGGATGGTTGGACCGGAAAACCGGGAACCGGTCACCTGACCCATTCCGTTTTCCTCCAAAACCGCTTTTTCTCTCAAAACCATTGATTTTGGTCAGCAAACCGCTGAACCAACCAATTAACCGTTCGAACCATTCAAACGGTTTTGACCGTTTTTTAATTTTTTAAATTTTTTATTTTTTTGTTAAAACGGGCTGGCCATTTGGATCGAACGGTTGGACCGTTCGAACTGGTAACCGAACCCCTGACCGGTTCGTTTTTAAAAACCATGGGGTCAACGATGAAAGGGAGATTTTTGTCAAGTTCCTTAAGGTTATGTTTGGTTTGAGGGAAAGTTGGGGAAAAGAAAGAAAAGTTAGAGAAACCTATCCAAGATTTGTGAAGGTTTTCCCAACTTGAAGGTTTTTATTGAAGTAAAACTATAGGGGAAGCTTTTATGATTATCTGAAACTTGAAGCGAGGCTTTTGTATTTTACCCAATTTTTATTGTCCTGAATCCAACATAATTAAAATTCTTCAAATCAAGCAACCCATCCTACCCTGTGAGAACAGAAGGAATGGACCGGAATATTCTGTAGATCCCAAACCCGGGTGTGCAAACCGAACCGGGCCAGCCTAAGGACAAGGTGTTGTGACCCCGGGTCACATTAGACTACACTTACTGCAATATATAGCGGAATTCAGAGATTGAACTCATTCATTTGTCTCAGGTCTAATTTGAGACTTGCCAGCATTGGGAGTAAGTGCTTCAACCACCCAGCTACAAATGGATCGGTTCAAGTGTTTTCTCCTCCAATACAATCAGGATTTTCTCAAAGTCTGTTTTCTAGATTAAAACCAGACGCCATGAAAATTAAGAAACTTGTTCATTTTTCTATTAAATATTTCTTTTTCAATAAATCCTTTAATTTCCTCTATTTTATGTGCAACCAAATACAACCCAAGGTTGTGTTTGGTTTGATAGAAATTAAAATAAGAGAGAATCTTGAGAGAAAGTTATTAAGAACTTTCACAAATCTCCTTAAAATTACTTAGATGGTGTTTGAAAGCGTGGGCATTTTTTGAGACTGATTTTCAAAAAAAAAAAAAATACACATACTTGCTAAACCCATTTTTTACAAATAAACACCTTCATATGTTTGGTAGTGTTTCTGCTACGTAGGCAGTAAGCAATACTAATGTTATTTGGTAAAGTGATTTTCATCACCATTTTTCATGTATGTGCATACATTACTCCGTATGATGGATACACATAAGTGCCACATCATATAGCCATTGGGGGCAATGGTTCACCGATGCATCAACGGAAGGGATGTGATTTACGATGCATGCCTGTTTTTCACTATTTTGTTTTGGGAGAAGTACCGATCAACCCAGATCAGAATTTACTAGGCCCAAAGTACAGGGGAAATGCATCCTGACAGTGAATTGATGCCAAATTCACGGGCAGGATGTGGTTTATAGGGGGAAGAGGGCTAGTTGTAGGGGGGGGGGGCTGGAATTCTGAATTCTGCATCGTGTGTTTCCGTACTTTTTTTTTTTTTTCAAAAATCACCTGAACCAAACAGTCATGTAGGGGGTGAAAAGTGGAATCGCCTACATGGATCCGACATGACACCGTTTTTCAGAAAAACGCCTATAATACCAAACATCCTCTTAGTTTTGTCACGTGAAAATGGACTGTATTGTTCAAATTGCGGGTTAATAAAAAAAGGGTGATGTATTGACAACGAGAAGCAGTCTTAGACTCTTAGAGTTTTGGTGGTTTTCTTCTAGTAATTACAAAAGTACTAGTTTAGATTTAACAAAAGTTTAGATTCACATTTAGTCATTTAGAAAAGTTGTCTGAATAATTAGAACAATATACAAGACAAAAACAAATAGTTTCATTATAATAGGGTCAATCAGGCAAGCTATTAACTTCTTACAAGTGGAAGAATCATGTGATCCCCAATAGAACCCATTCACTGTCTAGAGGAACTCATGGGAGATCGATATATATATATATATATAATACATGTTTAACTTCATGTTTTGATCAACATTTTTCTTTCTTTTCTTCTTTTAGGCAAGTTTCTTAAACTTTAAGGTTTAGGAAATTAATTAATTATACCCCTATTCTTTCAGTATTGTAAGTACTTCTACTATTTCTCATAAGGTTCAAAATCACAATAAGTCCGATACGCCAATAAGGGTGTATCGGACTGTATCAGGGCTTGCTCCTCTTTTATTTTTCAGTTTTCTTAAACCTGGTTTAGAGAGTCAGATTTAAGGCCTGTCTACCCCCTGAGCTGGGTTAAATTCCAAATCACCCCCTATAGGGGCATATTGGGAAGCCCCGGATACAATACATATCGGTCAATATGTATCGAAATTTTGAACCTTGGTTTATGAAAATTGTTGCCATCGTTAAGTCATAATGGAAACACAAAAAGACATTTTTACCCTTACTTAAGAAAGGGCGCCAAATAATAAATTACTATTTTGACCCAATATTTAATACAACAAGTGTGGAGTGGAGAAAACATCATTACCTATAAGGACAACTGCTGCAACTTCTGTCCGGTGGTGTGTATGGAACTGTTGTCTCTCCAAATTAGAATTTAGATATCCTATCGTCAGTATTGCCAGCCTTGAATAGTTCATAGAAGGCATCGCTGCCCTCTTCTCTAGCGCTTTGACTAATGTCCTATGGAAAACACTATACTCCACCATGGTCTGATGAGGGATGGGTACTGCATTACAACTGGCATCATACGATCAATCCTGGGACATGGTCTGATGAGGGAGAGTTCGGCTTCAGTTAGGGCAAAGTCCATTCGAGCAGCTTTTACTACCTTGCATTGAGAATATTTCCGTACTTGTGTGTTTTATTTCATGGGAGATATTCCTAATACAAGGTTGCAAAAAGCTGTGCGAATGGTGTGGGCATAGATTTGCCCTCATAGAAGCACATCTCGATGAGGGACGGGTAGGAATGAGGGGGAAGGGAGAACTAGAGAGAAAAATGAGAGAGAGGGGGGAAGAAAAGTGAGAGAGGCGTTTAAATTTGCCTTGCAGTGGCGTTGACAAAAAAAAAGGGAGAGGGAAAGAGAGAGGACAAAGGGGAAAGAAGAACGAAATCGAGAGGGAAGGAGAAGAGAGAACGATGGAGGGAAAAGCATAAGAAAAGGAAACAAAGAAATGCTTGCCATCTAAATGCTCAAGAGGTCAAGCCTCTACAGTTGGACACAATCAATAGGCAAACCCGTATGGGCGATTGGAGATCACATCTCTGCCCCACAACGCCCCATAGTGCATTCATCCCATGTATTGGGTACATCTCCCAATGATGACATCATCAGTTCTGGTACTACCATCGGGACTCGGGAGATGTTCCCAATACATGATGCGGATGCTACAATCTAATGCAAACAATGTGTGTAAATGGTGAGTGAGGTCAAGCATGCAAAAAGTGAAGTAAGAGAAACATATATAACTGAATACATCATCACATATAAATGTAAATAACAAGATCAATAAAAAAACTAAACATTAAGCAAAGAGCACACTCATTAATAATATGTCACACTAAAGAGATATTTACATACATTGAACTTTCAATCTAGGAGAGTATATTTATTTGGAATGTAAAATTATTGGATGCAAATCCCCCTTTTTTATTTTCTTATCCTAAACACTAATATTTGCTTTTTTATTTTGACTTGATTTTCCATTTCTTTTGTATATACACCTTTTTAGTTTTTCTATTTCTTTTGTTGTCTTGAATCTTGAACACATTTCAGCTTAAGAAATTATTTATTAAACTTCCTACAAAGCCTAAGTAATTTAATATAAGTGGGTTTTCAAAGTCTCTTTATGATTTAAAAGATCATTCTTCTTGAATTGTTTTAACTTATCTCCCCATTTCAGCATTTGACCATGTTTGTTCTCAAAAAAATAAAGCTGACACATCTCCCAAACAAATCCACAATGAGAAAGTTAATGACTTAATTAAGTTCAAGAGAATCAATTCCACCCAAAAGACTAGAAACTCACTCCCATTTCAGCATGCCGAGTCAATAAATCTCAAAGGAACAATGCTAAAACCTCTTCTAATGTCTCCCGAAATAAACAAGTTTGAGAGTCAAGTATTTCAAAGAAGATATTTACAAAACTAAATTAGCCTATGTTTCTCTTTTATTGCTCATTCTTAAGAAAATCAAGAATTAAACTTCTACCCTAAAGCTAGTTTATTCTACCCCACAACACATGGAACCCAATCAATCTCATTTGTTGGTATTTTATTCATGATTATCCTAGGAACATCCCATTAAACCCCCACCTACCAACCGAAAGCTAAAAGACCCCACAACTCTCATCCTAACCCCCAACTTGCATATTTCAGCCCAAACACCCAACCCCTTTAACATGAATAGCTTATTTCCTCATAAAATCACATCCCCAAAAGTTATTTCCTTCAAGCATTGATTCCAACAAACATGTGAGAAGTCACATTTCAGGATAGATGACTTTCCAAGACAAGATTTTCATCATCCATTATCATGAACATCAGCCTTTCAACATTGTCATTTGATCAAAGAAGCATCATGTTTATCATTAGTGGATCCCTACTCATCATGAAGCACCTCATTTCAGCATTTAAAACAAGTCCCCAAGGCAACATGCCCCCCACACCATGCATTCAAAAACCATGTAAAACTTCCATTTTCAACATATGGGATGCTTCCAAAATCATACATTCTTCAAATGTTAGTATTAAAAAGAATCTAAAATTGGAACTTTCAGCAAAGAAAAAGCTTTTAAAAACAACATTCTTCACATGTTGGAGCCAAAGACACCCCAAAACCCATAAAAATCAACAATGAGAAAGCTTTTAAAACCAACATTTCCCACATGTTTAAAACAAAAAGAACCCAAAACCCCAAAATTTCAGCAATGAATGCAATTCTAAAAACATCAAACCCTCATGTTAAGAAAGAAAACAACCCAAGACCCAAAAACTTCAGCAACAACATGCTTCTAAAAACCAACAAATCCACATGTTAAGAACAAAAGCAACCCAAGTCCCATAAATTTCAGCAAAGACATGCTTATGAAAAATCATCAAACTCACATGTTAAGAAGAAAAACAACCCATGACCCAAATTTCAGTAATGACATGCTTAAGAAAAAAAATCATCAAATCCATCATGTGAAGAACAAAAGCAGCCCAATGTCCAGAAATTTCAGCACTGACATGCTTATAGAAAATTGCTCAAAACATCCCAACTCATCACATGCTAGATTCAAAGACAACAAAAAATTTGAATTTTAATCATACAAATAAATGCTCCACTATCCTCCCAACATGTCATACTTACAAGATTGTAAACCCACCCAAAATCCTAAACCATTTCATGCCAAATCAGAACTTGGAGGATCTCACATGTTATCAATTTGTAGCATTCAAAGAAAATGAAATGTGAGGAAGAAGTTTACCTATTTGATAGCCCCCAATAAGCATTGAATAAAGAAATCCAAGAATACCAAACAGAAATGGAGTCTTCAAGATCCATTTCAGCACTTTCTAGCTCATTCACATTGCAATTTTCCATGATATCCTAAGAGCATGTGCATGGAAGCCCCCTTGGATGGGTTGTGAGATTTGATTCAGATGAAAGAAATGCTTGAAGTACCAATATCCCAATCCTTTATTTTGCACTTTCTAATTTATTCTACACACATGATCTCTTCTAAGAAACCATTATTAGAAGTAAAGAGGGAAACATCCTATTGACAAAGGAGAAAGGAAAAGAAACAAACTAACAAGTATTGTATGAGGGAAATAACCATGCATCCATTCTAACAATTATCCTAAAAACCCATAACTCTAAACAACCCAATAAATGCAAATGAGGAAATAGACATGTTCAAATTAGAAGATGCAAACAAAAATTCCTAAACTAAATGTCAATCCAAAAAGATCCAACCTAAAGCTATGCATGTTAGCAAAATAGAAAAATAAAGAAATGAGAAAACTATCTTATTTTCAACAAGACAAGATAAAAGCGAACAAAATGCAATATCCAAAAAAAGTACTAGCAAAACAAGGATAATTTTATTCAGAAAGAAATAAACAATATGGGTATCCCATGTGAGCCCCACCTATGGTCCAAAAACTCCCTAGTGGAGTCGCCAGTCTGTGAACACGAGAAACGACTCACTTGGGCTAGAAATGGAGTTACCACCCATCAGTTATGGAAATAGAGGTGATTGGACCTCTGAGAATGGCATTAACATCATCTATTGCTTATAATGACTCCAAAACCCGAGGCACCAACTAACCAATTTGGGTAAGACTTGGATGGGAGAGGGAAGGTGTTAGGCACCCCTCTCCCAGGTCCAATAGTTGGGGCCCACATGGTATTCCAAATATACACAAATTAAAACAAGCAATTCATTGACTAACTAAGAGCAATTAATAATCAATAAATCTAAGCAAAACCTTCAATAAACCATCACAAGAAAAATCCCTTAATTAAATTATTTTGTCTTATTTTTTTTATCATTTGTTTATGTTATTTTCTTATGGAAGCCCATTTTTGTTTTCATTCATTTTTTTAATTTTTAATTTTTCTAATTTTTAGAATCTTTTAATTTTTAATTTATATTTTATATTTTTATTTTTATGTTTTTTATATTATTTTTTTACTTCATTTTTTGTTACCATTCCCCTTTTAGTAGCTTATTTTTCCTTTGTTACCTAAATTAGTAGTCTTGACACCCCACTTCACCCCTTTGCCCAACTTATATATTTTATCATTTTATGTTTTCTACATTTTGATGATTGAGTTAATTTGTGCTTCCCAACCGATCAACCCTTTTATGCTAAATCTCCAAAAATAGAAGGATCACTTAGGGAAGAGTTGTCGTAAGGTGATCAAGAAGTAGCTAAGGACGTTGGTAACTATGCAAGGAAGGGGAACCTCAATCCCGCAATGAATTGCTGCTCGAACACACAAACCTTGTTGTGGCCGTGGTGCCAAGGGGCCTCGTTGGAAGTAGGAAGTCTAAAATGAAGCTTGTTGGGAACTTCATAAAGAAGGTGGATCGTCTACAAGTGGGCCAAAGTACACTAGCTCGGGGTGAAAGGTTCATTAGGGCTGATCTCGAGCTTGTTGGGGACCAAGTCATGCTGCCCTGAGTCCCTACAAGCTCGGGAGGCCAACATGACACTACCAGAAGAAAATGAAAAGAAAGGAACCCGAGAATAGAAGACTCAATCAGTGTGAACATCGGGAAAATGCCTCTGCCGATTGTTCACTTCATGGCCGAAGTTATGGAGTCGCCACCCATCAGAAACAAATAATTGGGAGTGATGGGTCTCCCAGAATTGGATTTAAAAACTAAACTTGAATTTAATTTAATGGTGACTCCTTATCGTTCAGCCCGGACAAGGCAGACAAACCTGGGTAAGATGAGAAAGAGAGAGGGAAAAGGTTAGGCACCCCTCTCTCTGGTCAATGTGAATGCCGAAATTCCCTCTTTGTTCACAATCAAATTTGAGCTAAGAACCCACATTTATGACAATAAGGAGAGATGTGAAGAATGCTCCCCCACCCTCCAGTGCAGCCCCCTTTTGGACGCAGGGGACTGAGCAAAAGGATAGGAAACCCTACCCCTTTTCTATCAGAACCACCACCTTCGGACTTAGTCGGCTGGTCTGAAGGGTTGAAAGAGCACCTAAATCCCTTCCAACCAAATAATGCTACCGTCGGTATTGGTTGGGATAGCAAACCCCAAACTGGTTTGAATAATTTTACTAGAATAGAATTTTGAGATGAATATTTTCGGTAGAGTTTATTGCAGCTGGTTTTGGTGGGGAATCTGAATATGCGCCAAATCAAAGGGATGAAACACACTCCACCGCTGCTCTTCTGCCTTCTTCAAAGGGGGTGACGGATCAGGAACCAATGGCGGGAAAGGAAGGCCGCCGTTTTGCTCTTCGTCTCAGGGAAGGAGACGATGAACATGAGACTCTCGAAGATTTCTCCAAAATATCTTCTCCTCCCTCTCTCGAAATCCTCAGCTCTCACTTGACCCCTTTCTACCTTGCGCTCTCTCTCTCTTTCTCTTTTTCTTCAGAAAAACGGGAGATCTCTTTCTCCCTTGAACCTCTCTCTCTCAAAGCTCAAGCCTCTCGCCCAACTCTCAAATTCAGCAGCTCTAATGAAAAACCATGAGAGCTCCCTCTTCTTTATTCGAAGAGACCCCCTCTCGACCCCCCCTTCTTCTTGGGAATGATTCTCCCAATTTATAAGGAGAGGGAAGGGTGGTTTCTGCCAAAAACTTTAAGGTACATGGGATCTTCTCGGCAATTTAGGGTTTGAGAAGGTGTATTTAGGGTCATATTTGGGGGTAGGAGGGGTACTTGGGAATTAGGTCGGGGGTAATTTGGTAATTGGTCAAATGAGTCATTTCAATAATTTTGGTAAGGGTATTTTGGTCGAGGTAATTTGGGTAACTTTGGTCAAGGGCATTTTGATAATTCTTGTATGGTATTTTGGTAATTTGGGTAACTTTGGTAAAGGGCATTTTGGTAATTTTGAAAGGAGGAACATTTTTTGGAATTAAGTCGGGGGTAATTTGGGAATTGGTAAAGGGGGTTATTTTGGCAATTCGAAAGAGGAGAGTGTTATAGGGATCTATTCAAAGGGTATTTTGGTAATCTAGAATGGGGGTATCTTAGGAATTTGGTTTGAAGGGTATTTTGGTAATTTGGTTAGGGGGGTATCAAATAAGATCCATGACAAGTTTTGAGGATTTGGGAATTGAGATTTGGGTTTTTTGAACAATTTGAGATGAGTGGTAAGGTCATATTGGGCTAACTGGGCTTGGATCGGGTCGACCTAGAAAGGTTCAATTTGGTTAATCTGGGGCCTTAAAATGGAATCTTGGTGCGATTAAAGGGAAATTGAGGTATATTGGGTTGAAATTTCATAGGTAGGTATTTGGGGGGTGTCTGAGAACTGATGGTTGTGTCTGATTTGATGGTTGAGGTGTAAGTGTAGGTCAATCATAGCCATCGGATAGGTATCGGGTAGGTTTAACGGTGGTTTTGTGGACTCTGGGGATGAAAGTTGGGATTTTTGGGATTTTGGGTGTTTCGGAGGATCAGAAAGGTCTAATCAGGTGTTTGGGGTAAATTGGAGGTTCAAGCAATGGATTGAGCAAAAATCGGGTGTTGATAGCTACCCCTCTTTATTGTGAGGTAGGAAACTACGAAACAACAAAGACGAACAGAAGCACAAAAAGCGACGTAACGAGGAAGGAAGATTAAAGCAAATGGAAAGTTGAAGGAGAGGGCTTCCCGTGCAGCATCACTTCATCTATTTCAAGCCAGTTTTATTGTTGCGTGAATGCCTAATTCCTAAGGAATAGTGTGCCCTTAGGAAGACGGGTTCGACGCATGTCAAACACATCAAATATTAACATAGTAAAGCACAATATGCCGCGATGCAACCAGAAATCCACTATATGCCGAAAAACAAGCAAAAATTCATGACATGCCATGATGCAACGTTTTTAAACTGCTAAAGAGTGCGATATGCCATGATGCAATCGAAAATCCACTATATGCCGAGAAACAAACGAAAATTCATGATATGCCTTGATGCAAATTTTAAAATTTCTATAAAGTGCAATATGCCGCAATGCAATCGAAGGAAGGCGTAAAAAGCCAAACAAAAGAAAACAATGAAAGTGATTCAAGAATATAATACTTAAACATATTGCAAAGCATAATCGAGACACAAACACATATGTTCCTTAAAAGGAATTTGAAAAGCCTTGGTAAAAAATTTTGGAAACTTGACAAAGGTCCTGTGGTTGATATATTATAACTGCTCTTTTGAAAGGTGAGAGACATTCTTCCACGTAACAGTAGTCTACGCTTGAAAACTTTGATGAAACACTCGATAAATGCAATAATGCAGGGTGTTGTGCTTTCTGGTGTGTGATAGATACTGATGCATGATTCACATGATTCCTTAAGGTACTATTCTCATCCGTGATCCTTAAGGGATGACGGGAAATTTAAGTGCAATGGTGGGATCTTCAAAGCTTATGAGATTTCTGGACATGCTGCCATATGCCTGGAAATGAAGGAGGACCTACTAACAAGATTTACTTTGTCATCATTTTTAGTGATATGTAGTGCCATAATTTTAAATAAAGTACATCCTGTCGCAACACCGATATAATCCACTGTAATTCGGGAAAACACAAAAATTAAACAATCCACTATAAGTCGGGAAAATGCAAAACTTAGACAATCCACTATAAATCAGGAAAATGCAAAACTTAGACAATCCACTGTAAGTCGGGAAAATACAAGACTTAGACAATCCACTATAAGTCGGGGAAACGCGAAACTTAGACAATCCACTATAAGCTGGGGAAACACAAAACTAATAGTATTCAAGATTTTTAACATGTTAAGCCGTGATGCAAATTGGACAATCCAATGTAAGCCAGGAAAATACAAAATTTAGACAATCCACTATAAGCTAGGAAAATGCAAAAATTAGACAATCCACTGTAAGTCGAGAAAACGCAAAACTTAGACAATCCATAGTAAGTCGGGAAAGCACAAAAATCAAACAATCCACTGTAAGTCGAGAAAACGCAAAATTTAGACAATCCATTATAAGTCGGGAAAACGCAAAGCTTAGATAGTCCACTATAAGCTGGGAAAAATGCAAAACTTAGACAATCCATTGTAAGTTGGGAAAAGGCAAAAACTTATATAATTCACTATAAGCCGGGAAAACGCAAAAACTTAGATAATCCATTGTAAGCTGGGGAAACGCAAAAACTTAGATAATCCATTGTAAACTGGGAAAACATAAAACTTTGATATTCTGCGACGAGGGACTTTGGTGTCATAAAGGACTTTAATGCCATAACGGACTTTGGTTCCACGAGAGACTTTAAAAAGACTTAGCTCATACGGATGATTTTAACTGATGATTTCCAAATATGATGCGCGATAAGCCGCGATGCAATTAGCAAAGGTCATGCTATGCCATGATGCAATTATCCACAAAACTTCAATATTCTGCCATGAGGGACTTTGGTGCCATGAAGGGCTTTATTGCCGTAATGGACTTTGCTGCCACGAGAGACCTTGAAACAGATTTAACTCAGATGAATGATTTTAACAAATGACTTTCAAATCCAACGCGCGTTAAGCTGTGATGCAATTAGTAGAGGTCATGCTATGTCATGATGCAATTATCCACAAAACTTTGATATTCTGCCACGAGGGACTTTGGTGCCATAAAGGACTTTAATGCCGTAATGGACTTTGATGCCACGAGGGACTTTGAAACAGATTTAACTCAGATGAATAATTTTAACAAATGACTTTCAAATCTAATGCGCGATAAGCCGCGATGCAATTAGCGGAGGTCATGCTATGCCATAATGCAATTATCCACAAAAGTTCAATATTCTGTCACGATGGACTTTGGTTCCACGAAAGACTTTAATGCTGTAACGGACTTTGGTGCCACGAGGGACTTTGACGCCGCAAGGAACTTTGAAGTGAATATGATTATCATGATCAAACACTGATTTGTGTACCATAGGGTGGGAAATGATATGATGATCTAGAAGCTTGATTTAAAAATCATGGTAGGACTAATTAGAAGCGCAATTCATCATATAATGATTGACTTTTAACTGAAAATTTTAACCGATCAATCAATTGAGAAAACAAAATGCATTCTTTTTCTTGTAAACAAATTGAGGTGTGATTGAAAATCCCAATACAGAAGAGATGATATGCAAAATGCCACATTCATATGATTCAAAACAATGGATACTCAAGTAGCCAGGTTTGAGGATTCTTGCCAGACTTGGATAAGAGACAAAGTAGCAACTTCCTCATCGGAACGGAATGATCAACACATTTAAATCTTAAAAACATAAACAATGGGTATGCAATTATTATTGATTAAAAATCCACATTAAGAAACACACATCGGAAGGGGGGCTACCCCAGCTTGGACCAATTAAGAAGGATAATTCACAAATGAGATAACTGTTCAATCTTGCACAAAGGAGATTATGATTCATCAGAATGGGTGCCGATAGTAGGTTTTCAAAAGAGGGATGAAACTAAATTTGCTCAAACTGGGCTGATTGGTAATCTTACTACACTTTGAATGATTGATTACTTCAAGTTCTTTGGTATTCAACTTTTGATGAAGAGATTTTTCATTGGACTATTTTACCCCTAGTTTTTAGGGGATCATCAGACCCGACTCTTTCTCTTTTTTTTTTTCTCTTTTTTTATTTCTTTTTCTTTTTTTTCCAGCACACTTAGGTTTATCTAGTGCTAGTTACCAATTTCTCAAGGATCGAAGAGGAGTTCTAACTAGGACAAAACGTAGCCTAGGACAAGGGTTCTGAAACAAGGGATAAAAAGGTCAAGAAACTTAAACTATGATGGGTATCGGATGCTTAAATCAATTTATAAGGCTTTATTCAAAATTATGCTCTTTTACTCTCTTTTTTCTCAATAAAATGCTCTTCATGTCTTTTAATAATATGGGTCATGCACTTAGGTGATCAAGGAGGACTTTATTATATGATGATATATGGGTAAGGTTAAAATAAAAACCGAGAGGATGTCACTATGGAACAATATCTCATTGGTTTGATCATACATCTGCCCTAGTTTTTTTTGTTTTTTCTTGTTTGCTTCTCTCTTCATTCTCATAGCGACTGGTTGCCCCAATTCTTCTTTGATGCCTCCTTTTCCTCTTTTTTTCTTCTTTTATTTTCACTCTTCCCTAAAATTTCTTTTTCTTGTTTCTTTTCCCTAAAAAAAACAACTTGTTGAGATTCTCACACAATTAAACATATGATATCCGCCTCATAAGAGGGTTTATTTGAAGGAATGGTTCCTAAAAAGGCTCAAAGGGATAACTAGTGAAATGAATAATAAAAGGGCTTTGACGAAAAAGGATAAGGCAATCGGCCAAAAGAGGGTCCCATCATTTTTCCATCGAATGCACAACCCATAGGAAAGAACTACATGTCGAGCCCAATTTGAGTTCCACTAACTCAAGGGTACTTATGTCATGTGGCATCTTTAAGATCGGAACATTCTGACATTACCCAAATGAAAGTGATTCTTTTTCCATTCTTTTTTTTCTTTTTTTTTCTCTTTTTTTAATTTTTCTAGCCCTTGGGAAAGAACCATCTTAGGAATTTGATCGGTTTAACAAAGAAGAGGTCTAATGAAATCAACTCGATGGGCTAACTAGCGGTATTGACAATGGTAAGGGGTATGAGGTAAACAAAAAATAACCAGTAATGGCCTCCAGTCCTTTCCTAGATTCATCAGCAAAGCACTAGGTAAATACGACACCTACATTTTATGCTGGCTCAAGAAACAGATCAAAATGTATGCATACACCATCACAAAGACTTCAACCTTATGACTGCCTCAGTTTGAGCTATCAATGATGGACTTATCTATGGACATGGCTGTGAATGGATACTGGAATTTTGGGTTGATAGGGTTACCCCCTTTCCTTCGAAATTTCTATCAATGGACATTTAATTGGCAATCGTTATTCACAAAGTTATGCCCTTGATATTTACTCATCCATTCCTCTTGAAAGGAAGTGGTGGCTTTATCTCTTTCCAAGTTGGGGAGTTCCCTCATTAAAACTTATTGCTTTAATATCAAAATGATAAAAAGGGAATCTCTAAGCAAGACTCAAAGCATCAAACCAAGGAAACTAAACTTATTATGCAAATTGTGGAATGAGATGATGAAAAAAAATGAAGACATTTTCATTTTTATAAGGCAATGGTAGCATGTCCAGAACCTTTGGGTTAGCTTTATCTTGTTCTTGTTCCTTTGACATTTTCTCTCCCCTCTTTGAAGCTTCAGGCTTCGAATAATGAATAAAGTATGTGTGCGATAGAGTAATGGGAAAAACAAAAATTGCATGTACATGTGCGTGCCATTGGTGGCATGAATGAAATGTGAGAAAACGATACAATGAATGTGTGGCTAAGGTGGGACAAAACCTGTAAGGGAGGCAACCTAAGGTTGTTCAATGGGTAAGGAGGAGTCTAAGACTAGAAAAGATTATTTGAAAAAAAATGATGATTGATCGTGAAATTCACATGATTATGAGACATTTTTTTTATTTTATTATCCTAGTCGAACTCAAGCGCCACTGCCTAGGCTACCTACGTACCCCTCGTGAGGGATCAGACCAAGCGTAGTTTGGGTTATTTACGACTTTAACTATAGAACATAAGGAAAAAGAGGAGAAAACCAAGATACCAAAAATAGCGATATGTCTCTAAGGTAGAGGAGCTCCACTGTCAAAAAGATTTTGTATTACGTGTCAAAGAGGAAGATCAATAGGAGGTCTTGACATATTATGACAATCATGAAATATTTTTGATTTGAACTCTAAGGAAGCAGATTTGGAATGGTCTTGGCCAAAGCGAATCTGCAACTCTCTAGGGTTGTTTGACTTTGATGGTAAGATACTCTCTGAGTCCAATGTCTAAACCTTTTTGGAACTAGATGCCATGGTCCTGAAGAAACTCTCTAATTTAGAAATGTGATTAGCAGTTTTCTTCTTTTTTATTTGTTTTTACTTTCTTGGATTTTATTAATTGGACCATTAAAAGGGAATGAAAAAACTGCTAAGGGTTATGTAATGGGAGGCTTTGCCTAAGGCCACTAAGGTTGTTATGCAAAATTCTAAATTTATACGAAAACTGTGTGGTGCCAACTAAACATTGAGAAAACAACGGTAAAACCATCCTGCCCCTACTTCAAAATCAGATGGGGTGAACACTCGGATAGATGAAGAAATATGCATGAGGTTCGGAGTGGGTTGGCCACCTATGAGGAGGGTAAGCTACTATGAGTTGGCTATCTACTCACTGAACTCAAGGGGAGTGATGGGAGGGTGAGAGCTAAGGAACTAAGTTGACAAGTGAATTTATTAGATTCCAATCAAGGGTACCTGGTAAGGAAAATTTAGGACAACAACTCAAGCTTGCCAGATGGCTGGAAAAGTTGCTAAATGCTACAATATTTTACTAGGCTGAATGAATGCAAAATGCAATGTGATGCAAACAAAGTGGACTTTTGTCGTGAAAACATAAAAGAAGAAACCATTTTTGAAACACACTAAAATTGAGGAAAAACTCGATTTAGATTTATTTGAATTATCACAAGCTTAAGAAAAGGACTTCTACGGAATTTAAGAGGGGCAACAAACATGATAACAACCAACACACCAACTTCATTCAATATAATCATAACTAAATTATGCAAAGAGATCTAATTCTTTATTATTGTTTTTTTTGCTTGTTCTTGTTATTTTTTCTTCCTTTTTTATTTTATTATTTTCTCATTTTTCTTGTTTTCTTTTTGATTTTTTTATTATTTTTTATGATCCTTTCTCATGGTTTTTATCAACCATTATTTACTTTGCTTTCATTTTTTATTTATTTTTTAATTCCCACTAGTTTAATAGACATCATACTCTCATTTTTTGTAATTTTCTTTTGTTTTTGCTATTTGAATTTTGATTCCTTTTACCTTCTTTTTATGTTAATTCCAAATTTTCCTTTCTTTTATCTTGCACTTTTTTGTATTTCATACTTTTATTCTTCTTTTTTTTTGTTTTGATTTTTTCCTTTCTCTCTCTCTCTCTCTCTCTTTATTTTGTCCTTTCCCTTCTTTTTTTTTTTTGTATTTTCTCCCTGTTTTTTGCACATTGGATCCCCTTTTTTTTTGAATTTTGGCTTTTCTCCTTTTTATGGATTTTATATTTCCCTTTTTTTGTACTTTTTTTTGGATTTTGGACTTTCCTATTTTTTATATTTTGGATTTATTTTTCTTTTCTTATTTTCCTTACATTTTTATTTCTTATTTTGGAATTTCCTTTTCCCATAATTTTTTGGGTTTTTGAATTTTCCACTTTTATCTTTTGGGATTCTCTTTTTTTTTGGACTTTCCATTTTTTTGGGTTTTTTGATTTTCCAGTTCCCCTTCTTTTGGCTTTTCTTTTCCCTTTTTCTTTTACTCTTGAATTTTCTCCCCTTTTTGTATTTTGTATATATTTATATATTTTTTATTTCCCCTTTTTATTGATTATGAAAATTTCCCTTTATTTTTATTTTTTGTATTTTTTCTTGGATTTTTCCTTTTTTTTTGCATTTTGTATTTTTTTTTTGAATTCTGGATTTACCCCTTTTTTTCTTTTTTTCACTCCTAATAGGGTCCTCTAAGATTGATTACGTAAAGGTATCACACCGAAGTGGCTAAGCCTAGAATCTAGGTTAGCAAACAAATGATGCGCACAGGCTTGGGGTGTGACATCTAAATTCATGGCTAAGGTCACTAGTCTTCAAACCTCCACCCATATGGGCTTCTCAAGTTGGTGACGGCCTCATTGGGTGCCTAGTTCCGTTGGCCCAAGTGTACCGGACTCTCTCCTAATAAGATAGTGGGTTCTAAAATGCTAAGGATGATATGCAAATATAAACAAAGAGGGTCCAACTATGATATAGAAAACCATATCATATCTAAAACATGTATTGTTTCCATGTATACAACAGTTACCGAGTTTATTTTAAGTAACCAATATTTGGTTTTTTATATGTTAATTAAAATTTAAAAGTGTTTTAACTTATCTGCTAACCGAATACTCTGTTACATTCTTATCTTCTTCCCAGTTCCCTCTTCTGGTCGAACTTCTCCTCTTGAAATCATAAATCCATAATGCCTCCAATCAGCATCCAAGAAGCTATTCGTATCCCTCACACTCTATCACAGGTATATTCCACACTCCTTCTCCAATTAATCTTAGCAAGAAGCAATCCGTTGTCCCATAGTGCATTAGCACTTTTTGATGATATCGTGGAATGACGTCCATGCTTATCAAGCTTCGACTGCAATCCTGTGCTGGTTTATATGTTAGACAGTTGTGCCCTTAGCTCCAATCAGATTGATGTATCTTTTGACATTTGTTGTAAAAGAATAAAGTACATAATTGATTCATGTCATTGTGGTATGTTTCTGTGTAATACCCTTAAATTGGACACTTATGAGACTCGTGTTAGTTTAGAATCTTCACAGCCGTTGGATAGATCTTGAGAGATTTATCCTGCCAAGGCTAACATTGATGTGCAGCCAAGTTAGTTGGGGTGTGACTTGTCTCAGTTGCCAGGGTGAAACTTGAGGTACATGCAGTGGGGGTTTTCTTGAAACCCTGAACCAAACCAAATTCCAGTATTGCCTTGGACCTTGGAGATAGATGGGCAAAACTAAAATATTACACCTGACCCCAATACTCGATTATGGTACTGCACTAAGTGTCGGATTGAATTGTCTTTGATATGCCAATCAATGAGATCCTTAGAGGGGGTCAAAACCTGGGTATGTTGGGATAATCCAAGAATTCATCTGATTGGATGATCATAGTGACAGGATCAACCCCTTTGTCAGACAAAGTGAATGATCGGGGATTGCACTCTCTCTGATGGAAACCAAAGCTGTTGGCAATTGAATTCAAACGTTGAAATTTGTTTTGCAAAATATATTTATATAGACACACACACACACACACACACACACACACACATATATATATATATATATATATATATATATATATATATATATATATCTTTATGGTTTCAAAATGTTAACAAAATGTTTTAATTCACGGGATCCATGTGAGTAGAGAGTGCAACGCTGTACCTTGCAACCAAGGGAGAGGTCCTCTCTTGTCGGGTAGTGTTTGATCATTATGGGCTGAGAGGTTAAGTGTAAGACCATTAAGGGTAATACCTAATGGGATAATGTTGCATCTACCCACAGTTCTTGCGTTTTCATAAGGTGGCTAGATCCAAGAACAATTTAGTGTAAATGTTGGGCCCATTAAGAGCCCATGGTGATTGGACTCAGGGGTTTACTATCCCTACAGTGAATTCGGCCAAGCCTTGTAACAAAGGTTGGGCTGAACTCATGTGGCTGATGTGTAGATTGATGTAAGGGTCCCACGCCATACAAAGAGAGCCAACTGGGCAATAGGTTAAGGAGTAAGTGATCACATAAGCTTAATGGGCCTAAAGCCCAATTCGAACTGGACTTAATTTAGTTAATTAAAAGGGGCAAGATATGATTTATAAACTGATTAGGATTAGCTGAAGGATTAGATAAGTCTTATCCATTCAAGAGTCCAAATCCATATATCATATTTGGATCAAGAGACTCTCTCCTAATTAGATTAGGAGGCTGATCCAAAGAAGACTATAAATATGGGGTGAATTCCTCAGTTTTAACACACAACAATTTACAGAATTCTCTCCTATTCTTGCCATCCCTACCCAGTTCGATCTCCACTTGTGGAATTGATCAAGAAAGGTTCTTGATATTGTTTCTTGGTTGAAGAAACAATCTGAAGTCATGCTCACCAGCTCCTGTTCGATTCTTGCTGAAGAATCCTGGCTCTTGCTGATCTTGCTTCATCACACACTGTGCCATCTTCAGTGGAAACGAGTTTTGGTCTTCTCCTTGGACGTGAATACCTTCATTGGGAGTTACTGCTACTTCGTATCAGGTATATCCCTCTCCTCCCTTTTAGTTTCAGATCTGGTCCGGTTTTGGATTCAAGAACGAACTTTAAAAATGCAGTTTCCTAAATATTAGGGAATGTGATTCCCGGATGAGAGAAAGGAAATTTTTGAAATTTTGGCCAACCTTCCTGTAGGGTTTAGCCATCCATATGATGGATCTCCCATCCCTTCATTATACATATAACATAACACATATACACAAGAGAGAGGATGGATGGAAAACATGGAGAGAGCAAATGTTGGAAGGCTTCCCACGTTAAATTATCCACCTTGCATTTTTTGGACCAGTAAGAAACCAAGTGTAAGACACTTGAAGATTTGGGGTTGTCCGACACATGTTAAAAGAATTAGTGCTGACAAATTGGAATCTAAGACCAGTCGTTGCCTATTTGTAGGTTACCTAAAGGCTCTGTAGGTTACCTATTCTATGATCCAAAAGAACAAAAGGTGTTTTGTAGTCGAAATATCTGTTTTTAGAAGAAGATTACATCCTGGAGAATTTTCGGCAAGAAATTGTTCTTGATGAGGAGAGCCCAGGAGTAGTGGGAGATGTCCCACAAGCTCCAGATACTCAACCTAGAAGGTCTACTCGGGTATCCAGGCCTCTAGTTTGTTACGACTATGACTAAGAAAGTTACTTGGTAGAAGCCACGACAAGTGAGGAGGATCCCACGACTTACGCGAAAGCTATGTTGGACATAGATTCCCTAAAGTGGGTAGATGCCATGAAAGCCGAGATGGACTCGATGGAAACCAACAAGGTCTGGACTCTTGTGGACCCACCCTCTGGGGTGAAAGCAATTGGTTGCAAGTGGATTTACAAGAGGAAGAAGGGCCCAGATGGTAATATTGAGACCTATAAATCTCGTCTTGTGGTGAAAGAGTACACTCAGAAAGAGGGAATCGACTATGAGGAGACCTTTTCGCCGGTGGCTATGCTGAAGTCTATTAGGATCTTGCTAGCTGTAGCAGTATACCATAACTACAAGATTTGGAAAATGGATGTCAAAATCGCATTCTTGAATGGAGATCTTACTGAAGATCTATATACAACAATCACAAGGATTCATTGTTGCAGGTTAGGAACGCATGGTATGCAAACTTAACCGATCCATATATGGACTAAAGCAGGCTTCTAGGAGTTGGAACATCCAGTTTGACTCTATTGTCAAATAGTTTGATTTTGAGCAAAATCTAGCTGAAACCTATTTACAAGAAAACCAGTGGGGATAAGGTTACGTTCTTGGTTCTGTATGTACATGACATTCTACTCATTGGGAATGATGTAGGAATGTTAATTACGATGAAAGTGTGGGTTTCACAGTAATTCTCCATGAAAGATCTTGGAGAAGCCACCTATATTTTGGGACTTCGACTCTATAGAGATAGATCGAAGAGGATAATAAGATTATACTAGTCTACTTACATTGACAAAATAGTCAAGAGATATAGTATGGAGAACTCCAAGAAAGGAAATGTTCCCTTCAGGTACGGAGTCACTCTCTCCAAGGGTATGTCTCCCAAGACTCCCGAGGAGATTGAGGGCATGGAGGAGATTCCCTATGCCTCAGCCGTAGGGAGCATCGTGTATGCCATGCTGTGCATTCGTCGTGACATTGCTCAGGTAGTCACTTGTCGTGACATTGCTCAGGTAGTCACTTGTCGTGACATTGCTCAGGTAGTGAGTGTGGTAAATAAATACTAGTCTAACCCAGGACAGGAACACTGGACAACTGTGAAGAACATACTGAAATACCTTTGAAGGACAAAAGAGTTTTGTCTGGTATTCGATGGTAGTTCACTACAAATCCAAGGGTATACTGATGCCAATTTCTAGTCAGATCCAAATGATAGAAAGTCTATATCTGGGTACATCTTTATGATGGGGGCCTATGCAGTTAGCTGGAAAAGCAACAAACAAGATTCCACTGCGGATTCCACAATCGAAGCCGGATACATTGCCGCAAGTGAAGCTGAAAAAGAAGTCGTCTGGATGAAGAAGTTCATTAAGAAATTAGAAGTAGTTCCGTCCAGCACATCAGCCATTCCAATGTTGTGTGACAACAATGGAGCTATAGCTCAGGCTAAGGAGCCACGAGCCCACTTGAAGTCAAAACACATCGAGAGGAAGTACCATGTACTGCGGGAGATAGTTGGTAGACGGGATGTCCTGATTCAGAAAGTAGCATCAGCGAAGAATGTAGCAAACCCATTGACTAAACCACTTACACAAAAAGTGTTTGAGAAACACGTGGAAAGTATATGACTCTGGCTTGTACCCGATTAGACCTAAGTGTAAGTGGGAGCTATTAGACAGTTGTGCCCTTAGAGCCAATCAAATTAATGTATCTTTTAACATTTAATGTAAATGAATAAAGTACATAATTGATTCATGTCATTGTGATATGTTTCTATGTAATACCCTTAAACTGGACACTTATGAGACTCGTGTTAGTTTAGAATCATCACAGCCGTTGGATAGATCTTGGAGATTTGTCCTGCCAAGGCTAACACTGATGTGCCACCAAGTTGGTTGGGGTGGCTTGTCTTAGCTACTAAGGTGAGACCTGAGGTACATGTAGTGTGGGTTTTCTTGAAACCCTGAACTGGACCAAATTCCAATATTGCCCTGGACCTTAGAGATAGATGGGCAAAACTGTAATGTTACACCTGACCCCTAGACTCGATTATGGTATTGCACTAGGTGTCGGATTGGGCTATCTTTGATATGCCAATCAGTGAGATCCTTAAAGGGGGTAAAACCTGGGTATGTTGGTCCGATAATTCATCTGAGTGGGTGATCATAGTGACAGGATCAGCCCCTTTGTTGGACAAAGTGAATGATCGGGGAATGCACTCTCTCTGATGAAAACCAAAACTACCGAAAATTGATTTCAAACGTTGAAATTTGTTTTGCAAAACATATTTATATAGAGATATATTATATATATTATGGTTTCAAAATGTTTGCAAAATGTTTTAATTCCCGGGATCCCTGTGAGTAAAGAGTGCAGCGCTGTACTTTGCAACCAAGGGATACCTAATTGAGGGTAATACCTAATTGGATAATCTTGCATCTACCCACAGTTCTTGGGTTTCATAAGGTAGCTAGATCCAAGAACCATTTAGTGTAAACGTTGGGCCCATTAAGAGCCCATGGTGATGGACTCAGGGGTTCACTGTCCCTACAGTGAATTTGGCCAAGCCTTGTAACAAAGGCTGGGCTGAACCCATGTGGTTGATGTGTAGATCGATGTAAGGGTCCCATGCCTTACAAAGAGAGTCAACTGGGCAACAGGTAAAGGAGTAAGTGATCACATAAGCTTAATTGGCCTAAAGCCCAATTCGATCTGGGTTTAATTTAGTTAATTAAAAGGGGCAAGATATGATTTATAATCTGATTAGGATTAGCTAAAGGATAAGATAAGTCTTATCCATTCAAGAGTCCAGCTCCATATATCAAATTTGGATCAAGAGACTCTCTCCTAATTAGATTAGGAGGTTGATCTAAAGAAAACTATAAATAGGGGGCGAATTCCTCAGTTTTAACACACAAGAAAGGTTCTTGATATTGTTTCTTGGTTGTAGAAACAATATGAAGTCGTGCTCACCAACCCCTGTTCGATTCTTGCTAAAGAATCCTAGCTCTTGCTGAAGAGCCATCATGTTGATTTTGCTTCATCACACACTGTGTCATCTTCAGTGGAAGGGGGTTTTAGTCTTCTCCTTGGGCATGAACACCTTTTTTGGGAGTTACTACTACATCGTATCAGGTATATCCCTCTCCTCTCTTTTGGTTTCAGATCTGGTATGGTTTTGGATTCAAGAATGGACCTTGAAAATGCAGTTTTCTAAATTAGAGAATGCGATTCTCAGATGGGAGAAAAGAATTTTTTTGTAATTTTGCCCAATCTTCCTGTAGAGTTTGGCCATCCATATGATGAATCTCCCATCCCTTCATTATACATATAACAAAACACATATACACATGAGAGAGGATGGGTGGAAAACATGGAAAGAGCAAAAGTTGGAAGGCTTCCCACGTTAAATTATCCACCTTGCGTTTTTTGGTAGAAAGACACAAGCTGATTTTTTGGTAGATAGACACCAACAAAATACGTTGAACCCATGGTTTTCAAAACCGGACCAGAACGGATGGTCAAACTGGAAAAAATCGGGAACTGGTCAGGTGATTGATTCCATTTTTTTCCCAAAACCGGACTTTTGCCAAAAACACGTTGATTTGGTCAGCAGACCACTGACCTGGGCAGTTGAACCGTTTGAATCATTCGACAGGTTTGACCGTTTTTTATTTTTATAATTTTTTTTTTCACTTTTTTGTCAAAATGGACTGATCGTTCGGACAATTTGACCTGGGAACTGGACCACTAACTAGTTCATTGTTTGGCTCGGTTTTGAAAACCTTGGTTGAACCCAATATCATTTCTAATGCTCAATTTTGTTCATTGCATTTCAGCCAAAGTAATTGCCCTCTCAAGCTATCAAGCACCTAGGAGTAGGGGTAGGGGTGTAAACGGATCGAATTCGAATTGGATTAGGCAATATCTGAATTCGAATCCAATTAGACAATCCGATATTCGAATTCGATTCGAAATCCGACGGATATTGAAAATTAATATCCGAATTTGAATCTAATTAAATATTTGAATATTCGATTCGATTCAAATTCGATTAATTAATCATTTTAGATAATTAATAAATATTTTATTGATGTAAAGTATATAAATTATTTATATAAATTAATTATTATATATTTAAATTATATAAAATATTTTATATATTATATATAAGAATTAAATAGTCGATCGAATTCGGATATTTATCAAATCAAAATAGATCATATCCGAATTCGAATCCGATTAACTATTCGGTATGAATAGGGCATTCAAATTCGATCAATTAGATATTCAAATTATTTGAATTTGATTTGATTATATCAAATATCGAATTCAAAACCGGATTTTCGAATACTGTTTACACCCCTAAGAAGGGGTGTCAATTGGACTGGATTTGGTCCAATCCGATCCAGTCCAAAGTGAGTCCATTATAAATGGACCAGGTCCAATTCAATGTCTAGACCCTTGAATCTGTTCAAATTCATTTTGATTTCAATTGATTTCAAGTTTTCAACCCTAACTCAGTCCATTGACACATATATTCTTATCTTATAGCAATGGACTAGATTTGGCTTAATCCAACCCAATCTAATCTTATATATATATATATATATATATATATATATATATATATATATAGGGGTGCTCTCTCCGTGCAAGAAATGGAATCTAATCATGCGAGTAGATTCCCACGTGAGAGCAACCCATTCCTATTAATAGATATATATATATATATATATATATATATATATATATATATATAAGATAATTAGATATATATAATTATCTAATTATATAAATATATAATAGTTATTACAAATATTGCTAATAACTAGATATAGAACTATTCAAACGTTTTTTGACCATTTTTTTTTTTTAGTTTTTTTTAATTTTTTTGTCAGAACGAGCTGACAACGACCCGATAACCGGACCCCTTGACCGATTCGGTTTCTAGGTTGGTTTTAAAAACCATGATGTTATGTCATTCGAGTGTATGACTCATACAACCCGAAAATGGAACCATTCTAGCCACCGGTTTTCGGGTCAACAATTCGATAATCTGGTTTGAACGGACGATCCGTTATAACAACAAAAATTAAAAATAAAATAAAAAATGGCCAAAAACCATTGAACGGGTCAATGGGTTGACGGTTCGACCACTCGGGTCAATGGGTCATTGACCGATTCAACGGTTTTTTGCCAGGGACCAGGATTGGGGTAAAACGGAACTGGTTGCCTAGACAGTTCCCAATTAAAAAAATAAAAAAACAGACAACCTATTCTGACAACAAAAATTATAGGCAAAAAGTTGAATATGTGAGGTTCATTAAGTAGTACCATATGTGTTATGTCATTTGAGCATGTGACTCATACGACCTGAAAACAGAACCGTTCTAGCCACCGGTTTTTGGGTTGACAATTCGACTATTCGGTTCGAATGGATGGCCCGTTCTGACAACATAAATTAAAAACAGAGATTAGGATAAAACAGAACCGGTTGCCTGGATGGTTCCCAATTAAAAAAATAAAAAATGGCCAAAAACCATTGAACTCTTCAACGGGTCGATGGTTCAACCACTCAGGTCAATGGGTCATTGACCAATTTAATGGTTTTTGGCCGGGTACCAGATCAACGGGTCGACAGGTCAATGGTTCATTCCAGCCCCTACAAAGCAAGGCCCCTCCACTAGTATAAATTTATTACGGACAGACCAAGTCCAATCCAATCTAATAAATCTTTTGAACCAGATTGGTCCAATCCATTATGTCTTGTTGGTCCGTCCAATCCATCCAAATTGATTTTGGGCTGGACGGGGTCCAATCCAAAACCGGTCCATTGACACCCTTACCTAGGAGGGCTGAGTTAAAGATTAAAGGTCCAATTGCTTCATAGTTGGAATTGGAATGGAAATCAGAATCAAAATATTTCGGAATCGGAATAGAATGATCTATTTCCATAGTTTGTTTTGTCAACATTCATCTAAATTTGAATGAAATATAAAAAATCAATATAAATGCAATTTAAAAGATCCATTTTCCATTCAAAATATCTTTCTACCAAAAAAATTTATACATTTGAATCACAATTTAATAATCTTAGTTTCAAATTGATACATTAATCTCTAATACAAATTTCATCATCCATTCTCAAAACTCAAAACACTTGCGGTTTGTTGCCTCCTCTCAAAGTTATCTAAGTGGTTGCCTTGCTTTATGTTCCTTGATTGAATGCTCTCTCAAATGGATGCAAAGATGAACCATGGCTCCATAAGAGCTGAGGAGTATTCATACAAGGCCTTTCTATCTGGATCCATATTCTGGTCATTTTGCCATGCTTCAGGTATCATCATCATTACAGCTTCAGGGAGACTTCTCCCATCACGAACAAGAAGCTCAAGGACACCATCAAAAGCTCCTGCAAAAACTACAGAGAAAATCAAGCTTACCTATCTATGTACAAGAACTTCCCTTCTTCCTCCATATATTCTTGGGAAATACACACATGTAGCATATGAGCATGTATTAGTAACCTGCCTGTCAGTAATTTGGCCTCTCCTTTACAGAATTGTGATGAAAAGAGTTGCTAATAAAGGGAGTTGTCCTGCTACTGTGCAACTCCAAAGTAAAAGGGGAATATTGAGAGAAAATCAATGAAGATCAGCTTTACGTGTTAGCTCTTTTCAGTTATCATTATGCATGGATTTGATGTTCTCAGAATTGGAAAAGGAAATTCCAGGCAAAACTTACTGATGCAAATGATCCACTTTGATGACAAATTTCACTGTTCAAAGATGTCAATACATCTCCTGACAGGACAATTCCATTACGATTTTCAATCTGGCCAAACAAGTTTTGTGCATGATCCACAAATTCTGAATTCTCCTGAACCTGCCGAAGCAAAACCATTACAGTAAACAATGAATCATGGCAGTTTACATCGAACTTTAGGGGAAGTTTGAAATAGCTGAAGTCGCTGAATTGAATGACTTGTTTCTGTCTTATAATGAACAAGTTATTAAGGAGGTTGTGAGCTCCTTAATGGATGAAGCTGAAGTTGGATTGACTGCTGTACCTTCAAGTATTTTGTCATTTAATTATTTTCTTTACTACTCTGAATAGAGTAGAATGGTGGAACAGGATTCATGTAATCCTAGTTGGGATAGAACTTAGTCGAGTTGTAGGATTATTTTATCCACTAAAATAAAAATCAATAAATCATTTAGCTCATCCACTTCAGCCATTACCACAGAGCCCCTTAGTTCCATCTATAACCACAAGAACAAGGAGAAGCCAAAGTTGCTACATGTTTGACTGGAGGAGGCTTTGGCCTGAAATCATTAATGAGTGAAAATGATAGGTTAGGTCCAGTTCCAACTTCCCATCCATTTACATGTTGAAAATATGGATTATTAATGGATATAGGTGGTTGGTAGATCGGTTGGTCTCCAACACGCATCCAATCCAACTCAATCCATCCATTTAGCCACCCCCTTATGATCTCTATGGGCTAGTAACACTGAAAATCGATACAGGTCGGATATGATCCAAAATTGTAGAAATTTCTACTTGTACTAAAGAACAGAAAACGGTTTTAAAGCCCAACCTAGAGCTTGAACCATTCTCCGGGTCAATGAGTCAACCTGTGATATTTTTAGACAAATAACCTGTGATTTTATCAACATAAAAAAATTCCAATATATATATATATATAAGAACCAGGTAACCAGCTAAATGGGTCAGATGGTCAATGGTTCAACAGTCAATGGGTTTCTGAAAAACAGTGGCTTAGAGGTTAACCAAACAAGTATTGTGGCCGGGTCACCAATTCAACGACGAGTTGAAAACACTGGCAAGTGACAAGAAATGCTACCTGATCCGGATACTATCAATTAAGGGAGTGTTTTCACAACTGCCACATCAGTGAAAATACTATAATTTTGCTGATGTGGCAGTTGTCCGGATCTCCTGCACAGTCCTTTTTGGAGAGTTTTCTGTACATTAAATCAGAGAGTGCCATGTCAGCACTCTCTCATGCTTAAATTTTACATGTGCGAGTGAGAGTAATAGATGTTTGAAACGTCCTCCCATTCTGTTTTTAATATATTAACATTTTAAAACAAATAAAAAATAGGAGTTCCGACTCCCATTACAGAGCTGAATATCACTAAGCAGAAAAAACCTCGAATAGGAGTTCTGACTTCTAAGAATTGAATGCGTAAAGCTGAGACACTCTTTCTAAATTTTACTTCCTTCCACCCAAATGATTCTATCGTCTCAAACTCTCAAATGCCCGTCTGAACCCAACTTCATGTCTTGATCATTGATGACGCCCTAGGCACAGGTATATAAATATCTGCAATGTTTGGGTTAGTAGAGCCAGACTTCCATTCAAGAATCTCACATATAGCTCGATTGTTTGTTCCCTGTGGAGGATTGGACTCGACAAGAGCAAACATACCTTCTTAGTAACATCAAGTGATAGAACACAATTCCAGTTGATAATCGTATAAAAGTTAGAGAGTGGTCTCAGCTTCAAGCATTCAATTTTGGAAGTCGGAAGTCAGAATTCTTATTGGTGGTTTTTTCTGATTAGTTTCAGTTCTGTAAATTAATTCATATTTTTTATTTGGTTTAAAATTTTAATATATTAAAAATATAATAATACTACTACCGACACATGTGAAATTTAAGCATGAGAATGTTGATATAGCACTCTCTAATTTAATGTATAAAAATCTCTTCAGGAAGAATTAATTGTACAGGAGATCCGGACTCGTTCCAACATATCCCCCAAGTATAAATGTTCCCTACATGCAACTTGAAACATAGCCTTAGCATTTTGAATGAAAGACTCCATTATCTACACATGCCCATTTAATACCAGTCCAAAGTATCCTCTATTCAAAAGATTGGAAAATAAAACATAAAATATGATCCTAGTTGGTCAAACCTCTTCCTGGATGGGGATTGGTTGATCAAAACCTGATACCGGTTGATTGGTCGATATAAATTTTTCAGTATCATGAAATTGTATGGTTTTGGCGGTAGAGTGTTGAAAACCACATGCAGTTGTACAATTTTGCAATAAAAAAAAATTCTCTCTCCCGTGAATGTAGTAAGACATCTATTATTTCATTTATTTTTTTGGCAAAACCTATGGTGCATCGGTCCACTGAACCATGCATGTTTGGTTGGACCCGATGGTAAATATATTATACCTTGGCGGTGTTTGGCATTGATGCCATTTTCTGACAATGTAGGCACTACATCACAAAAAATGTTGCTTTAGAAAATAGTCTCTTGTTTGGTATTATTTTTCTAAAAGAAATGTTGCTTTAAATCACGTTTTGGAAAAAGGGAAAGTATGGTTTGAAGAAACGCCAAATTCAGTGTTTTTTCAAAAAACAGCTCGTTTCTGCTAGCAGTGCAATGATGTGGCATCATCTTGAACGTTGGATGATATAGACCAATGCTGAAAACGGTTCTATAGTACTAGTACGTACCAAACAAAAGCAGTGTTGTTTTCTCATAAAACAGCCTATATGGCAGCACCATTTCCAAACAAAAAATGAGAAACTGTGCTTACAACTTAGACATTCACAGTCCTAGCACCGATGCCAAACACCTACCTTATTATTTGTTAAACATGAAAAAGTACACTTTGTAAAGAATTTGGACGACTCCTCATAGAGCACACCTCACCCTACTTGTTCAACATGAAAAGGTACACTTTATAAAGAATTAATGGGTGGTGGGTCAATATGGGTAGGTTGAACCCACCCATTTGCCACCCCTACTTGCTAAACATGAAAGAATACACTTTGTAAAGAATTTGGACCACTCCTCATAGAGTATGTTGGATTTTAATCTCATAAGAGATTAAATTCAATGGGTTTGATTGGTCAATTACATGAGAAATTACACCTGCACACTTGATTGAAAAATCAGTTTCTTTTCTTACAAAACCCAGTTTTGAACTTGTCCCACATTGGAAAATTATAAGTTTTGTTTTCAGTATTTCAATAGGAGCTGATTTACACTCCTTAGAATTAGTAGAGGAGAGTATGGGGATTCGATACCGCGCACGCGTGTGCACGCGTGTGTGTGGCGCAATGAGGCACTTTAGAGGCGCACTTTGCTCGCACTTCGCGATGGGTGGCTTTGGTTTTGGTGCGTTGCTAACCGTTGATCACCGTTGATGAGATCAACGGTCACGATTCGATCGGGTGTGATCAAGAAGCACAATTCAAAGTTAACAGTCACTAACTGTTAACTACTTTTTAAACAGTCACAATGTTTGAAATTGTGACTATTTAAGGTGCTTTCTCTAAACCAACACCTACCTTTTCTTCATACCTCTTCACAAATTATTTAAGGAGCATGAATCAGACTCCAAAACACACAATTTCGAAATTCACTCTCTCTCTCTCTCTCTCAGTCTAGTCTGCTACAGTCTCACAGAAGGTTTCTTTGGAGACTCTTCAACTTTGTTGGTTGCAGATTCTCGCCCAAGGCTCTGTTGTATCCTAGGAACGGATTTACTTGTAACCCAACAACAAACTCAGTGAAACTGAGTGGGGGAAAATAACATTCTAAAGACAGTGTCTTCAGACGCGCCTCAGAGCTTCTCCTCCAAAGTTACAGTGACCCCATTTCCTTAACAATTTTATAACGTTATTTTGCAATGGAGGCGGAAACAAGCATGACTTCGATCAAGATGATGAACCAAGATCTTGTTCGACTAGACAAGATGATCTTCTTTTTGACCACACTGAAACTATACTATCTACTGGACCCGAATCTGCAATCATTTCCTGAACCCACTGATAAAGACTCAGAGAAACTAAAGAAGGAAAGACTAAAATGAGAAAATGACTCACTTCTATGCCGATGACACATACTGAATGCTTTATCAGACCGGCTCTACAACTTCTACAAGGTAATTACATCTCCAAAAGAAACCTGGAAGGCCCTGGAATTCAAATACAAGGTGAAAGAAGCAGGTACGAATAAGTATCTTATTGCAGAATACTTTGACTTCACCATGAACGACCATAAACCCATACTGAAGCAAGTTCATGAACTACAGGTGATAGTCAACAAAATTCGATCCCTTAACATCATCCTTCCTGAATCTTTCCAAGTGGGAGCAATCATTGCCGAACTTCCACCCTTTTGGAAGGATTATAGGAAGAACCTTCTGCACAAGGCTGAAGAACTTACCTTTGAGCAAATTCAGCAACACCTTCGTATTTTAGAAGAGTCTTGAATTAGAGACAGTAGGGATAAGACCCTGGCCGGCATGCTGAACTCTAAGGTCAATTTTGTGGAAAATGGATCGAAGAAGACTAACATTGCATTACAAGTAAAGAAGAAGGATGGGAACTTCAAGAAGAGCAATAATAAGAAAGGATCCTGCTATGTTTGTGGAAAGAAGGGGCATTACGCCCGGGTCTACCGACATCGGAAAAGCGGAACCAAGTCTGCAAACATGGTAGAAGACAATCTCGTGGCCATTATTACTGAAGTCAACATGGCAGAATCATCTTCTGGATGGTGGTTTGATTCAGGCGCCACAGTCCATGTTTGCAAGGACAAGTCTTTGTTCAAGATATATGAAGAAGTGACTGATGGCTAGGAGGTACAGATGAGAAACCAAACATGTGCCATAGTTGCTGGAAGAGGCAGCGTAGAGTTGAACTTCACATCCGAAAAGACACTGACTCTCCTGAATGTTCTCCATGTTCTTGACATTAGAAAGAACTTGGTCTCAGTAAATCTTGTTTGTAAGAGGAGATTCAAAGTTGTCTTTGAATCTGACAAACTAATCCTATCCAAGAATGGGATGTTTGTTGGAAAGGGATATGGTTGTAATGGTATGTTCAAATTAAGTATTAATGAAGGAAAAAGTTTCTGCTTATATTGTTGATTCTTTCTCTTTATGGCATGATAGATTAGCACACTTGAATTTTAAATCCATAAAGAACATGAGCAAACTTGGTATAATTGCTTACAGTAATGAATCAACTGAAAAATGTGAAATATGTGTAAAATCTAAAATGGCTAAGAAACATTTCCCTAGTGTTGAGAGAAATCCTCAACTTCTAGAACTAATCCATTTTGACATCTACGAACTCAATGGTGTATTAACTAGAGGAGGTAAGAGATACTTCATAACATTTATAGATGACTTTTCTAGGTACACCTATGTTTACCTTATGAGAACTAATGATGAAGCCTTTAACATGTTTAAACTGTATAAGACTGAAGTTGAAAATCAACTAGAAAAGAAAATTAAAATCCTTAGAAGTGATAGGGGTGCTGGATATTTTAAAAATGAGTTTAATTCTTTCTGTGAAGAATTTGGATTAATACATCAGCGTTCTGCTCCCTATACCCCTCAACAGAATGGTCTGGCTGAAAGGAAAAATATAACACTTACAGAAATGATAAACTACATGTTGTTAAAAGCTAATGCATCCTTAAACCTATGGGGGAAAGCACTCCTAACAGCCTGCCATTTACATAACAGAATTGTTTCTAGAGTTAATAACAAATGCCCATATGAATTATGGACAGGAAGAAATCCTAATTTAGCATATCTAAAAGTGTGGGGGTGCTTAGCATATTATAGAGTTCCAGATCCTAAAATAACCAAATTAGGACTCAGAGCTAAGAAAAGTATGTTTGTTGGATATGCAGAACATAGCAAGGCCTATAAGCTTCTAGACTTAGAATCCAACATAATAATTGAAACTAGAGATGTTGAATTCTTTGAAAATAAACTGTGTTTTGAATCTACAGAAAATGAATCCACAGAAAATGACAGAGAAACTCAAATCTCAATACCTATTGATAATAATGAGACTGAAAGAAGAAATGACACAACTGTAACACCTACAATAGGACTTGGAAGAAGTCAAAGACAAAGAACAAAGAAACACTTAGGTTCAGATTTCATCTTTACTCAATCAATTGTATTTTTGGTTGAGGCTAATAGAGAAGATTTTAAATAAGATATCTATTGTCCTAAACATTGAAAATGATCCAAAAATTTACAGTGAGGCCATGACCTCTAGAGATGCTGCATTTTGGAAGGAAGCCATAAATGATGAAATGGATTCAATAATGTCAAATAACACATGGGTACTAGTAGATCTGCCTCCAGGATCAAAACCAATAAAATGTAAATGGGTGTTTAGAAGAAAATACAACACTGATGAAATTGTACAAACTTTTAAGGCTAGATTGGTAGCAAAAGGATTTAGTCAAAAGGAAGGGATTGATTACTTTGACATCTATGCACTAGTGGCTAGAACAACTTCTATTAGAACACTCATAGCATTAGCATCCATTTATCACTTATCTGTTCACCAAATGGATGTTAAAACCATTTTCTTAAATGGTGATTTAAATGAAGAGGTTTATATGGAACAACTAGAAGGATTTATTCTTCCTGGAAACAATAAAGTCTGTAAACTGGTTAAATCACTATATGGATTAAAACAAGCACCTAAACAGTGGCATGAGAAATTTGATTCTTGCATCATAGCTTTTGGTTTTAAACATAATAGTGCTGATAGATGCATCTACTCAAATTTCACTGAAAATTATGGAGTAATTGTGTGTTTTTATGTTGATGATATGCTTATTGTGGGTACAAATATGGTTGGCATAAATGAAACTAAAAACTACTTATCCTCTGTCTTCAAGATGAAAGATTTAGGAGAAGTAGATACCATCTTGGGAATAAAAGTTAAAAAGCATAGTAGGGGCTATGCATTAAGCCAATCACATTATATTGAGAAAGTACTTGAGAAATTTAAGCATTTAGGATTTAAAGAATATAGCACGCCATATGATTCTACTATAAAGCTAGTAGAAAATACTGGTAGAGCAATTGCACAACTTGAGTATGCTAGTGCAGTAGGGAGCTTGATGTATGTTATGCTTTGTACTAGACCTGATATTGCATTTGTAGTAAGTAAACTCAGTTGGTTTACAAGTAATCCCGGTGTAGAGCACTGGAAGGTAATTGGGAGAGTTCTTGGGTATTTCAAGAGAACCTTGGAACTTGGCTTGTTTTACTGTGATTATTTAGCTGTACTAGAAGGGTACACTGATGCAAGTTAGATTACCGGTAATGGAGATAACAAGTTCACATCTGGATGGATTTTCGTCCTTGGTGGGGGTGCAATCTCTTGGGCATCCAAGAGACAAACTTGTATATCTCACTCGACCATGGAATCCGAATTCATAGCCTTAGCGGCTGCTGGAAAAGAGGCTAAATGGATTAGGAATTTATTATTGGATATAAAACTTTGGCCTAGTCCTATGCCTCAAATTTCCATTTACTGTGATAGTGAGACAACTCTATCAAGGGCCTACAGTGGTACCTACAATGGTAAGTCCAGACATATAAGTCTGAGACATGAATTTATTAGACAACTGATTCAAGATGGAATCATCACTATAACCTATGTGAGGTCAAGTAAAAACTTGGCTGATCCTCTTACCAAGGGCTTGAGAATTGGTAAGAATGACAACCAAAGAGATGGGATTAAAACCTTTTACTTAGTCACCTATAATGGTAACCCAACCTGAACTAAAAAACCATCAGTATTGGATTTAATGGGTAACAACAAGTTACAGCAATGTGACTGTTAGCACTAACATTGAGAAATTTCCCATCACAACATAAACAGTGCTGTCCGTTATGATGAAAGGTTGAGATAAACTCTTAATGAAGTTCTGAAATGTGTCAAATAATGGAGCACATAGTGGAACTTCACCTATGTGAACATAAAAGTGGTGCCACTTCTCATGAGAGTTTGGGTTTGCTCTCGGGATTGTTCATGAAACCAGGAAAAAGCACATGGCCATAACAATGCTGAGCAAAACTTGAAACTCTTGCAGAGATTGGACATTTTTGTGTGTATGGGTGTCTCTGGTCTGTCTTGAGAGTAATTGGTTTAATGTCTTACCACCAATAACTTTGACAAGGCTCTCAGATATCTATACTGACAAAAAGTTTAAGTTGATAAACACCTTTTGTATGCATAATTGTGTCATAGTAGTTTGGATTGAGAGAGAACTATGTAATTGATCAATCAATGTGGGGGATTGTTGGATTTTAATCTCATAAGAGATTAAATCCAATGGGTTTGATTGGTCAATTACATGAGAAATTACACCTGCACACTTGATTGAAAAATCAGTTTCTTCTCTTACAAAACCCAGTTTTGAACTTGTCCCACATTGGAAAATTATAAGTTTTGTTTTCAGTATTTCAATAGGAGTTGATTTACACTCCTTAGAATTAGTAGAGGAGAGTATGGGGATTCGATACAGCGCACGCGTGTGCGCGCGTGTGTGCGGCGTAATGAGGCGCTTTAGAGGCGCACTTTGCTCGCACTTCGTGTGGTTCGCGATGGGTGGCTTTGGTTTTGGTGCATTGCTGACCGTTGATCACCTGCATTGCTGACCGTTGATCACCATTGATGAGATCAACGGTCACGATTCGATCGGGTGTGATCAAGAGGCACAATTCAAAGTTAACAGTCACTAACTGTTAACTACTTTTTAAACAGTCACAATGTTTGAAATTATGACTGTTCAAGGTGCTTTCTCTAAACCAACACCTACATTTTCTTCATACTTCTTCACAAATTATTTAAGGAGCATGAATCAGACTCCAAAACACAATTTCGAAATTCACTCTCTCTCTCTCTCTCAGTCTGGTCTGCTACAGTCTCACAGAAGGTTTCTTTGGAGACTCTTCAACTTTGCTGGTTGCAGATTCTCGCCCAAGGATCTGTTGTATCCTGGGAACAGATTTGCTTGTAACCCAACAACAAACTCAGTGAAACTGAGTGGGGGCAAATAACGTTCTAAAGACAGTGTCTTCAGATGCGCCTTAGAGCTTCTCCTCCAAAGTTACAATGACCCCATTTCTCCAACAGAGTACACCTCACCCCGGCCTTACAACACACTACAACCATGAATGGAGAATATCTCCCATATGAATGACAACATACATGCATGCAAATATGGGTAGGTTGGCACTCAACCCTTACTTAACCCACCCATTTGCCACCCCTACTTGCTAAACATGAAAAAATACACTTTGTAAAGAATTTGGACTACTCCTCATAGAGTACACCTCACCCCGGCCTTACAACACATTACAACCATGAATGGAGAATATCTCCCATATGAATGACAACATACATGCATGCAAATATGGGAGATATTCTAGACATGCGGTTGCAAATGCTCTGAGGCTTTAAGGTGGTGTTTGACACCATGCTCATCTCGTGGACGGACTGTCCCGTCCGTGGGATGAACATTTGTTCGACTGGCTATGGATAGGACCGGTCCATGCTATTGTGGACCGATGCCATCCACACCACAAATTCTCATCCATGGCAAAAACTCGTGGTTAGGGCTCGTTTACAGTCTATTTTTGATCCCCTGCTTCACACTCTCCTTGAATGGTTGAAACCCTATTGTCTATTACACATTTTAATATTTTTTCCAATAAAATATTAATTATTTTACTTAATTTTTTAATTTTTATTGTTTTTATTAATAAAATAATATTTTTAAATATTTAAAATATATTTTTAAAATTTTAATTATTTTACTATTGTTTTTATAAAAAATAATATTTATTGGTTAATATTAATTCATTGATGCATTTTTCAATATATTTATTATATAAAATGCAAAAATTAGATATTTATGATTAATTGTGTAGATCATTCATAAAATGTATATGAGATACATAAAATCAAAAGGTATTCCACACCATGCGTACAAAACATCACTGTGGGTGTGGACTAATCCAGTCCATATAGTTTGTCCATAGTTCAGAACAAGTTTGGACTGTGGTGTGATGTGGATTAATCTCTGTCATATGGTGTGGTGTGGAATAATCCATACCCACTAATTTCTCATCCACACTACAAAACACCCCGATATCTAAATATAATATGCAATAAATATTAGTAAATGCAACATGACAAACATGACACCAAAAATGTTCAGATTCCTTTTTTCCTATTCAAGAGAAATTTGTACATAGAAAAGACTAAATGCATGCACATGTATTTTCTATATAAAATTGAAGGAGCAAAGACCAGACCAGTGGCCCAAGTGTGTAACGATTGACGCCGCAAAGAGGCTTTTGTCTCTTTCGTAGTCTATTAGACGTAGGAGGTTTACGATTTGAAGGAAGTCAATACTCGGTTTGAAGATTGACTCGCTTGACTGCTCTTACATCTGAAGTTGGCCAAACCATGATACTCGTGTTCCATGCAGTGTTTTAAAGCAAGAAGTATCCAAGCAGGTTCATATTGCACCCATGGACCCAGCTCACGTGCCTCTTTAGATGATGAAAACCCATCAAATGCCCAGATACATATTGCCCCATTAATTGATGAAACAGGAAGCTAGCAACCTTCTGCATACATATATCTGTCAATTTATCCTTTTTCCACATTTAACCCCTCAGTAAAACAATCAGAAGTATAAATCAATAAGGGCAAATTTGTAATTTGAGAGAAAAAGGCTAATTAATATCAATTAATCATCCTCTAGGACCATCCATGGCTTCACCTCTCTCTCTCTCTCAAGGGTGGTTGTCCTTAGACAAAGTAGTATTGAAGGTTTTTTTTGTAAGAGTATAGACATGCAATCCAGCACAAATCCGCTTTAGTCCATCTTGATTTGGAATTGAATCGGTCTTATCCTAATCCAATCACCAGTCTGATTAAGTAGTAATTCAGAACAAATTATAAGAGCAGTATGACTACAAATTAGAGGTTGACAACTGGCCACTTTTGCTGATAAGGCATAGATGCCGGAAGATTCTAGAAATCGATCCTCTCATTTAAGAAAAAAGGAAGATATCTAATATATAACGATATCATTCCCACGTAAAGGGCCAAAGGGGGTGATCATTCTTCTCTCTCTATCGTACCTATGACCATCTCTTCCTTTCCTCCTCTGTCGACTCTGTCGGTACTCTTCTCCACCAGAATTGCTAGAACACAAGCCCTCTCAGGAGGGTAAGGGGATCATCGTTCTCTTTCTATTCTACCTTTAATCATCTCCCCTCTCCTCTTTAAAACTACATTATCAGCATGATCACTCTCACAGGAGGGTATGTAGCACAACCCCTCATAGGGGTCTAACCACCCTCGTAGCACACCCCCTCACAGGAGGGTACATTATCAGCATGCCTCAATCTTTAGACCTAGTTCAGTTAATGTATTTAGTGTGTGTGTGTGTTGGGAGGGGTGGGGTGGGGTAATTAAGTTGGTCAGCCGGTAAATTGACCATAATCCTTGCATTACTATATTGGGTCTGATGGTAATTGATGTAGGGTAACCTGGCCCAGCCCATGGATGCCAGCCAGGGTCCTGGTCCAGCATGGCGAGGGCTACTCTGCTCCCCTTGTACAGAGCCAATAGTGGAGTGCCCCAGCATCCCCGCTTCCTCCATTGACCGCCCTCGTATGGAGCTCATCAGGGGCGTCCATCTCCACCAACCTCCAGGTAGTTCAAGTATAAATATGGGGTACCCCCTCCAGGTAAAAGATCCATGAATACCAGCTCTAACACTAAGCTTAAGTGAAGGACCTTGCCCCCTAGGAGCCTAGTGCATACGAGCACCCTCCTTAGAGCCCTCGTCTGCACCAGATCCCTCTCTTCAACCCTCGTACTAATTTGACCATCGGAGCCTCTGCCTCGAGTTCTCACCTAGGGCCTCTAATATCTATTGTCTTGCAGAACCTCAGACTCCAAGGGACTTCACCACTCAACCGACAGCCCTCAGCTTCTACAGTACTCGGAGATGATCTGCCTCGACCTACAGCTCTCGGTCTTGGCACACCTCCTCTGAACCCTCAAAGCCTTCGGCCTTCTCTTGAAGTTTGGGAGTGGAATTACTTTGTTGCCCTTGGCTAAACCGAGCATCAACATTAATCAAAGATATCAAATAATACAATTACATGGGTAACCGATACCCTCCTCTAAGGTGGATAAGCAATTTACCCATATGCCTATAACGTTCTTTCCCTGGCACCTCTCTCTTTATCCAAGTAACTTGTATTGCATAAGAATAGCAAGTTTTACTTGAGAAATACTTGCCTGAAGAAACCTATTTACATAGGTAAGTAAAAACGACTGGGACCTTAGAAAGTTCAACTAGTTGCCACTCCAGTGACTTGCACATTCATTTGTATTCCGACTCTATCCTCTCCTTCCCCACTCCATTTCTTTATGTTTTTTTTTTTCTTTTATTTAAAGGCACTTTCCTTCTCCACTCTTCAATAATGTTTAGTTTCCTATTTTTAATGATTCAGTATTGCATATTCATGTAAATTTATTTGAATTTGATTCAACTCCCACACAATTACAACCCTCAACTTTAGCGCACCAGTTTGTGCAATTCTTGAGTAAAACATAGAGCTGTCAATGAGTTGGGTTTAATCGATGGAACCAAACCAACTGAACTGATTATGTTGATTTTAATTTTATGGTTTTGTCTTGATTAATAATTGGGTTAAGATCAGTTATTGCTGTCTCGAATTGATATGATTAAATCATATACAAAGGCCTCCTAGTTTTCTTTTAATTTTTGTTATATTTTATATTCAAAAGGATACATTTTATAATAATTTTGGTTAAAATTAGAACACTTGTGACTTGCTTTATCAAAGTATAAACAGTTTCTTATTTTATTGTCACTTTTATTATGGTTATATTATCAAAAGTAAAATACTAAAATTGTTTTTATCATATATAAGGTAATTATAGATCTCAAAGCATAATCAGGTCTAATCGGGCCAAATTATCCTGATTAATAATTGGGCCCGTTCTGGTCAATCATATTACACCCTTTCCTAAATGAGACCCAGCCCATTGACAGCTTTAAACAGAGACAAAGCATGATTCATAGGTCCCACCTTATCTCTAGGGCGAGGAAAACAAGGAATTGCATACTGGCATTATTTTCTGAAAAGTGTACGTATTATTGAGGATTCAAAGTGTGACCAAGTTAATGCTTCAGCACCAAATTGCAACAAATGTGCATTTCTGCCATTAAAGACTAAACAAAGACCAGATAAAATCAAGATTACTGAGTCTCTTGGAGTAAATCCAAGGAAAAACCTATACAAGTGACTATGACAACATTCATCATAACCATTACATGAAGAAACAAAGTGGTGGACATTATTCTCTAGTAGCTGACAGGGTTTTGTGGGTCATGATTTAAAGCTGCTATGGCTGTTTCAATTCTTATCTTCAATTGTTCCTTCTCCTCTTCGTCCGCCTGAAGAAAATCAACAAACTTTAAGTCAGAAATCAGAATCACAGAAAAGACTTGAAGATACATATCATATTATCACTAACTAATCTGCATTGCCCCACCCACAAGCAAAAGAAAAGCATTAATTTGACCAAGAAAACTCGAATAAAGCCTCTATGCACAATTTCAATCAATGAACCCCACTACTTGAAATTAAGGATTTCTTTTTTTTTTCGTGGAATTTGAGTGAAATAACATAGAAGGAGAAGATATTGGACATTTGGGCATCAATCCCTTTCTTATATATCTACATCCTTATCTTGTCAGAGCAAATTAGATGACCCACATTAAAATCGATTGAAGATCGCCCTGAGATACTCAGCCAAATGGTTCTCATATTTAATGTGTGGCGCCTTGTCAGAAATCTGATAAAATAAGAAATAAATGTCTTTGTGGTCTACTGTCCACCGCTAATCCCATGCATGCCAAATTTCCAATTGATATTAGACATATCTGTGGCTTATGACATCGGTCTCGTATATCAATTAGGCGGGTGTGGTTGACCGGATTACAGTTCGGGTATGACAGGGAGGTTCCGGATCCAATCCATCAAGTTTCGAATAGTTGTTACAATCGGGTACATGAAAATCCGGATTAAGTGGATTTAGGTTATTTATATTTCGATATATTTAAATATTCATATACACATGAATTTAGCGGGTGCCTATTAATCAAGACCCGGATCACACCTCGTTCCTGACAAGGTCAAAGTATGGACCAAACTGGACTGGGTTCTCTAATTGGGTCCAATGCTTTAAGGCCCAAGAACCTGCTAATCTGAGGCACTAGGGTTGTTGTAGTATCCAAATACCCTCTGGCACCAATTCAATACCCGAATCCATATATATGGCGATACGTGATACGATACCAATAGAGCTGAACTTTCGGGTTTTAGTGTTGTTATTATCATTACTTTACTATTTATTAACAAGAACCGGATCCGGATGATTGGGTTCCATATTCCAGGGTGACGAGGTAATAGTATTTAAGGCTGACGTTTTCATTTATGCATTTTAGAAAGGAGATGGTTTAAATTCGATCCGTAGCCGTCGATTAGTTGTAGCCTGATCAATGGGGCCCACACAACAGGGGATGTGAAAAAGAGAAGTGTATGAACCAAAGGTTTAGCAAAGCTGCACCTATGGTAATACCGTGGATCCAGAGTATGAAATCAAGAGAGCCAGCGACCAATTCTTGGTGCACACACAGCTAACTTTGCTGAGCTAGGTGGGCCCATTAACCAGAGAAAGGCATAAAATAACTTGATGGTGATGTAATTTGGTCTGGTATGGTGAGCCCCCATAGATAATACCGCCAGGCGCCAGTACCGTCCACAACTGCCGCTGGATCAGGTCAGTACAGGCTTCATGAGACGGTTATTCCAATCCAACAGTCAGGAATATGATATGATTCTTGGTGGGTCCAGAGGAAGCTTTTCTTTTCCATTAAAAGAATAAAGGGACGTGGGGCCCACCACCATGCGGGAGACAAGGTGCTCCTCCTCACTAAGCCCGCACAAGTATCCCATGTGACAGAGCATCAGTAGGCAGTCGCCATCGGAGATGGGTCCCGCGATAAAATAAGCATGATCAATGAGTTTCAAGTTTCAACTGTCTAAGTAGCATAGTTTAAGATTCCGGTAAATATTTGTAATCCGCATCATCTAAACGTGTTTGTGGCTGTTGTGGTGGCTACGGAAATCTCTTGGTGAGAAAGTAGGGAGGGTCGTGGCCTCATGGGCCCCAGAAAACACAGGACACGTGGCGATTACGCCGGTGGTTTTCGCCGTGCTAAAACTGTGAATTACGGCCCTCGACGTTGTTGCTGTGGCCTGTGTGGCTGTCCCCACCCCCCAACCTTGAATTACATCGAAGGCCGCGATTTCACAGTTTTAGCCACGGCGTAGTGGATTTCTCCTCCTACCGGCCACCGGCTACAGCGATGTTGGGTTTTTATGGAGCAACGAACGCCTGACAAACCGGAGGCTTATCTGTCCTATTAGTAATAGGGGTATTATGGTAGTTTCCTACCATGTAAACTGCTAGACAGAGAAACGTAGACAGCCGCTGAGAGAGAGAGAGAGAGAGGAATCACCTCAACGAAGACAGTCTTCAGGAGTCTGCCGGAAAAAGCAGTGATGTTGGCGGAGATGATTTTGAGCTTCAACGACTCAAAGACCTCGCAGAGTTTGACCATGGTGTCTGTCTTTCTACTACAAGTGAGGCTTATAACCAGAGTTCTATCTCCCACATAAGAGACCCTAATCTGCAAAGAATAATGAAAAAGATTTATCAGAACGCTTAATTTCAGAAACTTATGGAATCTAGAAATCAAGAAGAGGAAAACATTTTATCTTACTTCAAGGACTTCGATTGAACAAGCTCTTGATCCTCCCGAGTCATAACACTGATCAATTCTCTTCTTCTTTTTTCTCGAGTAGACGGAAGTCTGTTCGACGTCTGAGACGGGGCTGTTCTTAAATTTCCCTGATTCGAGTTCCAGTATCTCAGCTTGAATTGTCCTCTCTTGCTCATGTAGCTGTTGAATGTACTCGATTGCGTCCTTGATTATCGAAGCTTTGTCCATCTAACGAATTAGCAGTCAAGATTAGTTGCAGCCTGTAAAGAACAACTTCTTGCAAGGAAACATAGGAACTTGGCAATTCGAAATAGTTGAGCAATGAAATAGGAAATCGTCTTGACTTTTAATCGGTTACCTTACTAATGTTAGGCACCACTGATCTAAGTGCAAACAACCTCTCATTGAGCTTCTTTCTCCTGTTCCTCTCCGATAAAATGTTCTTCGCAGCGATGGATGACGCCGTCGCCGTTCCCTCCGGCGAACTTGAATCGTAGTAGCTGGAGAACGCCTCATCCAATGCCCAACTGCTCAGATCAAATTACATCCTCAATTTCATTCATCTTAGAGCCGAGATAAATAGGAATGTAACTAATACCTGTCAAGCTCTTCATTCTGAATGAATCTTTTGGTTTCCCAATAGTGACTGTACTCGTCAATGTTCTCAATGTTCTCAATGTTCTCAATGTTCTCCATGCGAGAGAGAGAGAGAGAGAGAGAGGGAGAGAGCAATGGAGGTTTTTTGGTTTTGTGCTTTCTGAGAGGTGGCCTAATTGGGCTACAATGAATTTATAGAAGGGAAGGCAAGCCTCAAGGCCTATATCTTGGGCCACTGGGACACGTGGAGGTCTACCTGCACTTCTTCGAGGAAAATCTTGAACGTCCAATAGAGTGGTCTATGACTCCGCGTGAGACAGGTACCACTGTGACCCCTTGTCACCATCGATTGATACTTTTGTTTCTGTGATCAACTCATCAAATCAAAAGTTTGTCGTTTATCCACGGCCATGAAAAGCCTAAACTCAATCTGAACCGTCCGTTTAGTTGGAATGGTTGCTTTGCTCATATATAAACTCTTGAGATTGTTCCAGCCGTCGATTCTAGTATTCTTGTGGGCCCCAACTTTTAGGGACGTCAACGGTTTCCCGAGAGGAGCACCCAAGTGTGGTAGAGCAAGGGTCAACATCACCGACCATTGCTCAGGAGACAGATGGAACACAGTGAAAAAAGATGGAATTGAAGTAATGAACCGGAGACTACTATCCAAGGACAGTCAGGGTTTCTTCACTTTTATAAAACCATTAGATTGGAATGACCTAAAAATTTAAATTTGAAAAGATTCCGATCCAGCGGGTATAACGGAAAGAGAAGATTTCTGTTGGCCTTGGGTTTTTTTCTATTAATTTTTGGAATCATTCATAGGGGGCTATTTTTGTAAATACAAGTGGCGCAAGGACAATATAGTAGGGGTATTGTGGTCAATTCACCTTCATACGTGTCCATCTCCAGGCGAAAATTCCTTACTTGAGTTTCACTGACACGTCTGAATTCTGAAACATACGTTATTTGCTGCCGTTATCTAGTAACGTAAAAGAGGATCTCTGCCATGGATCATGCAACCGTAGCGTGAAGCGTCGGATCTTTCCCACTAAAACTGGACGGCGCCGTATTCCCAAGCGTGTAGCGTCGTCAGTTCACTTTGGAAGCTCAGGATTCTACATTCCAGTCGACAAGGCCGAAGTTTCTGTGATGCAGGATTATTGGATTATCATGAAAGGCAACAAAACAGTTGTCAAGCCCAGGGTAGTGGTTATCACAGTATCACACACATAATCAGGGATATATATGTCATTCTAAGGTCAAATATTCCTCATGAGCGAGATCGTTTATCACAGTGCCAATTTCGAAACCACGTCTCTTGGAATCAAAAACTCTGCTCACACGACATCCATGCTCTCGTGGGGAATATCTATTATACATTACATATATGCTTTAAGGGTGTTAGTGGACCGGTTTTGGATTTCAATTTGGACGGATTGGACGGGACGGATCAAGAAGATATATGGATTGAACTAATTCAGTCCAAAATATTTATGAGATTGGATTAGACCTGATCCGTCCGTAATAAATTTATATTGGATTGGGTTGGATTAAGTCAATATCTAGTCCATTGATATAAAATAAGAATATAGGTGTAGATGAACAGGTTTGAATTAAAATCAATCTAAATCAAAATGAATTTGAACAAATTAGATGGTCCAAACATTAAATTAGACTGATTCAAAATATTCATTGGATTGGACCTGATCCATTTATAATGGACTCACATTGGACTGGATCGGATTGGACCAAATCCAATCCAATTGGCACCCCTACATATGCTTAATTTTTGGGTAAATTATAATGACTCCTAAAGATCCTTTATACTTTAATTTGCGATAAAGACCCATAATCTTTTACATTGTAATAAATAATACCTTTTGGCTGTTAAGTTAAATGATATAAAGCATTAAATTACCAAAATACCTTATTAAATTTTCTTTATTTTTTTATTTGTTATTTTCTCTTAAAACTTAATTGACCCAAAAATACTTCCATTCTTTTCTTGAAGTCTTTGATGGGTATTCCATCATAGAAGAGATGATGCGAAGATGTCATTGAGCTCGAATAGCCTGTCTCTTAGTTCGTGATGAGACTACAGTCAATTTACCATGTTCCTCTTTCTTTATTAAAACATTAATCCTATCGAATTCCGTCAAGTATAAATCTATTCTATTAGTTCTTAATTGATAATATCCTATAGAGTTTAGCATTAGATTTAAGGCACTGTTTGGTTCACCGGAATAGGAGTCTGGAATCAGAATTGAAATTGGCTATTTTAATTCGAACTGTTTGATTGGACGGAATTGGAATCATATTCCCATTCATGCTAAAATGACATTCCCCCATTTGAGGGAATGACCATTCCCAATCCCTGCCCCACCCTTGGGAATGAAATCCCATTCTTTCTGATTTTAATTCCCATTCTCATTCTTGTTGGAACCAAACAGATTATGAGAATGGACCATTCCGATTCTAATTCCAGAGGATTTCAATTCCGATTCCGGCTGTGAATCAAAAGGACTCTAAATTCATCCTCATAATTGACATATTGGCTACCATTGATAACAAGAGAAGCTCCCATAAAGGTACATGTTTAGAAGCAAAATATCCGAAAACATTTGACATGAAACCAACCAATGCAATCACGGCGAAGTGAAACCTAGTCAAAGTTGTTGAAAAAGCAGAAAATTATATTAAACGTAGGAAAAAAAGAAAAGGGAAAATTTCCCCTCGAGCGAGTAACAAAATCAAGAATTCCCACAACTAATCTCAAGAAAAGAGGGTTTACTTGCCAAAGAAACTAATCAGAACATAGATGAACATAGATGAGTTATCAAATCCAAAAGAATCTTATAGAATCACTTTCAAGCCTAAATAGAAAAGAGATGCTTGAGCTGATTAAAAAAGCGGGACAAGTTACACTCAGTTGCCAATTTACCCATCTTGAGATGAGAGATCTCAAGCAAATTATAGCAAAAGAAAATGAAAAGAAGGGAAACTAAACAGTAAGGCAAAACTAGAGAAACAAAAAATTCAAGTCTATTGGAAATTTTAAATCAAACAGCAAGAACCGACCCACAAATGAAAATAAGAATCTATATAAGAAAGAAAATCAAGATTACAAAACCAAGTAGGGATGGATTCAAGCCGCACCGAATATCTAGTTATCAAGCTCAGCTTACCAATACACTATGAGGCTTGAGCTCGAGCTTAAGCTCAAGCTCAATTCGAGCTTGGTTTGGCTCGTCTCAAGCTCGATTATGAGCCAAATGTTTTATAAAAATAAAAACTTATACATATAAAAAATTTAAAATTAAAAAACTAATTATTATATATATATATAGATATGTATGTATGTATAAACATAAAAGCTTGATTAGGCTCACAAGTCTCATAAGCCGGGTTTTATTATACTCAAGTTCGCCTTAATTAACAATGGACCTATATGTTGGACTTGAACTCGGCTCAAAACTTGATTTAAACCAAATTAAATCAAGTTTTTCACGTAGCTCATGAAAAACTCTGCTCATAACCACCCTAACCACAAAAAAAAGATAACCACACTTAGGCAATAATTTACAAGGAAATCTAGTAAAATTCAATAATTCACAATGTACAATGAGATATAAGAAGATCAGGTGTCAAATCAAAGAGAGACAAAAGCTGAAGGCGTAGCCGCTATGGGACATAAGCTGCTTGTTGGTCTGCTTGTTGGTCATGATAATGCCGATGGAGCTGATTATGTTCATTGCCCACACACCCACATTCGAGACAACCAAGGATTTTTTTCTCGTCCTCCATGTCCTCTCAGATCGAGAAAATGTTCTGTTGGTTTTGGACCCATCACCGAATTTCGGTCGAAACACAACATCTTTAAGCTCACAATAATGAGATGTCGACTGCTATATTGCTCACTTACTCTGCCTTGATCCGAACGCTTTCAAACAAACTCTTGAACTAAGACTTAGCAACAAGATAGAAAGAGAACTGCTCCTTACTGGATGATGATTTGGCTTTCAATTGGACGACGAGCTAAATGGATCTACAAAACAAGATCAGAGAATCCGGGGTGGCTAGCCCGATGAGATTGCTTCGATGCTTAAGTTAGTAATCTGATGCGAGTTGAATAGTTTTGAGAGTTTAGAGAGCTAGAGAATTAGAGAGCAGAAAAATCACGCGTACCTTAAGCCATCGGGGTTGCAGCCTTTATATAGTTGAGTAGTCGTGGGGCACACGAAAGAGTTCCGGGATATCCGGGATGTGGAGATGGAGCTTGCTCCGCTTCCGAAGGAGCAATATACAGGTAAGGCTTATCTCGTTCCACCTCCGATTTCGACGGAGTCAGGATAAGTCCTTATCGTGATCCCGAAAAAGTCGGGGCCTGTTAACTCATCGTGATCTCGAGGGATTCGGGATTCGTTGGAGAGACCTCTGGAATTGGTTACGCGGGAGTCAATTACGTGGCGCTTCAAGTTGCTGGTTCCGAACTGGTACTTTGGTCTTTTAGTTCCGATCTGGCTTGGATATCGAGGTGGCCCTACTCCGAGGTGAGCCTTAAGCCGAGGCGGCCTTTGTGCCGAGGTGACTGAATACACGAGCTCAATTGTTGTGAATTGAGCTTGTCAGACTGAGTTGTCATCTCTTGGTCAGGTCGTATCCCATGTGTCCCCTTTTTACTAGGTCAGGCCAAATCACCCTTCATCAGCAAGTGATTAATCCATTCTAGAGAACTCAGAGGTATGTTGAGTTTTATGGCAAGTGATTAATACAATAAAAGGCATGTTGAGATTAATATTGACAAAGTGGATAAATCATGGAAGACAATTATTTTGGAAATCTCCCAATATCGATCATATAAAGATCAACTTTTATGCATGTAGGAATGGGGAGGGTTTTTGCTCAGTTGCGAGTATTGCTAGAGATCAATTCGGGAAAGTCTTAGACATCAAGGCTTATAAGCTTGGCATTGCTTCAATTAACATTGCAGAAACTTGGACAGTTTGGGAAGCCCATAATTTGGCCTTGAATTTTATAGATTATCTTATCATTATCGAAGGTGATTCTAACATTGTCATTTTCTGTCTCAAATAGAAGATCCCAGCTCCTTGAAAGATAAGACACATCATCAAGAACTGCATGAGTTTTGAAGAGGTCTGGCATATAGGAATATCTATCGGGAGGCAAACCAGGTAGCTGATTAGTTGGCACACGAAGCTCTATCGGTTCTCCAGCAGAGTCCGTTAATCTTAGTTTAGCTTCTCTTCCTTTCTCTCTTTTTTATATTTGTGTTGCTGATGTTTGGGGACGTGTTACCCCCCCGTCTTGTGTAGCCAAAAAAGAAAAGAAAGAATTTTATATACAATTAAGGTGATTTCATAAATTATAGAAAATAGCAAAATAAATTAAAAAAGGATAATTTGGGCGTTTAGAAAACTTTAAACATTCAGATAAAAATCTTTTGAGTCTTTGTCCAACGACCAAATGTCTTCAAGCTTAATTCTAATTTCCTAGTCGCGAGAGATGATCTCCAAGGTGCCAACAGTGAAGTGGCCTCGGTTGGCTAATTGATCAGCAAGCTGGTTTGCCTCACTGAACACGTGAACCCACTGAATGAGCTTTCCACATCCCTACCATTTTCTTTTTTATGTCTTTGATGATATTTTCCGTGGTCTATGGGGGGTTTGCTTGGCTGTAATAGTGTCTATGGTTAGGAGTGAGCCTTCCAATGCTGCCTACACTTTAGCAACCGAAATTCAGCACTTGCCCTTCTTCTTGCAATCGAGATTAAGGGATCGGATCCAGTAGGCATAACATAGGAAGCACATTTAATGAGTACTTTATAAATATTCTGACAATTGTTAAATGTTGTCTTTAATCTTTTTTAAGGATAGGTTTTGGGTATTTCAAGGGACAGGTGTCAAAAAAATTTTAAAGTGTTCATTGAACGCGCTTACAATGCCGTGCCTACCTGATCTGGACTCGTCAAGAAGACGGGTTGGGTGCATTGTCTCTTTATCCTCTACGCCCTCCCTTGAGATATAGATTCCCTTTATTTTAGCTAAAATTTTTGTGGGGAAAGTGGCATGTAATGAATCTAAGGCTGTTTTTGGTTATAGTGCAATTTTATTTGCACTAGTTCAAATGCATGGAAGTGCAAACGTAAAAAATACAAATTCTTGTTTAATTTTATTTTGAATTTTAATTTATTCTGCTTCATGTCTTAATTTACTTCATTTGTATTACAATCAAACAAAATAAGCTAAAATTTGAAACAAAAATAGGTCAGAATTTACACCCAAATCATTTGCACTGCCATGGTTTTGCACCAATTTGCATTGCAACCAAATGCAGCCTAAGTTGCAATTTTTGTTTCATTGATTAATAAAACGCTCAACTTTTACATTTACATCATGTTTTTGTAGGTCCTCCTACCTAGCTTTGATCCTTAAGGCTGTGCTTGGTTTGAAGGAAAAAGTAGGGAAAGGAAGGGAAGGGTAGGAAAACCTTTACAAATCTTGTATAAGTTTTCCTACCTTTTCCTTCAAACCAAACATAGCCTAAGGGCTCCTCACTCATCCAATTATCCATCTAGAAAGTGACTTTATTTCCATCTCCCATAACCCATAAAGAGATATTCATAATGTGTGATTTAATGCTTTGAGAGTATATAAAGAGATTTTTTTTTTAGGATATCTTGTATTGACATCTCGTCTCCTTTGGAACAAGGTGAATGGGTCCCAAACTGATTATTAATCTATTTTTCTTTCTTTTTTTTTTTTTATTTCATGACTTGATAGCTTCTATGAGTATAAACATGCGGTAATTTATCCCCCATATTCATAACCCTCCAACCTTGGTGGCAACCTATTTTGATCCAAAGCCTTGACTACAAGGGAAAGATCCATCAATTGAGCCACTATCAATTGGTTAAATTGATCAATTTTCCGTTCTATAAAATACACCTAAAATTGAACTAATTATATTATTCTTGACATCTATAATTAAGGTAAATCTATGATATTAAAAAAGGTATGATACTATAAGAGATTCGACCAATCAAACCCACTCTTGAATTTTGTAGAAAACCACCTAAATGATTACACTTTTATGATACCAGTTGGTTAGTTCTAAGTTTTTTTCTGATATCATAGTTGAACCCAATCACCTATAACATAACAACTTGAAAACCTCCGTTCTGATTATATAACCTTCATAAATAGTTTATATGATCATAAAACAAGTATTCTATTTTTTTTTTTAAACAAAAAATAAAACTAAGGATGTCAACAGGTCGGGTTTAGGTCAGGTCCAAATAGAAATAGAACTGATGATTACAAAAAATCGGCCTAAGGCGGCGGTTTAGAACCGGCGGTCATAAGGACTGCCGCCATAAAAAATAATAAGGTGGTGGCACCTAGAAGACCAAAATATTCACGCGATTATATTGGGCGGTGGTCTTTCCGCCGTTTATAACATTGAACCAGAATTGAACCAGCCTAAACCCCATTCTATTCGATTGATAATATAATAAACGTCTACTCTTCCCGCGTTGTTCTCCGTAGCAAAACACCAAAAGGAAAGCTCCCCTCCTGCTTGGATTCTACTCCTTCACCAGAGGCAACACTCCATTGAGATGTAGAAGCAGAGTACTTTTGATGGAGAGAAGACTATTTTTGATGAAAAAGAGTACTTTTGTTGCAGGTCTCCACTATCAAATCTTCATCCTTTGGCTGAGAACACTAAGAGCGCGGGAAGAGTTGAAAAGGCATTCAAGCTCGAAATCGATGGCATACAACCTCAGAAAAGTTTGAGAATGCGCATTGCATGTATGAATCGCTTAAGAAGGTTTCTTGCATTCATGAATCGATCGGTTAGGTCATACCAACACTGATCCTGATTCGTTCGACCAAAAGAAGAGAAGGTTAAGACTTGTATTTTGGGATAGTGTGTTATAGGGTTTTTCTCCCAATCCAACAACAGATGATTGAACTGGTTTGCTTATTTATGGATTTCTTTTTTTTGTAATTTTATGTAATCACTACGAGTTTGAGCATTTCTTGCTAAGTTACTTTCTTTCCCCCTTTTAATTTAACTAATCTTTTTTTTTGTGGTTTTTGGCCGCATTTTAGAGAATTGGGGGTGCTTTTAGGGATGAGAATGGGGTCATTTCTACCATGTTCTCAGGCCCAATTGGAGTGGGTGACACTCTCTTAGAGATGAGATCTTTGTAGTGATGGAAAGAGTCCAGAAAGCTAAGGAGTTGAACATCAGGAAACTCATAATTGAAGGGGATTCAGAGGTGGTGATAGGGGTGGTTGATTAAAGATAACAATGGCTTATGAAAGTACAACAATGAGAGGAGGAAATTCAAATGGCTAGTGCGGGAGATGGAAGTTAAGATATGTTGGGTTAAAAGATCAGCCAATTCCCTAGCTGACGGTTTAGCTAAACAAGAGGCATAAATGGATTCACTGTTTTGGGTTAAGCTGTAACTTTAGTGTTTTTTTTACTTTTTTTCCTTTTCTTGAGGTTCTGTGTTGCTCTTATAAGATAAGTGTGCTTGTCTTCCTCTTGTAAATCTTCTTTTGATGATTTAATAAAAGTGTTATTGATAAAATATATATATATATATATATATATATATATATATATATATATATATATCAGAAATCAGAACCGACCCAATCAGTTGAATTTACCCTTTTAAACATAAAATATAACAAAAATTACAACAAAATTAGGAAACTTTTATATATTGTTAATTACATAATCAGTTAAGAAAAGCGAAAATCTGTTTTAACTATAATTGATATGTTCAATAGGTTTGGTTATACCAATAGACCTGACTAGGTAGCCGGACCATGAAAACTAGGAAACTCGTGGGCTTCCTAAGTCCTGGTTAAATAATGGTTTTGGTGGATTTTCACAAGTTGTATAGGCATACCACTTAGTTTACTAGTAAAACTAGGACTCGTGGGGCATTTTGGTTGTTAGTTCAAGTCTTAAAATACTTATTTTTATAAGTGAGAGTCTTAAATAGGGGTTGTCAATAGGTTGGATTTAGGTAGAATCAGTCTCAAACCTATTATTAATTGGGACAAAATAATGAACCCAGAACCTATTGCCTGGGGGGGGGGGGGGTGTGAGGGTAGTGTTGTGTGTGTGATATGTGAATGAAACAGAGAAAGATAGAGCAATCAAATATATAATAATAAATAAGGAAAGATTACAGGGAAGTAAAGTGCATAAAAATTTTTAAAGAGGTTCGAACAATCTTAACCTATGTTCTCTCCTTAGGCCCCTTCTAGTCAAGTCTTTCTCACTTCTAACTGATTTAGCAAAGAAAACTCTTCTCTCTCAGATTTTCTTGTTCACAATAATGTGCTTTTTCTATAGATAATATTCACAAATAAATTTATTGTCTTTCTTTCAAACCAAAACCACTTATTTATAGTGGTTAGAGCATTTGACCATTAGAGAGACATTGGGGAGGATTCAATCCAATCTTTGTAATGCTTTAGATCAAGCTCTCAGAAAATAGAAGGCATACCAAAACAAGGAATAGCTATTATGCCTTCCAACCATTAAGTTTAAGTACAAGTAGTAAACTCATAAGTAGTGTTCTCACAGATACAAGCCTCGGTTATTAAGGATAGTCGACTCATGAATATGAATAGTCAATTATTCACTGTCTATAACCTTAGAACCTTGCATAATTTTATTTCAATGTTTCATATTTTGTTACCTTAGGCTTTGAGGATGAGATTAAACAACTTTTAAGTCCAAAAACATCTAAGAATCAGACCTAATCTAACCTTAAAGTTCAAGTTAACTGAGTTTGGTCATGTTTGAGTTTATAGAATACATCTCAAGCTTACGATTTATATCAAGTCCTAAACATAGTATGACATGTCATAGCATGGAATTCTTAGACTTAAATGCTCATTTTCTTCTTTCATTTTATGGTAGCCAATATCTTCTTTTGGAGAGATTCATCATGATTGACAAATGCCAAACACTTCATTCATGCTTTTGCTTCTTCTAGCATTTGTTAATCATTTTAGCTCAATAAATACAACTACACACTTGACATAATTATTAGTATTCTCAATGAGTTTGTCATCATGGAAATACATAAGACCAACATTTTCCCACTTTTTGATCATAACAAACCATTGATGACACATGATAACAAATAAGCACAAGTAGAGAGTACTAAGATAACTCTCCCTGACAACAAGCTAGCCAAAGTTATTGATGCACAATAAGCATATAGATATATAAAAGGATATAATCAATTAAGCATAAATGTTTACACCCCCTAAGTAGAATAATCATTCAAGCATAAACATTTACTTGCTTGAGTAGATTAATCATTTAAGGCACAAACATTTACTTCCTTGAGTAGAAATAATCATTTATTCATAATATTTAAAACTCGGAGAAGTACGGACAGGCCCAATACAGATTTCTGATTTACACTGCAAAACTATAAACATTCATAAGGTAAAAAACCCACACTCTATGCACTCATACCTGCCCGTGAATTGGCATTAATTCGGAACTGACACCTACCCAAAATGCACTTTGAGCCTACAAATTCTGACCCTGGGCTGAACCGTCATTCTCCCTTTAAAACTCCCCCTGAAACATGTGATGGATAAACATTAATACTTATTTCACCCCGTGATTGAGGAGATTTTTCTTACTCAGATCTCCCCTTGAATGAGAAAACTTTTTTTTCTTAACTCTCCCCTATCTTCTTGAGAAAGATGCCTTTTTCTTTTCTTCTTTTTACAAATATCATTTTTCACATCAAGCCCAAACTTCTCCCCCTTTGACATCAACAAAAAGGAAAGGAAACATGGAAAATAAGTTGTGGATAAAGCATATCCGATATATTAGTTTATCATCAAAACACAATGGTACAGAATTAAATCAACCAATTAAAGCTCAAAATATGCAGACTAAAGCACATAGGCTTACTATAATCCAAATGGTTTTTTGAAGTTAAACATACTTGAGCATTTTTCTTTAGCCACATGAATTCATGAAGCATTTATGCTTAAGCATGGAACTCATTTTATATATGACCTTAAGCTCAAACAATTTCTCTTGCACTTTTATGGTTGAGACTCAACTTTTAACTCCAAGAATTTAGACAAGTCATCATTTTACCTTGACTTTTATCTTGGATCGTATATATGTTAGATGAGTGATAGTGCGGATAAAAGTGTGTAGAGAGAGATGTGTAATGGGTTGAGGAAGGGATGACAATTGAAAACTAATTTTGGTTTGCTGCATTTGGAAACAATGCAAATAAGTGTCAATGCAAATACGTAGAGTATAAAACGGTCCATATAAATCGTAAAATTTACCTTCTTACCAAACAGATTTTTAGTTGTAATGGGTGAAAATACAAATTCCAATAAAGCATATGCCTTTTTTATATCAAAAGCCCACTTGAATGCAAATTTATTTCTTTTTTATTGATGTACTTCTAATCTTATTATCAATATAAATATGCATTGGAAAATGTATTTTTTGTCATTTGTCAATGCAAAATGTAATGTTGCCAAACAAAGGTAAAAGTGAATTAGAGTGCAAGAAACTGTAAATCACCATTCATTAATGGAAAAATCACAATACCAAATTTACAAGGTTCATTAGATTAAAAGAAAATAAATTTTAAATAGATATTTATTTAGAGGGAGAAATTGCAACTCACTATTCATGAGACAACCACATGATTGCTTCAAACCATTTTTATTTAAAATATTTAAATTTATCTATTTATTAAATTTATATTGTATTATTTTTTCTACTTTTTGTTGTGATAAGGAGGGATGTCTAATTACGGCTGCAAACGGATCAGATTGAATTGGGATTGAGGTACATCCAAATCCAATACAATAAGAACCCGCAATCCAAATTCGACCCAATATCTGATGGATATTTAAAAAACATATTCAAACTTGATTTGTTTACATATTCAGATATTTGGTTTGAACCTAATTTGATTAAAATATTAATAAATTTATACAAAATTAGCATAACTCATAATATTAAATATAAAATTAAAATATATAATATAAACAAAAAATAAGTATATTTAACCAGAATTAGGGGTGCAACTTGAGTGAGCTCCGGTTGGACTTTTTGTCAATATTTGAATGGGCTGGGTCTGAAGGCCAAAACCTAAAGCAATGTAAAATGCTATCGGGCCAACCCAAATTGCACTTTTAACCATATTTCCCACTATATTCTAAAGAATTTATACTAAAAAATAACACTTTTCATATGCATACACATAATTGGATCAGATCAAGAGATATCCAAATTGAAATGATTAATAAACGAATCATATTTTCATGTCCAATTTGATCTGAAACAAAATTGTGATCAGGAACATGTTTTCATTTGATATCATGTTTTATAATCATATAATATCTATACTCCATTTTTTTTTTTAATTTGAGAATACATCTTCAAAAACATGAATTGTTTTTCTTTTTCTTTTAAATGAAACCATGTTTTCTCTTCTCTAAACATGTTTCAAATTCTTTTCTTGATATGGCAATTCAAAAACAGATGAAAACAAAAACATTAATATGTTATGGAATTTATAAACTTAAATATAAATATTCAAGAACGTGTTTGATCAATTAAAATATTAAATAAAAACAACTGTTGTTATGAACTAAATATAGTTTATTTGCAAGGTGAAGTTTACAAGGGGTTGTTCTGCTTTTGTTTTTATATATTAAAAGATTTCTACATCAGCTAGCAAAAGATAAAAATCGAAATGTGTTCTTGTCTTTTGTTTTTTTTTTTAAGCAAAAGCAATGGTTTCGTTTCATTTCAGAGAGCAAACCCTCATGAAGCATGTGTTTATTTGGATAAGCAAAAAAAAAAAAAAGGTTTCATTTCAAAAAAAAAAAAAAAAAAACAATTCATGTCTTTGACTGTAGGGTGGAGTTTCCAGGGGTGTTCTACAAAATGTTTTTGCTTTCATCTATTTTGAAATTGCAGCATCAGTGAAAAAATTGAAACATATTCCTGAATTATGTCAGTTTCATTTCAGAAAACAATTCATGTTCATGGTTTTCAAAACCGGACCGTAAAAACCGGAAACTGGTCATCTGATCGGTTCTGTTTTTCCCTAAAACCGCTTTTTTTCCCAAAATCATTGATTTTGGTCAGCAAACCATTGAACCAGCCGGTTAATCGTTCAAACTGTTCGAACAGTTTTGACCGTTTTTCAAATTTTTAAATTTTTTTATTTTTTTGTCAGAACGAACCAACCGTTCGGGTCGAATGGTCAGACCGTTTGAACCGGTAACCTGACCCCTAACCAGTTCGGTTTTAAAAACCATGTTCATATTTTCCATACCGTTTCTATATCAATGCATATTTGCCACGACAGTATCGTAGCCTTGCGCTGAAACAAGTAAATCAAAGCCTTTGATTTGCTATTATGGTCCCACCTTGAATTAGATGAAGTGACTTCTTAGTGGGGCCATTGCAGTAGATCTAAGCAGTGTTTTTGAACCATTGTTGACTTAGACGGTCAAACCGTTTGGTCTGAGAACTGTTCAGGCAACTAATTCCGTTTCACCCTTAACCGGTTAACCCAGTCCTTGGCCAAAATCTGTTGACTTGGTCAGCAACACTGTCGACCCATTCGATCCAGACAATGGTTTTTTACCATTCTTTAATTTTAATTACTTTTTTATTTAGAATGGGGCATCCATTCAAATTGAACCATCAAACCGTTGACCCCGAAACTGGTGGCCAAAGCAGTTCCAATTTCGGGTTAATTTTTAAAACCTTAAATCCAAGGCCATGATTTTCTGTTTAGCCCTGCGCTACGAGAGTGTCGTAACAAAAGTGAACTCTCTCTATATGATCGGTTTTCTTTTTTTGCTTTTTGTTCATTTTAGTATAAGCTCACCAAATAAAAACTAAAAACTAAAAGCATGTTTGTTAAACTAGAACACTTTTTTGTTACATCCATGAATATGCTTTTTATGTTTTTATTTTAAAAATCAAATTTTTAAACCAAGAAGGCAAAGATTTAATTCATTGATCCTGTATTCTCGTTCATACAATCATTTTGAACACCCCCTTTTAAGGACATATCAGATGCTTCCAATATGATACGTATCGGCGAAAAATGAATAACCAATTCCTATAATCACAATCTAGGAAGTCTCTATAAACACTAAAACATGGAAAGATTTCTAGTCCACACACACTTATTCTACCTTATTGTGCCGCGTTTAGTCATATTTTCTAAGAATACATTCTTTGCCACATGACTGGGGCTTATCACATGCGTTTTTGAGGAGTTCCACCAAAAGTCACCTACTCAGATATGAGCATAGACTTGTGGAGGAGAAGGACAAAATGCCACACGGTGTACACTCCTTTTCATTTTGACCAAATTGTTCTTGTAGTATTATTTATTGGAGTTTTTATTGTTCAATCTATCTCAAAAATCTTAACTGTATGGTACAAGTGGAATGAATCCTAACTATGGATGGATATTAAATTTATGGACATGATAAACTATAATTTCAGATTTTTGAGGTAGAATGCTGTATCATAAATTATAAAAAGGAGAATGATTGATTAGTCCATATCAGAATTTCCATGAGAAATGAATCTGACCATGAATTAAAGACAAATTCAAGGGCAGGATACGGTTTATAAAAAGGCTGTAATTTAGAATTTTCCATTGGGTTCAGTGTACTTAGCCCAATAATGTCTGTCCTCGTCAGTGCTGTCCCTTTCGCATGAAATCACGAGTACTGGTATTGGTAAAGTCTTTAATTGATTGTAGTTGAGACATGAGATCAAATCATGTCTTCCCCTGTGTATACAATGGGCTACATGAGTGAACATGTTACTAGTTGTGTACAGTCTTGTTTGTAGCAGATCTAGCCCCCCTACTGTGGAGGAGGAGAAGCAACGATACTATAGATAGTAGAACAAGGCATGTACAACAGGCTACATAATAACCTAATAAAATGTGAACATGTCGCTGATGTGAACAAGTCTTGGCTTGTAGGGCCCTGTTCGATGCCTCTGATCTCTTAATGCTGAAGTGGTTTGTTATCACTTTATCACTTTCAGCGTTAAAGAGGTGTTGGATGACTCTTAACACTGAAGTCTAATTATAGCTAAAGTACAAATGGTTCATGCCATTATTTTAATTGGTTTTACCCATATTGCCCCTCTAATGCTCAATTAACTTTTAACATCTCATATGAAGACCCATCTGACCCACCACCAATATTTTATTCTAAATAACTTATAACATCTCCTATGTGATTCCCGCATATGGCTTAGATATGCTTTTACCAATGAGATCATAGGTTTCCACCCATCCAAGCAACCAGTAGTCATGCATATCTTGATTTGTCTAAGTGGGATCTCAATGAAGTTGACGCACTATAATTTGGTTCCTTTTTCTAGGAGAAATGGATTTGAAGTCATGGAACCATTGTGGTGAAGTATCATGTTGATATAAAGTATGGAGCAATTTAACTGTGACAGCCAACAATTGTACATAACAAAATTTCTTTTGACTCTTGAGTGCTTAGAAACCAGTGAGTAGAAAAGGTTATTGGCATCCTATGTGATGCCCCCCTACTTATTATAACCTAGAAAGACACACTATAGTTTGGTTCCTTTTTCTAGGAGAAATGGATTTGAAATCATGGAACCATTGTGGTGAAGTCTCATGTTGGTATAAAGTATGGAACAATTTAACTGTGACAGCCAACAATTATACATAACAAAATTTCTTTTCTCTTGAATGGATAGAAACCAGTGAGTAGAAAAGCTTATTGGCATCCTATGTGATGCCCCCATATGGCTTAGATATGCTTTTACCAATGAGATCATAAGTTTCCTCCTATCCAAGCAACCAGTAGTCATGCATATCTTGATTTGTCTAAGTGGGATCTCAATGAAGTTGACAATACAAACACTTTTTAGAACAAAACTAAGTAGTGGTCCCTATTGAGTAGCATAGCATACAAGGTTATAAACTAGGACAGGAAAGCAAATTAATTATGGTTATATGTGGATTCCATTTTAAAAGGCTAAAGGGCATAATGGCCCAAAAAGATGAGGCATAAAGCTCAAAAATTAAAAAAAATTAATTAAAGCTTATAAATAATAAAAACTGATGTAAGGCAAGTAAGTAAAGGGTAAAGATATGAGTTAAAATTATATAATCAAATTTGACTTTTATGGCCTGCCCCAAAACCAAGCCAAGTATCCATAAAATATAATTTATGAAATTAGGATTATAAAAGGTGCAAATATCCATAAAATATAATTTAATGATCAATAAATTCTAGGCTTTTAGTGTTCATCAAAAAAATAATAACAAATCAATGAACTATTATAGCCGTTTTACATTTCAAGTTTCAAAATCAAAAGTTCTCAAATTATTCAAATAACCAATCATAACAATTTATATTATCAAAAATTCTTGTCATCAAAATTGTTTTCACTATTGGGATCATATGATGAGTCATGCATATGATTGATGGAAGAGAAATGAGAAAATAACAAAGTTGAGAAGTTAGACTAATGGTCATCAAAAGATGTATAATAATAAGAACTAAATCCAACAAGATTTAACCAAAAATCAAAAGAGTGGCTTAAAAGAAACAAGAATTTTGCATTGAATTCTCCTAAAACACTAATAAGAACTAAGGACTGAAAAAACCAGGAACAAGTCAGGTGATCGGTTCCGTTTTACCCCAAAAATGTTATTTTGCCAAAAAAAAAACATTGATTTGGTAACTGTTCGAACCGTTCAACATTTTTCACTGTTTTTTTTTTTTTTTGTTAGAACGGGTCATTTGTTCAGTTCAAATGGTCAGACCGTTCGACCCGGGAATCGGACCCCTGACTGGTTCATTGTCCTATTCAGTTTTAAAAACCTTGGTTTGAACTACAAAATACATAAAATTTATTTTTCATATTAAATCAGTCAATAGTCTTGGTTCTTGAGGTTTATGCCTTTTTATGCCTCATTCCATGAAGCTTGAGAAATAGATCTTTTTTCAACAAGGGCTTAAGCCTCACATCAAAGTTACTAGGCTTAAGCCTTGAGATAAAATCTTGCCTTGAGGTGCAAGTCTCATGCCTCAAAGCTTGACCTCTCTAAAACTGTTTATCATCTACTCAGAAGCTTTAGCCATGAATCTGATGTTTGTTTTATGTTCTTATTTGTCAGAACAGAAGAAAAAGACTTTCAACTTTCATGCAATTTGTGTAGTAGTAAAGTGTAGTAAGGAAGAGGAGTGGGACATTGCTAGTGCTCTCCCTATTTTTCCTCTCCCACTTGTAAGGGTGCCAACGGACTGGTTTTGGACTGGACCAAAATCAATTTGGACAGATTGGACAGACTAACAAGTCATATTGAATTGAACCAATCTGGTCTAAAATATTTATTAGATTGAATTGAACCTGATCTGTCCGTAATAAATTTATATTGGATAGGGTTGGATTAAGCCAATATGTGGTCCATTGACATAAGATAAGAATATAGGTATCAATGGACGAGGTTTAGGTTAAAATCAATCTAAGTTAAAATGAATTTCAACAGATTGGATGATCAGACATTGAATTGGACCGGTCCAAATTATTCATTGGATTGGATTGGACCTGGTCCATTTATAATGGACTCACATTGGACTGGATCGGATTGGACCAAATCCAGTCCAATCGACACCCCTAACCGCTTGGAAATCTAAACATTGTGTTGAATTTGATAGACAATAAGAGAAAAATAGAAAATTGAAGGAATTTACAAGCAAAGGTTCAGTTTCAAAAGAGTACATATGTAGATATATAAGTGCAAATATATACAAAATATAATGTTCTGGACTTTACATATTTGTATTTGTACTCCTTTCAAATTGAGCCTAAGGTCATGTTTGATTGCAGTGCAATTTAATTTGCACCACAACCAAACACAGCCTAAGCTTAGTTTGGAAAGACTAAAATACAAATATGTACTGTGCAAATACGTACATACAAAATAATACAAAATGCAAGGCTTTGCACTCCTTTCAAACTGAGCCTAAATAGTTTGTTTAATCTCATTTTTCAATTCATGAAATGGTTTTTTATCTAAAAAAGTTCTTTTTGTTTGTTTCATGATGGATTTCTATCAAATCCATGATCAGACAATTTACTATGGCTGCATTTGACATTTGACATTCCTTAATTTAAGGACTTATCTCATTTTTGTAGTAAAAATGTCCCCTATGAACATTGAGTTTTTAACGGCAAAATGGTGTCAAATCCTTAAAATAAGATGATGTGGCATGATCTGACTGCTTCCTGCTAGAGGATGATCTGGCTTCTAGTTGGATGGCGAGCTAGGTGGATTTGCAAGACAAGATCAGAGAACCCGGGGTGGCTAACCCGGCGAGGTCGCTCCGATGCTTAAGTTAGATATATGATGCGAGTTGAATAACTTTGAGAGTTTAGAGAGCTAGAGAGCTAGAGAGCAGAAAAATCACGCGTACCTTGTGCCCTCGGGGTTGGAGTCTTTATATAGTTTAGCCTTCGTGGGTCTTGCGGATCGGTTCCGTGATCCTCGTCATGATGAGATCCGTTTCCGCTTTACTTGGGGGATAACACTATCAACTAATAAGGCTTATCAATTCCACCCAAACCGGGCAGGGAGGAGATAAGGTGTGCCGTTATGCGGCCTGATCCCGTGAGGTTCGGGGTCTGTTGGAGAGATTTTCGGGATCGTCACGTAGTGGTCCGGGTCGGCATCCCCGAGCTGATACTTTTTAGTTTCCGAACTGGATTGAATGCCGAAGTGCCTTGGTGCCGAAGTGACCTTGTGCGGAGGTGACCTTGTCCCGAGGTGACCCTGGGCCGAGGTGGTTGAATACCCGAGCTCAACTGTTGCAAACTAGGCGTGTCAGGCTGAGATGTCATCTCTCAGCCAGGTCGTGTCCACGTGTCCCCTTTTTACTAGGTCGGGCCAAATCACCCTTCATCAATTGCCCCCCACTCTCCGAGCTAGGGGTCTCAACCCGATGCGGGGAGTCCATGAAAAGTCTAGGTGGATTTGGTACAAGGTCTAGACGGTTTGGCAGGCAAACCATTGGTCGGACCAGCTCGGTCGCTTGGCTCATCCAGGAATAACCCAGGTCGCATCAGGTGTACGTGCGGACGTCATGCTGTTTACAAACTCCACGGACGTCAAAGAGCACGCTCAACCAATTTCGTCCTCAGGTGTCGTGCAACCGGTTTTTGTGAGAGCCGTTGGATCGAGCAGATCTCAGTCGTTGATCGCCACACACTGAGCTATAAATAGGGGGTCGAGGGGCCCCTCTTCTTCACCAAAAATCTTGTGATTGAGATCTCTCGAGGTCGCATCAGTGTCCTTCAGCTCGCCACTTCTTCCCCTGTGTTCCGCGGTCGTTTCCATCGTTTTTGGTGAGTTAGTCTTTTCTTTCTTAGTTTGTTCTCCTTTCCTGTTCTTGTTTCAATATGTCTAGTGTTAGCATAGATAGGCTTCTTAGTGACTCTAGTGGGCTTGAGGGTGTCGAGGTGCAGTCCTCGGCTCCTGCTAGCGAGGTCAGTTCCTCGCTAGGAGGTTCTCCCCCTCGCCCCTTAGGAGAAACCTCCTTACCTGAAGTCGGGCCATCTCGACCTATGGAACCTGTAGCTCGGGAAGAGGAACCAACCTCCAGAGAGGAGGTCCCGTCTTCTTCTCGGGGTCGGGATCCAGATGAGTTCGGGCCTTCTACTATGACCTCAGATAGGCTACTGTCCTTGGTAACTTGTTATCGTCTTCCCGATGACTTAGTTTTCAACATTCCTTTGGGTCGGTACCCTTGGGTTCATGGTCACCATGAGCTCGTGGTTTTCGAAGAGCAGCTCGTAGCCGGGCTGCGCTTCCCGCTCCACCTATTTATTAAAGAAATAATCAAGTTTTTTGACATCACCATCGACCAACTACACCCGAACTCCATCCAAACTATAGTAGGTCCTATCTCCCTATTCCACGAATACAACCGACCTCTGTCCTTAGACGTTTTTAGTTCAATCTGCTCAATCAAAAATAACTCTGCTTGTCTACGCGGGGACGTCCAACAAAGTTACTACATCTCTCCTCGGCTTGGGTTCAAAATCCTGTTCGGCAGCCCAAACAAAGTATTGGCCTGGAAGAGAAGATACTTTTTTGTTCGGAACCCTGAGGGATGGCCATTCCCAACTCACTGGAGGATGGCTATCAAAGACCCCAGGGTAAGTTTAGATGCGGAGACTAGGGTAGTTGTTAACTCCTGGAGGGACCTCGGCCTAGAGATGAGAGATTTCTAGGCTGAGGAGAAGCTTGTGTGAAGGAGTTCCACCTCATGAACTAGAGAGTGCTTCTGTGTCCGAGCCCTATCTTTAGTTCGTGACTAACCTTTTCTTTTCCTCTTGTAGTAGCCATGCCGGAGATCGATGCAGAGAACCTTCTGAAGAGCTTCCAGAGAGGGAAGAAGAGGAAGGCCTCAAAGAAGGCTCACCGGGAGGCCGGTTCTTCTGTCCCCGTTCCGCCCGAGGTTACTGCGCTGGAGCCGATTTTTGCCATGCTTCCGAAGGAGGAGGTCCGTCCCCAGCCTCCCATTGTGGACCTGGACGAGGACCAAGACGAAGGAGTGCCACCTCAGGAACCGGAGAGAGCTTCTGTGCCCGAGCCCTATCTTTCGAAAGAGAGCATAATGACCCCTCAACTCTAGCTCCTCAAAAGTAAGGACGCTGTATTTCCCACTGAAGTCACAGAGTGGGCTGATATGCCCACAAGCCAGCTCGGACGCCGGGCTGCGAGCTACTACATGGTGGTGAGTACTTTAACTTTGTACTTCATTTCCTTGTTCGCCTTTTTTTTAAGGATACTTACCTCTATTTTCTCTTGGACAGGTGAACTCCGCCATTCACTCGTTGGTCTACCAGTCCGAGGTCCGCCTGAAGCAAGCTCGGGAAGTTGAGGAGAACGCGCGAAAACTTTACCGCGAGCTGGACTTAGCTCGGGGTGAGGTGCTTCGGGCCAAGAAGGGAGTTTTGAGTCAACAGAAGCTGATCCTAGTGCTAACTGAGGAGAAGGAGAAGCTTCGGCATGAGATCGAGAACCTTGAAGCGACAATCAAAGAGCGCACCAAGATTTTTGACACTGCCATTCAAGTGGCGCGAGCTGAGGAGAGGGAGCGCGCCATCGAAAGATTCAAGGAGTCTCCGGAGTTCCACAATCTCCAAGTTGAGTATGGATCGAGCTCTTGCCAGTCCGGCTTCAAGCTATGTAAGTATCTGATGCGGTAGAAGTTTCCCGACTTAGACCTCGGTGTTGTTTCTATGTCCGACCTCACTCCCGAGACTGCGAAGGCGGCCAACGAAGAACCCGGTTCCTTCAAAGAGGAAAGTGACGACGAGATTCCTGAGGCGGGCCCGTCGAGTTGAGAGGACCTAGAGGAGGATCGTATGGAGACCGACCTATTTGGCAGTTTGAATGCATGATTCTTGCCTCTTTCCTTGGATCCTTATGATGTACACCCCGGGCCTCCGAGCCTGGTTTATAGTGAAAATTCCTCCTTTTGTACTCAAAATTTTATATCAATGAAATGCAAAAATTTTGACTATCTTTTTGCAAAAATTTTCAATGTGTAAATAATTCCCGAACTGACGAACTAAACCAAGTAGGAATAAGAATGTGTAGGTTACCCCGAACTGTCAAGCTAACAAGCTGGACTACGAGTAGGGACAACCAAAGTAAAACTTTCTCTTAAGTGTTGGTTACCCCGAACTGTCGAGCTAACGAGCTGGACTCGGAGTAGAGGTAACTTATCATTATTGTACACCGAGGTGGGCTAGATGTCATAGGGTTTATACCCGAACTATCTATGCCTTAGGTGTGATAGCTGATTTGCCTATGCCAAAGAGGTGAACAGGATTTGTTTGCCTATGCCGAAGAGACAACTAGGACTTATCTGCCCATGCCGAGGAGGCGACTGGGATTTCTCCGCCCATGCCGAAGAGGCGACTGGGACTTATTCGCCCATGCTGAAGAGGCAACTGGGACTTGCTGTAGTGTTGAGGTCTTATATCAGCTCGACATCATGGCCCTTGGGCTACTGGGAGTGACTTTCGGTCCTCTCTCCAGTTCGGCAATCACGAGTAGTATTTCCTTAGGTTGCCGATGTTCCATGCTCAAGGTATTTGCTTCCCTTCCATGGTCTCAAGCTCGTACGTACCTTCCACGATTACCCGTCTAACTCAGTACGGACTTTCCCAGTTAGGTCCAAGCTTACCAACACCGAGCTCAGGTACCATAACCTTTCGAAGAACCAGGTCGCCTACACGGAAGTGTCGCTTTTTGACCCGGGCGTTATAGTACCGAGCTACTCTCTGTTGGTAGGCTACAATCCATATGTATGCCAGGTCTCGTACTTCTTCCACCAGGTCTAGGTTGGTATCGAGCTCGTCATCATTTGTCTCCTCGTCATAGGCTTCCAAGCATAGTGTAGGCACCTCGATTTCTGCTGGGATCATCGCCTTCGTGCCGTAAGTGAGGTTAAAAGGAGTTTCACCTGTGGCAGTCTTGATGGTAGTCCGGTAGGCCCAGAGTACACTGGGCAGTTCGTCTACCCAAAATCCTTTGGCTCAATTTAAGCGAGCTTTCAGTCTATGGAGTATGAATCTGTTGGTGACTTCCGCTTGCCCATTCGCCTGGGGGGGGGGGTACTACCAAGGTGAAATTTTGTTGCATTCCCATCTCAATACACCAATTCTGGAACTTGATATCCTCAAATTGCTTCCCGTTGTCAGAGATGAGTAACCGAGGTAGCCCGAAGCGACACACTATGTTCCTCTAGAAGAAGTTTTGTAGCGGGTTGTGATCGTTGTTAGTGGTTCAGCTTCCACCCACTTTGTAAAATAGTCTACTGCTACTACCAAGAATCTCCTCTATCCTGTCGTTGGCAGGAATGGGCCAAGTATGTCGATTCCCTACTGTGCAAAGGGCCATGGGCTGGTGAGGTATTTGCGGTCGACAGTAGGTCGGTGGTGGATGCTGGCGTGCCTCTGACACTTGTCGCACTTCTTGACGAGCTCGAGTGCGTCTGCCTTCATTGTGGGCCAGTAGTAACCTTGTCGTAATGCCTTCTGGGTAAGAGCCTTCCCCCCCAAGTGTCCGTCGCACAATCCTTCATGGCTGTCGCGGAGAACGAGCTCTGCCTTTGAGGGTCGCAAGCAGCTTAAGTAGGGGAGCGTGAAAGACCTCCTGTACAGCTGTTCGTCTATAATGACGTACTTAGCCGACTGGCGCTCTACCCTTTGGGCCGCATTACGTTCTGTAGGGAGGGTCCCGTGAAGCAGATAACTCACGAGCGGGTTAATCCAGTTTGGCTCTGCTTGTGCTATGGGAGCGACCTCTCCTACCTCCCTGAGAATGTTAGGCCGAGGAAAGTCCTCTATATACACGACCCGCATGGTGTTGCTGCTTGTGCTAGCCAACCGGGACAAGGCATCGGCCTTAGCGTTCTCAGACCTTAGGATTTGCCCGATGAAGTAGGAGATGAAGCCGCATAGTATCTCCCTGACTCTGGCTAAATAAGCTGTCATGGTGGGGTCGCGGGCTTCATATTCGCCGCTGGCTTGGTTTACCATGAGCTGGGAGTCGCTGCATATGAAAAGGTGCTTAGCCTTCACTTCCTTTTCTAGAGTGAGCCTAGCAACTAATGCTTCATACTCTACCTCGTTGTTTGATGCTAGAAACCCGAACTGGAGTGCGTATTCTAGCTTCACCCCGCTTGGACCGTACAAAATTATTCCCACACCGCTTCCTTGTTGGTTGGACAAGCCGTCAACATGGAGGATCCAGGGCTCCTCTAATCGGGGTTGGTGTCGCACTGGTTGAAGCTTCCACCATGTGCTTGGGCTCGGCCAGGTCGAGAGTTGCGGTACTGAACGTACATTCTGCCATGAAATTGACCAAGGCTTGGGCTTTAATTGCCGTCCACGATTCATACCGAATGTCATACTCGCTGAGTTCGATAGCCCACTTCGTCAATCTGCCAGATACCTCGGGCTTGAGCAGGATCTGTCTCAGAGGCTTATTGGTGAGGTTGATGATGGTGTGAGCTTGGAAGTACGGACGAAGCTTGCGAGTTGCTATGACTAGCACATACGCCAGTTTCTCGATCTCCAGATACCTTGTTTCAGCATCCTACAAAACTTTGCTAACATAGTAGATGGGTCGTTGGACCCGATCTACCTCTTTGATCAGTACCGAGCTGACCACCTCGTCACTTGCAGAGAGGTACAACTTTAAAATATCCCCTTCCTCGGGTCGGGTCAGAACTAGGGTACTAGCTAGGTATCTTTTTAGCTCGTCGAAGGCAAGCTGACACTCCGCAGTCCACTCAAAGTCTTTACTATTTTTTATAGCCTTAAAGAAAGGTAGGCAGCGATCTGCCAACTTAGACATGAAACGGCTCAGGCGGCTATTTGGCCATTCAGCCTCTGAACCTCTTTTAGTTTGCGGGGTGGTCTCATATCCAAGATGGCCTTTACTTTTTCCGGGTTGGCTTCGATGCCACGTCGGTTGACTATGTAGCCCAAGAACACCAGGGCATCATCGTGAGGATACTGGATCCCGCGTGCATCATCCTCCGTGAAGTAAATAGGATCTTCAAGTTGAGGTCACTTCGGCGGGTTCTGCTCCTCTCTTTCTAGTTTGCAGACTGAAGCTCGTTCTGTTGCCGAAGTACATCCCACGATGATGGATCCGCCATTAATCATATTGATCACTCCGCAGATCGGTCTCTCCTCGAACAACTGCCGAGGTGGCTGCTCATTATGCCTATTACTGGACTCGGGAGCATTCCTTCTTTGAGTCTCCTGCCAGTCTGTTTGACGATCTGCTTGGCTTCTTTCTTCTCTTTGTACGAAATTCTTTAGGTACCTGCGACGGATGAGCTTCTCAATCTTGTCGCGGAGGTTCCTGCAGTTCTCTATACTATGTCTGTGGTCTCTGTGGAAGTGATAGTAGACATTCCTGTTTCTTGTGGCGGGATCTCCCCTCAACCTAGGAGGCCACTTGACAAAGGAGGAGTCCTTGATGGCCATCAGGATTTCACCTCACTTGGCGTTGAGGGGTGTGTAGTTCGTTCTTTCAATAGGTGGGGTCCTGGAGCACTAACCTGATTTGCGAGATCGCGAAGGAGATCGGCTCCCAGACTTGTTTCCTCCTCTGGTTGGGGACTTACTCTTTCTTCTTTTATTCCCGTCATTACATGTGTTGTCACCATCTCTTTTTCTTTTCTCTACTGGATTGTCGATCTTCTGATTCATCTCTTCCTCAGTTCCGATAAAACTAGTCGGCGAGCTTGAGGAATTCTGTTATGTCTTTCGGTTTATTAGCCACTACGTGCCATTTAAATTCTTTGTGAGTTATGCCCTTTTTTGCTGCCATGAGTCTCTCCGATGGGTTTAGGTCGGGGATCTGCAAGCAGGTGTCGTTGAAGCACTTGATGTAGCTTCTGATGGACTTCCCTTCTCTTTGTACTACATTAAGCAAGCTCTCTTGTGACCTCGAGCACTTCTTGCTGGTGATAAAGTGCGAGGTGAATGACTCCACGAACTGCACCCAACTCTTGATGGATCCTGGCGTGAGGTTCTGATACCATGTGCGAGCTACTCCTTTGAATGTGGTGGAGAAAGTTACGCACATGCAGGACTCGTCGGCCCCAGCTAGGTGCATCTAGCACTGGAAGGAGTCCACGTGGTCGTTAGGATCAAAAGATCCGTCATACTTGTCTAGAGGAGGCATTTTGAAGTCCTTAGGCATCGGGGTTGCCAAGAGCTCGGGAGACAGAGGGGACGACCCGTAGAGCAGAGGAGCGGTCTTCGTAACTATCAAGCTCGCCTCCTCTTTACCTTTCACCTGCTCCTGTTGGTTCGATCTTGTGAGTTGGCTATTCTGAGCTGAAGTTCAGCGCCTTGCGACGCCTTCGCTGTTGCTTGTTTATAGGCTCTGCATTGGTGCTGATAACCTCGATATGCTTTGGTACTGTTTTGCCGCGACGTAGCTCTTGGTTCCTTGTGAGATCTTGAGGCTGGCTGTCGCGGATGGAAGAACCTTGCCTTGAGTTTGCGGCCAGAACCCCAAACCAGTTGCCTGCAAGCGATCCTCCTTCTTGATGCGAACGCCAAGGTAGAACGACCCTATTGGGCTGAGTGTCCCCGAACCTGTTTCCGAGGTTGTCTTGTGAAGCAGGTGGAGTGATTTGTCCATCTTTCCTCCCGCGAGGTGAGACGGCTCCTAAGAGGAACTGGGACTTGGGAAGTCTCCTTGCCTCAGTGGAGAGATCGAGTGATGTCCTACACACGAGGTCGGTTTTGCTGAGTTGCTGGGTGTCGGGGTGGAACCGGCTGCTGACTTTGTGGCAGTAGAGGGAACTGCTGCTGGTAGTGCTGGTAGAACATATACTGCTGGTATTGCTGGAATTGCTGGACCTGCTGCATTTGGACTTGGATGGCCCGCACGCAGTGCACCAGGTCATCAAACTGGGATTGTCCGACTCCGGGGGGAACCACAGATGGCTCAGCAAAGGTCGCGCCTACCACTAGAGGGAGGGGGGGCATTCACTTGTGTAGTCCTTTGTGGCATGGTCAGTGTTGGGACCCCAGCCGCAGTAAGCGGTATGGTGAACTAACCAATGCACACTGATGGAAGTTGAGGTCGCCCCCCAGAGATGTTCATTTCACTGCTTTGCCCGACGTGACTGGAGGATTTCATTGATTTTAGTGGGAAACAGATTATCGTGAAGAAGGCTTTTTGATCGAAGTTACCACAGACGACGCCAATTAATGTGGCATGATCTGACTGCTCCCTGCTGGAGCATGATCTGGCTTCTATTCGGACGACGAGCTAGGTGGATCTACAAGACAAGATCAGAGAACCCGGGGTGGCTAACCCGGCAAGGTCACTCTGATGCTTAAGTTAGATATATGATGCGAGCTGAATAACTTTGAGAGTTTAGAGAGCTAGAGAGCAGAAAAATCACACGTACCTTGTGCCCTCGGGTTTGGAGTCTTTATATAGTTCAGCCTTCGCGGGTCTTGCGGATCGGTTCTGTGATCCTTGTCATGATTAGATCCGTTTCCGCTTTACTTGGGGGATAACACTATCAACTAATAAGGCTTATCAATTCTACCTGAACCGGGCGGGGAGGAGATAAGGTGTGCCGTTACGTGGCATGATCCCGCTAGGTTCGGGGTCTGTTGGAGAGATTTCCGGGATCGTCACATAGTGGTCCGGGTTGGCATCCCTGAGCTGATACATTTTAGTTTCCGAACTGGATTGAATGTCGAAGTGCCTTGGTGCCGAGGTGACCTTGTCCCGAGGTGATCCTGTCCCTCCAAATATAGAGGTTTAGAATCAAACCCGTATAATTGCAGACTTATAAGATTAATGAACCTTAGGCTGTGTTTGGTTGTGGTATAAATTTATTTGCGCTAGTACAATTGTATTGGAGTGCAAATGTAAAAATTGCAAATTCTTGTTTAATCTTGTTTTGGATTTTACTTTATTCCGCTTCATGTCTTAATTTACTACATTTGTACTGCAACCAAACAAAATAAGCTAAAATTTGAAGCAAAAATAGGTTAGAATTTATACTCAAATCATTTGCACTACCATGATTTTACATCAGTGCAAATTTATTTGCATTGCAACCAAACACAGCCTTATGTGCATCCAGCGCTGCCCCCACCCCTTCAATTTCATTGTAATGACTTTGTATCTACTGAAAGCACTAAGATGTATGATATCTATATTTATACTACTTATAAAAGAGCGAATGCCCCTTCATTCTAGAATTTTCATTGGACATTTTCTATCCCTCTTGTCTAAACATACAATTGTTATAAAGAGGGCATATATGTCCTTTACTTTCATTTTAGAAACTTCCCACTTATAACTGTCCAAAAACTGTCCACTTATAACTGTTCAAAAATAATATTTAATTAAAATAGTTTTGTCTTAGAGATACTGTCTCGTGCAAATGCACGTACATGTTTACTACTATTACGTAAATGACAAGTGACATGCCAATGTTCTGTACATTGGGACCTACATGTGATATGGCCCTATATAGGTTCCACATGATCCCTATAATTTGTAATTTGTAATAAGATATTCCTTTTTTATTTAAATATTGTTTATAGACTTTTTTAACTAAAGCAATGTTTTAGACAATGTTTTAAAAAACAACTTGGGATTGAAATCATTTTGGCCATCAGTTTCCAGGTCAATGGTTCAATCATCCGATTCGAACAAATAGCTCGTTTTAATGGAAAAATTAAATAAAATAAAAAAGGTAAAAAACCATTGAAGAGGTCGATGGTTCAACCGCCCAGGTCAACGATTTTTAGCCAGAGATCAAGTTTGAGGTAAAATGAAACCAATTGCCTAAATGATTCCCAAACCGAATGGTCCGACCATTCCGAACAACGACAGTTCCTAAAACATTGGTTTTAGATAAAGCCCGTCCTCTCACTCTGTCAGCATCCCAGATTTAGGGTACGCGGCGGTTGACCAGACCCTTGAAGAAGGGTCCAGGAAGGCGAAACAAGAGATTCCAAATAAATTACTGTTAGTGCTAGACTGAATAAAAAAAGGGAAAATCTATGATGCGGAAAGATATGGTATGGGAATAGTTTTGACCGATTAAAACCTACCCATGAATTTTGATAAATAACACCTAATTGGCTATCCCATTTATGATTCCAATTGACTAATTACAAGTTTTTCAGATATCATATCTTTTCCATATCATAGTCAAACCCATAAAAAAATGATTATTTGTTTGTTTTCTTTTGAGTTGATAGACGCGTTCTTTTACGAGACAGAATTGCTTCAATTTTGGAATTTAAATGAGAGTTGAGGTCTAAATCATCCATAGTTCCACCCGAAATAATGGACTAATAAGAAGTGAGGGTGGAATTTCAGTTGTCAATTTGTCATTTTATATGGAGTGATTATTTGTAAAATAAGGGCTGAGCGTTTGGTGAAAAGCAATTATTTTAATAAGGGTAGCATAGGTATATTTAAAGTGGTGTAACTTAAAAAAGGAAATAAACACTTGAAAATAAATTCAAAATTTAAGCTTTTTTAAATAAAAAATAAAAAATTATTTTCAAATTATACAAACTATAGAAATTGAAAAACAAAATCAGAAAATAAAAATTGTAGAAAAAACATAACAAATTATAGAAAAGCATAGAAATCGCAAGTAAATAACAAAAAATATAGGAAAGTTTATAGATTGTAGAAAATAGAAAAATGTTAAAAAATAGAAATTATAAAAAACATTGGAAATTATAACAAAACACTAAAGAATGCAAAAAAAAAAGTTGAAAACTGAAAAAGACAAAAAAAATCTCGAATAGGTGCACCCTTTTTCTCTAACTTGCCATTTAAGGGTAATTTGGTCATGAAATTTGTTATTTATGCTGACGTGGACACCTCTATTAAAAAGCATTAATGGTGCACTAACAGAAGGTGAGTTTTGGAAAATAAAAACATACTAACATTGTGAGTTTTAGACATTTTGAAAAGTTGGCGAGTTTAAGAGAAATGCTGAAAACTCATGGTGAGTTTTTGACAATTTCCCTAAATGAATAAATATTTATTTTAAACTTATTTTCCAAACACAACTAAATGCTTATTAGTGTGGTTTTGGCCTAAAATAAATATTTATTCAAATAAACATTTATTTTTAAGCATTTTCAAAGGGTTCGGGCCTTCATACCTAACCCATTTGACCCATTTAATTCAAATTTTAACAAAAGCTCAACCCAAGTCCGCTTAATTTGCATCTATTGATATTTCAAATGGAAAAGTAGGGACAGGCCTAATGTAGAATTCTGAATTTTACTATAATTCTACAAACATTCAAAAGGTCAAAACCCACACTCTATACATCCATATCTACCCATAAATTGATATCAATTCCGAATAATTTGGACCCTGGGCAGGGCTGAACGGTCATTCTCCTATTTCAAATTATCGTGCCGTTATCCTCTCTTTAAATTGACGTAATGATGATAGTAACAGGCTATTTGGGACACGTGGTCCATCAATGGACAATTAATTGGGGCTGATAAGTCCATATAAGCAAGTATGGTGAAAGCGACCAGGAAGGCCCGTTCTGGGTTGAAGTTCAACGCAGAGTAGACTGACCTCAGTCCATGGTGTGACATCCTTTTGCCTTTCACGTGTTTTCCTGGACAGGAGATAAGCCTCCATTTCTACAGTCTGTTTGGTTTTTCTAGCATGAGCCGTGTTTCTCTCATCACGTAATAGGAGGAATTTCTCACTTTGACCCACCAACTGGCAATTTGTCTCGATTGAGTGACCAGGTCTGAGTTCAATTCCCTTTTTATGGAAGAAGAATGAGAAAGAATGAGAATTGACACTCTTTTGTTTTTGTTATAAGTAGAGTTGTATACTTATTTTCCCAAAACTTTATCTATTATTAAAACCAAGATTCAAATAAGATCAGTAACAAAGGGGAGGATATAATCCTCCTTGCCCCTAACTAAATCATGAAAACACTCCCTGAATCTCTCAAAACCACCCAGAATGGAGACAAAATTACACAGTTCTAGGTATAGGGGTACCCAAAAAATCATCCTGGAAGAGGGATTTAGTTTTACTTGGTAATTGGGGAAATTCAGTAAAAATCACCTTGACGCCTAAATCAATTCCTCAGTTCGCTAGGGAGTCTGCTACTCTGTTTGCTTCCCTATAGACATGAGAAATGACAACATATATGTGCCTCAATAAAAGAGATATTTCCTGCATATGATAGTGGATAGTCCAAGGAGTTGTTCTCTGGTCTTTAATCAGATCCACCAACAACTTATTATCACACTCAATTGAGATTTGATTCTAATTCAAATCTAAGCAAAGCTTTAAACCATCACTGAGTGCACATGCTTCAGCTTCTAAAGAAGAGCATGAGTCGTAGAAGGACGCAAAGCCACTAATGAACTTACCATCCCCATCTCTGACCACAGCCCCCTCCCGCCAAACCCGGGTTCATGCTAGAGGCTCCATCAGTTGTATACTTGTATTTGGTATCATTGCTGTTTTTATCTGAAGGGAGAAAGCCAGGTCAATGGGATTATGGTTAGAGATGGCAATTTGACCCATTCTCGTGGGCCCCACCTTGATCAGGGTGGGTTTTTTACCACTAATCAGGGTTTAGGATGGATTTAGGGAAAACCCAAAACTCTAAGGTCAAGAATGGAGTGGGGACAGTATTTGTCCACCCACCCCGACTATATTATATAACATAATATATATATAATTATTAATATATGCTAATATATATTATATTATATTACATAATATAAAATATTTCTAGGTAGGGTTCAAAAAAATAAAAAATTAATAAATTAAAAAGTATACAAGTAAGAATGACCAAGGCGGGATGGAGTAGGGCAAAGTCTGGGATCCTCGTTCCCCACGGGGACGGGGATGAGGTTAGATTTTTAGCCCCACCAAAGTTCGGGGCAGGTACGAGGCAGGGGATTTGAATTCGGGGTCAGGTATGAGGCAGACAAAACCTGGCCCCGCCCCACCTTGTTGCCATTCCTAATTGTTGTTTCCATTGACCACTTTACTCATGTTTGTTTTTCACATTCATGGAAGTGATACTCATCATTCAGGTGGGTAAGTAACTTTCTCAAGGGGAAAAGTTGACAAAACATGTTGGGACAAATTCGTCCATTCTAACAATGACTTTTGATGGATAAAAAGTCATTGTATAATTTATCTAAGAATCCGAAGAACACAAGTATGTTCATTTACATGATTAAGTATTTATTAGGTAGAACTTACTCGGATAAGTGAACTTACCTAGGTAAAAAATTTTTGAAAAATGAACGAGGCTGAAATGTTTCAAGTTAATTAATAGAAATTGGTGAAAAACATGTAATATAAGAAAATTTCTTCAACCAAAGAAATGCATGGGTACAACTGATCATTGACGTCCACAATTAAAACCTCAAATTTGATATTTCAAGTAGGAACAACAATGGTATCAAACAAAACTATCTAACTAATAATTTATATAGGTAACTTGGTTTATTTGTAATTTTTGTTATATTTTATATCTAGAAAGGAGTGAATTTCATAAACATATAAGATAACTTTGATTTTATTTAAAATAACATGTTTACCAACACATAAAGGATTTTTAGCTCTAACAGCCCCTGAACTTTGCGAGAAGGTTATGTTTATTAGGTTGAAGAATGTTGGGTTATTAGGGAATAGTTAACAAAGTTTTCAAGAATTAGATCAGCTGCAATGTGGAAGCATATGTTGATGACATTGTCATGAAGAGCCTACGAGTTGACTAGTAATTACTAATCTTAGAGAGCTCTTAGACGTCCTTCATAGGTATCAAATGAGATTGAATCCCACCAAGTGTGCTTTCCACATGGTCTTAAGTAAATTCTTCAGCTTCATGATGACACAACAAGACATATAGGCGAAACCCAACAAGACATATTCTTGACAAGAAACGTCCAAGGTTGATCAAGGAAGTGCAGAGACTTACAAAAAGAGTAGCGGCTTTGAGTAGATTCATATCTTAATCAATAACTCGATGCTAGCATTTATTTTAGTCTATTTAAAAGACTTCTAGTGGACAAAAGAGTGTCGAAAGGCATTCGATAAGTTGAAGTATACTTAACCTCCTCAAGTTGTTGGCTAAGCCAACTCAAGAGAAGAAATCTACCTATACCTCTCGATAGGTAACAAAGTGGTTATATTGGTTATAGCCTGAAAAGACATAAGGGTAGAAGCCAGTTTACTATGCCAATAATGTCTTCTACAATGCCAAAGCCAAGTATTTTGACTAGGGCTGTTCACGGGTCGGGTTGGGTCGGTTTATTGGGGTTTTCCCAACCAACCCAACCTGGTCGGGTTACCTGAGGTGGAAACCGAAACTGACCCACTGATAGACAAAACCGACCTAGTCGGTTTGAGTTGGGTTGGGTCGGTTTGGGTCGGTTTCGGTTTTGCTCCTGTACAAAAAGGACAGAGAAGCCTAGAACTAGAAGGAAATTTATTTGAGAAGATGGGAGAGTTGGGAGAGCCAAGTTCAAAAATCAAATGATGTCTTGAGTTGAGGACTTGAGGGGGGCAGACCAAGTTAGAGAATAGAAGAGAAGACAAAAGTTATCAATAAAATAGAAAGTCAAACTATTTTATAGAAAGAAGGCTGAAATATTTATATTTCAAGAAACTTTCTAAATTCTAATCTAGGTAAAAAAGGACACCTAATTCTAATTGTAGAGAATAGAAGAGAAGACAAAAGTTATCAATAAAATAGAAAGTCAAACTGTTTTATAGAAAGAAGGCTGAAATATTTATATTTCAAGAAACTTTCTAAATTCTAATCTAGGTAAAAAAGGACACCTAATTCTAATTGTAATTGCCTAATGGGTTGCCTATTTGGTGTAAAAGACTATAGCAAATAGGATAGATACAATTTAGGTAAAAAAAGGACACCTAATTCTAATAGAAGACAAAAGTTATCAATAAAAGTTATCAATAAAATAGAAAGTCAAACTGTTTTATAGAAAGAAGGCTGAAATATTTATATTTCAAGAAACTTTCTAAATTCTAATCTAGGTAAAAAATGACACCTAATTCTAATTGTAATTGCCTAATGGGTTGCCATTTGGTGTAAAAGACTATAGAAACTAGGATAGATACAATTTAGGTAAAAAATGACACTTAATTCTAATTGTAATTGCCTAATGCGTTGCCTATTTGGTGTAAAAGACTATATAAACTAGGATAGATACAATTTAGTTAAGTAGGAACTACCGAACTAGAAGACTAATTGGTTCGGTTCGATTCGGGTCGGTTTCGGTTTTCACACAAGAAAACCGAAACCGACCCGATATATCGGTTTATGAATTTGCCCAACCCGAAACTGACCGGTGTTGATGAAAACCCGACCGACTCGGATTGGTTCGGTCCGGGTTGATTGGGTTGGGCCTTCTTATGAACAACCCTAATTCTTACATGAAAAAATAGGATATGCACTAATAACCTCAGCTAAGAAGTTAAGACCATATTTTTAATCCCACACTATAGTTGTCCTCACTAACCGACCCATAAGGAAAATCCTAAAAAAGCATAAGACCTTGGGTCGGTTCATGAAGTGGGCTATTGATATTGGAGAGTTTGACATTAAGTACAAGGTGAGACCATCTATTGAACCTCATATTCTAGCAAGCTTCATTGTAAAATGTACTTTTGGTAGTAGTAATATGGTGCAACCTGATGGAGAAAAAGGGGTCACTGTAACTTTGGAGGAGAAGCTCTGAGGCGCGTCTGAAGACATTGTCTTCAGAACGTTATTTGCCCCCACTCAGTTTTATTGAGTTTGCTGTTGGGTTACAGGCAAATTCGTTCCCAGGATACAACAGAACCTTGGGCGAGAATCTACAACCAGCAAAGTTGAAGAGTCTCCAAAGAAACCTTCTATGAGACTGTAGCAGACCGGACTGAGAGAGAGAGAGAGAGTGAATTTCGAAATTGTGTGTTTTGGAGTCTGATTCATGCTCCTTAAATAATTTGTGAAGTGGTATGAAGAAAAGGTAGGTGCTGGTTTAGAAAAGGCACCTTGAACAATCACAATTTCAAACATCGTGACTGTTTAAAAAGTAGTTAACAGTTAGTGATTGTTAACTTTGAATTGTGCCTCTTGATCACACCTGATCGAATCGTGACCGTTGATCTCATCAACGGTGATCAACGGTCAGCAATGCACCAAAACCAAAGCCGTCCATTGCGAGCAAAGTGCGCCTCTAAAGCACCTCATTGCGCTACACACACGCGCGCACACGCGTGCGCATGCGTTGCGCGGTATCGAATCCCCATACTCTCCTTTACTAATTCTAAGGAGTGTAAATCAGCTCCTATTGAAATACTAAAAACAAAACCTATAATTTTCCAATGTGGGACAAGTTCAAAACAGGGTTTTGTAAGAGAAAAACTGATTTTTCAATTAAGTGTGCAGGTGCAATTTCTCATGTAATTGACCAATCAAACCCATTGGATTTAATCTCTTATGAGATTAAAATCCAACACAACTAGAATAACTTTAACCAACTTGGACCTTACATGTCGATAGGTCCTCTAATCTAAAGGGGAGTGGAGCAAGCTTCATCCTTCTAAGCCCGGACAACATGACATTAGAGTGCGCACTTTGGTTTGGCTTTCCAACCTCCAATAATGAAGCTGAATATGAGCACTACAAGAAAATAGAGTTCTAGCGGCAGTTTTCGATCCGGCTATTTGGTGAGTGCCGCTAGAAAGATGGATTTTTAGTGGCAGTCGATTAAAACTAACGCTAGAGTCCAAATGAATGCCACTAAAATATTCCTCCCGCCCTCTCTCGCCCTCTGAAAATATTAATGCCTCTCCCACCCTCTATCTCTCTCTTTCTCAATCATCCCTCTCTTGTTCTGTCTCTCACTCAGTTGTCTCTCTCTCTCAGTTGTTCGTTCCTCTCTCGCTCTCCCTTGCTCTCAGTATGGTAATAGGTTTAGTGATTCTTCTAGGATGTTAGAGCCCATCAAATTTCGATTGAGACGTAAATGCATTTGCACTGTATACTTCAGGTAAGTCGAAACGAAAAAACACCAACTGTTTAGTTTATCCTTTTTTTGGAACTAAACAAGGTTGTTTTCTTCGTCCCAGATTAACCTCACTAATCCTCTATTTTCTCCTTTTTGTTTGTCAGATTATCTTATAATCAATGAAAGAAGAATCTATTTGGTTACGATGTCATTCAAAAGCTTTGTTCGGGAGCTCAGGGCGATGAGGGACTAGATTTCATGCAAATCAAGGAAAGGGAGAGAAGGAAAGGATGTGGGCAGCTACAGGAGATCGCATATTAGCCCTGATGTGTCATGGTTCCAAACGGATTCAATTGAATAGGGCCCGTGGGCTAACCTACCTCTGGAGTTACTTATGGATGTGATCCAGAGAGTGGAGGATAGTGAGACATCGTGGCCTACGAGGAGAAGTCTCATAAAAGTAGGTTTTTACGCCTCTCTCTCTCTCTCTCTCTCTCTCTTTTCAGATAATACTAATAGGGACCCGTGCGATGCATGGAAAAACCCAGTGTCTAATTTGGTGGTAAAAAGGATCAAAAGGATATACTGAATGTCAGCCATATGCTTAATCAATTATTAATTTTCAAGAATTGTATGTTGGTTGAATAATAAATAAATTTTTAATAATTTATTGAATAATCAATAAATTTTCGATAATTTCCCAAAATTACACTCAATTATATTTTATTTTCAAATAAAATTAATCAATAATTATCTGAAATCGTAATTATAATTTTTAGAAATGTAATAATTACCAAAAATCAATTACTAAAATTTTTAGAAAATGTTGATAATGATTTATTAATAAATATTAATAGTAATTTATTAATAAATTAATTATTTGTAGTTTTTTTCAGAAATTACTATTATTATTTTTGTAAATTTAAATAACTATTAGTGATTAATAATTATAAATAATAAATTATTAATAATAGTAATGCTTTAATTATACTACTTTATTAATTAATGCCTTACTAATTAATGTATTAATTATACATTATAGTTATTGAAATTACTGTAATTATACTTATTTATTAATTAATGCATTACTAATTTATTAATTATCTCATTTATTAATCTGGTTGGACTGGACTGGTTCTAAAAACGAACTGAACTGGTGTGTTATTTAAAATGAATTAAAGAGTGTGTTAATAAAACCAAAATGGACTGGCTCATTGAAAAAGAGTTGAACCGGTGTGATTAGACCAAAGGTGAACAATTTTTAAGTTTAAATAGTGGGTTTGGAATCGGATTTGGAGCGGCTGCCCAAAATCCATCCCATTAAGCTCATCTTCCTAACCCAACAACATAGTTTGATGCAAGTGAACTAATCAAAACAGGGGTGAGATGAAAAACTAGAGCTTTTTTGGTTTATTCTTCTTCTATCTTTTATTCATTGAGAATTCAAGTATTTATACACAACCACCGAACCTCCTAAGCTTATGGCAACTAGAACTCCTAAGTTTACAGGGACTCAAACATATCTTTCCTATCCTATTTGAACTATTCATGATAAGGAAAGGATAAGAAGATATATACAAACAAGATAATACTGAACGGACTCCTAATTCTAACACCCCCCCTCATGTTGGAGCATGCAAATTGTGAATGCCCAACTTGCGGAGAAAGTACTCAAATTCTCTATGACCCAGTGCCTTTGTAAAAATATCAGGCAGCTGAACGGTAGTCGACACATAAGCAGGACGAATGCAACCATTTTGAATCTCATCACATACAAAATGGCAATCAACTTCAATATGTTTCGTACGCTCATGAAACACTGGGTTTGCTACAATATGCAAGCCTACCTGACTATTACAATATAATCGCATTGGGTTTGAATGCGTAACTCCAAGAGCCAATAACAATCCCTTCAGCCATTTTAATTCACACGTGGCCGTGGCCATAGAATGATACTCTGCTTCCGTTGAAGAACGAGCCACAGTGTGTTGCTTCTTAGTTTTCCAGGAAATAGGGGATTTACCAAGCAGAATAAACCATCCAGACAGAGAACGTCAGGACAAAGGACAACTCGCCCAGTCTGAATCACACCATGCATATAACTATAAGTCACAATCTGAACGCAAGAGAATTCCTTGACTAGGATTTCCTTTTAAGTAGCGCACCACTCGCAATGCAGTCTCCCAATGTCTTTCTTGCGGTTGTTGCATAAATTGGGATAGAACATGCACACAGTAAGACAACTCTGGACGAGTTGCTGAGAGATAAATAAGCCTGCCCACCAAGCGCCTGTATCACTCAGGATTAGATAAGAGAGGCCCATCTGTCAAGGCGAGATTGTGATTCTGCTCCAAAGGAAAAGGAGCAGGTTTTGCACCAAGTAATCCAACTTCAGAGATAATATCCAAAGCATACTTATGTTGAGACAGAAAAATTCCTATTGAGTTTCGGGCAACTTCAATGCCCAAAAAATATTTCAATGGTCCCAAGTCTTTCATATGGAAGCAGTCACTCAAATATTTCTTGAAGACTTGAATTGCCATATGATCATTACCTGACACGATAATGTCGTCCACATACACGAGAACAAGCACATGCACCCTGTCTCGACGAAAGGTGAAGAGGGAGTAATCTGAACATGATTGCTGAAACCCATATGTCTTCAAAATTGCGGTTAATTTAGAAAACCAACATCTCGGCGTTTGTTTCAAGCCATATAGAGATTTTCGCAACCGACACACCATACCTGGTTTATCCGACTAAAAACCAGGAGGCATTCGCATGTAGACTTCCTCATGAAGGTCACCATGCAAGAATGCGTTATGTACGTCCATTTGATGAAGCTCCCAATTTCTAGCTGCTGCGACTGCAAGGAAGGTATGAACAGTAACCATTTTTGCAACTGGGGCAAAAGTTTCATTATAATCAATTCCCTCAACCTGCTTGTTCCCAAAAATCACAAGACGGGCTTTGTATCTTTCCATTGTCCCATCAGCGTTATACTTGATTCGATACACCCATTTGCATCCTATGGCTCGTTTTCCGGATGGCAAAGGCTCCACAGTCCATGTCTGATTATTTTCAAGTGCATGTATTTCTTTCTGCATTGCATCCCTCCATTTTTCATCCTTTACGACTTCAGCAAAAGAAGTAGGTTCAACTCCTATAGTAATAGCTACCAAGAAAGCACAATGTCAACAAGAAAAATTGTTACAGTTCACATAGTTATCTATGGGATAAGGACTACCTGCAGAATGTGATTGGCCGAGTGAGCTTGCAAGGGGACGCGGAGAGGGAATCAAGCGTTGTGTGGTGTGAAGCACATAATCTCTCAACCTTGTGGACTGTTGTTTCTGTTGATGCCCATGCCCCAAATGAAATTCAGAGTGCTGTTTTTGCTCAATATCGCCACCCCCCCTGACATCAGGACCGTCTTCACTTGCATTTTCTGTGGTGGTGTCACAAGAATGCATGGGTTCACCAGCATTTGCATTCGGGTCTTCACGGGTTCCTTCTTCTACACGGACTCCTTCTTCAACGGGTTCACCTCGCTGGTTAGCCTTCATCTCACCATTTGCTAGTCCAGGTAAATAAGTGGATGGTACCAACACCTCATCTATCCCACCTATTCCACAATTAAATTGGCCTTGTGCTTTGTTCGGCTGTGCATCTTCCTTGTGTGCATACGGGAATTCATGCTCTAAAAAAGTAACATCTCTTGATGCAAAGAACATGTCGGACTCTAAATCATACATGCTCCATCATTTCTTTCCAAAAGGATACCCAACAAAAACACACCGTCTGCTTCGGCTGACAAATTTATCCCCTCCATGTCCATGATTGTGCGCATATGCTAAGCAACCAAAAACTCGCACATTATCATAAGAAGGAGGTCGCCCAAATAACATTTCATAGGGAGTCTTTCCCTTCAACAGAATGGACGGTGTCCGATTGATCAAATAACATGCGGTCAGGACGCATTCCCCCCAAAAATCAATAGGCAAGCTGGCTTGAAAGCGCAAAGCTCGGACAACATTGAGTATGTGGCGGTGCTTGCGTTAAACCCTCCCGTTTTGTTGAGAGGTCCCGACACAAGTGGTTTGATGAATAATATCACTTTTAGCAAAATAACTAGCCAAGCATACAAACTCAGTCCCATTATCAGTATGGATCACCTTTACAGGTTTGTTAAATTGCCTTTGAACCATAGCAAAAAAATTTCAAAGAACTCGTCCCACTTCAGTCTTATCAACCAGAAGATAAATCCAAACACCTCTAGAAAAATCATCTACTATGGTCTAGAAATAATGAGCACCACAAGAAGCTGCAGTTATATAAGGACCCCACAAATCACAATGAATTAACTCAAAAATATCGGATGCTTTATTTTTACTAGAAACAAACTCTTCTCGACATTGTTTAGCTCGGAAGCATGCATCACAACCCATAATACTGTCATCACTATTATTCTTAGTACTAATAAAAGGCAGCAACTTAACAATTCTATAAGAAGGATGCCCTAACCTTTGATGCCAAATATCACATGTCCTGCTCTCTGTAGTCTTCATTGCTCTTGTTGATGCAATGCTCCGGAAATAATAGAGTCCCTCTCGCTGCTCACCCGCTCCAATCATCATCCTCGTAGTGCGGTCCTGTATCACACAGAATTTATTAGTGAACTGGACAATACAATTCGATTCCTCAATCAATTGCAATACAGAAAGAAAATTGCAATTCAAACTAGGCACATATAAAGCACTAGTCAGTTTCAGATGATCGTCTAGTGCAACTGTGCCTTTTTTCTCTGCTATTGTCGCTTTCCCGTCTGGTAGCCCGACAAAGCATGGAATGACATTCTTTATGTCTCTCATCGACTCGAGGCTTCCTGTCTATGATGAGAGGCCCCTGTGTCTATTATCCATTCTGACAATTTTTGCTTACCACTTAGTCGTTGACTCCCCTCTTTCTATGTGTTCAAAAGGTTGAGTAACATGTTCCACTGCTCACTACTCAGTCTATTTAACCCAGTCTTGGTTGCATCAATTGATTCTCCTTGAGACGCATTGCCTTGCGCAGAGGCTTTGGCTGTATTGGCCTTGACTTGGCCGCCACGACCTTTTCCTCCTACCCCTGCTCCTTTTTCTCTGTTTTCAGTCATGTCGACTATTGTGTCTGAAAGCCCACGATCGGTGCCACAAGAGACAAAGAACCGATCTCAGGATCTCCCTAAAACTTGCCGCAGAACGTTGACTCGTCGAAGATTTGAGCCCTTGTTAGGAAGGTTGTTTGATCAACAGTTTCAGCCAAACGGAACTTCTGTAGAAGGAGAAGAAGACCGAAGAACTCTGCGAAAAACGCAACTCAAAACGGAACCGCCAGTTGCAACCTTGGTAGGACGAAGGCGAAGATCGAACTCTACAGAAAACGGAGTGCTGAATTGAAAGTTTGTTCTTTGCCGGTGGCGAACACCGTCGTCGCCGAGAGTCTCATGTATAGGGAGGGTCAGGTCGAAGGACAGGAGCCGTCATCGTGGGAGAAACCGTCGATGCTCTGCGGAGAAGGCCGAGAAAACCGCAGCAACAGCTCCTGTAATACCAAAATCAAAACGGGAGAAAACAGGGATTTGGGCGAGCTTGAAGGCGATATTCCGGTCGGGTTGCAAAGCACAACAAGCCGTTAAAATCGATGAGCAACCAATATTCTCACCGGCACAAGAGAGTGTCTCGTCGATTCTGTTTAAGTCTCCGACGAGTGCAATAGCGTCAGAGACAGAGCCACCACCTCCGAGACTGGCAGGGTTGAAGAGGTTTGCATCGGGTCAGAGATCCAAAACGTGGGTCGCTGATGATCTGGATGAATCATTCGGTCGTGAGAGTATATGGCAACGACGAAACCTAGACCAACCCAAGGAGGCTTGATTTCCGTCGAAAGTGGGGTTTGTGGAACCCGCTTCCGTCTGATAATTGTGTTGATTACGCGACAGCAGCGTCGGATGAAAGATTGGCTCTAATACCATGAAAAACTAGAGCTTTTCTGGTTTATTCTTCTTCTGTCTTTTATTCATTGAGAATTCAAGTATTTATACACAACCACCGAACCTCCTAAGCTTATGGCAACTAGAACTCCTATGTTTACAGGGACTCAAACATATCTTTCCTATCTTATCTGAAATATTCATGATAAGGAGAGGATAAGAAGATATATACAAACAAGATAATACTGAACGGACTCCTAATCTTAACAGATATCCACCCTTGTTTCCCACCCAAATGTTGTCCAACGACTTTGATGGTGATTAAAACCTCGTAAACAACTAGTAGATTAAGAGAAAAATTATATGAAAGGCATGCCTGGAAGAATGAACGGCCATTGATTGAACTGTGTTTGATGTTTGATGTTTCTCTTTTTACTTATGCTCTCTTCCATCTCTTAACGTCACCAAGTTTGAGGCCATGAGACTGGTGCAGCTATGAGAGAGAGAGAGAGAGAGAGAGAGAGAGAGAGAGATGACTGCTTTAAGAAAGTGTGCGCCCAAACAATTGGTTCTCTTTATGTTCGTGCTCTCTCTATTCTTGCTCTCCCCCCTGTTTCGATGTCGTCCATGGTGAAGCTGTTAATTTGGTTGAAAGATAATGAACATAATCGTAGGTTAGCACACCTATTTCGAGAGGAATCGTGGGTTAGCGTGAGAACAATAATCGTATTCACACTAAATTATGACTCCACTTTAAATTTGTTTTGGGGGTGGGAAAGTGTTGAGATCTGATTGGTCCAAGAGCTCAATTACTTGTTTTAAAATAATAAAAAATACAAAATTTTGTAAAAACGGGAATGGGGATTTTGCAAAATTAGTATAAGATTAATCATCAATATTAGTAATTATTAATATTAATCATTATTATACTAATTTTATTTATCATTATTAAATAATTTATGGAAGTAATGATAATCTCTACTAATTAATGGTAATGTATTTCAAGGGGAATCTTAAATCTTGAATGGCCAGTTCTTCCTCCAGGTAGTAAAAGCGTTGTAATTCCTGATGAGGCACACACTAACACAATCCTTTGTTCAGACCTTAACTGTACAATTATTGCTTTCCAAAGATAAGTTTTTTCGTACCTCTATTTCCATGCACAAAAAATAATCCTCCAGAATTTGTATGGGTTGCTTGTAAGATTGCTTCAAATACAATTTTTTGTTCCACATTCAATGAATGCAATCCTTGAGAAATTCCATCATTTCATCTCGAATTAGTCTATTTTCAACCCGAATTTGGAATGACATATCTAGAAATGGAAGTGTTGGAAAATCTTTAAGAGAACTATTGCACTTGTTTAATATCTTTTCAATTTCATGTAATGCATAGTTCCTTAATTGTCCATCTAAAAGATTAATTGAGTTGTCTTCTAGTATTCTTCTTTGACGATGTAATATATCGTCTAGAAGCAATTCCTAAGGTTTATTCCATAACTCATTGGGGTCTAAACCTCACAAAATAAAAGAATTGTTACAAATATTTTTCGTAATTGTTGACCAGTAGACCACAAACTGGCTTATTCAATAACTTCATGCCACTCATAATCATCATCTAACAATCCAAGCATTGAACATGTTGACTTAAAGTTAAGGTAGATGATTCCATTCACTGTTCTGATTTCCTCAAAACTCCTAAGGCCTCTTACAATATTTAAAAGCATTCTAAAATAAAATCATTCACCTGAAGGTTTATTCCATAACTCATTAGGGTCTAAACCTCACAAAATAAAAGAATTGTTACAAATATTTTTCGTAGTTGTTGACCAATAGACCACAAACTGGCTTATTCAATAACTTCATGCCACTCATAATCATCATCTAACAATCTAAGCATTAAACATGTTGATTTAAATGTAAAGTAGATGATTCCATTCACTGTTCTGATTTCCTCAAAACTCCTAAGACCTCTTACAATATTTAAAAGCATTCTAAGATAAAATCATTCACCTGAAGTTGGGTGTATATGGTAGATTCTCCCAATTGATTTATCCGATTATTTTTTTGTCCAATTTTTGTTTTGTTGATTCCACACCCACTTTGTAGGAAAACCAGCATATGTCAACTCCCTTGCATCATCATATATACTATTTGCATACATCCTTTGAGTAAACTTAGTGTGCTCCAAATCGGACCTATTCAAAACCCCGACTAAATTGTCATTATCCTTAAAGGTAATAGTTTGCTCATCAGGGAGATGAAATAATAATCTTTCAATACTTGGGAATTAGGATTGAATATCAAACATAAATATTCTCCGACAAGCTTCCGCTACTAAAATATAGCAACAATCCAAATAAGTTTTAATCTCATCAACTTCTCTTACATCACGAATTTCATAGTGATTACTTTTGCATCTTTCTCAATAACAACAGTGGCCCTATCTTGTCCTTTATTAATGTACTTAAATAAGTACTTAATAGATTTTGAACGATTGCATAATTCAACATTGATATGTGTTTGAAACCGATAAAGTAAATCAATATTGTATGGAATAATCCATCGATTATCTAAAATATGGCCATTCTTCATTGCAATATGTCTATTATTTCTTCTCCTATATATAGGATAACCATTTCCATCAAATGTTGTCTCTTTAGGATAATGCTTAGAGAGTTTTCTATTAATCATGCAAGGAGCATTTGAGTTTAATTCTCCGCATGGACTATGAACCATATACTGAACCACTATTTTATATGTCTCAGGATCTTATCATTCTTTAGAAGTTGAACTGAAATAATTCTATCAACTTCTATTGGTGTTGAAAGTTTATCATCTTAGTGTAAGAATAACAGAATATGTGCATGTGGGAGCCTACATTTTTGAAATTCAATGGTATAAATTGCTATAAAAATAAAAAAATAAATTAAATTATTATACATACTAAAATTATATGATTTAAATATATATGAATAGAATTACAGAATAATTACAATACTTGCAATGACTCTTCCCAAACGTATGAAATTCTTCTTCAAATCTCTCAACATTTGGTCCAATTTTATCTTGAAGATGCGAGCAACAATATTTGGTCTTCTTTTTTTTTTTGCCCAGATATGATCTCTACAAATCACTTTATTTCATTCCATTTTGGGTTACATGTAAATGTAAGAAAGAGATCAGGAGATCTAACCCATCTACAGATGGCCATTGCATTTTGATAATTTTGAACCATATAATCTTGGGCCTCTAGTGAAAGATTATGGCAACACAATGCATCATCCTACAAATGATGCATTAGTGTTTCTTGCAGTAATTGCATCCCTTATACCCTGTATAAAGTTTTGCACAAATATTTGACTGGTTATTCCTGAAATAAGTCAACCTGTTCTCTTTTATACATGACTCTGCATCAACAACAAATTGATGGAACAAACATCCACATCGGATTAATGATTGTCCTTCAAAATGCCTTTGTTGCAATCTAAATGCATAATATTCACGCATGCTCATCTTCGTGCGTTTCATTGCACGTCCATTTTGAGGATTTGTTAATAACAAATCTACTCTAAATCCATCATCTGCATATGGAAATAATAATGGATATTGTATTGCCATAAAACTTGGATACAATTCATTAATTCTCCTGAGACCACCTGATCTTTCTTCAATAATAACATCTCAGTGTGCATCATATTCTCCATTTCCTAATATAATTGCTGCAATCTCAGATGCAGTAGGTAAGATGTATTGCCGGCCATCTTTTTGACGATTACCAATGAGTTTTAATCGAATTGGAATAAGATTTTCTTCATTAAATCTATCTCGCGCCATTCTAAATACCTTTGAAAGGGCATTATGTTCATCTAACATATTTAATAACCCTTCAACAATTTCTCTATCCAACTCATTGGAACCCACATTATCATTTATTGCATTTATCCTATTTGATACCTCATTGGATGTATCTATATGTAGAGCTGTGCAAATTTTGGTCATTTTCCACGCAATGGTAATAAAGATCCAAACTTGTGGTGGTTCTACCCATTTAAACGAAATGCATAAGGACCTCTACCATCATTGATCTTATTATCAAATTTTCCTCCCATAAAACTAAAGGCAAATAAGGAGTTGTAAGCTCTAATGTTATCTCTAAATTTCTTTGATCTTCTTCCTCTTTCACAATCTAATAACTCTTTTAAAAATCTTGGAGTTTCTTGTAGATATGATAGTTTAACACTTCCAACTTGGCAACAAATTGAAAACTAGGAAGTTGAAGTTCTACTAGCATTCTTATTCCTTTCTTCATACCAAACAATTGTTCCACAGTAAGTACATACTTCAGTAGGAGGTCCAAAATCCCAAATTTCTTTTATATTTCATATAAAGTAAAATTCAAATATTTTAAATGGGCATCAATATTGTTAAAAGGGGCTATATATCTAATTTCTGTAAAATACTTACTGTGTTGAGTGCCATCAATGATATTTTCCTTTTCATCGTTAAACATATCGTTTAAAGTTAAATGAGCATATCCTCTTTCTTCTACATCATCTATCGTTTCATCTAAAGACAAATGCTCATTTATCCTATTACCATCTCCTGTATATCTTAATCAATTAGTAATTAATTTATTAAAAGTAGTTATATTAAATACATTGTAAATAATATTTATGTACCATGTGCATCGTCCTCCAAAACTTGGTTTGCTTCCTTTCTACGTTTAGTAAATATAAAGTTCCTGTGATTTTGAGAATTCCTAACTTGTTCTTGTAAAATTATCGAAAAATACTTCATTAGTTTCAATTCTATAAATAAAAAAGTGTACTAATATTTAATATGAACAGTCAAGCTATATACCAATAATGTTATGATTAGGAGCAGATAGTCTACGACTGAAAGTAGTAGAAGTATCAAACTGTTTTCTTCTATTTCTATGTTGGATCAAAATAAATCTTCTTAATTTTCGAGGCTCCTTGGCCCGTTGTCTTTCATTTAAATCCATTTCAACTATACATGAAAATAACATATGAATAATATATATACCTATTTGCATCTAAATAATATAAAATAATGGCTAGGTCAAATAACTAACAATCAATAAAAGTAAAATCAGGTTATTACACAGATTAAATATAGGTAAGGATGACGTACCTAAAAATGAATTTTATATAATTTGGCAATGTTATATCAATCGAAATATTTGCATAAAAAATAATAAATACATGTTTCATTAATGTATATACAAATTGTTGTAATAACACACAAATAAGTTGAGTCAATAAAGTAGTGTTGATAAATATGTAGTGTATGTCTAAATATGAAATTATAATAAATTATATGTTTTAAACATATTTCGTTTCGAATATTAAGGTTATTTTTTGTATTTTAAATACATTAAAAATGTATTCATAGTAAAATAACAGAAGTATTAGTAAAAGTAACATAATTAATTGTTACAATGTTAATAATATACAATTATAATTAATATAAGTAATTATGGCTACTGAAATTAAATAAATTTATATCATTAATTTTATAAAGAAACATAGTAGTATAATTAGTAAAAGTAATTATTTAATTATATTAGTTTTTTAATTAATATAAGTATTCATAAAAATAATAGTAATATCAATAATCCTACTAATAATTTTAATGATATATGAAAATTATTTGTAAGTAAAAAAATATTAATTTATGCATTTGTTAGTTTTATTAATATTAAATATTGGTGCTTATATACTATTGATATCTTTTAAGTAATAACATTTCTCAATAAAAAATAGTTATTCTTTAAATAGTAAATTATAATTAATTATATTTTCCATAAAGTATTCATTATTAGAATATTAAGATTATTTAATTTATTTTTTGTATTTTAAAAATGTATTCGTAGTGAGATAATATAAGTATTAGTAAAATTACTATAATTAATTGTTAATATGTTCATAATATTTATTTATAATTAATATAGGTGATTATAGTTATCGAAAAAGAATTAATTTTTATAATTTTATTTTAAAATTTAAATTAATTAATATAATTCATAAATTACGTATATTAATTTATTAATTAATATGACTAATAATAGAAATTATAATCGTAATAGCAATATTGCTAGTCATAAATGTTTATGATTTATTTGAACTTATTAATTGCTAAAACATTATTAATAATATCAACATTAATGTGAATATTAGAAAAATAAATTTAATTTTACTTCATTAAATTTTCCAATGAAAAGTTATCAATAATTTTTAATTGTGAAATTTATGATTATTAACATTTTAATTAATTATTAATTTTCTAGTAATAATTGACCAAAATAACTGAAAATATTTATATATCTTGTTTTTAGACAATTAATGCTTATATCAAAATTAATGCAAATGTAAAGAAATTAAATTTATATTTATTAAAAAAATTGCTTTTATTTAACATGTTATATTATTACTGGAATAATTACTTACATTACTGAAATTATAACATAGATATTATGAATAAATATTCCAATGATAATTTTTCAATAAATATTCCAATGAAAATTGTAAAAAAAGTTACTGATAATATCAAAAATACTGTAAATGTAAAGAGAATAAATGTATATTTATTGAAAGAACTTTTCCAGTGAATATTTATCAATAAGTTTTAATTGTGGAATTTATATTTATTATTATTTTAATTAATTATTACTTTTTCAGTTATCATTTATTAAAATAATTATATTAGGCACACAATCTGAAATTAAATAACTGAAATCAGTAATTTTCAGCAACTAATTTCTATTAATTATATGCAACTATTTATGAAGATAAATAATTAGTGATTATAATATTATTAATGTTAATAATATATTAATTCATTAATATTTTGATTAATTATTAACTTGTCATAATCAAATTTTCACTAAGTAATTTAGTCACACTTCTTGAAATTAAAGTACCAAAGTCAGTAATTTTCAGTAAATAATTTATATTAATTAAATTTTCCTACTTACAAAGTTATATAATTAATGGTTATAAAATCACTAATGTTAATAATATATTAATTAATGATCAGTATGACATAAATAATGGGGTTTGTTCGATTAATAAACATTATTAATTAATTAATAGATTTTTTAATTATAATTAATGATATTAAATAATATTCATTAAATATCCACAATGTTCGTAATTATAAATTGGTAATTGACAATATTAATGAATTTGAATATTACTGATTGTTATATCAAGAATGGTAATAATAATATTTGAAAACAATAAATTAGCAATAATGTTTTTTTAATATACCGACCAAAATTACTGAAAATATCAAAATTAATGTCAATGTTAGAAAAATAAATTTAACTTTATAGAAAAAAATTTCCAATGAAAGGTTATCAGTAATATTTAATTGACATTTATATTTATTAATATTTTAATTAGTTATTAATTTTTCACTAATAGTTGACAAAAATAACTAAAAATATTAATATATACTTATTGCTAAAAAATTACTTCTAATATCAAAATTAATGTATGTTTAAAGAAAATAAATTGATATTTTTTGTAAAAAAAAATTCTAGTGAATATTTATCAATAAGTTTTAATTATGGTATATATATTTATTAATATTTTAATTAGTTTGTAATTTGCAGTTACTATTTATTTAAATAATTAATTTAGCACACATTCTGAAATTAAATAACCGAAGTAAGAAATCTTCAACAACTATTTCAATTAATTAAATATAACTATTTATAAAGTTATATAATTGGTGAATATAACATTAAAACCGGGTTTTATTGAAACTGAATTGAATTTAAGTATGAATATTAAATAATTATTATTAACAATATTATTAATTATCATTAATGACTTAAACAAGATTTAGTTCAATACCTAACTGACTTAATTAATGTTAATTATTATTAATTAATGTAAATCATTAATTACATTGCCTATTTTTTTTTAAATGCATTAAACATGGGTCTCTTGGAAACTATGTCGGCTTATATACATATAACCGGTTAAACCAAACCTATTAGATAATAAGTAAAACCTGAAATCGTATTATGTTTAGATCCGTCCCACCTTATCCATATTGCATCAGATTCTTAACCTAACTATTAACTCAATGAAGCGACGACAACAAACGTACAGAGGTCATCGAGAGGTAAAAGAAGGGTGGCTTATCACCCATTTAAAAAAAAATATGTGTTAAATATTCAAAATAACAGAAGAGAATGTGAATGGAAGAAGGAAAAATACAGAAAAGTAGTTCGGTTGTGTTCTCAGCCGGTAGTGAATACAATTGATCGGCGTTTAATGAAAGACATTATACTTAGTGATGCAAGCAATTAACTTCATATTCAACATAATATGAAACACGAAACAACTAAAAAAATTATAGCATGTAAATATACTAACCGGATTGAATTACTGCTTATCTGAAGTTGCAATTTGAGGAATCCAATTGAATGTCTACTTTCTCTAAAAACCAGTTTTTAGGCATATTGAACTCAATATAGAAGTGCATAGTGGTAGTTCGAAAGATATGATTGAAACCTGACCCAGTAACCCATTAACCTCAATTCCAACTCCATAAATAACTTGTCAACAAAAAGTATTATTCAATAATTTCAATATGGTATTCTTATAAATTATAGTAGAAACAATATCAAATACGTAAAATTATTTGAAAATAAAAACATGGTACTAATCAATAGGATCAAGAAACATGGTTCTATTCAATTAGAGGAATATTTACAGTCTCCCCCCCCCCCCCAAAAAAAACAAAAGAATATCAACAATCAATATTTACAAAATCGCCTATAGAATAAGAAGGATATTTATGCATTTCATTTTACCTTATTACTGGGCATGTTTTTACCTAATTTCCTAGAGGGATGATACATTAACTAATTACACACTTCAAGTGCCCATTCATTATCTAGAATTCTAACTCTTGTTTTGCATAACCATTTGTCTCTACCATCTCTTCCATTGCCACAATAACCAACATGTCTTCCAATACGTAGATTTGGGAAGAGAGAAAGTGTGGCAATCCTCCTAATACCTTGCAAAATGTGTTGTTTTTCAGCCAGTTCAACTTTGCAAGCAGCTTGAAAAAATGTTCGTATTTCTTTTTTCTTATACTTCTCCCATATAGATCGTGCTACTAGCTCCCATTCATCAGGTAAAGATTTCAAAAGTATTTGGATCCTCCTTCCATTGGGGATATGTATATTATTACAACTTTATTGTTGACACATGTCACTAACAACTCCTATATGCTCCATCATGTTGTGTTCTAGCTTCATCTTATAGTTTTCAACCTCATCAAGGGTACACATGGCCACTACAAATAAAAAAAATTAATTATCAATGTGTAAATATTATAGTATAAATTAATGAAGGCATCATAATAATATATAAAATAAATAAACATTTACCTAAGAAGTTATTAAGGAGAGTTAAATAAAAGTGCACCAATCTAACCTCAATAATGGAAGTGTATTTATCAGTTATAAAGTTATATAAATTTTCAATTAATTGTTATTAAAATATTATTAATATGTTAATAATTATAAAATAAAGAATAAGTATAACATTACAATAATAATAGTAATAGTAAATGTAATAAGCCGGGTCAAAGAAACCCGATCCAATTAATTAAAGTCAATTGTTCACTCATAGATTTTGAGTTCATTCATGTAGTGGTAATTTTTAATATTTTTTTTGTTCCATGTCTTTATTGAGTAATATAGATTAATAATATATTAATAATTACAGAATCATTAATAATAATAAGTATATTATTATTACTATTATTTAATAATATTATATTCTTATTATGTGTGTATTGATTTTGAAATAAGTAATATGAAATTATAATTATTATTATTTATTTATTTTAATTTGTATTTTTATGATGAAGTAATTAATTTGTTATAATTACGATATGTAGTTAATTCTTGAAATAGTATTTGCTTTTATAATTCTTTTAGTTTAACAATAATGAATAATTGAAAGTTTATAATTTAACTTTCACTAAATGAAATATTTATTGGAGAATAATAGTATTAATTATAATTACTTATAATAATAATAATGTAAATAAGTAACACTAATTATATATTTATAAAATAAATAATATGAATTAATATAAATGTAAAATGATTATATCCCAATTAATAATTAACATTATTAAAATACTTGTTAATTATCATTAATTAAGTAACACCCCAACCTGACCTGTAGTATTTCAATTGTATTTTTTTAACACGTTTTGAAGACCTAAAATCCATTAATTTAAGTTAGGAAATTATTTTATAGAATCTAAGATGCCACTTTTCCCATTTAGAAAAAAAGAAAAAAATCAAAACCAACATGTAAATAAATCTTAAACTTTAAAGCTATAGAGTTAGAAGTCAAAAAAGTTAAAATAATACTTTGTATATATGTAGGATATCATGACCTGGTGGGACAGGCCAACCAAAACCTGAACACAACCGGAACCTGACTCGAGTTTAATCAAAACCCTAACTTGACCCTAACCTGACCCCCTAACATCCCTAATCTGTTGATTAGACCTATTGCCTATTGATCCATTGGTGTATTCATGTCATCAGTCATTCCTTGGTATGGAATATAGAACCAAGGTAATGGAAGATGCCACACTGAGATATCTCTTTTTCTCCAATCCAAGTGTATCCTAATTTTCATTCTATTACTATTAGTAATAATACTACTAGTACTACTATATTGTACACATTTTATTTTTGTCCTACTTATTTTCGCAGCTCTAGGTTGTGAAAAAACAGAATTTAGCAAAAAAGTATTTTGAGTATTGGGTAAGAATTGGTTTCAAAAAACATTATAATCTGAAGTCAAAGCACTTTCTTTTAAGCCACACAAAGCCTAATGTTGGGGTTTTGTGCTTTTGGGATTTGAAAGCATGAATTCTGAAGTTTATCCCAACACTACCTAATTTTGCATTTAATCTTTCTTTAATTTCATCAATTAATATTTACATAATCAATAAACAAAATGCATCATAGGACCTCCTAAAGTAAGTTTATTCAATCCATCCATGACTAACACAAGCTGAACGCCAAGCCTTGGTGAAGTCCCATTATACTTTGTTGTCTTTTTGACAAGTGTTCTAATAAAATCTTATAGTTAATTACCGGCAAATAATTCGTTTTTCATCGTCAAAGCAGAAGGTTTAATTCAAGGAGAGGTTAATTTCATGCATGAAATAATTTCACATATATTTAAGGGTAAATATAAAAACCTCTCCTGAGGTTTCTGGCAATCGTAAAAACTCCCCTCAAGTTTCAGTTTAACAAAATCCTCTCCTGAATTTTTGGAAAACTCAACACAAACCTCAAGTTTCACTTTAATAAAAACTTCTCCTGAATTTTTGAAAAATTCAATACAAACCTCCCTTCTATCACTGACCCACAAGAAAACATTCCCCCTGATGCAGTATTTTTTTCAAAATACCCATTTTACCCTTTTATTGTACATAGAACTTGACAAAATTAATCTTAAAAGAAACTTTACTTTCTCATCTTTCAATCTCACACCCCGAAACTCTAACTCAAAAACAGAGGAAGCATTCAGCAACTGTAAACCCCATTGCAACAGAAAGTGTGCTCAAGGTTGGGGATGGTGGTATTTGGAGTCTAATCTGTCAAGCCATCTGTCCCAGTCTGCCACATTATGCCACGGGTGACTCCGAGGAGGAAACACTCTCGTCTTCCTTTCCTGCATGGTCATCATTCATGTTTTCAGATGAGAAAGTTAGCATGGGGCTTATTTTCAGAAGAGAAAACCTGGTATTGTTTAGGTCTATCAAATTGGTGATCTTCGAGAAGAGATAAAACATTGAGGCTGTGTTTGGTTTGAAGGAAAAAATAGGGAAGGAAGGGAAAGGTAGGGAAACCTTTACAAACCTTGTATAGGGTTTCCTGCCTTTTCCCTTCCTTTCCCTACCTTTTCCTTCAAACCAAGCATAGCCTAAATTTCTATTTATCTTGATTTTTGGACATTCTTCTTCGGTTATATTCAATTAGATTTAATTAATGTTTACACACAATATCAAACTCATGTTTGAGGACTCAACGCATTCGATCATCACAATAAATTTTTAAGAGAATATAGTGAGATAACCTCTCACCCTTCAGTTTTGTCTTGATTGTATCTACTTCCATCGAATCCATTGCCATTCATCTACCGAGGTATGAGAACACACAAAAATTAAAAAAAAAAAAGCACACACACACATTTTGGGTATTGGGTTTATCCAATTGTTAGATTTGGGGGGGAGGGGGTGGGTGGGGCAAGGGCAGTTCCAAAATTGGCTGCCCTATAACTAACAATACAGTTTCAAAAAAAGTTTGGGCAGCCAATTTTGGAACTGTCCTTGCCCCACCCACCCATACCCCCCAAAACTAGCAACTGGGTAAACCCAGTGACTCCAGATCTTCTGTCCACAAGAACTCTGCTCATGCCTACCCACAATACACCACTCCCTGTGAACTGGGAACATCTCCCCCTGCATAATGCTGTGACAAACGTGGGTAGAGTTCTCGTAGGCAGGAGATCTGGGCTCAAACCCAGTACCCAAATTGTGTGTGTGTGTGTTTTAATTTTTGTGTGTTCTCACACCTAGAAAATCCAAAGGGCAGATTCAGATTTTGGTTAACTTAGAAAAAACCAATAGTTCATCAAACCAACCTGAATATCATATGTTATCTCTATATTAATTATATATAGGGAAATTCCACTTTAGTACCCTGAAATTTGGGGGTAGTGTCAAGTTAGTATCCAAACTTTCAAACACGTCAATGCGATACCTAAACTTTCAAAAGGTGTCAAGTTGGTCCATGCCATTAACCGGCTGTCATTTATCTATTAAAAATGTCAAAACTATTTTTCAAAAGAAGACACTGTTCATTGTCTTCTATCTTGAGATTGAACTGGTTATCTTCAAAGAAAAAGAGAGAAAGAC